>NC_081209.1:7500-667500 GCF_902713425.1 Acipenser ruthenus
TATTTATAATTCGTATAACTAAGTAAAATTCAATTTAGGGTTACTACTCATTAATTTATATATTAAAATAAGTTCAAATATTATATTGTTACCAAAACGGCGTTTGTGGATAATATATGTTCAATGTTTTATACAATTTTAATTATTAAAAATATATATATAATTTAAATATATGTACCTTTCCAGTTAAGTGTCACAAATTGAATTATGGGTAATATGAAAATATATGGGATATGGAGAAACCCATTGAATTATTCTGCCGTAAACACCGCAATTAACCACCAGGGGGAGATGTTTGGAAACTGCATGCAATCTTGTATTTGACCAAATGTAAACAATTATCATTTTGTCTACGAACATCCGATCCAGACGCATGATACGTCTTTGGAAAGCCACAAAACGGCTTTTTTATATAAAAAAATAACCCCTGCATATTGAGCTACAGGGCACAGCACGAGCAGTGAAACCAGGGTCCCCACAGACTTCTATCAGGCGCGTTCACGATCATAACAAAGCCTACGTCAGCATGCGCGCTTCACAGAATGTCCGCCCCCATGCTTGCCTGGAGTTTCACATCGCAATAGGAGCCGTATTGTTATTTACACCTGTTTAAGGGGCTTGTGTTTTGGCTGTACGGCTTCATCTCATCCTTTTTGTTTGTCATAATCGACAGCGCGCCAGCCTCCGTTTTCTGTGTTTGTTTTAACCCTTTGCAGTCCATTTATTAAGTGCGCAACAGGCACGTCAGGTTTTCACACGCGCAGTTAATTTTAGACGCGCTGTTTAAAAGTATTTTTTTTCAGTCAAACGGGTTTAAATGGCCCTGCATATCAACAAAGCACTCACTAGGCATCTCCAGCCCCGCCCCACCCTTTCGTTTGCTATAGCGTTTACCTATGTAAGAAATAATAATAATAATAATAATAATAATAATAATAATAATAATAATAATAATAATAATAATAATAGTCGTACATACCGATTGCGATCGATCATCTCCAGATCACTCGTTTTATAACCAAACTCCTCAATAATGCGATCCAAGTCATTATTTTATTACTATAACATCTGAAAAAAGCTCTGCAAATGTCCATGATAGTCTCTGTGTGCTGACGCACTTAGCCAGCTTGTTTACTATGAACGCCCCGTTATCTGATACCTGATACCATGTATGACTATTCATGAGATACGCCTTTTTTTTTTTTTTTTTTCCGACTTGTCTCGGCTCCTGTCGCTCCCACTCGGCAATTGAATTGTTTTCTCGGCTTTTTCCGGAGAAAAAACGACTAAACACCCGTTTATTGCGTTGCTATAATGATGTCGGACCCAGTCCGACAATGGACCGCAAATTAATGTTGCTGTGTTGTTTTTTGCTATGGAAGATATATCTGATTGCCCCCGCTAATGCTTTATTGTGCTCACACGAGGTTGTTGCCTCTTCATGGTTTTAATATCACCGGTTGTGTGTTAATTTCTTTTTATTGTTGTGTGTTCGCTGCACACGAGTTGTGAAGGAGTGACGTCGCTGTTTATATTGTTGTTCTTGTTCCCTGCAGCATTGATTGTTGGCCAATCTGTATCTATCATTTTGTGATCCATGGGGGTTGATTACATTGGTCACTTAAACTGTAATTTTTTATTAGAATTCACTGTGTTGTTTATGTATTTCTGTGGGGTTTATTGTTTTAATTAATATAGTTTTCTGTTTTAACAAGATATAAACTGAAAACACACAATGTGTGGGGTTTGTCAGTGTGTGCCTCGTAATCACGTGACCCACGATTTAAGACTACAGGGGGTGCGTTCACGAGAGGCAGACTTTGCTAAGTCTGCGCAGATTCTGCAAAGATTCGGAAAATTCATTGGCTACTTGCTCCGATTCTGTGCGTATTCTGCGCAGAATGACGGAAGTCTGCGTGTCGTGAACGCACCCGAACTCTCTCCACACACAACACACAGCGTTCTTGCGCCTGCCATCACTCCTGCACACGTGAGGGGAATACATGCAGGCTAGAGTGTCTCACGTGTAGGGCTGTGTGTTGAAATGAACCTGGAAACAAATTCAAATCCATGCGTTTCCAGCAGATGTGTCCGTCCTCGCCTCTTGCTTTGCTCGACTACCTCCAAGAGAAATGTGTTGGGCTTGTATCTTCACCTCAGTGTTGCTATTGTGTTTAAATTGACACATTTTTTTCTGCACTTGTATTAAATGTCGGTTCATCTGTGAGACTGAGAAATAATTCTCATACAATATTATGTCTGTAGACCAAGAGAAAATTCATAATACTGTTCTGTGACAATGTGAAGCACTTCCAGTGTATTTATTTATTTATTTATTTATTTTTCTATTGCATTTATATAGAGATTTTTGTACAAGCGTTTCACAAAGCACTGTACAGTACAGAGCACAAAAAAAGAACAAACCACAATACATTTCTATAGCATGCCACTCATACAGACCATAATAATACAAAAGCAGCAGTTTTTATGAAAGTGTGTTTTTGCTCTTGACAATACTCGACCGTCCCCTCGCTAGATTGCTCTGATACTGTGTGTGTGTGTGTGTGTGTGTTCTTGTCTCTCGCCTGTCCTGTGAAGATGAAGATGTAGTTTCAGTGTTTAATGCTCATCCCCTCACTTTGTGTCTGTGTGTTCTTGTCTCTTGACAGGTCTGTGAGGATGAGAAGGTCTCCACAGTCTGGAGTCTGGTCTCTGACAGGCTCAACATACCTGTCAATCAACAGGGACTCCTCTACAAACGCAAGGCGCTGGCAGGTAGGCTGAACAGCACAGCACAGCACAGCACAGCTCACCCCTCGCCTCACCCCTCCTCACCTCGGGTCAGTGTGGCACAGCCTGCCTGCTCTTCTGAACAAACACTTCAGCTCTGCCGACGCAGTGAGAGTCTGGAGCAGCAACACAAGGTAACCTGAACACAGTAAACAGACACACACACATACAGTGAGAGTCTGGAGCAGCAACACAAGGTAACCTGAACACTGTAAACAGACACACACACACACAGTGAGAGTCTGGAGCAGCAACACAAGGTAACCTGAACACTGTAAACAGACACACACACACACACATACACAGTGAGAGTCTGGAGCAGCAACACAAGGTAACCTGAACACAGTAAACAGACACACACACACACACATACACAGTGAGAGTCTGGAGCAGCAACACAAGGTAACCTGAACACAATAAACACACACACTGCTATATACACACACACACACACACACACACACACACACACACAGTGAGAGTCTGGAGCAGCTACACAAGGTAACCTGAACACAATAAACACACACACACACACACACACACACACACACACACACACACACAGTGAGAGTCTGGAGCAGCAACACAAGGTAACCTGAACACTGTAAACAGACACACACACACACAGTGAGAGTCTGGAGCAGCAACACAAGGTAACCTGAACACAGTAAACAGACACACACACACACACATACACAGTGAGAGTCTGGAGCAGCAACACAAGGTAACCTGAACACAGTAAACAGACACACACACATACAGTGAGAGTCTGGAGCAGCAACACAAGGTAACCTGAACACTGTAAACAGACACACACACACACAGTGAGAGTCTGGAGCAGCAACACAAGGTAACCTGAACACAGTAAACAGACACACACACACACACACATACACAGTGAGAGTCTGGAGCAGCAACACAAGGTAACCTGAACACAGTAAACAGACACACACACACACACACATACACAGTGAGAGTCTGGAGCAGCAACACAAGGTAACCTGAACACAATAAACACACACACTGCTATATACACACACACACACACACACACACATACACAGTGAGAGTCTGGAGCAGCAACACAAGGTAACCTGAACACTGTAAACAGACACACACACACACAGTGAGAGTCTGGAGCAGCAACACAAGGTAACCTGAACACTGTAAACAGACACACACACACACACACACATATACACAGTGAGAGTCTGGAGCAGCAACACAAGGTAACCTGAACACAGTAAACAGACACACACACACACATACACAGTGAGAGTCTGGAGCAGCAACACAAGGTAACCTGAACACAATAAACACACACACTGCTATATACACACACACACACAGTGAGAGTCTGGAGCAGCTACACAAGGTAACCTGAACACAATAAACACGCACACTGCTATATACACACACACACAGTGAGAGTCTGGACCAGCAACACAAGGTAACCTGAACACAGTAAACACACACACACAGTGATTTTCTGGAGCAGCTACACAAGGTAACTTGAACACAATAAACACACACACTGCTATACACACACACACACACACACACACACTGCTACAATGCACACCGGATTTAAAAGTATGTTCTGTATTACAGTGCCACATGTCTCTTTTGGCAAGTGATATTTTCAAAATAATATTGAGTGGCAATAAAGAGTGCTGACTGTATTTGAACCCGGAGTAACTGTTTGTTAAGGTAGTTAGTAACACTTGTGATTGTATTTAATGATTCTTTATATCCGTGATTGTCTTGATTTCAGTGCAGTTAATTAACGCAGAAGTTGTTCTTCCCTGTAACTATTGTAAGGATTAATGCTGCCTCTTTCAACTTGGGGTGCATGCTATGTATTTTTTGGGGGTCACTCTTGGGACAGGTAAAGTTGTATAAAATGTCCAACTAAGCTGAAAGCATTTATAGAATTTAATTTTATTTATTTTTTTAAGGTAATGAAGTGACACTTTGAATATGGGGCCTGATGAGAGAAGTATCCTTTTCATGTGGTTTTGGTTTTGCCGTTGTGAGCAGGTGTGGGAGACAGCACCGTGTCTGCATGTGAAATAACAAAGTCATCGCAGTGGAGGGACTCTCTGAAGGCTGCTGTTTGTGGATTTGTCTTGTAATGTGAGTGATCTACTGTACTGTGATGCCACTGTCTGTACGCACGCTGCACTGTAGGAGAGACACCGCTAGCATTCACAGGGCATGCTTGTTCATTTAAAGCACTACTTTAAAGACCCATATGACTTCATAGAAAAAATTAAAACATTCAAACTACCAGAAACAGCTTTTCTCTTCACAATAGATAGACAGCTTGTACACAAACATAGAGACCAACACAGGCATTGCAGCTATCAGGAACTGTCTAAATCTAAATCCAGATCCAACCGGACGAGGAACTGAACTCCTGTAAATCAGCTTAACGAAAAACGACTTTGAAATCGACAGCCAGTTCTACCTCCAAACCAAAGGAACAGCGATGGGGAAACGCTTTGCGCCATCATATGCTAACATCTACATGGCCGATTGGGAAGAAACAATCCTCCCCAGATGCCCACACAGACCAACTCACTATTTCAGGTACCTAGATGACATTTGGGGCACTTGGACACATAGCATGGAGGAATTTACAAATTTCATCTCGTTACATAACAGCGAAGTAAACTTTTTATACACCACCACTTACAAAGGACCACATTTTTCACAAACACACCAACTAGACACCAAAGTATATTTTAAAGAAAGACACACACGACAGCCATAGGCTCTGTTTGAGGAGCCAATTACGTATGTCAAACAAGGAGCATATTTGATCCAATCAAAAGTGATTGAAGGTAATAAAACATGTTATTTTAAAATACTGCGTGGACACAGCAGTTCCACTTAGTCACCACTGTGTGGCAGCATTGATAATGAAATATTTAACAGTTTTGCAGTGCAGGAAAATAAATGGCACCTCGCATTTTATCATGTTTGACGTCTACTGCCTTAAATATTTAAACTGGGGGGGGATAACGACAGCTTGATTTGCCTGAGGCTTGTTAACCACAATCCCAGGGGTTTGATTTCAGATGCAAGGAAAAAAAAAAAAAAAAAGTCTTGCCTAATGAATATTTACACTAGAATACAGAATTAACCAAACAAATAAGAGATAAAAACTTTATTGGAATATAAATACAAATTTATTACAAAAAGCTAGGAGCAGTGTACATGTTACGATATTCAAAGCAGACACATCGCAGCTCCAGGATGCATCAGTACTCTTGGGGATGGGAACCTCTGACCTATACAGATTTCAGAAAGCTTGATTATACCCTTGACCTATCACCATGGAAACAGTAGCTGCAAGTGGCCATGTTTGTTGTTTGACCTGCTCTGCCGTTTCAGCACTCGCTCGCCCGGGCTCGTTAAAAAAAAAATTGATTACAAAAAAACTCCCCACAAAAATTATTTGCAAAATCGTGTTTCAGTTCTGGGCCTCTCACTCAAGCACAGAGACACGCACACCCTGTCCCGCAGGGGCTGGGAACCTTGAATTTATTCCACTTCTGAACATTGATTTGAACCCAGGCCTACAATGCAACTAGATGCCACCCTACCCCATATACTTAAGTTGATGTACATGTCTGTTATACCAATATTATGAAAGTTAAATTTGGATATAAACTAAAATTTAAAAAACCAACTCTGTCATTATTACAACACTTTGAAACACCTGATTGGATTACTACATCTTTTCAGCCAATACAATAAAATGCATTGCCTTAAAATACTAGTGACATTTTGCGACTACAGGAAATTGACATCGAAATCTGTTTTACCTGGAGATGAAAGCAGGTGCTCGGTTGTGGCTGCAGTGCCATTGGCCCTTTTCCTGCAAAAAAAAAAAAAAGATTGTATATCAACCCCCCCACACCCCTTTTTTCTACAATATACAAGTTCTCCCCATTAGCAAGAGCAGATTCAATGGTAAAGACAGCATATTTGAAACGTATTGGAGATACATGACGAATACGTGGTTGGCAGGCGTTTCTGTATCCAAAATGTTTCTTGTATAGCTATAGAAAGAATGGCAAGGGGCCAGTTACAACATAGCGTTTACATTCACTACATAATTTTACCATCTACTAAAAAGCTTGGTCACTTATAAAATAGAAGCACAAAAAGAAATGCATTCACAATAGTGGATTAAATAGATGTTTTAAATTGGCACCAGAACTGCTTTTGTTGCGAGGGTACTTTGCAGACACAAGGACACTATACAACATAATACACAACCTAATTATTTAGAAGGCAACACAAAGTTAATACCTGTTGTCTTGTTTGAATTTGCATCTGCAATGGTTACCTGCAAAAGAGGAGCATAGAACCAGGTTACTAAACTCATTTGTGTGCAAAAACGCATTGCACTGTCCATTACTGCATAATCTATTTGAAAGTCAGTAGCAGAATGCTGGGTGTTTTGATTGGTTTGTGGAATAAATGTTAAATAAACATTTCTTACACCTAAAAGTAACATACTGTTCTGTGTTGGTGTCTGTGTACTTGTTATAATCAATGCTAGGCAATTAGGGATATGAAGAAAATGAAGATTTCCATATTCCTTAGCATTCCTGTGTGCAAACGCAAATTCAATTACACACACTGACCACAATGTCATTTACATCAAGCACCAAAAGAACCACAGACATATCAATCAAACATGGCTTAGCCATCCAGTTGGTTAGTTTAACGACTTGTGAAAAGTTAGTTAGCATTCCAAAGACGGAGTTAGGCTTTTGTTTGGTTTATGTATCTGTGTAAATAAAAGTGCATGAAAAGTACTAAACTTGCAGTTCTGGTGTCTGGATCACGTTTTAGGAGCAAAAACCAGCTGTTCCGGGGGGGGGGGGAGCATTGCCAACAATTGTCTACCAAGCCAAGACATCTCTTGTCATACATTTTAAGATCAATGTAATAGCGTGGAAAAAGAAAGACTGGACAAAGAAGAAACTGTAAATAAGTCTAGTATTAATCACACAGCTCTGTCATGCATCGACAGCTTTAAGATGGTAATACTGCGGGCCTTTGCCATTTCCATAGAGGACATGCTGAAGATAATATTTAATCTGAGGATATAAAGAGGTGAAGGGAGGCTTTAATGCTTGCTCACATTGTATGAGATCACTGTACCTCCACATTGTTTTATCACAGAACAGATTCACATTTCATCCACAGGTGTGTGCAGTGAAGGAGTTAAAGGCATGGAATTATCCGTGGTATGTGTCATAACAGCTGCAGCCAAAGAAAAAACAGCACACACACAGAGCCACTTCAAAAACAGCACGCGCACACAGAGCCACTTAACACTAGAGGGATGCTTTGCTTGTGCATGGCCTGCCAGCAGTAATTTTACCAGACATTTATCATCCAGTTCTGCAACGTGATTTTCATTTAGCACAAACAGATGTAAAGTGATCAATACTTTCCATGTGGGCCCTAGCATAAATCATACTTTATGTACAACTAGCTAGAGATTTCAAAAACAAAATCTAGGAATCAAAGGTCTTCACCCAATGCAGTTTGGGTGACTTATCTCCTTTTTAACTGTGTGCTAGGGAGCCAGCCAAACAGAAAGGACCAGGAGACAAAAATACCCATAAAGACCAGCTGCACATGTAATTTACCATCGAGCTAAATTGATGAACTTGTTAGAATAATAATTTGCTGCACACTTGCCATTTTCCATTGTATTGTGAGACAGTTCTGTCCCTGTGGTGCATTTGGATGAATCTACACAACAGAACAGCAGCCAAACAGGGAGGACTACATTAATATATCAAGATGTAAAAAAAAAAAAAAAAAAAAGTTGCTTTGGGATTACTGTCAACATTGATTGCCTTTTAAATAGAAAACAAAACATGATACTTACCTTCAATATATATCTATATCATTGTGACAAAGCCGGGGTGAGCTTGCCACATGCAGGACCGCCTTTACTTGTCGTTGTGTGAAAGGAACAGTACCGGCACTCCACACAAGTACAGGTAGGTCTAAGCTATACCGGACAGCTAAAATGTTTCCTGGTCAAAATAAAACCCCAACATTTATTGTTTCGAAGTGGATCACAAACGCTGTACCTTTCCTCTCTGGTTCCAGCTCCCTGGAAGTCTCTCCTAACGGAGCGCTGAGCTCTCCTTTTCTAGGATGTGGCTGCTCACAATTATCACCAATTGTTCAATTAAGGAGCAGCCACATTCTCAATTTTTTTTGACAGGGACAGGAATTAACCCCATCCCTGCCAACCACCACCAAAACACACAAAAACACCACAGTGTATTTACAGGCAGAGCTCTCACTCTGCCACAGTCAACTGAATGTACTTTCTATATTTAAACATGGAAATAATAATAATAATGATGATGATAATAACACTATGTAACACAATTTTTGTTCCTGGGTAGTAAGTGTTATTTCCTAATTGCTTATGCCTCAAAAGTATAGAAAATGGCTATTATTTCCCACAAACTTTGCTTTTGTGACCAGGACAGTGATATTTTGAAATTTACCTATTTCCAATGAGAAAACGGGCGAATTTGTGTCTTTTCGTTCACATAAAGTCAGAAAAAAACAGCATATGAATCCAAATTAACATGTATTTATACTAAAGTAATACAAAAATGACTACAAAAGATTTAGAAGTGAGTAGTTTTTCGAGATTTACAATTATACTGTAAATCACTTTCACGAATCAGCCCCCAAATGTAGTCTCCCTTCATGTTCTCGTTATACTGTCCTTGGTAGCGGTGTTCAAAGTCCAGTATATCCTGGTGGAAGCGCTCACCTTGCTCCTCTGAGTACGCTCCCATGTTCTTGAATTTATCAAGATGAGCATCAAGGATATGGACTTTGAGGGACATCCTACAGCCCGTTGTGCCGTAGTTCTTTACCAGAGTCTCAACCAGCTCCACATAGTTCTCGGCCTTGTGATTGCCCAGGAAGCCCCGAACCACTGCAACAAAGCTGTGCCAAGCCACTTTCTCCTTACTAGTGAGCTTCTTGGGGAATTCATTGCACTCCAGGATCTTCTTTATCTGTGGTCCGACGAAGACAGCGGCTTTGACCTTTGCCTCAGACAGCTTAGGGAAGAAGTCTTGAAGGTACTTGAAGGCTGCCGACTCCTTATCTAGAGCTCTGACAAATTGTTTCATAAGGCCCAATTTGATGTGCAGTGGTGACATCAGCACCTTCCGGGAGTCCACCAGTGGCTCCCACTTGAAGTTGTTCCTCCCCACAGAGAACTCGGTCTGCTGTGGCCAGTCCCGCCTGTGGTAGTGCGCCTTGGTGTCCCTGCTGTCCCAAAGGCAAAGATAGCAGGGAAACTTGGTAAAACTGCCTTGGAGACCCATCAGGAATGCCACCATTTTGAAGTCTCAAAATGTGTCTGCCGGATGCTTGCAGCCTCTTGATGCCATCTCAGAAAAATGCAGATATGTATCCACTTAGGCAGCTGGAACTAAACTGAACTGGTGGGCTTAAGGCCCCTGTATTTATACTACGATTTATATTACTGGAAAGTTCTAGAAAGTTCTAGAAGTTACTCCAAGTTTACTCAGCACTGAATCTATCTGGAATGTTCTGGAAAATAGGTACATTTCAAAATATCACTGTCCTGGTCACAAAAGCAAAGTTTGTAGGGAATAATAGCCATTTTCTATACTTTTGAGGCATAAGCAATTAGGAAATAACACTTACTACCCAGGAACCAAAAAAAAAAAAAACGGTGTAATAATAATAATAATAATAATACAAATGAAAAAACAGGCCTGGTAGTCTTCCTATATTCATTCTGTCTGATTTATAATTAAAAATAAATGATGCATCAACTTTAAAAAAAAAACATGGGTTTGCTAGATAATTTTACATACTAATGAGATTGAAATTGAACGAACACTTCAAAATCCATAATATAACGCTGCAAGGTATGCTCCTGTTCCTGAAATATGAATTGAATTTATATCTTGAAATGATCGTTTACTTGTTGCTGTTTTACAGAGAATGAATGTGGCAAGCATGTCTAATAAATCTGTTTTAAAGGTTCAAAACAACATGAGACACAAAGAGCTTCCCCAGTACAACCTTTTCTTCAGCTGCATGAGAAGTAATGCACTGTTAGGAGTAGGATAGAAGGCACTCCCTAATAAGCTGACCTTGTTTTTTATGTTAAAGACTTTAAGAGAAGTGAAAGCTTTATTATTTTAGTTATGAAAATGAATTCATCTGTTTGTTTGGACATAAAACATTTCCATACCACTCACATCCATGCACCCCGATCCATTAAGAAGGCAATCCATGCTTTCATCACAATTATACACATTCTTATAGCTGTAGATTTTTTAAACAAACCACTTGATATATGTTTATGCAATTGACTCACACTGAACAGGATTCTCACAGCTCTCTACTTCAAATACCCATTAGCACATGGAAAAAAAGCTACCAAACCAGCAAGAAACAACTTCCACATTTGACTTAGGGACTTGCAAGTAGTAATATTTGTTTGTTTGTTTAAAAACTCTTAGTGCTTTTCCCCATTATTTTAGAATACAGTTTGGAGAAGAAAAACAAGCTTTGTGAATGTGACCCAATGTGAATAAACTTCTAAACGTGTGTTCATTGATTTCTATTTTCACACACAGGAGTGCTGGATTTATCATAACATACGTGAACATGTTTTAGCACACGTATTGGAAATGAGGCGTTTTGTTAAGCCTTTCAGCCGTGGATTTGAGTCTCGTCAGGTTAACATGCACTATGTTCTGTGTTGCTCCTGATAGAGTTTAAACAAAACTATTCCCTAAGATACTAAGCTATTATGGATACAATTAAAATGCAGCCTCAAACATCTGGCCTTACTTAGCCCCAAGGAAATCAAGCCAACCTGTTTAAACACTCGAGCGATCCCTGTTTCCAATGCATTTTAAGGCATTTCTTTGATACATGATTAAATTATATGACTGTGGCTTTTGCATCATGACTTGTTTTATTTGTATTATTCTCCTGCAAATCAGTAAGGCTGAGCTCAATCCTGATTGCATAACCTTTCCAAATTGAAGAGCATGTGTATTATTTGTATTCAGATGAGATTGTTTTTGATGTCTTTTCTGACTGTATTAATCTGTCTTTTTACATTCCCTGACAGACACAGCTGTGAAGTGTTCGTATATCTACAAGATTGCAGCGGCCAATTGCAATATTTGTGATGACAAAGGACTTGGTTGTTAAGAAACGTGTGCATGCAAGACTTTTTTTCAGTCAGTCTAGAAATGAATAAATGTATGTGAATATCTGGGAAGTTAGTGATTTGATTCATACATTGGTGTTGCTGCAGCTCCAAAGGTCACCCGTCCTTAAGTCTATCAGTCACAATCTATTGCTATTGCTGCCCTCTTAAGGAATATTTTATGCCATCTACATTTTCAGAATATTAATTGGAGAAAGATTAAAAGGGTGTTTTGTGAATAAGGCCAAATGTATCTTCTAGGAAAGAGTAAAGCTGCTTTTGGTTCTGAACTGCATTTCATTCTATTAACATCACTCTTCATTGATACCTGATCATTCAAGGGCAAGGTGCTCTTTGATTTAGTGTTTTCATTTTGAACAAGATTCTGTTGTTGGTTTCTGAGCTAGCAAAGGAATTCTTTTCAACCCATTTATTTCTTAATGTCATTTGTAACTGCCTGCAGGGGTGTTGGGCTCTGCTATTCACCCAAGGTAACAGCTCACATGAGTTACTGGCACATGCATCTGCTTAAAAAGTCTTAAAAAGTCAAGTGAAGCTGAATTCTCAAGAAAAGATCACCCTGTCCCTCAGGGGGAATGGAGAATTCGAAGGAGGCATTGATAAGAAAGGCAAGAGACTGGAGACATATGGCACTCACAGATAACAGCATGGAGAAGGACTAACACCAACTGATTTAAACTCAGCCAATCAGTCCCCTACAGTGCTGGTCTGCTGTCACTGAGAGGCTGTTAATCCTGTTTGCTGTTTTAAACTCTGCAGTAGCAAAGAGCATGTTTCCTGAATTAGTGAAACTTTTTAAATATAACTGAATCTCTTAGTCGCAGGCGTAAAGATGGGTCACCGTATGGAGAACGGCACCACATGCAGGGTTTAATTCTGAGGTTCTACTTTAAAAGCTCACTAAATACAGTTTTGTAGAATAGAAAATCATCAAATAAAATACAACTTTTTGTCCGGGCCCAATTTACTGTAGTATCCCATGGTTGTAGTAAAGCATACCAATACTGTCCCCCCGGATAAGAGCCTGGATAATACTGTCCCCCCGGATAAGAGCCTGGATAATACTGTCCCCCCGGATAAGAGCCTGGATAATACTGTCCCCCCGGATAAGAGCCTGGATAATATTGTCCCCCCGGATAAGAGCCTGGATAATACTGTACCCCCAGATAAGAGCCTGGATAATACTGTCCCCCCGGATAAGAGCCTGGATAATACTGTACCCCCGGATAAGAGCCTGGATAATACTGTCCCCCTGGATAAGAGCCTGGATAATACTGTCACCCTGGGGAAGAGCCTGGCTGCAGAAAGGATGGGTTTAGCTGGATTTCTGTCACTGGGGACCTTATCTGACTGGGGCTGATGGATTCCCAATTTAAACTCAGAAGGATTTTTAGTAGCTTTCAAGTCATTCTCAGATCTCAGTTAGTGACAGCTTGAGCACAGTCCAAAAAATAAACTAGTAGTAGGAGCCAAATAAAATACTTAATGTAACTTATGGACATTAGTCTTATTTGCTTCATTAAGTATTAAGCAGAATCCAATTTAGGTAACAATTTATTTTAAGCATAGTTATCTAACGTGCAATTATGGCTCAATTTCTTGTAGTAATCTTATTTAATGGTATCAGAAATGTAATTAAAGTTTGATGTATGCTTACTTAACATCCAGTAATGCTTAATTACCATTTACTTAGTTTACTGCTTGACCAAATGCCATAATGAAATGGATCTGAGGTTCCCTAATCAGTTGAGGGTAACATTTCCATTGCATTTAACTCACAATGCACTCACTGCCTCTGATCGTGTTGGACAGCAAGAGATTGAAGAATATGCACGTATTCCTCCGGCCAGTCACCTTGTAGACACGCCAAACAGGTTTCCATGGTGAAAATAATGAGATATCTTGTAACAGTTGTAAGTCGCCCTGGATAAGGGTGTCTGCTAAGAAATAAATAATAATAATGGTGACCCTACCAACAGTGTGATGGTGGCCATTTCTATTTTTCTGTCCAGCTTCCTAGATATGCCTCTATCAGACAACATCCCTGTGCTGAGCACATATAACAAGGCTCCAGTCTGTCAATGACTTTGGAAACACAGAGCACTCTGGATTTAGAACTGGTTAAGAATGAAATCCATTGGGGGCTGCAGTTTGTGTTGAAGAGATCATTTCTCAGGGCACCTGTAGAACTCCTCTGTTTGTATCCTGGGACACTATCACCCTTCATGTAAATGTGCTTTATTTTGCTCTTATCTGCCCCCTATTTTACTGCATTTAATCCTGTACTTCAGAATACTGTAATCTGCCAAGTGTTTAACCTGTAGTACTTTGTATTTAATCACATCCTGATGTAACTATCACTATTTAATCATATCCTGATGTAACTATCACTATTATCTGCTGTATTATTGAATTGTGGTTTGTCACACTTGTACTTTGCTTGAACAAAAGTTATTGTATTTCTTGTTCTTATTGTATTACTTGTATTGTAACACTCGAAATGTATTTGCTTACAATTGTAAGTCGCCCTGGATAAGGGTGTCTGCTAAGAAATAAATAATATATATATATATATAATTCCAGTGTGGTTTATGATGTCCTTAATGATGATGGTAACTTGGCAGACAGTGCACAGCCATCCTGCCTTGAGCATTCATTATCAACTGAGTGTAGTTCTTCACATTCCCAGAGACGTGACAAAACAGAACAATATAAACAATTACCACACAAGAGTAGAGAATTACCTGGAAATGTCACAACTTTATTAAAGCCTGCTCCCTGGTAACACAGCAAACACAGAAAAACTCTGGTTCAGAAACGAAGACCTTATCACTGTAAAGACTGACATCATTAGACTGGTGCATGAATATATTACAGCGGAAGCTAGCCATTCCCCTACAGTGCCGACCACATTCAAATTAGTAAGCCATCATCACTGAAGACGTTAATTACATTTGAACTTGTACTACACAAAGTCCCACTTCAAACTGTGAAAACATTTTTGTTTGAAAATGTTGACACTCTGTGATTGTGAGTTAACAGTTTCTTTCTCAAAGTGAGGTGTTGTACCATGAATACTTTCCGATATTTAAACAGGAAATTCTTCATTCCAGACACTGTTTAATATCTGTATGTCTTTGTGATTGGAAAAAACGTGTGCTGCTGCCAAAAGTTTTTCCCTAGAAGTAATTTGATTTTCCATTTTATTTTTTACAAAAATAATAAGAATTTAAAAAGAAAGTGAATAAAAACATATTTGAATATCCATGAAAACAGTTTGATGAAACTGCTCAGTGAATGTCAGCACTTTAATGGGGCAGGTTGATGACTTAATTATAAAGGCTCCTCATATCATGTGGGCTGTCATGCTAATGACATCATAAAGGTTAGAAGTAGGGCTTCTGTTTTTCGGGGAAAAGGAAGGAATGGGTTATAAAACAGTGCTGTGGACAATTGGCGAGCACGGAGGAGTCTCTAAATTCTCAAGTTATGGGTCCTCATGGAAATGCCTGTTATTCAATCAATGGTCCTAGATTAGACAAAGGATATGGATTACTTTACATTTATTTGTATAGATTAGCAAGTTATTGTAAAGCTATGCAATAGAGGCACATATAAAGGTCATTCTTTATAAGGCATGTTTATAATGCATTAAAGTTGACTGTAGTTTTATGAGTGAGTGTGAAGTAGTGTCTTGAGCATATTGTAACCGATGAGCCTGTTGTAGGATTAGTCCATCCCCCTGGTATGCAAATGTAAAGGTGCAAGGGGTTATGGGTGCTACATTTCATGGAAGTTTATCTGGCTTTTTACCCTTGCTGTGGGGCTTTTACACTAAATGATGTGTATTTGTTTGACATTGAAGACTATTGTCTAGTTTCACACAGCCTGATTTGTTCTAATCTTATATTACTTTACCTAAATTAACACTGAGTAGCCAAGATCAGTTCTAATCAGGGAAACTAGGACAAATACTGCACTGTGATGTAGGGTTTTTGAAGGCATCGCGGTTTGCACCAGAGTAAATTAGCTATATAAAGGCTAGCCAACAGTCCTAGAAATTACTTTTGTAGCATTTATGGCAGATAAATGCAAAGCTCTGAATTACAACAAAAGTAACTTGGGAAGGGACTGCTGTAACTCAAATTGCCCAGTAATCTTATAAGAGACTTTTCTTGTGTCTGAATTCTGACTGAAGATATCAGAATAGCAACTGCATTTACTTTCCAAAGGGATCCAAAGACGAGTCAAAATTGTAATTTAAAACCAAGGATCAGTTGCACACAGAGTCAGTCATCTTTGGTGAAAATGAATTTTCATTATTCCCATACCTATTGCTTGCTGCTGATACAAGTCATAGTGTGAAAAAAAGAGCTGTATTGATGCGTTTTCAATGAATGAGTTTTAACACAAGCGGGGCCCTGTTTGGTACCGTAGCTTTACTTTTTTAATTTTTATCTTCAAACTAGAAAATTCTATTTATTTAGTATACAGACCCCTTTCATACTGGAACTAGTATGCATAATAATTTAGATTTTATTCCAACAAGCCCCCATCTACACTGAACTCAGCCCTCCATGCTAGATAGGGAAATGTCAGTGCCTTTCATTCAAATTCTCTGTGTCACACTGTTGTATTTTCATAAATACCAGGCCTCCAAGCTTTTATCTTCATCAGGAGAAGTTCATTTAGCGTAGTTACTGTATCATTAACAATGGCATGATATTCTACTAATTAAGAAAGATTCATGCATGAAGAGAAATGATGGAGGCATCAATCTGGGGCCAGGCTACCTCTGGATTGTGTTTCCTGACATTTAGATTTTATTCATAATAAGATACTTTAGATAGACATTTCACAGCCTCTTTAGTAAGATGGACTTAAAAAGAACATTTGTAAAGTTTAAGTGGCCATTAATTAATATGTAATTATGCATACAGAACAGAGTAGCTACAGCATTATTTAATCGAGTCCGGTTCAGAATCCAGACTTAGATAAACACAACCTGGTACTTTTCAACTAATCCAAAGATTGTATTTAAATAGCAATAACAACATGCTGCTCAGTATATTCCTGGAACCCATTGATAACTAAACTACACTTAGATTCCAGCTTCGACAGCCAGTATCTTATTTTATATTTCTAATTGATAAAAGATCACTACCAAAGAATGTGGTTCATTATAAAAAAAATGATGGATTAGCTGGTGCAGTAAAATGAAAGATGACATCCATCTTTCACCAGCATTACCATCAATAATGATTTGTTGAAACCAATAATATTTGCTATGAACCATGTCTTGTTAAAAATGTTAAAAGAAAGAAAAAATTGCAAGAAGATCCCTGTAGGGATGTTAATTGAAGTAAAACATCTTTAATAGAGAAGGGAATATGGAAAGACTCATTGTTAGTTACCAAAACCTGAATGCAATTCAAAGGACACACTTTTAAAGTACAGTATATGGAATCCACGCTTAGAGTGAAATGCAAGCCATAGGTAATTAGAGGTTTTACTGTCTAAAAATATATTTTATATATGTCTCTGTCATATAAGATACATCATTTTTAGATTTAAAAAAATTAAAATAATTTTTGGAATCAGCCCACTGACTAGTAACAAACACTGTGCTAGTGGCTTGAGTCAATTCTTGAGCACCCCCAGTGGACAAAACACACAGTAAAACTGCAGAAATATACTGTAAAAAGTGGACAATTATCATTCCGCCCAATGTAGATGCTTTGCGTACACGGGGCACACAAACAATGTCTCTAGTCTTGCGCACACCACAGGACCACACTGGCTTTGGGGAATGACGTTTGTTATTTTTTTACATGATTTTACAGAGTCCAAATCATTAATTAAACCAAACCATGCCTTTGAGCTTTGAACACATTGATCTGTACTTTCAGAAGGGAAACAACAGCAACAGCAGCAACAGGACTTTCCTTGAAATCACAACCAGTTTGTTTCTGCCTCTAACAATCTATTCAGATATTCTATTTCATGTTATGCATTAAGCAACATGGCAAGCCTTTCATATCTCCTTTAGTTTACTCATAGCTTTCTACACTTATGTCCAGGGCTGTTATCAAAGCAGCCATTCACAAGAAAATAATGCAATTCTGCTTCTGTGTACCCTTTTAATGGCACAAAATAAAACACCATTGCAAGTATATAACAGATGACTGAATTGGCTTATATAACAAAGTTCATGTGAGCATCTCAGTGTTTGAGATTTGATTATTTTCCAATATGTAGTTCGTTAATGTATTAAGGTTCCCTTATTATTGTACCTTTTATTATTATTTATTTCTTAGCAGATGCCCTTATCCAGGGCGACTTACAATATATCACATTATTTTTACATACAATTACCCATTTATACAGTTGGGTTTTTCTGGAGCAATCTAGGTAAAGTACCGTGCTCAAGAGTACAGCAGCAGTGTCCCCCACCTGGGATTGAACTCACAAGCCTCCAGTCAAGAGTCCAGAGCCCTAACCACTACTTCACACTGCTGTCCTTTTATACCATGTGGCCAGAGGCTGATTCACAATTAATCAATCCATCACCCCCCTGGCCACATTCCACACTTTACCCATTCTTCAATCAAACATTCCACAAAGTAATTAAACAAGCAAACACATCACCACTCACACAATTAATCAATTCATTGCAGTGCAATCGGCGGCCATCTTGACTGCAGGCTGTTTGCCCCACATATGCCAGGGCCTTGGATTTGATTGTTTTTATATTATTGTGAAGACTGCATTTCACTTTATTCTTGTAATGAAATCTGAATGGATTTTGCCACATCCTGCAATACCCAATCCCCAAAATGAAGAGTAGATTGGAAAATGAGCACTCAAGTGTCCCATGTCAAAATCTCATTTATTATAAAACCTCAATCTTCCAAAACAAATGTGCACACGTTGCAGATGCAGCTGCTGAAGTGACTCTCTGAGATGGGTTTCTGCACCACCAGTCAAAGTGTGTGTGCAGTTTTGCATGACTTACTATTTATTTTTCAATTTGGCTTCTTTTCCTCATTTTCCCATGTTCCCCTCAATCAGTTATTCCCACAAACAACTGCCCTTTCTTTTTGTAGTTGCCATTACACGAGTGCTAAAAATAGCAGCACTTTAAAACATTTTTCCTAAATTGTCACTTTGCGTTTGCTACACTGCTTTGAGAAATTGAGGTCACTTAAGCTTACCTATATCCAAGAAACCCCTGTAAAATGTGTGGATTAAAATAGCATTGAAATACACAGGAATAATTCTCAAAGCTGGGCAATGCCGTATATATTTCCTTAGCTTTTCACATGCTAAGTCTCAGTAGCCTTCAACAGCTGGCAGCCTCTTCTTCGTTACAGTCACATCAATGGGCAGAGCTGCTGAGTGGGGTCCTCAAGGTGCATCTGTTTCTAAACATGATGAATTTACTAACTCTCTGGACAGACAGCCAGCTTGTCTCAAACAACTTACTTCAGCCAGGTCGGGGTTTATTCAACCCAAACCACTGATCATCTCTCATGATCTCATAATCCAAACACATGCTTGCTTATCCCTTGCTCTTTCTTTTGGACAGGTTTCATTTTTTTAAATATTCATTTATTTTATTTTTTTTTAAATTGCAGAATTTCTGCTCAACACACAATATTATAACATCTAAATGACAAGTACAGCAGGCTACATGTATAGTAAATCACTAAAGAATAAAGCCTGTCACCTCGTGTCACCTCATTCTGTGAAAGTCAATCCAAATAATGATAAAAGAAATGAAGAGCACTCTGACTGTCACCTGTTGTTGTACAGTGATGACCAAACACAGCACTCAGATTGGAGCAAACACTGTCAAGATACATGACCCATGTTTCACTCCAGCCGAGCTCAGAGCTGAAGCAGACAGGTGTCAATAGGACACTACCACCCCACTGCTTCATCCTGACAACACACGAGTGCACTGATGTTCTGCACTAGCAGATTGGACAGGTATGGTCTATTGTTCTTATATTTGTATTTTAATACATGGCATGAATTTAGATGAAAATAAAAGATGAGGTTCCTTGACGAGACGTTTTTTGTATTATATATTTTACACACTTTTAGTATAACTACCTACTATTGTTAAAGCATGTTTAGAAGCAATATTCATTGTCTTCAAATGATACATAAACTAAAGTGTTGCTGATACCACTATATTTTGATTGCACAGTTTTTAAAAATAATTGTGCTTTCGTATTTCTATTACTATTGCGGTTATAAACCGAGGTGGATATGCTGTATAAAAAAGAAACCAGTCCAATTCAATTCCCTACATTTGTTGTTTTACTTCTAAGAAGGGGCAGACTGTTTTAGTTTAACTTTTGGACTACTGCATTTCTGCTGCACTTTTTACATGCCTTCACATCCTTAGACAGCAACCTAAATGGTGACTGGTCAATGCACGCAGTTTAATGTGGGATTTGCCTTCAGATCGGAATGACTCGCTCTGTTCCATGAACTCGATTCCCAGAGGTGAGCAGCCTGCTGAATTACTACAGCATTTAAAACCACTGTCTCCCCCAGTCTAGTATTGGATTCCTGTTCGGACAAGTCCTGCGTAATATGATCCTATCTGAACCCCTTGTGATGTGCTCAATCAATAGTAAAAGGAGTGTGCTGAATCTTATTATAAAACTGAACTGTATTCGTGAATCTAAAATGAGCCTTGTAAAAGGAACGTCTTTTAAAATGAGTTTCACTGAACGAGAACATTAGAAATGTAGCTGTTTTCATTGATCTCCGTTACAGAAATGTAGTTTTTAATCAACTCAGCTTTACCTTACTCTGCTATTCTGCCACCCTGCTGTGACTAATGTACATGTTTAGGGTTTGTTTCTTTAATCAAGAGTAGCTGCAATAGTGGGATATGCAGCCTCTTCTTTGTTGCACTCAAGAAGATATTTCTGTCAGATTGGATAACGCTATGGGATGGCAGTAGGAGATTAAGGATTTGGTTTGAAGTGTTTTCTAAATATAGACTTCCTCTTGTTATATCAATAGGGAATTCGATTTGTATGCTTCCGTCACACATTGTGCAAGACTTGAAAAATCCCAGTATTGTTTAACACATAGAAATGACTGGCAGTGCAACACCTCTCAATGGTATTGACCATCCCTTCAGGTTAATAATAATACAAAAATATCACTTAAAGTATATCAGAATGTCTCCTTAAATCCTTTTGGCTGTTAAACTGATAAAAAGGATCATTTCTAATGTCTTGTGATAAAGTGGTAAACCACTTAGCATGCTGGTGAAAAAAAAGGCATACAAGACTTTCATTGACTTTCAAGTGTAAATCAAACTTCAGCCACTTTTGAGGATGATAACTTTTCTAACTGTGAGGAATACTGCATGACATTGAATAATTGAGGTGTAGAAATGCATAAATATATCTATAACATCTGGTGTCTATATGCTACGTTATATTACTTCTGTTCCAACTGTAACTAAAAAAATTACCCATTTCAATTAAGCATGGCTAATGAATGTCTGGTCTCACAGACCCCAATTAGCATTAACCACTACATGATGTTATCTTAAAGTCTTAGTCCAAGTCTAGTGCTAATACAAGTCAGTTCAGACTTAATTAAGAATCATTCATTTTTCCTACGCCTGAGAACCATAAGTCCAAAAAAGGCACCCCCTTTATATAAGGTGCTATGAACCCAATGAAACTGGAATTAAAAGAACGCTGGATGAGCTAAATACAAAATCTGCTGTACCATTGGTGTTTTATACCTTCCAACAATTACTCTCATCCTGATGAAGATGTGATGTCACTCACGCAAGCAGCCTGGTGAAGATGTGATGTCACTCACGCAAGCAGCCTGATGAAGATGTGATGTCACTCACGCAAGCAGCCTGATGAAGATGTGATATCACTCACGCAAGCAGCCTGATGAAGATGTGATGTCACTCACGCAAGCAGCCTGGTGAAGATGTGATGTCACTCACGCAAGCAGCCTGGTGAAGATGTGATGTCACTCACGCAAGCAGCCTGATGATGATGTGATGTCACTCACGCAAGCAGCCTGGTGAAGATGTGATGTCACTCACGCAAACAGCCTGATGAAGATGTGATGTCACTCACGCAAGCAGCCTGGTGAAGATGTGATGTCACTCACGCAAGCAGCCTGATGAAGATGTGATGTCACTCACGCAAGCAGCCTGATGAAGATGTGATGTCACTCACGCAAACAGCCTGATGAAGATGTGATGTCACTCACGCAAGCAGCCTGATGAAGATGTGATGTCACTCACGAGATGCACAACAGAGAATTTGTCTTTATCTGAAAGCAATGAACCCAGCTTTGAAAATGTGAGCCTTTTAAACAATACCATCATGGTCATGTTGCCCTTGCTGTTCTGCAGGGTCATACAGACAAAGAGAATATGGCTGGACTAGACACATGTCCCCAAGGGACCCTAGCTCCCGTTTCACAGTGCAGTCACCGTAGCAGAAGAATTGGTACACATGACTTATTTCTCAGAGAGTTCTGTTGAACTCATGAAAGTGCCTTGGCGTTTGGAAGGAATTTAAAATCATGCCAGCACAATAAAACACACTGTGAAATGCAAAATTTCAGAATAATGCAGAATAATAATCAAGCAGACTTCACCTGGTGTTAAGTGTGGGTTATAGAAAGAGGAGACTATGCAAACATGCATTTTTGTGGAGACAATTTTGGATACAGCTAACAAAACACCTACTCACACGGTAACATTCTCAGTTCAACAGAAAATGGCAGCAAAAAAACTTTCAGGGTGATGTTTCCTTTTCTAGACGATAATTTAGAGAAGTGAAACCCCCCTCCAGGGGACCCCATGGTTTTGACTGAGTTGAGTTCCAGCACATTGGTCTCTGAACTTGGAGTTTGGGGTTTGATCCTCATTCTCAATCAATTTACCTTCCAAGCAATTCCTTACAGTGCTCAAGTGATATAACCTACTGCCATAGTGATGTAAACACAGCACCATCATTTATAAGACAGTGGCAGCGTTTAGGTCCACCGACACATTTATTGCACAATGTGTCAACTTTAAAACCACATTTCTAGAACATAAACATGCTCAATGATATTCTGCCAGTGTATACATTTTTCATGTGGACATGAGTCATTTTGTTTTTACTTTCTCTATCAGTTTCAGTTGAACGCACTTACAAAGATGCGTTTGAAAATGTATGTTTAAAAAGTAAAGTCATTTCTTTGATAACATACTGTACAGCTCCAGTGACTCTACTCTTTAATCTTAAAGCTACCTGCTTCGAATACTAAATCCAGAATTACTGCAAACCTTCAAAACCTTCAAATGAAAAAGCACACACTTTTATCAATTTGATCCTTCTAACTAGAAACTAGAGATATCTAAAAACAATTCATTTTTCTAATTAAAAATGTACATGAAAATAATTTCAGTCTCAAGCTAATGCCATTCTTAAATTAGGAACCTGCATTGAAGTAAAGAAAGTGGAGCTTTACTGCCAGATGGTCTTAACTTTTGCTTTCCTGCCAGTTTGAAAACGCAATTCCATCATTTTTACCTTTCCTCAGCTCCTGTTCACTATGTCAAGCACCATTACCCAAGTGACGTGTAGCATTCGACTCAGCAATGCACTGTCGACCAGAAGACATTGATTTCTGAATGACACAAGCCAGTCATTCTACAAATACTTTGATACGTATCTCCTGACCTTCTCACTGTTTCATTTGAATTATGGTATAAGTCTGCTATGATGTTAAACGCATTTAGTTTTACTAGTTTCGTGAGTTGCATGGTCTTGTTTTGATTTGAGGATTACAGTTTTGCTGATGATTAACAGTTGCAAGTAAAGACAATGGCACAACCCTTTCAGGCTTTATTTGTGCTTTCCTGGTACAATAATATTGAACATAAATGAAGTGTTATTTATAATACAAGCTTCCACTTATTTCACATAGTGAACTTAATTAATACAAGAGGAAAATCCAGGCATGTAACATGAAATCATATCTGACCAGGAGTACTGGCATTAAAAATTAAAATACCCTAACACAGCAGATTGAATTACAGGGAAAGAGATATTGTAGTAGCCTTCTCTCACAAAGATAACAATCTCCTAGTGCACACAATGGTAATTTACTACTAGTTCTATCTTCAGTAGGTAGAAGCAGGGCCTCTGTAAATTCTGTATTAACTATACAACAGGGGTCATACTGTGTAGAGCTTATTTTGAAACTTGTCATTGTAAATCCTGCCCTGAACCATAAATAGACATAAATATACTTTAATGTGCACTTGTGTTTTATATTCCAAAAGTGTTATAGATATACTGAATAGAAACCCCTTCCTTTGTAATGATACAGTCTGTGTTTTCCTTACTTTCACTTAGTCTAACTGGTAATAACTGTTGGTTTCCACTGTGGACAATACAGTTTAGATAGGACCTTATGGTGAATCTCAGTGTAAAGGGGGGCGAGAATGAAACCAAACCAGTATAGGGGTGAGCACAGCTACAGCAGGGGCCACTGCGCTCAGGCTAAACCACCACCACGCCTGCAGTGATCCGACTACGCCAGCTCTATAAAAAAAGAGCAACTCAAATGTAATGTTTCCCAATGTTTGCCCTAGTTTAACAGCACATGTTATTTTATTGGGAAAGAGCAATGTATGAACCACAAGAACAGCAGAGGACAAGTAAAATGGAACTCAATGTTTTTATTTATAAGATAAAATATGCTTTTCGCATATACGTATAAAAATGGAAATATCAAATGGATCCTTTTTTTCATTAGTTAACATCAGCTACACAAATTAGACACTGTCGTTCACAAATCAGCATCACAGGCTGTCAAGCACTGAAGGGCACCTAAGCAGAATAAAACAATCTAGATTTAGTTAGGTTGGAGATGTGGTTGAGGACTCGGTCAACGAAATGCATTAAAATCAAAATCAGTGTCAACTAAACAAAGAATGAAACCTGGCAAGCCCTCAATCTCACCTCCAATGGAGTTTAGATACAGAGCATCGGGCACGTATTCCATTGGCTAAATAATCCCATTCTCACAGCTATCAGAGAAAGCAACTGGATTTTCATTTTACAGGCTAAACTATCACATCGGAGCCATTCTAGATCTCCCTCTACCCCTCTCACTACAGGCAGAGCTGGTGCCGGGCTAAGAATGTAGCAGAAACGGCAACACATGAGCTCCAATTGCTATATGCGGATACACACCACCGCCAGTATACGCTACAGTTATAACTTCAAACACAAAGTAGCAGTTCCTCAAAAAACCCTACCGCCGCTCCTACTTCCCAGCCCGGCATCCATGCTCACACATCATCCTGAACATCCTCTCAGCTCTCCTCATTCTTCTTCATCAAGCTTTATAAAGTATTCAGCTACAAACAATTGGACTAATTGATTAATTACACTGCGATTACCTTGCACACATTCACACATGCTTTAAAAACATATCAGTATAAAATAATCAAAGTGCAATAAAAAACTACACATCTTAAACCATTATAAATACAAAATAAAGTGCAAAGAACGCTTAACCCTGGTAAATCAGTATAAGCAGGATTTTCTCTGGAAAAGCAGAACACACGTACAGCAGCTTTCAAAAAAGGTTTTTAGCAAAAGACTGGCAAGGTGTTTAGTCAGGTAGCCTTCCAAACATAGATTTTCCTTCAAAGTTTACTGACATATTTGGCTTAAGGATTCTTTTCTAATCAATGGAATGACCAGCTTAATAATCAAAATAATGTCAGGGGTTTAGGTGGGTTAATTCGTCAAAACATCAATAGTATTAGCACCAGCATTCAACGAAACATGCTGAAGGGGTGAAATAAACCACTGGTTAGAAATCTGTTATTCCTGTTTCTTTAATCTAGAATAGCAGAAATGTATTTGTTTATGTGGTTCTGGGTAAACAGGCTTCACATGTTAATGGTTCTTTGTAATAAAGATGTCATAAATCCGGATTTGGGGGAGAAAGGTAAAGTATCACTTATAAAATACAACAGCGTGTGTGCTATTGAAATTCTATTGAAATTCTCCAAGGACACTGACTCACACCTATCCATGGAACAGTACCCTGTGAGAGTGTCTACCAGGCAAAGTGTTGGGGAATCTGCTCTTCATTATATCTTACCCAAATAACAACAAACAAAGCATTGAAGGCTTCTTTTTCTTGAAGCCATTTACCAGTTTCTTCTATTAGCAGCTAATATTAACTGCATAATAAGCATTCAAGATAAAGGGTAAATATTTCACTGCAATGACTAATTAACTGGGAACACTGGTGGGTTTTTATTAATGTTGTTCTGTGATAAAGACTCCATGGAGACTGTTCCTTGCTGTGGCTGGTTAGTTATGCTAATGCTTATAGACAGGGGGGACAATTTGTGAGGATGGGGTTTCTGTATTCCATTAATAGACATAGCTAAAATGAGAATTGTGGTGTGAGGTTATGAGAGGCACTGGTTAACAGGAGCTGCAAAAGAGGCTGTAGTTATTTTGTTCCCTAATTTTCAGTTCGAGAATGTCTGATTGGCTGACAATAATTCCATCCAATGCAACTTTCTTCTGTATCTCGCTGGGATCATTTTTTATTTGTATAATTTTGCATTTTAAAGGCTGTTTTGTAAGCACAACAACACACCTGAAGTTGTGTTCTAATAACTTGAAGCTGTGTTCTAATAACTTGAAGCTGTGTTCTAATAACTTGAAGTTGTGTTCTAATAACTTGAAGCTGTGTTCTAATAACTTGAACCTGTGTTCTAATAACTTGAAGTTGTGTTCTAATAACTTGAAGTTGTGTTCTAATAACACACTTGGTTGAACCAGTACTATTACAGTATTGATATTGATAAATCTCCAACAAAATGAAGAAATGTAATGGATTTAATCTAAGGGTTATTCTGCAATATAGGTACAAATACATATCCTTTTGTGGTACATCATTGTGTGTATACAAGTTCTCGTGGATAATGGGCCACACTATTAGGTCACAGTTTATTAGGAGCCAAACTATATGAAAGCCTAATGACTCAATTTGAAGTAACGGCTGGCATGCTGCTACCTACATCAAAGCTGTTATCATGTAAAAAGAGTTGGAATACAAAGACCATAACTACTGGCACCATGCTATCATAAAATCCCCATCTGTGCTTGATTTGTATAAAAGTCCATACCACTCAGGGACTGGATGTTGTAGATATTTCAATAAAGAACAGAAAAATACATGCGGTACATTCTTTCACAAACACTATGAAAGAACCAAACTAGACCCCAGCCTGGGGCCCCCTGATTTAGAAATTAAAGACACTCAGACATGCTTTCAAGTCTTTCAAACTCTCCGGATTAAAAGCAGTAAGTTGTGAAGAGACAGATAACCAGAAACTGGAACGCTTGCATGAGCGCTCTTCTCAGACGATGCCATGTGACCAGAGCTGGAAAAAAAAAAAAAATCAGCGCAATGAAATGACCTGGATAATGTAAGTTTAAATATAGTCACTTTATATATAGTCACTTTTGTCTTTATGGCACCTATGCAGTGCAGCTAAATTCCAATCTGGGGATATTGCAGAATGTGCCTGTACTGTATGTAGCAGCACATTATTATTATTATTATTATTATTATTATTATTATTATTATTATTATTATTATTATTATTATCACACAGTACGATCCAGTAAATGAACAAACCCTGATCATGTTTGAAAGTAATGTTTCAGTGCTGATACAATTAGACTTTGATGTGACAGTGTAGAGATCAGAACCATATCTGCAGCTTTCTTCCATTCAAATCAGACTGCTGTGGTATGCGATACGAAAGGGAAATAAATGCTCACTTCATTTTCTGTAGTAAACACAATAATCTATCAATATCACAAGCCAGTGCTTAGCTTCTTAAAAACATCTATGTCTCCATTTTAGAAGATGCCTCCACTAGAGCCATTACAAAACCTAATGGGAGAAAAAGATGTCAAGGTAATACTTGATTGTGATAAAACGCAATAGTGGTGCACAAACCCATCCGCAATGATACTCTTCACAATGTGTGCAGTAAGTACACTGCACAGCTACTTCTGTGCAGAGTCTGACTGAGCTCAAGCTTGATCCTTCATTGTAGCACATGATAAAACCACATGTGTATTCATGTAGCTGCATCCCCAACAACATCTCGTGACACAGGCTGCACAATCACTGGTGTTTCGATTACAACAATCTGCATATTTCAGCAACTTCCACCAAGGAACATATTCATGAAATAATTAAAACAGGACTGTCAATCAAACTACTGTCATTGAAATATCAACTCGACCCTCCTTCCGTGCTAGAAGAGCAACCCCCTCATCTCCTGTGTATGGTCAAGTGACTTTCTAGCCATCCAATATTATTATTATTATTATTATTATTATTATTATTATTATTATTATTATTATTAATTCTACTCCGGAGGCTTTGTTCAGTATAATTACCAGATAATGGAATCAAGCTAATCGTAGAACATGCATGAATTGGTTGATTGCTATTAATGTCCTGGGCACGGTTCCAGATTTACAGAGGTCATGTGGGGATTGCTACTCCGCTCTTCAGGTGCACAGAGCAGTCATTATAAAATTCTCGGTGATGAAATCTATTGGCCATAGTGGTACATTCTGTTCTGCTCTACCATTGACCGACAGCTTCCTGTACAAAAAAACCCCAAACAAGACCCATCACACCAACAGCAGCATTGTGACTTTGAACTGTATTCTGTGTACAAGTCTTCATACAACCCTAATCTCACAGCTTGCAGCGCTCCAGCTTACAAACTTCATTTAGAAAAAATAGCAACCATCCTACTTCTTGTTACAGCCTGACCGACTGCGAAAATAGTTCAATTTTTTCTTTGCTTTGCTTTATGCATTTGGAAACACATTCCAATGAAACCTGTACCACCTGCTGCACACGTACAGGAGCTGCTGTGATGGGCAGAATCAATTTGCCTGAAATAAATAGAATGCCCTGGGTCAATTATCTTCTCTCCCGCTGTCTCTGAGAGCCAAACTCAAAGTCTCCTGTTCTCATCATTCAAGCCTGTTTGTATGAAGTCAGACAGTCTATAAATGCACTATATAACATCAACCCCACAGTTCTGTCTCACTCTCTTTTTATTTTAAACAGAACAGTTACATATTTCAGATGAGCAGGTAAAATGTATGGAAAATAACATTTTAAACTGAATATGGCAATCCCAATTTATATGGACATTTTATTAGCCGAAATGATTTTTGACTTACATGTTTTAAATCAATTATCTTTCTGGCTGTATTTGGTTAGTTGGATTTTCTTTTATAGCAAACAATTTAGTATTCTGTCTGCAGTACTGTGAATCATCCCTACTATGCATTTGGCTTATGTAGACAATCCAAGCTGGCTGAATGCCAGTGTTGATGGGCTCATTTAATATACAGGAAGATAGCCAGTGACCTTTTCTCTGCTCGGTCACAGAGGTTGTGTCTTTTTCTTTCTAAGAGCAAAGGAAAGAAAAACTGCCCTGGTCTGGCCCGATGCGTGTCACTGTCTTGGTGAATAACAGGTGCAGCGTGATGCTGTCCCCGTTCCGTGTAAGTGATTCATATTGCTCTGTAAACTATTACAAGGTGCTTTACAGGACTGCATACATTACTCTGTCAACAGTACATATAACACGTCATCAGCCAGCCAAAAGCTAATGGGGAATGCAAACTCAAATTCTTGTTTCCCCAAAACAATTACAATTAGAGTGCTCAGCTCCGGTTGACAATTAGGTCTATTCTAGATATTTCTACATTTTAAATGACTGTTAGACATTTACGCATGACTGTACGTAATTTGTTTTACATTTCAGTTCCTTGAAATCTCTCTGATTTGTATCGGGAGCTAAAAGAAATGTTTTATGCTGTCAGTAAACATTACTTTTTTTGAGCGCAATGAACCTTTTTAGAAAAGGGTTTATTTTCATTTCAGGCATTGTAGAGGCAGTGAATAACAGGGCTGTCACTTGACATTGCAGCGCTGAGCTCAAACTTGGGCTTTTAAATCCAAACATTTTGCTTTATTTATCATGTTTTTTTGTGAAGAAAAGAATGCTCTGTAAAATATGAGTATATTTGTCTTGATCTACACTACGTAGATCTTTATACAATGCTCTATGATGGGATAGTAAGGACGTAGAGAGCAGCCTTTAACTTTATAAGAATCTGCCTAGTTACTGTGCTGGCCTGCTCTGTAGGGATGGAAAGTCTTTTATCTGGTTACAGTAAAACATGCTGGACTGAAGTCTGCCATTGTCATGTCTTGTCTGGAAAAGCACACCCTGGGTGGCCTGTAGTTTTGGCAGGGGGATATTGAACTATTCATAGTTTTCTTGGATATTAGGTTTTATGTAGCCCTCTAAATCAGCAAACAGGTCTATTTAGTTAAACCATCGAAGTGCTCATTAAAGAGTCAGCTTGAAACCTTTTGTAATGAAGGTTAAAGAATGTCAAACAATACAAATCAAAAATCCTCTTTTCATGTCGTTGACTAATAGCCTCTGACTTCATTAGAATTGCTTCATGATGATAACAATCGTTAGCTGTCTGGAGGTAAAGACTATTGATTCCGGGTAAGATGTCATCAAGCGTCAACCTGGAGATCAGAGGCTTCAGCTCAGGGATCAGTACTATATTACAAGAATACAATATAAAGCTCATTTTCCTGTGCTGTACCAAGCTAGATTATTCAACATATTTAATATTTCTCAAAACCATTTTCAGGAATAATGGTCTTTAAAGTCTAAAATCCTTTAAAAAACACTCACGCACACACATACAATGTACACGCTACTTACTGAACAGTGTACAACATGTATTGGGACAGTAGATTTCTGATCCAGATGTTTGAGGACAAAGCTCTCCTGAAAGTTTAATTTTCTGGCTACATTTGTTTATCTTGCAAGATCAAGTTTAGTGAAGCAGTTTTCTATCTGAGCCAGATTTTTCTATATGAGCCAGATTTATATTCCAAATTTGCAGTTACTTTAAAATCTGTAACTGCATGTAAATTAAATCAATGGTAATTAATTTCATATACTTACACTCAGCTGAAATCGAGGTGCTAATTAAACAGATATTCTATAATCACTTGTGTTTTAATGGTTTATCAGAGAAGAATAAGTGCAGCTCCTACAAAGACAAGCACAGTGGAGTCAATGAGCTGCAGATGTCTGTTAAAGTGATAGATGGACCTTTTGTATTGTAATAAAAAGAAAAAAAAACGGTGGATTTGAGGTTTATATATGATAATGGGTTTAAAAGAATCTGACCTGTAATTTCAGCCAGTTATGAGGGAATGAGATTCTAAACGTGGGAATGAGATTTCTATCGGGTGAAGCCCAAATATACTAGTCTGCTAAACAATTATATTGGGTTTGACTTGCCTGGAGATATCAGTTCATCATGTGGGACTGAATTGAGATCTAATCTGGAGAGGATACACTGCACCGGGAAAGCAGTTGGCTGACAATGTAGACTGTTTTTAATTCACTCAGACTTTCTGTAATGCTGTTCTAAATGGAGACAATTTTCTTGAGTTTGGGTTTTAATGGCTTATGATTTGCTGGGACGCTGAATATATCTTTGGTTACCTTTCTGTTTATGGCAATATGCATGTCTTTTCTAATAGGCTTTGGAGATTTGGACTAAGGAAGACAGAGGAACAAAACACTAATAAAATAAGGGTAGCAACCTTTTCCAGTATCTTTTTCTGTGTGTTTCTCTGTGGCTGCCCTTGCACTCTTTCTGTGTGTTTCTCTGTGGCTGCCTTTGCACTCTTTCTGTGTGTTTCTCTGTGGCTGCCCTTGCACTCTTTATGTGTGTTTCTCTGTGGCTGCCTTTGCACTCTTTCTGTGTGTTTCTCTGTGGCTGCCCTTGCACTCTTTCTGTGTGTTTCTCTGTGGCTGCCCTTGCACTCTTTCTGTGTGTTTCTCTGTGGCTGCCCTTGAACTCTTTATGTGTGTTTCTCTGTGGCTGCCCTTGCACTCTTTCTGTGTGTTTCTCTGTGGCTGCCCTTGCACTCTTTCTGTGTGTTTCTCTGTGGCTGCCCTTGCACTCTTTCTGTGTGTTTCTCTGTGGCTGCCCTTGCACTCTTTCTGTGTGTTTCTCTGTGGCTGCCCTTGAACTCTTTATGTGTGTTTCTCTGTGGCTGCCCTTGCACTCTTTCTGTGTGTTTCTCTGTGGCTGCCTTTGCACTCTTTCTGTGTGTTTCTCTGTGGCTGCCCTTGCACTCTTTATGTGTGTTTCTCTGTGGCTGCCCTTGCACTCTTTCTGTGTGTTTCTCTGTGGCTGCCCTTGCACTCTTTATGTGTGTTTCTCTGTGGCTGCCCTTGCACTCTTTCTGTGTGTTTCTCTGTGGCTGCCTTTGCACTCTTTCTGTGTGTTTCTCTGTGGCTGCCCTTGCACTCTTTATGTGTGTTTCTCTGTGGCTGCCCTTGCACTCTTTATGTGTGTTTCTCTGTGGCTGCCCTTGCACTCTTTATGTGTGTTTCTCTGGGGCTGCCCTTGCACTCTTTCTGTGTGTTTCTCTGTGGCTGCCCTTGCACTCTTTCTGTGTGTTTCTCTGGGGCTGCCCTTGCACTCTTTCTGTGTGTTTCTCTGTGGCTGCCCTTGCACTCTTTCTGTGTGTTTCTCTGTGGCTGCCCTTGCACTCTTTCTGTGTGTTTCTCTGTGGCTGCCCTTGCACTCTTTCTGCTTGCTTCTCTGTAGCTGCCTATGCACTCTTTGTGTGACTCATTTTGTTCACTGACCTTTGAAGGTGAGAGAAGCAGAGCCACTTTGCCACGATTAAAGATTGCTACTGAACACTTTTCAACATATTATAGTGTCATTTTAGGTGTTTTTGACTCGTTTAAAATAGCCTGTCATCACTGCAATCTGAAAGCACTATCTATGAAGCCGTATCACACCTTGCAGTCCCAGTAATGGGGCTTTGTTCTCAATCTCTTCAGGAGGGTAGAATTAGAGCTATTGTTTCTGTGACAGGCTATGCGTCTAGCAATTGCTGAAAACTGTATTTACCTCTGGGATCAGTGGCAGGGTTTAAAAATTTTAAAATTACTGTACATGCATTTTGTAGCTTGAAGTGCAAAACACATTACAGTCAACATTGTGTAGAATACAGAACATACACAAAACAAAAGTCCTTCTTTCAAATATTCTATAGTATGAAACTTTCAAATAGTTTTCATGAAAAGGTGGGAGATGCTAAGGCTGTCTCTAGCTGCAAACACATGTGAAGTGAACCTGGTCTATGGGGTATGGTGCATACACAGGGGTTTCCAGCTTCAACCATACATCAGAAACCCTGTGTATGCATATTGAAGTGTGTTTATATAAACCCAGGAAAGCAGACTAGTGGTTTATTTGAGTGGGGTGAAGACAGTAATATCCCTCCTCAGTTCTGTCATCCTTATTCCTTATTCGTACTTCCTTATTCACTGACCCCCTCACACCCCAGAACCAGAGTGGGTTGTTGGAAAGTCTGTTGCCTTGAGCAGTCCAGATCCGGCTCAGGTACGGAATGTTTAATGATAGAAGTAGGTTTAAGAAAGTAATTGGAAAAATATTAACACATGTAAATGAAAAACCTTATCAGAATATTTCAGACTGGACTAACTGGAATCACACAATGCCCAAGCCGGAAAACATTGCTTGAAATGAATCTTAAATAATATGATAGTTAATAAAACAGTGTGCTCTATATTTGAGAATATACAGTAGTGTTAATGCAACTGGGCTTAACTATTCAGACTTAAACAGTAACTAGTTTCACAGGCACATGGATAACTGAATTTGCTTGGATTTATTGATCCTTTTTAGCATTTAAATAGATATTTTTTGCTGTTTATCAGAGACAAGAGAAAATGTGTGTGAGCTGCTTTGTATTTTCTTGCTAGTTTTATATTATTATTTATTTTAGTTTTATTCTTCTCTGACAATGTGCCTTTGCACAACCTTTTCATTCAGTCAATACACATTCTAGGTCTAAACACAATAGACCCGCCCATTGAAGTAAATTAAAATTGTATTAGAAGATGAAAATATAATGCTGGAAGACACCAATCAAAGTCAATCAAAATCACAGACTGTTGAGTAAGCTGTTCCGCCCCCGCATAGATGAGCATTCTGCATAGAACCGGGAATTCCAGGGGCAATAACACGGCTCCTTTCACCTCCCTGAAGAACATCATAACCATGCAGATGAAGGAGGGGTAACCTGAACCAAATCAGAGTCCCACCCACGTGGGATTTACAGACGTACACAAGCTATCAGGTGCACCCAGTTCATATTTACAATTACAATATATGCACAAAAATGCAATAAAAAAAAAAAACCTCTTAAAAAATAACCGACAAATCCAGCAAATGTAGACAGGTTAATAAAGTCTGCATTATTACTCAGCGCTATTTCAGAGTTATTTTCACTGTGATCGAAGGCAGAAGCCTTTATCGTATTATTTATTATTGTAAGCAAGTGTGAGAGTACCGGACAGTATACTGTATATGACACGTTAGTCTACGTTAGTCTAGTCTTGTGCCAAACACTTCAGCTATTGATAATAAAGTGTTATATCCTGACCACAAAGCCAAAGCCATTCACTTTATTACAGAGTATTACTTGAGTAACCTTTTACACCTGCAAATGCATTGCGGCAACACAGCATCTCATTTTTCATTTCGATCAATTAAACTCCTCTGCTTTGTAGACCCCCAGAACTTGGACCACAAGCTAAAATAACACTTTGCTTTGCTGATGATGAAAACCATGTCGACCAACTACAATAAATCCCATTCAAAATCAAAGTCATCATTACATACTATGTCCAGAGATGCAGGATACCCAAGGTCAGTTCTACAAAACAGTTTGGCATATTAACTAATGTGAGGAGATAAGTACATTATTGATGAAGACATAAAACTGAAAGAAAATTAGCCCTGGTTAAATAAACAAGGTTTAAATCTGGCAGGTACAATAGCAATAGACCCGGCTGTGATATTAAAATACATAAAATTAAACAAGAAAAGTAGCTGTAATAACCAGTGTCTGACTGGGGGCTGTGGTTCAGGGAACTATGGGGTTAAACTGGATCTGTTTTAATGAATGGTGAGTGTGGCAGCTTTTTCTCTGAGCTATGAGTACCTAATTGCCATCTGTTGTGACAGGACGTCGCTAGTTAATCCCCGTGGAAGATGGGGGTTTATTCTACTGTTTCTCTAGTGCAATACAAAGAGATACTGCCTAGGGGCCATTGTGTCAGGCACACGCAATGCCTGCTCTCTCAGACCTGCAGTCTATTGTTATGTTGATGGAGGCAGCAGGCAGAGCCTTTTGTCAAAGACACGGAGAGGGAGGGATATAAAGAGGGAGGGAAATGACCAAACCCCAGCCTCGACGTCATATTCTGTAAGAGAGAAAACAACAGAGCTTCGTGTGAGCACATACATATCTACTCACGCACATGCACACGCACACGCACACACACACACACACACACACACACACGCACGCACACGCAGGCACACACTACTCACATTAGAACATCTCTACTAGCCTGGGGAAAACTTCAAAGCTAACGGCTGCTGGCACAGGCAAGGTGCAATCATGGATTTCATCTGAATATATTATTGGTTTACTACATTTGGATGCAAAGAAACAGATTGAAATAAATAAATAAACACATGAAGCATTGCATTGCGTAACCTTTGTTACATCACATTGGTTTGACCAGAAGGAGAGAGATCACATGGACTAGGAGACAAGGAAAGGCACAGACTGATTGGACCGCCGCATTTGAAAGGACTGTTGCAGCGGTAACTTCCCTCAGTCAGTATTTGGACAGCTCCCTTGTTCTGGCTGGTGCAAGCGAGGCAGCAGCAGCAGCTTCAGCAGCATCACTAACAGCAGTGCTGCTTGCTTCCACCCTTCAGCACAGCAGAGTCAGTGTGAAGACTCGGGACCATGGCCAGCATGCAGCAGGGAGAGAAGCAGCTCTTTGAAAAGTTCTGGAGGGGAACCTTCAAAGCTGTGGCCACTCCGAGACCAGGGAGCATCCTTGTAGCCAGCATCATTGCCCGAAGGACTGTGGCCAAGTAAGTGCACTTTTCAATCTGTCTTAAACTCTAGTGTTACCCTTCATTATGTGACAGACTTGTCAGTTAGGACATCTTTGTTTCAGATATTACGTGCATACAAGTTCACATTATTATTATTTTTGATACCAGTGCAAGATTGATAAATTACATTTGCAGAGTTAATAAAAAGGGCCCTCAGGAGTACCTATAATAAGCTGTTTTTTTATTCCACATGTTCCACGTTATCCTCCCCCGATACATCCAATTCTCAGTGTTGGCTATCAGAGACTCACAAAGGATGGGTAAAGGCACACAATGAAAAGCACCCCACTTTAACCCCGTGGACAATGACTTTCTTTTCATTCAGCAATCCCCGGAGAACAGTCTCTCCTCTCTTTGTCTGGAGTGGATGCTGATTTTATTTTTAGTGTCTTTCAATATCTCAAGGTTTCTGGTAAGATAGTCATCGGCCAGCAGCAGCAGAACAAATGAAAAGGGAGTTGCTTTATTTCTGTTTGTTATCCAGGAATTACTTTCTTTATGTGTAGTCTGCTTTAGCCAAAGCCTAATTCAGCAAAAACATCTCTATCTTCCATCTCAGCCCAATCTGTCTTAGGGCAGTAAGCATCATTTGAAAAGACATGTATATAATCAGTCTGGGCTCATGAATGTTCATTAAGAACCGTGAAGCCCATGTTGTCACTGGTTTTGTCATGCTTAAGATCATAACTTGCATATATTTCCTTCACTGAGGATAAAAAGGTAGCATTAAATGTGACATACTGTATAAGTTTCAGCTGGTAAGTTTTACGATGTTTGTATAAAATCATGTATCTGTGGGTCGTGTGTGTCAAGACAAACACTACATGGCACTTCAAGCAATAAAAGATCCTAGTTTAGTACAACTGGATCCACATTACTATCATGATATTAACATATACATTTTAATAAAGCATCAGTGGACAGCACTGTGTTGAACCTCATTTTCATGTTGTGATTTGTCTGGGAATGCTGTAGATTTACACACGTGTATGAAGCATGGAAGCAGTATGAATAGTCTTCAAGGCGCAGGATAGTTGGAAATGTGTGCTTTCTTTCCTTGGAATGAAGATTAACTGTTTTGCTGCAGTAAGAGCTCCTTATTTTCACAGTGATGACCCTTTGAGAAATTCATTGCAATTTGCACTGAAAATGAGACAGTAAGAAAAATGTTGCCTAAATATCGTTTCTTCCAAACCAGATCACAGCTTACACAGATTTGAAAAGCAACATTAAGTAAAGAAAGTGATCAACATTAAGAGGTAGATCTGGAAAGCTCAGGTATTTACTCATATAGAAGGCGCTATATTAGTCTGTTGGGAGTGCTTTTAAAAGACAAATCTGTAAAAGATTGTGAGTAATTACCTGCGTTGTCATGAAAATATCAGAAACAGAATCCATTTTTTATTGTTACTGATTTGTTTATAGTTTACAAAGTATGCACTATTAAACATTGCATCTGTACACTTTGTAGTATATAATATACACAGTCTTACTGCTATCAATCATTTCATCACTATTGTCTTTGTACACATGCGTATAGAGGCATCTTCATGCCATATAAAACAGAATTACAGTGAAGACTGGCTTGGCTCTCCTCACGCTGTCTTCTTCATCTGTAGATTTGATTCCCAGGGAACTCCCTAAAGACACTGACACATGTTTGCTAAAGATGCTTCTTTTTTTTAAAATTTCCGCTTCAAATAATTTAGATCAATTGAATAGATTGCTGTATCTGCATCAAAAAAAAACAATTAAGATGTGAAACCCAAGGAAGATTCCTTAAAAATAATGTGTCAGTCTGAACTCATTCAGCCCTGTTGGGTCTGCTTCTTGTTTGTTGGATCAACAGTTTTCAGTCTCTAGAACAGTTAAATGGTTTACTGTCTGAGTTAACAGAAGGGTCATGCAATGCTTGGAAGTGTTTGATGACTGAGAGAAAGGCAGGAAAGGAGAAAGGGAGACACAGAATGCTGTGCAATTATTGCCGTTTTATTTCTCTCTTATTGTCCTTTTCTTTTAACGTAACTGGAGCTGCCTGCAGGCTCCCCTGATGCCTGTAGTTTGATAAATAGAGCCGACTCCCCCCCCCTCCCCTCCCCCCCTTCTCTAGAAAGGGATGTGTTCACCGCCACTCCAGCTGGAGGGACGCTCTCCCGGCTATTCTATCCAACAAGCTGGTTTGTACCGTGCATTAAAAATTCAATGGATTTTAAAGGGGGAGGGGAAGGCTTGGCCTGGAAGGAGCAGATGGTAGGCAGAGAGGCAGGCAGGCAGACAGGCAGGCAAGCAGGCAGAGGCAGGCAGGCAGGCAGGCAGACAGGCAGACAGGCTGATTGTAAGAGAGAGCTCTTCCTGAGCAGATGCCAGTTTAACGAGAGAGAGAGAGAGAGAGAGAGAGAGAGAGAGAGAGAGAGCGAGAGAGAGAGAGAGATTAAGAAAAGCTCTCTATCAGCCTGATCTGAAGGATTACATGTTCATCAGACAAATATACACCATGATGGAATTGCGGTCGAAATAATGCAGCATTTATGTTGAATTTGGGTAGATTTTGGTATATTATTATTATGAATATTGTGTGGTGCTTGTGTGTGTGTTGGTTGGGAGAGGGATGGGGGAGGGGGGTACAGTGGATCTCGAGCGTGCCACTAACAAATGTATATTCCCCTGTAATGTCAAACCATTTGTATGATTCACTTGAGGACATTTAACAAGCATCCTGTTTTGCACAAGCACGTGGATTGAATCATCATAGCTAAATGTTTGAACATTTGCAACGCGTGCATTAATGCCTGTAGGTGTTATTTCATAAATAACTGTAACTGCTGCATGCAAAAGTGTTAGATCAATTACCAGCTGAATTCAATCCTCCTGTAAATGCATGCAGATGAAGCCCTCTGTGTGTTACATTATGAAACATTGAAATATCACTGGCAGTAATTTGAATAATGTGTAAGAAAGTCTCTGGTTTCAGGAATAGGCATTGGCTGTAAGTAAGATTTAGGCAGGATGAATACACTGTACATTTATTTATTTCAGTTCCTCCAATAGAACATATCCTTGTTATTATAGGTTTGAAATGTGTAACCTCTTGGCTAGGCAGGGAATGATTGAATCTTCAACAATATGTTTCAACAAATGACTAGACTGTGGGGCACTGGGGTCCCACAGCAGACAGGATCCTGCATATTCCAATTAACAGCAGCATTGCAATACTTTATTACATTGAAAGACTCCAGGGCATTCCATCTTCACAATCACATTTGTATCTGTTTTGCATACCATTCAGGCTGTTACTGTGTCTGTATACTGAATGCAATTACAAAACACAGAGTAGGACCTCCCTTCAGAATCACTAGGAGTGTGAAGTGACTGGTTTTGAACACAGCAGAGAGTCAGTTTAGTGAGAAACAATTTCAAGGCATTTCAAAGAAAGTACAGAACCTCAGTCAGTTATATGAAGCTGGGTGTATCCTTCTGTTCTGCAGAGCATGCTTTTGATCCACATTTCAAATGAAACCACAAACTAGTGACTTGGAAGTGCCTTCAGGTTGTCATGGCACCAGCCAGACACTTCTGCTTCGTGACATCACCATGGACTTGTTATTGAAGGCCTTCTTCGAGGTACTCCTGACTTGCTTGATTATTTATATATACTGTATATACACACCAGAATTCTCTCCTTGTCACATAGTTTAAGCTCATTACAGTAATTCAGTACACTTTTGTAACAGCAGTTTATTGATTGTTCAGTTTTTATCAGCCATCAGTTTGAAAACAAAGCAAATGTAAACTGAATTATGGAATCTTTCCCTCAAAGACATATACAGTGTATGCACTTGGCAGGACATCAAGCCTGTCTGTGATAATAGACCTTGTATTACCCAGTTCACAGAGAAACTACACCCAGTAAAGGACCTGGAGTTCTGAACTGTATATAAAACTACTCGATTAGCAACACAGAGCTGGAATAAAGGCATTGCTGGCAGCATGTTGCTGTGTTTAAAGAAACAAGGAGATGCAGGTTAAAGTGGGCCATTCTTGTTAAATTCAGTTTAAATCAAGAGAGGCTCAAATTAGATCTGAAAGCCAATCCCACCAGCTAAGCTCAGCAGACCTTTATAAAGTAGCTGTGTGATCAATATGTCTGATGTCAACAACATTATAGACAGAGGCTTCCAGAGGAAAGTAATGAACAAAAGCCTGCAAAGGGGCACCTGCTGGATAAAACTATGCATCCAAATTGTGTTTGAGGCTGGACCTGTTCCAGCTGCACTTGGCTTGCTGCTGCACCAGGAGATGCCCGTCAGGCTGGGAGGAGGGCAGTGAGGAATGTTCCCTTCATTTTGTAACTAGTTGTGCTTCTGATGATTAACCCAAAGGTTTGCAGACCAGGAAAGTTCCAAGTGTAAGATTTTGTTCCTGCAATTTTTTAACTGTTTGGAATACGTTGATACATGACAGCATCTGCTGCATCAATTATGACGTCATGTGATGCTTCTTGGTAGACTGGGTATGCACAGTATGTGTTCCCCTTATACAAGAGTGGTATTCACAATTGGGCAGTATCACAAGGCCTTAAAACAAGTGGTCTTTTATGTAAAGGGGGTTTAACATTGGAAATGTGCATATAACGTAAAATGGGAAATGTGCATTAACATGGGAAATGTGCATATAACATGTAACATGGGAAATGTGCATATAACATGTAACATGGGAAATGTGCATATAACATGTAACATGGGAAATGTGCATATACTGTATGAGGATTCTTCAGAGTAGTCAAGATTGTGTGAGGTCCTTCTTATATGTTGTTTTAAATGCAGGTTTTTTTTTTTGTTTTTTTTTACATCTCATAGCAGCATTATGGTTTTGATGGCTTAGTTGTAAACCCTGTATTAAGAAGAATATAAACTGCCTGCATAACATAATTGCTGTGATTGTCTCAAAAACAACACAATCAACTAAAAGATATATTGTGTCAGACACTTCTTATTCTGCAAGGCTCTTTCTCCTTCATTATACATTCTAAGCAAAACATCTCAGTGAAATGTGCCTGTACAAGTGCTGCTGGAGAGAGAGGGAGAGAGGTTGTTATATTTCCACCCAAAGCCGCTGATCACATCTCAACTGCTAAAAATGCGGTTTTGAGATACAGTCAAATTAGTTTATTTTTGCAACTTCTAGTTTAAAATTCTCAAGATCATAGATGTACATGTATTAAATAATAGTACAAAAGTGAACTGTAATAAAGTGCAGCTACTGTCTGTGTTTTAAAGTGATTTAAAATAAACAATTACAAAAAATAATAATAGGAAATCCCCCACTACTGCCCACAGCCTGTAATTAGGAATAAGAGAGGAAGTTGAGATCTCACTAATTGTATGTAAATAGATACAAATATTACAATACAGCAACCCTGCTCCATCTCTATTTCTTGGATCTTGACAATGAGGCTTGAGTACTTTACCTAGCAATTATATGTGCACATGTGTAGGCGTTAATGGATTAGTGTGTGCATGGGTATGCATGTTGCTGTGTGCATGGATATGCATGGTGTTGTGTGCATGGCTATGCATGTTGCTGTGTGCATGGATATGCATGTTGCTGTGTGCATGGGTATGCATGTTGCTGTGTGCAAGGCTATGCGTGTTGCTGTGTGCATGGGTATATATGTTGCTGTGTGCATGGGTATGCATGTTGTTGTGTGCATGGGTATGCATGTTGCTGTGTGCATGGGTATGCATGTTGCTGTGTGCATGGGTATGCACGTTGCTGTGTGCAAGGTTATGTATGTTGCTGTGTGCATGGGTATGTATGTTGCTGTGTGCATGGGTATGCATGTTGCTGTGTGCATGGGTATACATGTTGCTGTGTGCATGGGTATGCACGTTGCTGTGTGCATGGGTATGCACGTTGCTGTGTGCAAGGTTATGTATGTTGCTGTGTGCATGGGTATGTATGTTGCTGTGTGCATGGGTATGCATGTTGCTGTGTACATGGGTATACATGTTGTTGTGTGCATGGGTATGCATGCTGCTGTGTGCATGGGTATGCATGTTGCTGTGTGCATGGGTATGCACATTGCTGTGTGCAAGGTTATGTATGTTGCTGTGTGCATGGGTATGTATGTTGCTGTGTGCATGGGTATGCATGTTGCTGTGTGCATGGGTATACATGTTGCTGTGTGCATGGGTATGCACGTTGCTGTGTGCATGGGTATGCACGTTGCTGTGTGCAAGGTTATGTATGTTGCTGTGTGCATGGGTATGTATGTTGCTGTGTGCATGGGTATGCATGTTGCTGTGTGCATGGGTATGCATGTTGCTGTGTGCATGGGAATGCATGTTGCTGTGTGCATGGGTATACATGTTGCTGTGTGCATGGATATGCACGTTGCTGTGTGCATGGGTATACATGTTGCTGTGTGCATGGGTATGCATGTTGCTGTGTGCATGGGTATGCATGTTGCTGTGTGCATGGGTATGCATGTTGCTGTGTGCATGGGTATGCATGTTGCTGTGTGCATGGGTATACATGTTGCTGTGTGCATGGGTATGCACGTTGCTGTGTGCATGGGTATACATGTTGCTGTGTGCATGGGTATGCACGTTGCTGTGTGCATGGGTATACATGTTGTTGTGTGCATGGGTATGCACGTTGCTGTGTGCATGGGTATACATGTTGTTGTGTGCATGGGTATGTATGTTATTGCTACCACTTATGGTACAATTATAATGCTTTATATGTGAAAGCACTGAAAAGAATAGCTCACGTCAGCTCATTAACCAAAAAGGCATCAGAAAAACAAGCAAAACCTGACAAGACGGATAGCTTTGAGTAAGCAATGATTTGACTTAGATAGAACAAACACACACTTTGTAACTCTGCAGAAAGTAAAAGCATGCTTGCAGACGGTGTGCAGAATTTGCTGCAGCAGCACACTCTATTTCTTCACTCCTGTCTGCTGTTATGGGTCACACTGGGTTTCTCAGAGAAAGAGATAGATATAGCTTACTGCTTCCAGCTTGCTGGAAGGACATTGTAATGACATTGTATTCAATCAGTTTACTCAACTCTTCAGGCTGGACTCCAAACTGTCTCCTTGGTCAATTATGTAGCAGGCTCTGCACCCTGAGTCAGATATTAATGTGGAATATTTTTTTTAAACATGACATCTCTAAATGTAAGTATTTTAGTCAGTCCTGAGTCACGTTAGATTAACTGTCAGACAGCTGTGAACCTAATTGTATTCTCCACAGAGCACTGCAAGTCTGGACTCCCGTTTACACTCTAGAGGACACATGATTGTGTTGCACTTTGCACATTTTATCCATTTATGTACATGTACAAACATGTTCAATGTAGGTAAGTAAATAGATTGATCATCATGCTCTTGTGCAAAGCTCTCATCTACAGATTGATAATCAATTTGTTTCTTGAGAGAGCTGAAGTCAAAAGATTTAGAATACTCTCCTTAACTGGTTGCACACAATCTGTGTTTTTAAAAATAGTTTTTACAATGTTGTGTCAGTGTTGTTCTTCTATGAAGGATCACATTTGAGTTTTCAGAAGCTCTCTGCTGACATTGCAGCATTTTGGGAGCAGCACTTAGCTTTTTCAGTGTCTCAGGTGTGTTTTCATCCAGTTTCTTTGAAGCAACTTTGAATTGGTTGACAGGCTTGCTGTGACATGTTCAGCTTGTTGTTGACACAGCTGGGGCCATTTTAATATATCAAATGTTCATGCCCATGAAAACAATGCTTCCAATCCATCGAATCAACTTAAATCCAACGGATCCACTTTCTTAACAGGAACAATGCATGCATCAAAAAGTTACATCATACCCTGATGTAACTTTCACTATTATCTGCTGTATTATTGAATTGTGGTTTGTCACACTTGAGAATTATTGTATTTCTTGTTCTTATTGTATGACTTATATTGTAACACTTGAATGTATTTGTATTTGCTTGCGATTGTAAGTCGCCCTGGATAAGGGCGTCTGCTAAGAAATAAATAATAATAATAATAATAATAATAATCACCATCAACAGTGCAATTACTGTATGTTGGTTGCAAGGAGAAAACATTCGAGTAATGATGGGCTTTTGTAACAAACTTCCAGGAGAAGTGGGTCAGGAACGAGAGCTCCTGTCTGAGGAGGCAAAGCAGCTTTGTAAGAAAATGTCTTCTTTGCAGCTTAAACTGATATACCACAGGGTACAAGAGCCCCACTGTTTTGCAGTAAATGTTTCTTGTGCTAAAACATTTTGAACCCAGTCTCGTCGTAATATATTTTCAATACCCTACTGGTAAGTTCATATAAGCCTGTGGCTTTTCTGAAAAATCTAATAGGAGACAATGAAGCCAAGATTTAAAAATACTGTAGATGTTGAAATGAACTTCACACCATAATATTATTCCAAAAAATATTTTTGTCTTGCAGCTGAACCCTAGCATCTCATTTGATTTATCACATTTATAACTGTAAGCACAGTCTGCTGGAAAACTGCAAGAGTAAAAAATGTATTCTTGCTTATTCAAATACAATAAAATATTGATTTGATATGTGTAGAGCTTACAGACACACTGGCCTGTCCAGGGTATAGATTCATCCTGGTTATGCATGAAACACATTTGTGGAGTTTATTCTTTATTGTTTGGAACTGAATTTACAAATAGTTTTTTCCACTAAAATGAGTAGAGCCACATCCCCAGTAAATGCTATGTAGAGCCACATCTCTACATTACACTTTCTGGGGAATGCTGGGACTGCAGTGCACCTAGCATGATCTCAGTGTTTCTGAGTATATATCCTGTTGGTCTCTGGACCAAGGGACCAGGGTTTGCTCCCTTCTCCTGCAGGTAGGGCAGTGCAATGAAATGACTGTGATTGCCCTTCTCCTGCAGGTAGGGCAGTGCAATGAAATGACTGTGATTGCCCTTCTCCTGCTGGTAGGGCAGTGCAATGAAATGACTGTGATTGCGACGGATGCTTTCGTAGCCAGCGGTTTGTTCCGAGTGCTGATTAACCAAAACAGAAGTGACGGGTTCACCGTCTCTGCTGGCTCTCTGGGTGCATTGTAAACTGGATTAGGGATATTATCTTCAACATATCTTTACAACCAGAGAAGGGGGATTGGTCACTGCAGAAGTCTGGCACTCTTGAGCCCTAATAGGAATGAAATCTTGCTATAGCGTAGTGGGATAATGATTGGAGTCTGACTGCTTCTTATTCATTAGAGTGCATCAACACCAGCACCATTGCAAGCTGTTAGGCATTGTTACAAAGAGGATTGAAGCTGGTTTGATACAACCGCAAAAATCCTGTAACTGCATTCATATTCATCAGACGCTCTGTTAAAAGAGTTCACTAGTTCTTAAGATTTCAATATCAATCAACATGGATTACTTAGAAAGGTAGATGCGTTTTGCATTGTGCTGCAGTAAGCCAAAGTCTGTGGTTTGCAAAGGCATTATTTTACAAAGAAAAATAAATCTATTTTGAATTTAAGTTGAACATGTTGTTTCCTTATCATGCTTTTTAAACAGCCATTCCCTCACACTATTTGAAAAGCTTGGCCCCCTTTCTTTGTGCCAGCTTTGTTCTTGTTTAATACAAGCTGTAGGTTATGATAATGTCATCCTATGTGTATTTATAGCTGCCTGTGTATTTATCTCAAATAGGCTTCTGGGTTGGTTAAATAGGTTTTTAAGGGGAAGTATAAGATTGTGTTTCAAAGCGAGCCATACGTTTCTCTGGGAATACAGTCAGTGATGGGTCTCTGGCTGTTTCTATCACCTGTCTTTTTGTGTTTCATGTCCTGTGGTTACTGAGCTTGCCAGTAAGCAGTAACAGAATCCCAGACTGACAGGAGGAGAGCAGTGTTGGAAAGTCAGTTATGAATGGTGATGAAAGGGTGACAGTTTCTTGAAAGGCTCTTGTGTTTGAATTCACATCTGAAGAAATTCGGTGACATTGCATATGTTTGAAATATCATTAATAAAATAGGTCATAAGTTTCATTAGCTGCATAAAAGTATAATAAACAAATATTTTATTAAACATTATCCGTAGAGAAGTAAAAAAATAACTGAATATTATACAGATTTAAAGCATTTATAATATCTATTTTTAAACTACAGCATGTCTTTTAAAAATGTGTTTAAAACAATTATTATAACAACAATAATGTACAAAACATGCATTAGAATGTATTTAATGCAGTACATTGCTTATGTTTCCATAGTTGTGTTTCAATTAAATTGTTTCGATTTGTCTAAAGCTGAACAAAATAAAGCCTATTTTTCTTGCATTATATATATATATATATATATATATATATATATATTATGAAAGAACTTCACCCACTCGGGTTCGTTGCCCCTTTAAGAATTGACCCAGACACAGAAATAGGTGGTTCAGCGCTTACGCGCACTTTTAATAAAACAAACAAAAACACAAAACAAACACCTAGCTCTTATACGAGCACTAACTAAACATACAGGAACGCCCTTCCTAACACGGGACGGATACCCCGTTTACCCATAGCAACCAAAACACACGCTTTACAAAGCTAAACACAGCACAGTACTTACATTGGGACTGCTAGGACACAGAGTACTCCTTTCCATGTCCTTCTCCTCAGCAGCCTCGAGCAGACTGCCTGCTCTCCTTTTAAACTCCCCAATAACGCCCAGGTGTGGATGATCATTAATAAAACAATCAACAAAAGGTGCATTCTCACATGTTTTTTCTCTCTCGCAGGGAGGTTTTAACCCCCTCCCTGCTGTCTCACTCAACCTGCTATCTCACAATATATATATATATATATATATATATATATATATATATATATATATATATATATAGCAGTTATGCCCTCTGGAAGCAGCGCAACTGGCAGCAGGATTTAGACAGTAAACAGGGGTTAATCTTGCAGATATCTTTCACATCAACTTTAGAGCACTGAGCTGACAGTCTCCGGTGTCGTCCTTGACAATATCCAGTGATGGAGTGTGAAGATGTGGCGGTTTGACTCACGGTTACTCAGGAATAGAACAAAGGCTTCCTGCTCAGTGTCTGAAGCAGAGGAGTTACTGAGTGCTGCATCAGCTCTCACTTTTCATTGAGCAAGCACTGCCTCTTCATCACAGTGTCCCTGGCAGACAGAACCCCTCTCAAACCCTGCTACCCCCTAAACTCCTTTCTTTCACTTGCTAATCCTTTATGCTTATATATTTAAATATATTATCATTATGTTTTCAACTTTCATTTCAATGCATCATGGGAATCTGGTGTACAGTACACATTTGTTCATAGATTAGAGTCCTGCTTGTTGCTCCATTCTCTGCTACTAAAACCACATCATGCACCACTTAGGAAAATAATCTCACCCGATTCATACAATTCAAATTGACCTTAAAGTGCACATCTGGTCTTCCATGAAAATAGACAATATGCAGTCATTTTAATAACAGCAGTCTGTTATTAAAATGACTGCATATTCCTGTGCCTCAGCTTGTTTCTGCGTCCCATGTGATCTGTATTGAAGCCCATTGGAAGCTGCGTGCTCCAGCATGGCATGCATCCTGTTTGTTAGCCCATTTAAAAGAGAGAATAGCTGTGGACAGATGGCTAAGAATACCTAAAGGCCTGATTCCTTCTATATGCTGTATCCTTTGTGTGTGAGAAAGTGGGCTGAATGGAGGCTCACAGTGTGTTCTCATTTCCTATTCTACTTGTTAGTCTACAACAAAAGATGAGAACCCATACTAAAAAAATATATATATTTAAATATGTAAACATATTATTCAACTAAAACTCATAGTCTTCGGGAATGATAAATTATATGGAAAAATATATGTATTATGTATGTAACGTTATATAAAATATATTTAACATATTACGAAATTGGCCCGTTTTCATCATATGGAAAATATATTTACAATGTATTTGCTTAAACATATTTTAAATATATTTAAAATATAATTTCAGGTAACAATATATCAATTATATTGTCCATGTATTTTTTAGAAATGTATTATTCAATATATTTACTAAACATGTATTATATAATGTATTCACAATATATTACATAATGTAAAGTGCCTGGACACACACCATATTTTGCATGTGTTCCACCAAACAGATATGAAGCAAATAAATAAGAAAGGAATGGAATTCCGCAATTTCACTTAAAAATAACTACTATCTTTAAACATAACGGAATATATCAACATTTTGTAAAAAATTCAGTGTATATAAAACACTCAAGTACAAAAATGAAAAGCTTTCAACATATGCTAAAAGGTTGTTTGCATTACAACAGGTGTTTGGGCTGCTTTTCTGTAGTCCTGCTAACATTGTTCTTCTGAAACTATGAGACATTACAAAAAACTGCTGCTTCCAATTAAAAATTCATTAATAGCTATGGAATTGTTGCTAAAAATAGAGCTATGAAAGTAAAAAAAAAACACTAATAAACTGGAAATACATTTTTACAATTTCATTCTTTTTTTCATATTGGTGGGCATACAGTTTAAATATATTGTTACTCACCTCTCTTTTTTTCTTCTAAATACTAGGCTTAACCCAGTTATTTTTTATGAGGTATCTGTAAAACTTCGGTGTCTGCAGAAAGATTGATTAATGACCATATTTGTTCCATCAAGAATAAACTTATTTACCGAATTAAAATCACAGTGTCTGTGTTTTTATCTGCTGTACATGGATAAACTTATGAAGCCTTCTTGTTTTAAATTTAGTGCTGCCTGACCATCGCAGTCTCCCATTATATGCAATATATAAATATATTGTTTGAAAACACTGCGTACACTTTTAAATATATTAATGTGAATACATTTATTTACAACATATTTTACAATGTATTTTGAATATAATTTAGAAAAATAAAATGTATAAATGTGAATATGTTGATTTACAAAATACATTTATAGTATATTATAAATATATTTAAGCAACATGTCATGTTTTAAAAAATATATTATAAATACATTTCAGGTTTAAAAAATATATAATTCCATATATTAAAATATATATTTATTTTCCGTATGGGAAAAGGGTATGGTTTGGACCCTTTAGGAGCTATCTGAACAAAAGCCAGCCCTGTAAAATACAACCTGCCTTCAGGTTCAGAGAGTAGTGGATTGCTTCAACTCTGATCATGACAGCATCAACAATCCAGTTCTAAGAATGGATCAGTTGAACTCTATCTGACCCCAGAGCTCTGCTGGCTCCGCTGGAACATTCAAAGGGTCTGGAGCATTGGCTTCCTGATGTGTAATTATCCCCTGATTAATTATACATTGATCTGGCCCTCTCCAGTCTCTTTGCACTCTGAATCCCTTGTGCAGGTCAATGTGGACGTGTAGGGGAATGTGAACACCCTGTTACTGATAGCATCAAATCATGGCACTTGAAAAGTTTCCAGATTGCTGGTACCCTGAACAGCAAAGCAGCAAGATAAAGAAAAAGTTGTGGATGCAATTGCACTGGATTGCTTTTAGGAGTGTTAGCAGTCTAATCAGAATCACTCATAGTACTGATGCAAATTGGCTAATGGCCTGTATGCTACAGAACAGGGAAACAAAACCGACCAATATTGCAGTGCTGTTTTGTAGGTTGTAAGATGGTTTTGCTGATTCAAGACTTGCTTTGTCTTTTCACATGGCTTTTGGGTGCAGTGATACAGTTTTAACTTATATTACCACAGTATAGAGTATGCGTATATTTGACATGATAAAGCCCTTTTATGAATATACTGGTCAAATAATTAAAAACTAAAATATTAGCAGACTAATCCTTTGCATTTGTTTGCCACTTTAATCAAACTTATTTTCTTTCAATCAAGTTCAAGTCATGCATGTCAGAAGGTAGTAGTTTGGCATCAAAGTTTAGTGCTGCATACATCTGCTTGACTGCATGCTTCAGTTAACCCTGCTGTTATCTCACTATGAACCTTTAAAGGATACAAAGTATGTCCAATTGATAATGCCGATGTATATCACACTTGAAGGCATAGACGGATCAGCATTAATTCTGCCATTGACAGATGAATAATTTAAGCACATGAGAGGTAAAATAAATTCAGAAACAGCTGCAGTTTCTCTCAGCTCCTAATCACCTTGAATGTCACTTAATGACTGATTATTTATTTACGTTCTTGTAATTAGCAGTGGTTTGGTCTTTGATTGTTCTTAGTCATTTCTGACAGATATTAGCATAAACAGGAGGTGCTTTGATAGCCCAGAAAGGAAGTTCAGTTAAGAATTGCATTTTAAACAGGACTAATTAAACCACAGCAGCCTTCCCTGTAGTGTCAAGACCTGCTGAATTATTCCAAACAGGTTCAAATCATCCCCTGCGTTTCCATTGGGGTGGTACGTCGATAAAGGTCAGGTTAGCAGGTGTGATGTGTTTTCATCATGTAAAGTCTGCTTTTAATTTGTAATCAAGGTTCAGTACAACTAAATATTGCATTTGTAATTGGCTGCACTTCTTGTGACCCTAAAACGTTTTTTTTTAATAGTAGCTAACATAGCGACCCGCCTTCTTACATAAAAAAAATCAATAATAGGGTTTTCATAAAGAGCAAAAAAAGGCATTTCTTCTTTAACAAAAGCCCAAATACTCCTGAATTCACATTAAGTCATGCTTGATAATTGTTCTTATCTCCAAACCCCAATCCAAATCATCACTGTGTGCTCCTGGACTTTTTCTTCTGAATGTAATAAATGGATTTTAATTCATGGCAGCTTGTAACAGTAATGGAATAAAAAGGCATTGTTAGCAGTGGAGATGGAGGCCCCGTTTGAGAGAATCAGCTCTAGTCAGGTTCATCTCTGTTGGGATTTCAATACAGAGCACCTTCTGACCTGGGCTGGAGGTTATTTGTGTTCATTGCTAATATCAATCAAGCATTGAATTGGATCATAAAGGTCTTTTCCAGTCAAGGTGAATGGTATTGATCATTGCATTGTCCATTCAAGAGTCATTGCTGTATTAGCTTAGTGACCTGTCCAGAATGGCATCAGTTGAGATGCAGAAGTCTTGGAACCCTTGGAAGGTATTGAGCACTGAAGAGATACAGAGGTACTTACATAGCGCCCTGGTGTGAATCTTCCCCTTCAGTCCCCAGACAGTTTCCAACATGTTGACGGCTTTGATTTGACATTTTAAAGGTACTTATAGCAAGCTTTCAAGCTTTCTCCTCCACCCCAAACTCAGTTGTCTTCCTTTATTGCCAACACAACGAGAAGAGAGTCATGCTCTGCGGATAGAAAAGACCATTTAGAAATGTCAGGCCATCATTAACACAGCGAATAAGAAGCAGCATTGTAGCTCACACTAATAGGGTTCCACCAGAGATAAGTGATGGACAGACTATAGCTAAGAGTTCATATTGATCTGGCTTTATATTTCACTTGCCACTTCCCTTTCTGTTAGGGAGAGAAGACCAGACTGGACCCTTAATTCATTCTGTTTGGACGGTGGTGATTTCACAGAGTGGATTGCTGTAATTTGATTGATGTGCAGTTCACAGAGCCGTGTACAGTGTTGTAATTACAATCTGTGCTTTTCGTGATAAAGAAATTAATCACACCATTATGCCATGCTATTTTATCATCAGGCAGTACTAATTTAATAAACCTGCCTCACTTGCCTTCCAAACAATCCAGGTCACACTTTGCAATGTTTTGATGAAAAGCGTTTCATATCAGTGTCCAGAGACACTGCAAATACAGAAAGTAAGATGTTTGCATTCCACTAAATCTGAGCAAAAGTGCCATTAAATCCTTACTGTCCCCTCCTATCAGCTATCATCCTTTACGACTCAGGGTCAGCCAGTACAAGGGATTTCAGAAGAAAGATAGGCAAACATGAGATGCATCCTTGGGTTTTAGGGGTTATGAGTTTCAATTTAAAGTGACTTTTGTGATTCGTGTTTCAGAACTATACAGGTTTAAAGGAAAGTGAAATTTCTCAAAGTTTGATTAAGAATATTGGAACAACCTGTACATTGTTGGTTAATTTTAGAAGTCAGTATTTAGTTTATGAGCGCTACTCCGCCAGATCTATTCAGATTGTGTTGTTTTAAATGTTGTGATGTTTTACAATCATAAGCACTTACTACTTACTAATCTGTGTTTGTGTGCATATGCTGTCAATTGGCCAGAATACACTAAAAACAATAATAATACAAAAACAAAAACATCTTTAAGATGTATTCTGAAACGACCATATATAAAGGTACAGTACAATAGAAACCATTCAGCTGTGTTGCATACATGGCTCCTCTTATAGGTTTCTATTATATAGCATGATGTACTGTAGGGTAGCTATCCATTTCCTAGCATGTGATATTACTAGGCTATGGAGACAGTTGTGATTCTGTGTTAATGTCCTGTTTGAAAGATGGCTGGGAACTGATACCATGGACAGCTCATGTACAGAGCAACCATGAGCCAAAGCAGAACTCAAGCAATATAACCTGTTGTCATGGGTAACAAGACGACACAAAATGAGAATAATATATTGAAATCTATTTATAAATAACGCTAATAATAAAATGCAACTGGCTGCATCACAAATGTGTTTATTTTGTTAACTGGTTCTTCTTCGCCTTTGGCAACGTGATAAATGAGAGTTTGACAGTAGTGGCTGCATTATCTTACCTGGGCTCGTTATATCACTAATCTACACGGATCACAAACCAAAGCCATTGCGGCATCACTGTCAGCAATGATGAACATGATGGACAGATAACTGTGAAGATGTGCTTTTAGAATTATTATATAGAGGGGCTGGTAATTAGAGCATTGAGTTCTGGTGAAGTGTGCATCACCTTCTACATGCTCATTATTATATAGAGGGGCTGGTAATTAGAGCATTGAGTTCTGCAGAAGTGTGCATCACCTTCTACATGCTCATTATTATATAGAGAGGCTGGTAATTAGAGCATTGAGTTCTGCAGAAGTGTGCATCACCTTCTACATGCTCATTATTATATAGAGGGGCTGGTAATTAGAGCATTGAGTTCTGGTGAAGTGTGCATCACCTTCTACATGCTCATTATTATATATAGGGGCTGGTAATTAGAGCATTGAGTTCTGGAGAAGTGTGCATCACCTTCTACATGCTCATAATTATTTATTTATTTTAAATCAGGCTAATTGCAATGTGCAGAACATTTATCTTTCATTACATATTAAAGTTACTTTTACTGAGTTTGAGATTGTACATCCAGATAACTGCCAGATGGTAGTACAAAATGCATAATGTGGGCAAATGAAAGAATTCATTTGGGGCTTTATATGAGAAAATAAAAAAGCGTTTTCAGATAGTATAGGAAGTACCATCCTTTGCTGACACAGAGATTTGAAAGCAATTCAATACTGGATACTTCACTACAAAGAAGCCCAAAGTGATTAACTCTTATTCAGAAGAAATCACATCTTCGAAACTCTTCAGAATGCATATTTCTAACTGCTGATTTATTTCTTTATGTATATTTTTTATATTTATTTATGATGTGCATTTGGATAATGAGACTGGAAATTAGCTCGGGATTCTTGCATCACAGATTAAGCAATCTTTGCATGTTCTGAGAATCTGAAGAAGGAAGACACTGGGAAGTCTCAATTGTCTTGTTGTCACAATCATTTCAACAGGATGATAAATCAATTCCATGGCCCTGCTGCTTGTGGAAATGCTCCTGACTGACAGATTCATGCAGAAGAAACTCATCACACTTGAATGTTTCCTTGAGGAAAGCAGGCCTGTTGGATCTCAGTATATCCCCTTCAGAAAGAAGATATTCCAGTTCCCAGTGATGCCAAAAACACATCGAACCCTCAATAAAATCACACTGACACCATCTAGGAAAAGGTACACAATAGCTTCATGAGTATAAACAACGGGCATCGATGCAGAGAAATTCAAATCAATAACTTAGACGTGAACTGAAGTATTGCATAAGATAGAATATAATGTTAAGATCTGCCTTTTTCCAAAGGTCAGTTGTAGGGTAAGCTCTTGTTACTGCAGTAGATCAGTGACTAAACCTACTGTAACAGTGGCAGTAAATGGTATTGAATGACACCATCATTGGCAATAAACCCCAGAACTGAGAATGAGTTGCCGTTGAAATGTGTGTTTAATAAAAAAACACCAGATACAAAGCTGATTATAGGGAACAAAGGGCATTAGCCATTTCTGCAAAATGCATTAATACCTGATCAGATCTTCTCTTTTCGTAATTGGGAATGAGGCAATGCAAGAGTGTTTAGTGATGTAAATATGTTAAAAGCCAGGCGATGCGTGGTAAAGCAAACTAAAAACTACTTGTGTATTTGACAATCTATACTGCTTTTCTGATTCCTATTTGAACAAAATGAATTTCATTTACTCCCTTAAAACTGGGAGCTGAAGACAAGCGTAATGACCTGTTGCCTATGTGGTGAGTAACATGGGGTTCTGCAGTCATCGTGTGGATGGCATGGCAACCACCATTACTAGTTCTAAGATTATATTGTGGTGTCTCAGTGGCACTCTACTGAAGCTTTTGCTTCAAGTACGTTGATTTTTTTTCATTAATTAAAAAAGCTTCATGGTGCTGTTAAGTACACTTGTTATTGCTGCTTACTACATAAGAGAATAAAATAAGCTTTTAAACTGACTTGTCAGTTTGCATGACGGGGAATATGAAATGCATGATGCATGAAATAATTGTACCCTATATAGACTGAGTGGAATTGATCTGGGAAATAAGAAATGATGGATACCATCCCAGTGTTTCTAATGTCTTTTTAAAAAGCAGATCAAATTCCTGGGATCAAAACTTTTTGTTCAATTGGCATCTCTGGGAGGATCAATTTGTTGTCATTTCACAGGCCAAGACACAACTAATCTGCTCTCTTGTTTTATTGGCCTTTCATTGGATTCATTTCAAATCAGAGATGCATGTTGAGGTCATTTGATCTCCGACGTATTAATCCTGAACCTGCTCAATCAGATTTGAGATAAAACTAGGAAAATATTCACAGGTAGATAAACAGCTGAATTGCAATTTAGAGATAGCTTCCGGAAACATGGCGTGTCAGTATAAGCTGGTTTTCAGAGCCTGCAAAAAGTAGACAAAACCCAACTAGTACTGTTTCCTCTAACAGAAATCAAGACTATACATAATTAATAATGTTGCTTTAGGATTTGGATTGAGAAATGGAAAAAAAATAGTATACTGTATGAAAAAGTAAAAAATACGTTTTTAAGAAGAAAAAAAATTGGTACAATTTGGTTCCTTTCAAGCAGAATCAGCCCACATTTGTTTCTCACGATACTAATACTGCCTTAACTCATCCTCACACCCCAAAATATATATTTTTTAGTCTATATACTTTTCTTTAGGCTGTTTATAACAAACAGAAGCATCAGTTGATTCTAGTTGCAAAAAAAATTATAATGGTTAACACATTTGTAGGTTCAACCGCTGACATGCTTTTTGCAATTTTCTAAATTGCTCTTCTTGTTCAGCAGCACTATTGATAATAACGCTCTATTCTCCAGAGTCCCTCCTGTTGTTTCTGCCTCTGATTGGTGGCCATCTGTCAGCATTTTGACAACAGAAATCGGCCACAATGGCAATTATCCTCAAGATGGTACTGCTGGCAAGTAGCAGAACCTCCCTTTACCCAAGAGCTGCTCTTAAAGCACATAGTAGAACAAAACACGACAAGATCTCAATGAGGAGACAAGAGGCAATATTCAACCTGAGCAAAACCTGAACCGTAGACACTGGTCATCAACGGCAGCAAAACATTTATTGCACAACAGATGGTGCAGGATTTGACAGTATCTAAAAAAAAACTAAAAAGAAAAAAACCCATACATATTTATTAATTTTGCATTTTCCATTGTGTTTTACAGTATGTTAGAAGATGTCTGTGTGTGAGTGTGTGTTGCTTTGGGTTGCCTTAAAGCAACATGTATTTTATATGTCATTGTGACCCTACTCCACCTCCGAGAAAAGTGTGCTCAATATTGAATCGTCCATTTACTGTTCACAATCATTTTCCAGTTTGTGGTATACGATAACAATTCCAGAGGATTTCACCTGCCAGCATAGTTGCAGGGCTTTAACAGCTATAAACTGTCCACAATAAACTGAGGTGCTTATAGCTTTGAAAGCCCCACCATAAATTCCCAGCTTGAAGGTCTATCCCTGATGGAGGAATCGATTTCATTCAGAACTCTATTCAAGAGAGCTTTCAAACTGACACTCAGTCGTGAAGGACCATAAAGCTCTGCAATGACTCCTTTGTAACTATGAAAGGAACTTGGGTTCTGGAAAAAAAAACTTCTTGAATGAAAGTATCAAGGTATATAACCCAATCAAAGAATCTCTTTGAGCATGCGTGTGTGTGCGTGTGTGTGTGTGTGTGTGTGTGCATTTTTCATGTATGATAAATTAATACTTAATTCTCTATTATGACATAAATTACTGAATATATAGTACAAATATAGTAGCACTCTGTAAGGCTGCTAATAACACATCCATACAGTTATATCAATGTAATATTATTATTATTATTATTATTATTATTATTATTATTATTATTATTATTATTATTATTTGTTATTTGTTTAAATTTCCATTAAGTCAGTTAATACATTTCAAGATACAAGGTACCCTTGGTGATAACTGGTGGGTTACAATCAAACACATCAAGTCGAAGTTCCTAAACTGCCATGTCCATGCTTGTATAATTGTATAATTAAGAGTAGTATATTTCATATTTGTTAAACAATGGTTTCATTCTGAGCAGATGTTAAGGAACTATAGTTATTTTCATTCTTTTTAAAACTGGCTAAAGTATAGTTTCGGTTTAAGTCGTGCTTGCTGCCGGCCGTGTTGGAGCAAAGGGGTAATCATCATCTGCATTGTTTCGACTGAAAACTTTTTAAAATATTCGGCTTTGCTCAGTTAAGTTATGCTAAGTAAATTCAGAATAAACATGTCATATATTTTATAACTTGCAAATCCAGTAGAGAGAGACTCCTTGGAAATTGCTAAGCCTTAAAAGTAGAGCAGAAGAGATGAAATGTATGAGCCAATTTGATACACCTTCCAAGGCTGTTACAAGCACAGAATGCTAAATACCAACAACAAAGTCATCCATATGTAGAGCTGGTGTGGTTTCCTTATTTGGGAAATGGAGTTAATTGATAGTAGATTTCCTCTGGGAGTTTGCAGACAAGGGCTGCATTGTCCATTCATCATCTAAGTATCTTTGCATACTGTATGCTCACCCATTTGCTTAATATTTCAAGGTGATTCCTCTCCCTGCAGAGAGCTGATTTAAATGTCATTAGTCACCACGGTTAATGAGTACCTGTTGGAAAATACCAGAGTTGCAACATGCAGAACATGGACGATGTTTCAGGATGGAACAAACTAAAGAGATGATTGGGTTTTTTCAGATTGCAAATGAATAAAGGTGACTAGTGCCGTTGTGCAATCTCTGCTTCGTAATGTGTTTTCATGTTGTATTTGAAATGTCATCTGGTTTTGAACTGCATTGCAGAGACTCTCTATGTACAGCTATGGACAAAAGTTTTGAAATGTCAGTGCTTGTCCTGAGCTACTAAACAAACACAGCAGTACTAAAGATGACTGTTAGAAAAGTTCCATTTGTCACTGAAAAAGCCCTGCCCTGCATTTCAAGTGGAAGAGATTGATGGTTGTCAAATACTTTTAATGTCTCTTGTTTTCAAGAAAGTTTGTGCAGGTGCCAACCCTTGTGGAAATGACAGGTAAAACCTGTGCAATCTGAAAGAGACATACTTGATAATAATAGCAAGTCATGCAGCCCCATGTAAAGCCATACAGAATACTGACTTGAACCAGCCATACCATGTACCGCTAGTATATTTTCTTTTAGTTTTTAAAGCTGGCTCATGTTTCTGGGATTTCTGTTCTACTTTTAGTTTGACAGCTGGATTTCTCAATTTAAGAAATAGCCCAATACTGACTTCAGTACAAAATGATCGATTCTTTGAAATGTATCTATGAGACATGATTTATGTTTTTAGATCTAAGTGAATTCTGAATGAACTGCGTTCTTTGAAGTTGCTCGGGGTGAACTTGGGTGTCAAAAAAAAAAAGAAAGTTCCCATGCAGTGTGCGGCGGCCCAGATCAGTACTGTTTCTATAGATCACACGGTTTAGTGCAGAACTACAGTATACTATAGTATTGTTTTCATATAAGGTTCTTTCAAGGATTAACAATCATGTAACAAATGATTTATGCCAGGATGTTCTTATCTCATTTTTAATATTGCATATGCATTTGCTGACTTTATTTCCAGATTATAATTTAAAAACCTATTAAATTATATTCCCATGTGCTCCATACCTACACCAAGAAAGTCCAGGGCTTGAAGGTCACTGCTTCAAATCCCACCACTGCCATTGACTGACTCAATGTGTGATCCTGAGCAAGACACTTAACCTTCTTGTGCTCCATCCTGTGGATGAGATGTTAAATCAACATCCTATTGTAAGTGACGCTCCATATAATTCACAGCCTACCTCTATAAAGCGTTTTGTGATGGTGGTCCACTATGAAAGGCGCTATATAATAATAAAGATATCATATTATATATTATTATGTGATTCAGTCTGTTGCTGTTGCAAAGTGATGTGTAACTATTGGTAGATTGACTTTCTGTCTTCATCTAAAAGCACTGAGACAAGCCGGTCCCAATATTTTCCAGATGTATGGGTTTATGAAGGGCTTTTAAGTTAATAGCGTTATTTTCTTGTACGTGATCCCTTCTTCCTCTCCGTTTTATTATTAAACTCCCTTTGTTAAAGCCTCCCCTCGGTGTCTCACAACCTTGAGATGTGAAAATGAGGCTCAGAATGTCAGGGCAATTGAAGCATGTGAAGGGGAGCTTTTAAACTGACAGCTCATTAGAATGCCGACATTGGTAGGCTTCAGATTTTATTGGGGTCTGGAATAAAGTACGTGAAAGGCATGACACACAGCGAGAGGCGCGGGCGCATAATATAAGAGATGGCAGAGATACAGAAATATCCCATTGTGTGGTACTGGCAGAGATACAGAACTATCCCAGTGTGTGGTACTGGCAGAGATACAGAACTATCCCAGTGTGTGGTACTGATTCAGAAGCTAACATGGGTGTTCCAGTAATGTTTTATTGCATAGAGAGTAGTATTTCAGCATGCTGAGATGCTCCTGTGTGGGTCTACGCACCTGTTCACCTGCATGGTCAATGATATAGAGCATCTCACTGCTGTTTTCTGACCTTCACATGCAGAGGTCAGGCTGCTCTGAAATGCTCATTGTAGATGTACCTCTGTGTTTGAAGATCATGCCAGTACATTAGCTACAACCTCAAGACTCTGGTTAGAGAGGCTAGCTTGGTTTGCTGGTGGTGGTGTGGAAATACATTTGAACAAAAAGGTGTTCTAGGATGATGCTGTTGTTTATCTGTTAGTCCAGCAATATTGTCATAATAAGATGCTATTACTTACGGTGGATTAGGTTCTGCATTGCTAGGGACAGACATGCTGTTCTGTCTGACTCTATGAGCTAGAGTGGATTTTTTCTTCATGGTTTGTGTTTTCGTTTTGTGTTGGATTTGCTGCTTCACTTCAATTTGAATAATATGTGAGTCAGTAATCATATTGTCTCCCGCAGCTCCTGGCAATGAAATTTGAATATAAAGGCAATACAATAATTAGTAGATATAATTAAATCATGCTTGTTCAGAATAGCCCAAAAAGAGTGTTACTGCAGGCTGCCCAGTGTATGTCTATGCACACTGTATTGTTACTGCAGGCTGCCCAGTGTATGTCTATGCACACTGTATTGTTACTGCAGGCTGCCCAGTGTATGTCTATGCACACTGTATTGTTACTGCAGGCTGCTCAGTGTATGTCTATGCACACTGTATTGTTACTGCAGGCTGCCCAGTGTATGTATATGCACACTGTATTGTTACTGCAGGCTGCCCAGTGTATGTCTATGCACACTGTATTGTTACTGCAGGCTGCCCAGTGTATGTCTATGCACACTGTATTGTTACTGCAGGCTGCCCAGTGTATGTATATGCACACTGTATTGTTACTGCAGGCTGCCCAGTGTATGTATATGCACACTGTATTGTTACTGCAGGCTGCCCAGTGTATGTCTATGCACACTGTATTGTTACTGCAGGCTTCCCAGTGTATGTCTATGCACACTGTATTGTTACTGCAGGCTTCCCAGTGTATGTATATGCACAATGTATTGCTACTGTGGCCTAACCATAAATGAACCAGATTTGTGAATTATGGAACAATGAAATAATGATACTTGCACTGGGAAGATCTGAATCTAGAATCTAGAACCAATGAGCCTCCTACTGCAAGACAGGAACCATTACTGTATTTTGATTTTAACCACCGTTCTAGCTGGCGAAGCATCTAAATTTCCCCTTTATCTTTCTCTAGCAGCGACACATCAAACTGTCAAGCTTCAGAAGCAGATGAAGGAAAGCCTGCAGTCATGACAGAGCAGACCTCAGACAGGAATGGATGTATCAAGGCAAGGGAAAGCAAGCACCGCAGCCACCACAGGTCACCTAGGTGAGTGACTCCCATTGGGATTACACAGCCCCGAAACACAATGAAGGGAACCCAGTCAATCAGTATGCATCTCCTAAGCGTATCCCTGCATTCACTTTGCCTGCCTGATAGTGAAAGGATTACTCATTCGAATCCTGCTGAAGGGAAAAAACCTACTTAATGACCCAGCACCCAGGCTTGATGAAGTAGGGTGCTATGCAGCTGCATTTTACTACTTAATTAACCCAGCACCCAGGCTTGATGAAGTAGGGTGCTAGGTAGCTGCATTTTACTACTTAATTAACCCAGCACCCAGGCTTGATGAAGTAGGGTGCTAGGTAGCTGCATTTTACTACTTAATTAACCCAGCACACAGGCTTGATGAAGTAGGGTACTAGGTAGCTGCATTTTACTTTCATTTTGGAAAAGATGAAAACCAATTCTAATGCAGTTAATGGTTCCAGTTACTTCTTGACAAACAAAACTGGAGACTGGAACACAAACATAAACAAACATGAATTGTGTTGTTAGATGATTCAAATTAATACTAGGTAGTAAAATATCATTTTGTACATTGACTTATAGTTTACGCTTCCATACTGACTGGCCAGTTTGTAAAAATTTAGCACAGAAAGCGCCAGACACAAGCCCAGCCTCCTCCTTTTTCTGAATGTCTCCTTGTTTTTTAATATACAATATTTACTGCACAAGTCTCTCCATACATGCTCAGCAACTCGTATCTAATTCAAGCCATTTAATTTAATATTTTCAAAACGCCCCCCGGTTTTCATGATAAACTCATTTTCAGCCTCACCCGAGTGATGCTGTCCAAATGGATTGCTGTTCAAGACCCGTTATTGCAGATCTCACCACCTGAAAGGCCACATTAATAAAGGCTGAGCTGCTTCAAAGGGCTCCATTGGCACCAAGCACTCACTGTGCAAATGAAGTGGACCTTTAGAGATTGAATCTACAGTGGAACAGATGGGATTTGACAAGAGACACATTTAAATATATGGATCAAAATTAACATATTAGTGCTAAACACACTCAACCTGCATTTTAATAAGAAAAACTTTGAAGTGTTTCTACTTCGATTCCACTGCACTGGTGCTGCGATGGTATAGTATTAATAGAGCTTCGATTCCACTGCACTGGTGTTGCGATGGTAAAGTATTAATAGAGCTTCGATTCCACTGCACTGGTGCTGCGATGGTAGAGTATGAATAGAGCTTCAATTCCACTGCACTGTTGCTGCGATGGTGGAGTATTAATAGAGCTTTGATTCCACTGCACTGGTGCTGCGATGGTAGAGTATGAATAGAGCTTCAATTCCACTGCACTGGTGCTGCGATGGTAAAGTATTAATAGAGCTTCGATTCCACTGCACTGTTGCTGCGATGGTGGAGTATTAATAGAGCTTCGATTCCACTGCACTGGTGCTGCGATGGTGGAGTTGCTTCGATTCCACTGCACTGGTGCTGCGATGGTGGAGTAATAATAATAGCTGTGAAGTGCAAAGGAATTAGTGCACTGCTTGCTCTTTAAAAACCCAGAGCCCATAGTGCTGTGAAAGCTTTAGAGCGAAGGAGGTAGAGATGCTGTATTGCAGTTAACCCAGTCTTGAGAAAGTTCCTCCAGATAAGAGCTGTTGTTGTTTTTAAAGCCGGGATATTGGGTTTTGGTTTAGTGGCTACATTAACTAAGACTGCGCTGGCCATGCTTCATGCTAGGGCTCTTGGGTGCACCTGGTGTTTAGATATATTAATACTAACAAGAATTTGTGTTCCATGTTAGGGAAACTGTAGCAAATGTGCACTGCTCTGCATTTGGATATGGCATAAATAATAATTGAAAACTAAAACAAAACAATCTCTGTATATGTCTCTGTGCAGCCTATCCTTTGATGAGGATCTCTCCCCTCCACCTGCACCCAAGGGGAAGAAGAAGAAGAAGAAGAAGAAGAAGAAGAAGTCTGACCGCAAGAGAAGAAGGAGGTCAGTGGACTGGCTCACTTTCAAACTAATAACAAGTCCTGGATACCCTTTCATGTGGCTTGCAGAAAGCTCAGCAGGGGCTCTATTCAGCCCGATCTTGAGGTATTTTAAAGGAAAGAGAACCCTGGTCAACATGTGGAGCGGGTTGTGGGCAGCAGTGTGGAGTAGTGGTTAGGGCTCTCGACTCTTGACCAGAGGGTTGTGTCATTGTAAGCATCTCATCACCTACAATTTGGTAAATAATAAATGCATGTCTGGAGTGCCTCATTATATCTTTACTGCTTTTCAATAGGTCTCCTTCATACAGCCCATCTCCCGTAAGAAAGAAGAAAAAGAAGAGCTCAAGGAAAAGAAAAAGAAATAGGTATTTTTCTTACTGTAGTATCCACATGCTAGTGACTGTACAGGAGTTGATCTCTGTAACTGTGGTAGCCTCATGCTAGTGACTGTACAGGAGTTGATCTCTATATTAATGTTGTATTAAAAGCATATGGGCCTGATGGTCCAAACAAAACCACATTTATTTTATTATCTTCAAGACAGCTTTGTAATTGAAAACTTTAAAAAGTGAAAATGCAATAACCTCCAAAAAGCACATTTTTTCTGACGCAATGTATCTACTGTGAAAGGGTAGCTGTGAAAGGGTAGCATTGTGGCCAAGGCTGGTTACTGGCAGGAAGCAGACCCAGAGACAGAAAGCTGCTGTTTCAAGCACAAATGCACACTTTTATTAACTTTTATTATTTTGTTTTACTGCAGGTCTGCATCAGAAAAGAGAAGACATAGGTCAGTACTTGTGGAGTAAATATTTTACTTTAAATCACAGTGATATGTAGATTTATGTTCAAAATGTATTCAGAGAGCTTGCGTTCAAAACCTTGATATTGTTTTTTTTTCCATTTAGTTCTTCAACCCCAAAAAGTAAAAGAAAAGTTGAGAGAAAGCACAGGAAAAGGTAGGTCCTACCATGCCAGTAATTGAATTGTAATTATATTGTAAGGCTGAATTTAACAATTACAACCTCCATTCCCCTGGATACAAAATATAATTTTCAAGTGGAGTCTCGTTTGGCTCATGGCCAGCGGGGAAGGTTGTGTGATTAGTATACACTGTCCCTGGTGAAATGTATTCCAATACCGTACACTTGGGCTGTTTCATTATTTTAGGGAATGCTAATTAGGACACTGTGTTAGACCTGATGCAGTGATACAGCACTAAATTGTCTTTGTTAAACTTTTGATGAACAAAATGTTATCAAGCTTAAAAGGTGTAAAAGTGCTTATAATGACCACTCAGGGGACATAAACGTGGTAGTTTTAAACATCACTTTTATATACAGGTAATTGAACATGGGAAGCGCACAGTTCTGTATATATGCATATCACAATAGACCCTTCTATATAGGGGCTCTGATGCAGACTGGACTGTAGGATGTGCCCATATACATACCAGAGCCATATCCAATTCCTAATTGTAAATATAACTTATTTTGAACGTGCATTACAAATCATACAGTATATATTTTGGAACTCTATTATTGAAGGCTACAGAAGAATAAATGAAGTTGCTAGACATGACGTTGGTAGACATGCTACACATGGCACAAGTTCTGATCAGAAATCTTTTGTGCCAGAGGCTGCCACTGCTGCTCTGTGTGTCTGTGAATAATATTCCTCCATCCCATATTCCTGTCAGGTCTCGGAGTCATTCCCGAAGGAGGCACCGCTGCCGGCACTCTGAATCCGGGAGTTCCACCAGGCATTCCTCAAGCAGCAACAGCAGGTAAGAGGAATTCATATATATTCTTTTTTATCAAGCATGTCACCGATTTCATGGTGAATAGAATTGAAGGTGTTGTAGTGCATGTATCTACACATTTTCTTTGCATTTTTTTTTAATGGCTCAACATTCCTGTTTTGCTTCTGGTTTAAGACACAGACGAAGGTCTCCAGAAGCAGGAAGCCTGCGAAGCCCAGCAAGGCGCCACACCTCCAGTGGAAACCTGCCCAACTCTGTGGAACAGGGCGGCTCAACATGGGTGCGGTCAGACATGCCCGGGTGCAAAGCCCCTCTGAATCACTGCTCCATCTCCTCCGACACAATTGTAAGTGTCACTCACATTATCAATAGGTCCCTCCTGCCATGATGAAGATTGTATAACTCTATCAAGGCCATGTAAAACAAAGTTGGTTTATAATTATATTACTTATTAATGGCTACATTATCAAAAGAATGAAAGGGTGTTTATTAACACAGAAAGACAGCATGCACTCCATACCGAGGGCACTTTACAATGGAACAGCCCTATGAAATAATGCCAACCTTTCTGTGGTCTGGGCCGATAATCACTCAGAAATAAGGGATGCAGAATGTGTGTATAATTCAACAGCAGTACTTGTTATTTAAGGGCAACAAAAGGCTGAATACACAACTTTACTAGCGCCATATAGAGATCAGCTCACCATTCTTTCAATTTGTATTTGGAAAATCAGAAAATCTTTGGCCATATGGTCACAGAAGAATCCATATGAACAGTGCGTATTTAAGTAATTTAAATAAAGAATGACAGAAATAGCTCAGCAGTGGTCACAAACTACAATTTAACTAACTACTACTGGCACTGACAAAACAAAACAAAAACCCATAGTTCCCAAAACAATTAAGAAGAACATAAGAACATAAGAAAGTTTACAAATGAGAGGAGGCCATTCAGCCCATCTTGCTCGCTTGGTTGTTAATTGTAAGGCGGGAACGCAATTCAGTATTAATCCTGAACAACAGTGGTTTGTAAATGTTCTCTATTCTTGGCTTAATATTGTGTGTTTGCTTGCTGCAAAACAAAACAGAAAACAATTCAGTATCACAATATATTTCACGTCCTATCTCACCTGGTCCCTGATTGCCTTGTTTCTTCATTTATTTAAAGTGAAATCGAAGTTCTATTTCTTTCTGTTTATAAATGGCATCATTAAGGAAACAATGAGGTATATTGCAGTAAAAACACATTTCTAACTGATAGATGAAGATTGCCCCGCAAAAGGCACAAATGATGAAACTATTGTTAAAAAAGGAACATTTACAATCACTACCCTTGCAGATACAACAATCAGTGCTCTCATTAAGAACCCATAGTGTTCAGCGTCAGGGCAGTAGATATTAATGGAAATATATTGCTAATCAGAAAAACAAAGCCTCTCTCTAAAATGCCATCGCTGGGCCTAGATTACTAAATGAAAGCTTCAGGAGATGTAGCTCTCCCTTTGTTGTCTGTCTCTCAGTTGGTTCCTGACTCACCCCACAGCTATACCCTGCTGCAATGTGCAGTCTGGAGTGGCGAGCAGGTTCACAGTCTGGAGTTCAGTTACATTTCTGCAGGGATTCTAGAATGTCATTGATAATCTACTGTCTTGTTGTAAAGCCTGGAAATCGTTGAATGATCCTTGCAGAGTGGTGGCTCCACTAGGTAAACCACAATAGTGCAGTCTGGTTAGCTGCACCATGCTGCAGTGCTGCAAGCTGCATGCATGCAGTTTGATGCTTTCCTGCATCTAAAACTATACAAAGTAACAAGAGATGCAGTCTGCCAAACCTCCTTGTAAAGCAAATTCACTGTAATGTGTTTCTATCTACAGAATCATTGATAAAACAACATTTGTCTTAGTCTAGGGATCTTACAGCCACATTGTGCTGGTTCGTTTGCACATCCTATGTGGGTACACACATAGAAATGTATTCCTTTGATGAAGCAAAATGACATTTATACCCTGCTTATACTGCTTAAATAAATAACGCATGATCGACACGTGTGGAGAACAGCATAGTGGGTTGTTATGACAACACGTCTTCATCGTACAGTGTTCATGTAGTGTGATTATTGAATTAGATATGCTCTGTGTTTGACCTCTTTCTTTATTTTGACTTCATAGCTGATATACTTTCAGACATTGAAAGTATGAGGCTGAACACTGTTTGAAATGACCTTGGATTTGGCTGTATCAACACAATCATTTTAAAACATTATAAAAATGATAATGGAATCAATAGATATTTTTTTATGAAATGAATTGAATTCCTCATCTCTATTTTCTCGTGGCCAGCCATGTCATTTTCAATAGTTACTAAATAAAGAGGTTGTGTGCGGTGGCCTTCATGTCAGAAAGGTCCTTCTTTACCTTTCAAACAGGTCTTGTCCAGTGAACTACTGTTTTGGGCACTCTTGGTGTGGAACAGAGTTTATTTTATTTATTTTCATACCACTTATCAAAAAGAACAAATATTTCATTAAAAACCTGCTCATTTTTTGAAATTAAGAAACAACATTCTTTTTGCTTTTGAGGGGTAATATTTAGTAACAGTATGTGTGCACCAAAGATTAGACACATTATTATTATTATTATTATTATTATTATTATTATTATTATTATTATTAATTAATCATTTGGAAGACGCTTTTATCCAAAGCGACTTACAGAGACTAGAGGGTGAACTATGCCTCACAACTGCTGCTGCAGAGTCACTTGCAATAGGACCTCGGTTTTACGTCTCATCCGAAGGATGGAGCACAAGGAGGTTAAGTGACTTGCTCAGTGGCCGGGAAGCCCTTTTCTTTGACCACTGAATTATAGCTTTTTGGACGATTATAGCTTTATGTGCCACAAAATACTGAGCTACACTTTCAGAATATAGATACATTAACTACAATGGGCTACAATGTACTTTTGTTACATTATGTAATACAGTAAGTTTTCTCACCACAAAAGCATATGATGGTGAAAATCACTTTGTTAAATACATGTTGTAAAGGTAGGGAGTTCCATCTTTTATCCCCAGTCGTATAATTGTGTGCTAAGTGGATGTCATAAATATTAGTAAAGGGTAACCAAAGTGTAAGTGCATTTAGTTAATACACCTGAAAGTGTCTCCGTATGAATTGTAACATTAAGAGGATGTACAGAACATGCTCTGTGTACATTCACGATAGCACTCTTTACACTTCACAAGACCTACTGCACTGCCTTCATTGCAAATCCTTCTATTGCCTATATGTATCAACAGCCATCTTTGATGTCAAAGTGTAAATAAAATTGAAATAATATTTAACATTTATTTAAACTATCAGTGACAAGTAGCACTGATTAAATCATTCATTTGCTTTTTTGATACATACAATCCAAATTTGGTATTTTGTTTATATTTCCTTTCTAATAATGCATTCCACGCGAATAGGGGAAAGGTGGGTATTGTTCTAAATTAAATCAAAATAAATACAATGTTTCTAACACAGCTATGACAGATAATAGAAGATTGCACTGCAGTGTAGCTAGAGCACGATTCTGGGAAAGTTGTACTTTCTTTAAATGTTATTTCATTGTGTTTCACTTCCAGGCATTCATGTGTAATTATATGGTTCAAATATTTTAATTGTGATTCACCTCCAAGAACTGGGTGGTTTAAATGTGTATCACCAAAATGGCACAGATGCAACAATTAGCATTCTGTTGTCCCAAAAAACAGGTTGAACTTTTGAAAACGTGCATCTACAAATTTCTAACACTAACATGACAGTGTAAAATTACAATATTACATGTGACCAAGGAAAATATCTCCACAGGCATGTTTTTATATTGTTTTAATTAATACAACCAGTGACCAAAACACCCATTACATTTATTACACACAAACAGACAACAAGTACTGTGGGATCAATAGTACCTGCAAACCATAGGGAGTTTCAAGTGAAATCCCATCATTTGCTAACATGTTTGCCTGCTTAAACCCTAACCTTTTTTGTGCAATTGGTAACCATTTATTTTAATAGTGTTTATACTTACTGGCAGTCTGAACCAAACTGAATTGATTATATTGTGAGGCAGCTGTCCAAATGGAACCCAGAGGTTTAAAACTAAACGCACATAACAATACACTGCTCAATGGAAATGGAAAGCACAGGGTAGCAGACCCTTCAGTGTGCAAAGCAGGTCTCCCTTGTACAAGAGCTTTGAATCTCAATGGGATCGCCTGGTAATAAAAAAGAATTCTAAATCTAATAATAATAATGCTTTTTAAGCGATTGAAAAGCGATCTAATTTACTGTAGCTTTAAAATGAATGTAAACGGAATTCCCTTTAAAGAATATGCATTACAGCCTCACACCAGTGCACCACCAACATTATACTGATTCTTTTAAAAGGTTTTTTTTTTGTCTGTTTATCTACAGTGCTAAATTAAATGGTGATTTCTAAATTTACCCAACAGGAAAATTAGAACTAAAAAAAAAATAAAGAAAAAAATAAAGAAAAAGAAAAATGCCAATTGACAGTAACCCAGGGTTTTGCAGAGAGGGTATGTGTCTTTTTCTTGTAATTTACGACTCTAATGATGCACTTATGTTGCCCGCTCTTCCCTTTTTCTTACACCTTACCTACTTAAGGAGGAATTCTTGATTGGTAAGTCATGCTATCCGCAGACATAGGGATTTAATTTAGGTCGCTGGAGAGAATAAATTTCTTCATACAGGAAAAAAGCACAAAAGATGTAGCTTTCAGAGGGCTTGTAGTTAGAGTGATGGAATATGTATTTGTTAGCGGGTTTTTTAATTTGTACATAATGCCCATTGTGTGATGTGTGTTCGATGTCCTCTTAAGACCACGCTTTTACTGGGGCTCTTCTTTAGTTCCTCTCTCTCACTCTCTCTCTCTCTCGATTTTAAGCAGTATGCAGTTTTATGCACATCTTTTATCTTTCTTTTTTATGTTTAAGTTTGATTTTTTTGTTTGTTTTTGTTTTTTTAGGGTTTATTTATTTATCTTATAAGTTTCCGTCATTTTTTTTCTACATTGTTCGCATGCTACAAATTTGCATGATGTCTAAATCTTTCTAGTTTTCCTGTCCCGAAGTACAATTTTTCTATGTGTTCTGTAGGGAGTACGTGCCTTTTTAGAATATAAACAGTGCATCATAGAGGTAGATGCTTAAGCTGGTCCTTGTTGGCTGTTCTAGCAAAGCAACATCATCTCTGTTTCTGTTTGCAGATAAAGCACTCAGGGTCTGCAGCTGGTTTATTTACCGAAAAGGAAAGCAACCATGACATTGTGTCCAATCAGCATAAAGGTCATCAGGATTATGATTCTGGCAATGATACATCCTCACCGCCATCTACAAAAACAGGCCTGCCAAGGTCAAAGGACGACGAAGAGAAAAAAATTGTGTATCAAGTAGAGTTACCATCCCCGGAGAAACTCCGATTCAACGGTGATGACAGCGGCTCTGATTCTGGGAATTCTGTGAGCAGTTACTCATCCCTCTGTCAGCCTCTCCTCTCTGCCAGCCCAGTCACTAGCAAAATTGAAAGGTGAGTCTGTTTGCCAAGCTGTTGTTTAATACAGTGCTACTGTTACAAAGTGTTCCCAGCAGTGAATGTTAACATTTCCTATTTTGTTTCAGAGAGGTTTCCTCTCCATGTTTAGGGGCAGTGGGGGAGAAGCGTAGGACCTCCTCACCAAAAGGGGGCTCTCTCTATCTCAGAGGCCGGTCAAGGACACACTCGCACAGCAGCAGCAGAAGCTGCAGTTCTCGAAGCTCCAGCTATTTCTCACGCTCCCCTGAGCACAAACTCTCCCCCGACTACTCCAGAAGAAGATCCCTGTCTTCAGAGGAAAGGTACCCCCTCTCTCTCTCTCTCTCTCTCTCTCTCTCTCTCTCTCTCTCTCTCTCTCTCTCCCTCTCTCTCTCTCTCTCTCTTCCTCTCTTGCTTCTGTCACAATCTGAGGGAAGAATTTAGTTGGTTAAAATTATAACATTCCTATTAATCTATCGAATGCCTTAGGAAGGACTTGCAAAAGAATTCAACAGTTTTAAAAACAACAGTCAACCCCATTTTCAAAGGTGAAAGAAAAGGGATCTAAAGTACTAGTTTTCTTTTAAATTATCGGATGAATTTAATATTCAGATTCAGGTTCCTTTGACTTTTGAAAGCTGTTTTTTCACTTTAAAAGTAATCTGCTGGGATGTAGAAAGTTGAGATAGCTTATCAGATACATTGCTGAAATAAACTGGTTTCTAACTATTCCCTTTTATTCAGTTGTTATTCCCGGTCTTCCAGCTACTCTGCAAAATCTCGGAAGAGGAGCTTGGAGAGCTGGAGCTCACAGTCCTGTCGGAGCCCAAGTTACTCCCGATATAACCCAGACAGGTACACGGAACCAGATTCCTCAATATCAGGATTGCAGCGTGTGTTGAAATGTAGCTGTTATTATTCACTCTTAAAGCAACTTGGAGTTATTGTTTCAACATTACCAGAGTGCTCTACAGTTGTATCTTTTCAAGACTGTATCGAGGTCTGCAGTGCTGAAAGAGTTGATAATGAGTTGTCAGTTCTGTATCTGTAATATATGGATTGTTGCTGGTCAGTGGTTGGTAGAATATACACGTGAAATCTTTTCCTTTCCCCTTTAAGGTCCCGAGAGACAGACAATAAGAAGTATGGTTCGAAGGAGAAAGAGTCCAAGCGCGAGAGAGAGCGGAGGAGATGCCAGTCATACTCTCCAATGAGGAAGCGCAGGAGAGATTCCCCCAGCCACCTGGAGGCTCGTCGCATCACCAGGTCTCTAGGAATTCAGATCATTACCATCAATGAAACAGAGAATCACGAGTCTCACACATCAATGCATAATTAGGAAATCATAAAAGAATGCAATGTGGAGCAAATGTGGAGGGATTGTTATAAGTACAGCTCATTGTTAGCTTTCCTCCAGTCAGGGTATTAACTGAATTGGGTACTTGGTGCCTCGAAATACATACAACAGTTCTTTTCAGATTAAGTTTGTGTTCAATTTAACACAACAAATCAAACTCCTCCTGAATAGTGATATAAAACAGCACATGGTCTGCATGCTGTGCTCACATTGCAGCTGTGTTCTTTTAAAGAGCTGCCAGTAATCTGCTACTGATGCTGCTTTTTGTCCCACAGTGCTCGGAAGAGGCCAATACCATACTACCGGCCAAGCCCCTCATCCTCCAGCAGGTCCAGCAGCTGCTGCTCCTGGTACAGCAGCCGGAGCCGCAGTGCAACCCGCTGCCACAGTGGAACACGCAGCAGGAGCCGGAGCCAGAGCCACTCAACATACCGAAACCACAGCCGAAGCCCGTCCTGGAGCTCGGGGAGCCGACGCAGCCGGAGCCCGTCTTGGAGCTCGGGGAGCCGACGCAGCCGGAGCAGCCTCAGTGAGAGCTACAACTCACTGTGCAGCTCCAGCAGGGGGCGCCGCTAACACCCTGCCTGCTGCGGAGCACGTCACTGCAGGACTGAGCGGATCACTTGGGGATCACAACTTCCATGTGTAATCAGAGACTTTGAAAAGTCTGAAATGCATGAAGAAGGGCATTGCCTGTCAGAGTTGTGTATCACTGTACTGTAATACGTGGAAATGGTTTCCATTTTATTAATGTGGTTCTACCCGGAGCAGCTTACAGGCTGTGGGACGGGTCTTTTAGCAGCTGCTCGAGTGATCCAGAGCAGAATGCTGAGAGACCCGGACCATACGAGTGGAACAGCAATCTGGATCAGGTCCAGAACTGATCCCTAAGAGACCCACTTCAAATGGAGAAGTAGCCACACTGTTCATTCTGTGTTGTGTTATTACCCCTGGTCGACGCCTGCCTTCCCCTCACCCCATTGCGTGCTATGTGTGGAACTCCATGCATGCAATGAGTGCTGGAAGTGCTAAAGATACTGAGCCATCAAGGAAAAGAAACACGTATCCTTCTAGCCCCAGCTTCAGGGGCCCCTTGCAGTTTGGGGTCAGTGCTGTCACACTCCCTCTTTAAGTGTCATTTACTCTATTTTGAACATATCTACTTCTTCAAGCGGATTACTATGGGAAGAGGAAGAGACCAAATTGAAGTGCACACGACAAATTCTAATTGAGATTTTAGAAGGGTTGTCTCATCTTTTCATCTACTGAAAAGATCATTTAGTTTTATGTTAGAAAGCGATTAGAAAAGGGTTAACACTCTTGTTATTAAGAACACAGTGTGTCCAATCACACAATCTCCTGTTAACAGCTTCTTGCCAACACAAGCAAATCAGTTAATGCTAAACCAGCCAGGCAGGTTGGAATAATAGCACTTTATAATTCACAGCACCACACATCCACTTTAAAAACACCCTTGCTTTAGTGCATGTATAATGAAGGGAAGTGTGAAACCAGCTTCCTAACACCAGCGCATCAATCAGCATTTTAAACATGGTCACAGTGTTTAATCCAGACTCACTCCAAAGCTGAGACTGACAATCAGGGCAGACTGGTCTTTCACAACATTAGATACAAGTCTTAACAACAGAGTCTTCATCCTATTAAGAGTTCTTACTAATAATGACAACCCACTGTATGTAGCTTAAATGAAACCCCCAAAGCCAAATAAAGAATGTTGAACTGGCATGAGGAGGGGCACAGTGACAGCATTCCACATCAAGAGTCCCATTCCTCTTCCCTTCATAGCAGCTTGTTATTTGAGTTATTTTAGATGCTGTAACATATCTATGTAATGTATTGTGCAGTATTTTAACGTGAAATGAACATGCAAAACCTCAGAGTCATTTCATTTGGATCAATGTTTTGCGTGCATCAGGTGTTTTTTTTTTTTTTATTTACATCGATGTTTTAATATTTATTTATTTATTTATTTATTTATTTATTTATCTATTAATATGCAGAGAAGCAGAGAATCAAAGCCATGAACTTCTCAACCAGAACTAAAAGCATTTAGTTTGGTCGGACTTCATTCTTTTCGTCATTTTTGTTTATACAAATGTACAGCTTTGTACACATTCTTTATTCATGTGCTGCGATCAGCATGTGGTCAGCATCCAAACTGCTGTGTTCTTTCTGTACGCGCTCCAGGGCTTGTATGAAAATCACGAATCATTGAGTAATAAAATATGGAATGGGTGAAGAACATCTCTAGAGCCTTAACTGTTCTTGCAGAACAGCTCACTTTTATTTAAAGGAAATCTAAATGCTTCCGCTTGCTCTGCTTGTACTGTAGTTATTTGCATGCATAGAGAATGCTTGCAGAACATATCTCCTATGAATACAATCCAACCTTAATATTTGCTATATATAAGGAACAAGTTTAACGTATGCCTATGTCCCTGTATGGGTTAGGGCTAGGAACTGGTGAGCTGAACAGATTTACATACAGTAGCTTGTATTCCCCAACCCTTCCACCTCTCCCATTAATTAATAATCTGGTAAAACAGTGGACATATTAAAACAGTGCTTTCAATGATCAGGTTTCAGTCATCTGACATGCACCAAGGCCAGCAAACCCTTCTTCACACAGACATGGGAATGACTTGATTAATTACAAGGCCTGGAGTTGGGTCCATGAAAGTGAACTTTATTTATTTCAATATTTTTCTGTATGCCATCATGATTGTTACACAGTGCTGTATGTATTATTTATTTGTGTTTTACATATTATTTCTGTTGCTGTTATTTATTACTAATATCAACTGTGTGTTTTAATATAGATGGTGTCATTATGTTCCAAAAAGAAAAGGATTTTTAATTGTGTTGGAAAAAAAGAACAATATGTTTCTGAGATAATATCTCTAGTAATAGTCGAACAATGCAACCCCTTCCCCAGAATGTGCAGGTTTTTATTGTCATACTATGTGAGTGAGATGTACCAAAATGTTACTTGCAAGTGTTTGATTCCTGGTATTTTCTCTATGCACTGTATATATTAATGGGAAAGACAATGTCATGCCTTGGTATATTATTTACTGTATGTATTGTAACTTATTTATAGAGAATAGTAAAAATCTGATATTTAAAATTGATGTCACAAGGAAAAAAAATATTCTAGTACTTTTGGAGTCATTTATTTTAGCACATGCAAATCAATCTCTTTTGGCTCATAGTTCAATTGAATTGTTTGCACTTGATAATGGTTTTCCAAAGACAGTAAGTGTGACCCCCAAGCTGCTAACATGAATTGAGATAGTTGTAGTTGTTTGGCAAGTCCATGATCATGGGTTAATGCAAAGCTCTAGTTGTCATAGCAACTGGAAGCTTGTCAGTTAACAACCCAATCAGCTCTGTAAATATTTCCGAGTTCTTAACAATTTGTAGAAAGTCGGTCATTTCTGAGGGCATAAATGTATCCAATGTTGGAAGTAACTTGTGAGAATACAGCTTGGTATTATAGGCAAGCTTGTTTTAGTCTGAGCTTATGAACTGCAGTGGAAAAGCTTTCTATGTGGCTTCAAAGCAGTGTGTTCCACAGCAGACTGAACGCACTGCACAGATAGTACAGTCGTTTTATTTATTGTTTCTATTATGTAATCAATTAAATAATAAAAGGAACAGAAACATCTATATAATCTGAAGTTTTAGACTAGTCGGAGTACCTTGGGTTCAGGTAATACCTCCAACACTGTTGAGAAGATTAATCACAAATGACTGGCTGGGTGGTCCGAGGTCTAATGACATGGAGCCACAACCAAGACTCCCTTTATTCATCTAGCGTCACCTTGGAATCCAGCTAGAAGGTCATTTTTATAAGTAGAACTCTGCAGAAATAAGGTGTATTTATAAAATGAGTGTAAATCATGTTCCAGCTGTATTCGTGTCCCTCTTCAGTCAAGAGCATCTACCAGTATACTACAGTTAGGGTTTGAAATGTGTTTAGAGCAAAAGCCAGAGAGGAGCAAGAATCTAGTGGAAATCCCTGTGCACATCTTGTGTGTGTGTGCTTTTCAATTTAAAACTGTCTGTTTATGTTATTGTACTGACTGTACCTCTCCCCTTACCTTGATTGTTCTCCATTGAAAATAATAATAATAATAATAATAATAATAATAATAATAATAATAATAATAATAATAATAATAATAATAATATGATGGGATAACCTACAAAAAGGTCTTCCTCATGGATTTCATTTGTGATCTTTTTGAAATAAAGATCTGACTCCAGTCTCCAGTGCTTCCTGTGTCTTTACTACTGAAAGGACCTGCAGGTGCTGCTTGTTTGAAATGCTGTGTGTCTGGGGTGTGCCTAACGTGAGTGTGAACATTGTGACTACATTCAAAGCTATGACAGCTCAGTGAATGTTTCTGGAACATCCCATGTGTCATTGTCACTCTGCACGGTACTAACTATCTATATTGCTTCCAGGGACACTATCAGGCAGTCAGAAGTTTTAGCAATGACTAGAAAGAGCTGGAATTTGTGAAGAAGGCAAATAAAGTGTATATGAGATATACAATAATATGAGTACTAGAAACTAAAGTACAAAAACAAAATGCACGGTCAGGCTGCCAAAATAAAGATGTGCAATTTGCTGATTGTGTGGGGGCCGAGAGAGGGTCGTTTCTGCCCTTACTTCTCTGCATGGCAACTTCTGCTTGACTTGGCTGGGCTACACAGTCTCCCCTGTTGGCAGTGTCTGCCAGTGTGTTAACACATGGCAAAGCTTTTCATATTTCTGGAATCTTCTTTAAAGAACTGCAGCACAGAGGAAAGTCAACAGCAGAAACTGTGCTGCATCTGTCTCTGGACTACAGATAAACTAAAAGCACAAGGGATTCACAATTTACCCTAAAGCAGGAGCAGCACACACTTATTGCCTCTATAGTAATCCCAGAGACAGAGCAGGATTATTGCCTCTATAGAGACAGAGCAGGATTATAGAGACAGAGCAGGATTATTGCCTCTATAGTAATCACAGAGACAGAGCCTTTTGGAAGAATAAAACAAATCCATGCACTGTTGGATTAAGGGGCTGTTTTACTTAACAAAAAATGTTAATTCTAACAACAAAAAAGTATGTTTTACACCAAACAAACAACAAATGATTTAAACATTTGTCGCGTTATCGATGAGAATACCGCTGCGTTCCAAATAAACACACAAGTCTTGGTAATGCACGAGTTTTTACAAAATGACATCAAACTTTCTCGCTCTCCCTCTGCTGTCACTGCTATTAAAAACGCAATGATGCGGACGGGGAGGGGCTAAACTCTGCTGACCGCTGAGAGTTTCAATGAGTGGCACTCGCCAGATGGATACACTTGGACGGGGAGCGCAATCACTCCATTCCCTTTGGTGGAACGTCACGTGTTACACAGCGCACATTCTAGTAAAGGGGGTTTCGTAATCCATTAAAGACCAGTTGTCTGAGAACAGCTGAGCACAGACGCGGGGACTCCCACTAGATAAAGCTGAGCCTGCTGTGGATGTTTTCAGAAAACTTCCAGAACATTTCCCACACTCAGACTACAGACTATTATTTAGGAGTTTGGTTGTTTCACTTACGGGTTTGTGTTCAAGCGCTTTTCTACATCTTAGTAGAAGGGTCAGGTAATCAGCTATTGCGTTTTAACTACACGATTTATTTTAAGAGACATACGTAATTAGGTTTGGTTGTTCAGTATTGATTTCCTTTTATGGTGCCAGGATTAAGGTTGTGTGAAGCTATCAGGTACGCTAGTTTAAAAGTTCTCCTAAATTTCTTAAAAGTTTTAACAACCTCAGAACTTTATAAAGACGTGTTCGCGTATTAAAAAGAATGGAACACGGACACTTTTACACACTAGGCAGCAGGCAGAGGACTCCGAGGGACCCGTTCAGAGAGCAGCCGCTTGGGTCCCGGTTCCTAGATGAAGATTTTGGAATGACCCCCTTCTCGGATGAGCTGTCAATGGACTGGCCGGGTTGGGCTCGACCCCGACTCAGTGCTCAGTGGCCGGGTACCTTGCGCTCGGAGATCACGCGGGGATCCACTGCTACCCCTCCTGGATATGGTGCTCGATACCCAGCCACCGTCCCGGGGGAGCCGTGGAAAGTGTGCGTGAATGTGCACAACTTTAAACCCGAGGAACTGACCATTAAAACGAAGGATGGCTTTGTAGAAGTGTCAGGTGAGTTTGCGCTTCAAATACTGGAGGACAAAAGTGTTTTATGGGCATTATTATTATTATTATTATTATTATTATTATTATCTCTACATGTGAATTATAAAAATGATCCAATTCAGAGCCTATGCAATTACTGTAAACATTAAAATAAAGGTAAGGTATAGGTCAAGTCAAGCCTTTAGTCCTACAGTATAGTCTAGGGTGCACTGTTCACCAGTGTTTCTTTTGCTAGTCAGAACATGCCTCTTGTTTGGGCTTGTTACAATTGGGAAACCATCGATAAGCCTCAGTATTAATATACATACTTAATCAGTTTGGGGTAAAAGGTATCTTAATTTAAAAGTATGTGTTCTAATATGATAACTACTGTGAAACTGAATGATAAATGACATGTTTCAATGTGTGGGTGAAGTGGGGTTTAGGGTGTAATTTTCCAAGGTCTATAACACTGCTGGTTTGGGCAATTAAAAATAATAAGATTGTTTTGAAGTGACTTCATGAACTTCATATAGGGATTTCTGATCATGGATTCTTTTCTTTAGCTAGAACTCTCTGTGAGCTGATGACAAAACAAACCCCACTTTTATTGGCAAGCAAAAGGAAGCATCCTCCCCCCAGCAAGTCTGACCAGTCACATTGTTATTTATACACAGTGCACATGATTAGCCCCAAAGCTAGCCCAGTCATGTAAACAAATGCTCCTTCCTCTCCTCCAGTAGAGAGATTGCTTTCTGGAGAAGGGTTATGGTTAGGGTTAGGGCTGACCAATAAGCTCACTAAATAACTCCAATCAGATGTTAACATATAGTGTCTGTTTCTAATATAGGGGAAAAACATGCCCCACCCAGTGGGGAGTAAGAAGTTAACACCATAACAGAAATCAGGCCAAGAGCGAAAGCTGCAACTTAAAGATAAACAATTACTCAGTGCTCCAATTTTGGACTCCACTGTTAATGCTGTGACAGACTTTTTAAACAAGGCCATCTCTAGAGTTTTCAAACACATTTGAGTTACTGCATAGGCTTATTGTACAATTACTGTACTGGAATTGCTTCAACTTCAGAATCTCTTGGCAATCTGCAGCAGAATGAAACAGTTGACTATAGCAAATTACTTAATAACATGAGGAGCAACCGATTTGTATCCAGATCCCTCATTGGTCAAAGCCTTGAACCAATCAGAAGCAGGAAAATGAAACCTCTTTCAGTACCGCATAGCAGCACAAAGGAAGATCCACTAGAAAGTGTCCTGAGGGCATCCGATGATTCTTAATGGTTAGGTTTAGTGTTAGGTATTTGGTTTGAGGTTAGGTTTTAGGGCTGGGGTTGCTTAAGGTTGGTGTTGGGGTTGGGGTTGGAGTTGGGGTTGGGTTAGGGTCAGGGTGGGTTGATTTGGTAGAGTTGCCGAGCTCTGGAAGTGAAAGGTGGGAGTGCCCTCGAATCATCTGATGCCCTCAGGACACTTTCTAGTGGATATTCCTTTACGCTGCTTCCGAGTACAGCAACACAACAAAAGTAAAAAAAAAAAATTAAAATAAAACTGCTGCAAACTCTGAGAGCAAAACTGACTTATCTCTCTCAATTTGGTGCTAGCAGGTATTTCCAGTAAATATGGCAGAATATTTGAGTAATAAATACATTATTATTAAAAACATCTCTTCAACGATCTAGAAATAAATTAGAGATCTAGCAACATTAGTTCATTGCATTACAATTAGTTATTAAGTACAATCTCTTGATAGCTCAGTCCGTAATATCTGGCAAGTGTGCACTGGTACACCAATCGATGCAGAAACACTGATCTATATTATATATATATATATATATACACACATACACAACTGAGAAAGAGAGAGAGAGAGAGAGAGAGAGAGAGAGATGGGGGAGTTCATGATCATGCTTTTTTAAACGAGAGACCTATTTGATCTGTCCTACAATGGAAGCATTCTGTGTTGAAGCTTACTGTAGCTCTGCCTGTAATCTAAGATGTCATTGAGGGTTTAAGCTTGCACATAATGTGTCTGACAGAGGGGCAGTGCTGCTTTGACATTTAGGAGCTGCAGCAGATGGAAAAAAGAAGCAGCTGCTGACTGGAGTCATGATCCCTTCTTTAAGACAGAGCCACAGTATTGTATTCTATTAGACTGGAAGATGAGAATCACCACATCTCCTGTGCAACTGCATACTGTTTATTCCATTAAAATCACCACATCTCCTGTGCAACTGCATACTGTTTATTCCATGAGAATCACCACATCTCCTGTGCAACTGCATACTGTTTATTCCATTAGAATCACCACATCTCCTGTGCAACTGCATACTGTTTATTCCATGAGAATTACCACATTTCCTGTGCAACTGCATACTGTTTATTCCAGTGACATTGGGAAACATGTCAGGTTTCCAGGGGGTCCTATTCAAAGCCACTGTGTGCCTTGCATGAGCTAAGAGAGTGTGGTTCTAAGTGGGTTACACACAAATAATCAATGAGTGAGGAAAGACATAGAGACTGAGGGATGAAGTACCTCTTTACTCACAAATTCACTATTTTTGAGTTAACCACAATATCAATGTCAATAACCATTTACTTATGATGACAGATTTCATTATTATTATTATTATTATTATTATTATTATTATTATTATTATTATTACTATTTGTCAGCTCTGAATGCGAAGCTTGTGAAGCCATTTTGTGCAGGACTCAGTTTATTCTTTGAAGGGGCTGATTGCTGTCCTTGCTATCTGAAAGCTTGTTCCACCGACAGCTAGACAGTCTCTGAAGTACAGCATGTTCGGCCACACAGAGACAGCAGATTAACTTCTACTGTTTCAGTTTTATCAGGCACAGCAGCTTTGTTTTATCACCCAGACATTTCAGAACAGACTGAAGGCCTTTTAATTATTGTTCTCTCCCAATCCCATCTGCTGTTCATCTGCTGTAGCTACTCAAGAATGACTTGCCCTGGTTAAATCTGACCACTGCTTATAAAATTCTTACATTGCATAAAATAAAAATACAAACATAAAGTCAAGCTATGTTATTATTGTTTATTTCTTAGCTGATGCCCTTTTCCAGGGTGACTTACAATTGTTACAAGATATCACATTATTTTTACATACAATTACCCATTTAAACAGTTGTGTTTTTACTGGAGCAAGCTAGGGAAAGTACCTTGCTCAAGGATACAGCAGCAGTATCCCCACCAGGGATTGAACCCACAACCCACTGGTCAAGAGTCCAGAGCCCTAACCACTACTCCACACTGCTGCCACATGTGATATGTTATTCATTGTAGACATTCTCTTGCTAATTTACTCCTAATACAGTGTCAAGACATTCTAGTTCCAAAGAAGATTCCTGTAGAAGCTTCTTCTGATATAACCTTTAATCGTGCATGTGTTTTGGGTTCTGTTAGAGTTTTGATTGTGCCATTGCTGTCTGAATGTATCTGTCATGATCTCCTTTCCTTTAGGCATGCATGAAGAAAAGCAAGAAGAAGGAGGAATAGTTTCCAAAAACTTTACAAAGAAAATTCAGTAAGTATTTCTTAATCATTGTTTGACTATGAAAGGACATTTTTAGCCATTTATTTTTTTGTAAGTATCAGTTTGCTACTTTGTGCCCAGGGTTGAAATGTGTTTATAGAACACTAATGTAGCTTGAATACACTTGAACAATTCTGTAGGACAATAACATTATAAACAGACCAGTAAAAACAAAGGTATGATATTTCTTCACTTTATATTCATCTGAAATGTGGTTTGGTCAAATAAAAAAATAAAAACACATGACAGAATATAATGATTTCTGTTTCACCATGTAATCTGATGGTATTATGAATGGTACTATATAAGAATGAATATGGTCTCGATATAGATGAATATATAAAGGCTGTTGAGTTTAGCAGATCTTGTGGTTCATCTCAGTGACACTGCGGATCGTGTGTGGTGGGTGTGGGTGATCTCCTCTGGCCGTGGTGGGGATTGAGACGGGGCTGCGCTGGGCTGGTTAATCCAGAGATGCTCTACATTGGCTCTTTCTGCTTGTTTTCTCACAAAGCTATTCTTTAAAAAGTGTGTTGGACCTTTTCTGTGAGGTTAGCAGAATCTCGTGAGAAGTGTTTGATGTCACCCTTACGGGAGGTAAACAAATATGCTGCAGGACCCTCCCGCTCGGAAAGGCACCCTGTATAAAAACACAACCTCAACATCTCTGCTCATCATACCCAAATGCTGTATGCAGAGCAGAGCCTCATTATACTTCATGTAGCGCATATCCTGTGCTGCTGATCAGCCTTCAAATGGATTTTAGAGAAAGCCTGCTAATGAAATTGTGTGAGGGTATGAATTATGAGATAGCTGTACAGTTTATTTAAACACCAAGTGACTTGGCAGCTTATATGGAAACTTGAGTGAATCCTTATTAGGAAATGGCACTTGTCCAAGGTCTCCACAGTACAGCTGCTTTAGACAGAAAGATCAGGATTCTAATCAACAGCCTTTAGTATGCTACCGGCATGTAGCTGGGTTTAGCTGGTTAGAGAAGCTTTTATTTGTTGGTTCCTCGCACAGTTTCAGTTTTATATGTATTTCTCCTGTCCATGTACTGTGTATGCACTTTTCCATTATTCAGTTCTGTATCCAGCAAAAACAAAGCTGTTGCCTGAATGCTTTCTGTGGGGGCCAGAATGCAAGGTTCAAGACAAGAGTGTGCTTTAAGGGTAGATATGTACTAGCAGGGCCATGCCAATGTAAAGGAAAAAAGAAAAGATGGAAAATATCTTTAGGCAGAAGCCCAAAATAAATGCACTTTCAGTATCAGGCAACATGAATTACATTGTGTAGCTTAGCTTAGTCAAACATACACTAAGTGAAGATGAGGCTTTGTGAAAGCATTGTTCGCTCCAAGCCAACAGAAACACGCCCAATGAGAAGGTGGCTCGTGTGCCAGGCACTAGAATTTTCTTAAGTGGTGCAACTGCAGAACGGCCTCATGGCATCAAAATCGAAGTGAAAAGGACCATTTTATAATAATTTCACTATTTATCAAAGTGTGCCCAGACTCCATTTCAGGAATCTGAGTGTTCTGCTGTTCTGTGGCTGTGTGGCAGTAGTGACCTGTGTATGTATCTTTACATTCTCCTGCCATGTAGCCACACATTTCTGAGATACTGACACTGTGAATATTGAGAGTGATATTGATAGACTGTGGTTGCAGATTCCGATAGTGTCAGTAGCTGCTGCAGCTTCCCTAATTAAACAGGCCACTGCAGGCATGGTAATAGCCAGTGAATATGTGTCAACACCACCATGGAAATGGAGTAAACGCCTCATGGCACCAACCTTTTAACGAGAAGGTAAAAACTACAGAAGCTGTAGCCTGTTTATGATTGTGTTGTGTTTATGCTTAAGCTTGCCCCCTTTGTATTTCAGTAAAATTACTAGAAATGGCTTTACCTGCTTTGATTTGTTGTTGTAAAGGATAAATAAACCCTCTAAAGCTGCTCTAGTCCTATTTGGGGACTTAAGGTTGAGAAGGTGTGCCCAGCTCAAATTAAACTGACCTCTGTTAAGTGTCAAAGGTCTGATTGGCACGCAGCAGGCATTTTGAAGACATGTGAGACTATGGCCAGGCCTAAATTGGTATATTGATTGCCAATGTAACCTGGCCACCTGTATGGAAGGTAACTGTCTGCTTGGGAGTGTGTTGCATATTTTGGTTTGTGACTCTGCTTGCCTCCCTGCCTGCTTGACCTGTCCCAATTGTATACTGTTTGTCTTGTTTCAGGATTCCTGGGGATGTTGATCCTGTGACAGTCTTTGCCTCCTTGTCCCCTGAAGGAGTTCTCATTATCGAAGCCCGTCAGACTCCACCATATTACCTCTTTGGCAATGACAGCGGAGGAGAGGAAACAGAGTTTAAACCTCAAGAGACCTCTGTGGCTTAGTCCCGGTACCTGGAGTATCCTTAAAGGTGAACCATAATCCTGAGATCATCGAGACACAGCATCCGATACAAAGTATATCTTATGTGACGAGTAATCTGAACAAACCACTAACACGGAGCATTCATAATTAAAAGAAGATGAGGGAACAGCTGCATTGCATACAAACTGTTCATGGATTTCTCTCTGCCAATTACAAAGCCCAGTGCTGTGCTTTCCTTAAGGGTTCATGCAATTTGTAAACATCCGTGAAGCACACCTCTAAAAGCTGCCCCTGGGGTTTTAATTCCAAATGGTGTGAACTGTTTGTAATACTCAAGCTATAACAACTGTATATACATTGGTTAATATTTTCAATCATTTGTTATAGAGGTCTTACAAAAATTGTGTCATTTGCTTTTCTTTCTGTATATGAGATTATGATTCTGGTTACCTAATAACTTAAGTGCCTTTGAAATTAGGTAAATAAATCAAACTAATTATTGTTTGTTATTTTTGATGAGAAATAAAGAGACAATGTATTCGAGATTCTGTGTACTGTTTACTCAATACAACCTTCCCAGGACTACCGCTGAGAGCACCTACAGTGCTAAATCTGCCTTCTGTTGTGTGATCTGGAAAATATCCCTTCTACAAATATACACTGTAGATTCAAACTGCAATGCATTGAATGCATAGATTTCAAGGACTGAAAAGGTTTTCCCGTGGCTGTCACTAAACCTCATAAATGTAAAGAAACCTTGCAATCCGTAAACATTATACCTCCCAATGTAACAACTGTAAGTCGCCCTGGATAAGGACGTCTGCTAGGAAATAAATAAATAAATAAATAAATAATAATAACGTGCGCTCAGTGAGCATCGGTTAACGGGAATCCTGTGTTAATATAGGCAGCAGTGTGGAGTAGTGGTTAGGGTTCTGGACTCTTGACCGGAGGGTCATGGGTTCAATTCCCGGTGGGGACACTGCTGCTGTATCCTTGAGCAAGGTACTTTACCTAAATTGCTCCAATAAAAACCCGACTGTATAAATGGGTAATTGTATGTAAAAATAATGTGATATCTTGTAAGTTGCCCTGGATAAGGGCGTCTGCCTATTATTAATAGGCTGAATGTGGGTCTATCCTGTATGTTCAAATCATTTCTTGAGGGTGCATCATAATGTATAGTTTTACAGTAATAGCACATCATCGTATTGCACTTAATATTCCTGCATTCTTCTGCAAAAACCTTGACAAACTCCAAGATTCATTGGGCATTGGCAGCATTGTCTCGCAAGTCTCACTTTGCCTAGTTTCTTCAGTACTGAGTCAGTATTAGAAGTCCATACGTGGCACTTTATTACCTGAACGCAGTCTCAAAATGCAATTAAGAGCTATAATGTTTTTGAGAGATGCAAAACGTGTTGGCATTTGTATTTGAATGATTCAGAAAATGTTACTAGCATTGATCGAAATGGCTTGTTTTGATACATACAGCAGACAAGCATAATCAAATACTGTTTAAAAATTGCTTTCATAAGAACTACTGGCATCCAAACTGTGTTTGTCTTCAAAAAGCCTTCAAATACAACACAGTGAAGCATCAGAGCAAGTCTTCAAATACAACACAGTGAAGCATCAGAGCAAGTCTTCAAATACAACATAGTGAAGCATCAGAGCAAGCCTTCAAATACAACACAGTGAAGCATCAGAGCAAGAAAAACTCTCAAAACAATTTGTAAATAATAAATGTAGTCGCATAGCTACAGGTTTATAATATTAATGGTAATATTGCAGAGATTTAGATTATCTAAGCACACAAAAAATGAACTCCAAATGCCACTTGCAGACAATTTATCAGTACTATAGCTTTGGCTCCACTGCAGTATGTTGCATATTTTTCAACATTCGGAGCAAAGCTGTGTAAATGTTACCAAGCGCGGTGTAAAGACACCCCAGAGCATCATACACTGATCTTAGCTGGGCTGTGTGAAATCTAATCAGAACTGCCCCGCCTGGCTCTTGACCTCCTCAGGCTGTTCTGCGTCCTGTTTCTCTTGGACCTCTTGCTCTGCTGCCTGGGGAGCTTGCTGGTCACTGGGGGCTGGCTGGTCTTGCTGGTCGCTGGGCACTGGCTCACTCGCTGGTACTTCTTGTTGTGGAGGGCCCTTCTCTTCGCTGTCTGCTGGAGAAGCTTGTTTTTTCTCAGGGTCCTCCTCTTCTTCTTTCAGAGCCTCTGCCTTGTTCTCCACCTGCACAGGGAGTTTCCTTTTTAGTTAACAATATGAATTACGTCATGGTGCCAATATAGTTAAGAATTTTATTGTATTCTATTGAAAGAAACTGCATTAAACATCCATCATTGCCAATCAGGTTAAATTGTGGGTAAAGAACAAATGGAAGGATAGAGGTTAAGCTTTGGCCTTCATTGTTTTTCCCATAGGGCACTGAGATTATCCCCCTTCATTGTTGAGCCACCAGTCCAGGTTCAGCTTGACTAGTCTAGAAAAGGGATGGTGTTGATAATTGGTAAGATAATTGCTGTGTGGTGGTGGTGAGGAAGGGAAGGTCACTTTAAAGAAAAGAAAAGTGCAGGTAAGTTCAGCAGGCATACATAGAAAATAGGGATAGCAAATTAAACAAAATGGCTAAATGATAGCATGAAGAAGATTGAAAACTGGGCTATACAACCTAAAGAAACATCTTAGTCTGGTTGACAAATGTTTCAAACAAAACAAAACCAAAACACCACCCCTCACCCCCAATGAATATTTCTTGAAAAAAGGCAGCGATCACATGCTGCTGAATCTGAAAGGGTTCTTCTTCCTCACCTGTACAGGGATGATAATCTCCACCGGGACCCCAGCAGCAGGCTTGGGGAGAGGGAAATCCACTGAGAGAACCCCTCCGGGGGAGAGTGAGGAGGCAATGGCCTGGGGAGACACCCCAATAGGAAGCCTGCAATGTGCACAGAGGGAAGAGGTCATCGCATGTGTTACTGAATGCTATTATTCACTCCCGTAGCCAGCACGCACTACATGAATCTTTAACTTACTTATATTTCCTTGTGAAGCATCTTGAAACGAAACCATGTTCATCCTGCCTTTCTTCATGTTTTCCTGGAAAATAATTACAAACACCTGAGCTGGAATAAAACATATGAGCTTTTTGGAAATAAAAAGCTTTCATCAACCTCTTGGTGATGCCCAGTATTCAGAGGGAGTGGGCATGACCAAGGTGAGGTTCCTCAGCATGGGCTTGCTGACAACTTACTGCTGTATTCAGACAGGAAAATAAAGTTTGTTAAAATTACAGTTAAGGAGTCGATCTGATCAGCCACAGCTGGATTTTATTAGAGAATTTTACAAGACTCAGGGACCCTCTTTGAGTGGGGAATCGACCCCTATCTGTGGTTATCCCGTGATTAGCCCTAAAAAGAGGTGGTTTATGCACTCCGGGGGATTCCCCTGTGCTGTAAAATGTTCCAATAAACTGCAAATTGGTCAAATAAATGCAAATATCGAACATAGGTAAGAAATAACCTAGGTAAGAAATAACCTAGGTAAACAATGAAATATTAATAGGGTGTATTGTACAGTGAGGATACAACCCATTGCTTAAAATAACACTATAAAACAACACTGTATTTACAGTAACTACTAGAAGACTTGCGGTACCTGATATCTCCACATAGCCCCCCTTGGCTTTGATAGTGATTTCCTCAGGGGTGAAATGGTTCACATCCAGGCTGATCTTCCAGCTGTCTGGTCCAGCTCTCACCTCGGACACTCCTCCGCTCAGCTGTCGCTGGAGGCCCTGCCTGCAGACTGTCTGCTGCTTCCCCAGAGAGGGGGCCCAATTGGGGGATTGGAGGTACCCTGGCCAGGAGGAAGAGAGACGCCTCGTCGCCCAGTCCACCCAGTTTAAGTCATTCTCCTCCAGGGAAAGGGGCATCCTGAAATCTTGGTCAAAAATGCAGGTCGGCTGTGCCCAGTCCAGAAAAGGGTCCCAGTTCCAGTCCCGTCGAAACAGGGGGCGAGGGAAAATCCTGCTTGGCTCTGCCATGGCAAACAAACAGTTAACAACAGCAAAGGACAAGAAGAAGAAACAGTCTTTTTAAATGTATCACACTTTCTTCTTTTTTAAGCTTTTGAAATCAATTAAAATGAGAAAATGAATGAGAAAAAGTAAGATGATATTGGTTGTCTTTTCTCTTCTTTTTTAACGCACTAGGGAGCTGGTGTATAATTGGAAAGGTTAGATCTTACAAAAGCTTTCTGCAGCTCTGGGATGTCGCTCACACTATTTATATAGCCTGCCTGTTCCTTTTTACGCATATTAAGCACTGTCCTAAGAGTTGAGGAAGCAGGGATTGGGTGATGCGCTGCGAGACAGTGCTGTGACTTCTATGTTACAAGATGCTTGGAAGAGGGAAGCTAATTATCTGTATTTATAGCAATGTCAGGGAAATGGCAAATAGTTGGCAGGTGACTACAGCCACATTGGTGATGTTGTTCTCTTCAGCTCTCTTGTCAAATCCTGGTTCTCTTTTCTTCTCTCCATAGTAACCACTGGCCACTGCTTTGTTATGAAGTCTTTTTCTTTACTCCCTTTCATGCAGTATGGCAGGTCTTAACATTTATTTTCCTGTTTGAGCTATTAATTGGACAACAGCAAATGCAGAGATCCTTTTATGCTATGCCCAATGTCTTCTACTGTGTGCCCTGTTTCATGAAGCTTTCAAAAAATAATAATAATAATAATAATAATAATAATAATAATAATAATAATAATAATAATAATAATAATAACTATTTAAAAAGTGTACTTTATAAAAGTGTTTGTCAACGCCCTACGTGGTTTTGAAATCCTGAAGAGGATTCTGTATGAATGTTCATGATTATTCCACAAATGAGGAAGGATTGTTTATGACCATTTTTATGATGGTGCTCCAGGTAAGCTAATGTAGTAATCTGTTTTTTTTTATAATAAGTACAATGCATGAAAAGGTATACACCCAATTTAGGCAGCTTAAAATAGGTCATTGTTTTGCTTAAATGAACTCTACAACAGCTTAGCAACACATCCTCATTTGAAACAGTGCAGCTCACCAGGTCACCGTAGTGATGATTTTATATAAAGGCTGTTTTCTTTTGGCACATGAATAGATGACTTGTGAGAGTTTTAAAAGACGTGTCAATTAAACTGATAGCATATTGTGAGGAATTGTGTGAAGGAAGGAAATCCTCCTCCACTCCCCTCAGTATTCAGTGTGCTCTAATTAACTGATGTCACTTCATGTGCCATAAACAGACTGTTTACAGCTTCAACAGAGGAATTTCATAAAGTCTTGCTAAAAAAAATTAATGAAAAGCAATCAAATAACATCTGTCACGAGTATTAACACATAGTTTTAGGCCAGTGTAAAATATATGTGGGCAGGGCTCACATAAATAAATGTTTCTTTTTTTTATTTTTGTATGTATGTTTAGAAAACTGTTTTAATGTCTTTACAGATTTAGATCATGGATGCTTGATTTACGATCTGTTGTGATACAAAGTTTAAATTGCAATTCTGCATGAACTACCAGGGTACACCAGTCCTATTAAAAAAAAGAGGCAAGAACTTAGTTATGAAAATCAGTATTTTGAAAGGGATAAAGAAGAAATGTAATGGAAATGAGCAGAATCAAACAAACACTACCGGTGTGGCCGAGGTGTAACTTGGAAGAAACCAACTTTCACAGACGGGATATAATAAAAGTTATCTTTATACGATTGCTTGAACAATTATAAAAATTATTATAAAACAAACGGTAGAGTACAAGATCTTATAAATAAATGCAGACACATTGCCCCGTGTTCGGACACAATCGCTTCTAAATTAAATTAGCGATATAATAAAAGTTTTATTTAGTATCTCTTCCTTTCTCCCCCCCGCGTTTATATTGGTCTGATCCAGCATTCCTGTAACTAGGGGAAACAAGACGCAAGCCAATGTCCACATGGCCAAAGTAGTATATGTATTATTGTATATATTCTTACCGAACAGAAGTTACTTTATATATAAAATTAAATGTTACACTTATTTTTTTTTTATTATTGCAAACTTTAAAATATCAGCTGCTATTTTGGAAAATATAGCAAAACAGGTGAATGGTTTGCTTTGTAAGTAGTGGATAAAGCGTTTCCATACTTCTGTAATCCTGAAACTGTGGGTGAGTGCAGAAGTTATACGAATTGTTTTGAATTAAAACAGCAATGCCTATCAATTCAAGTAAACCTTTGGAGCCACGCAGCTTTATTATTATAAGGCCGCTTCCCATTAGCCCTCCAAAGGGACAGAAACTCCAGGCAAGAAGCGACACTGTGTATAGCGCCTGGGAACCATGCAGGGAGCACGTCTTCAGGGAGAATTACCACCGGAGACAGAAGCAGCTCAGCCAGCAAGGCTACTGGACAGCTAGCGGGAGACTGTACCAGGAGATTGGAGAGCCGCTTTACCTCGACCCGAAGAAACTAATCCTTCACTCGCTGGGGCAGCAGGACCAGGTCAGTGGTAATAATAATAATAATAATAATAATAATAATAATAATAATAATAATAATAATAAATAAGAAGCACCAGAATGAACTCGATTTATTCTCTAGAAACATAATTTTTCAAATGACCCTTTTGTACAGATCGTTTTAAATCTGTTTTTAAAGCCAGACTTGTCAGTTCTGTAAAAGTCAACATCTGAATCAGATTTCAAGCAAGATGGCCTGGATCCCAAGTCCAAGTCTATATCGCACCAGCTCCGTGTTGCACCCTGTGCAGAGTTTACAGCAGCAGGACACTTTTAGTGAGTTTCGTCTAACACTAAAGTTGACAGGTGTTTTTTCTTGGTCCATGACTGGTGACATTGCCTGACCTTAACCTTGCCTGATAATTTGCTTGATCTGACATTTTTTAATTATTGTTTTCAGCTCTTAACAGTTGCATATTTGAAGTTAGCTGTAACATTTTATAAGGAACTTGAACTCTGCAACTGTTTGAGAGAGGAACACAATTAAAAATGTCTACTTAAGCAAATGATCAGTTCAATGAAGGGTCTAGTTAAGTAATGGAGAGCTCAGTTGAAATGAAAACCAGCACACACTGTGGGTCTCCAGGACCAGGGTTTGAGAAGCACTGCTCTAAACCATTGCAGGAAGAGTGATTAAAAAAAAAACACCACAATAACAAGTGCTCTGGCTTTTCTGTTCCGTGCCACATCATGGATCATTATTGCTGTGTTACCTGTTTGACAATGTGGGCAATAATCCTGACACTATCAGTACACTGGAGCGGACATTTGAAAAGAGCTTTGAAACAGACTTTAAAGTGTAAAAAGTTGCCAGGATGTTAACAATGCAAAGTAAAAGTACAGGTATGTTATTTAAACAGTTGTAGCTGCACGTGGGGACGGGCAGCGTTATATTTTTCGGAACCCTGTTACTCTTTAAAGCCCTGCAAAGGGTTTCAGAGAGATAATTTACACGTTTATTCCTTGCCTGATAGATGCTCAGAGACCCAGAATTTCTGAAGGCTGTACTATGATGCTGTTGTCTCTGAGAAGCTGAAGTGCCAGCTCTGTAGACTGAATACTGTTAGGAGAGTACAGCAAACACAGGGAGGATTAACAAAAATAATAATAACATTAATAATAATAATATCATTATTATGGGGCCAGATGTATTATCTAAACCAATTTTTGAATTAAAGTCGCTTTGGTGGAACTGACATGCATTAGTCACTTTGCAGAGAATCGTTTGTTGAGAATCATGATCACAAAGCTACCTGACACACACACACACACACACTCACACACACACACATACACACACACACACACACACACACACACACACACACACACATGGGACTGAGAAATAATGTGCTGCAAAGGGTCTGGCATCAGCACGAATACACTGTTTCATTTATCTTTTTATTTCTGTAGCTCACAAAGGGAATACACCTGGGGGTCGGCAAACGTTAATGCATCAAAAGTATCACAGCGTGTGCGTTTGTGCTTTAAATAGCATGGGCAGAGGTGTGCAATTCTAGAGTCTAGTGGGTGATGGGAGATTCGATGTTAAATGAGTCCTTTATTTCTGTGGACATTACATTCATCATGATTATTACAGGTGCAGTATAAAGGACAGAGGCAGTGTATGGGTACTCCCATTAACACTAAAACTTGCAGTATCGTTTTTGTTTTCTGATTGTGTGTTAAGCTTCATTGTTGCTATTTTTATCATTATACATTATTTAAACTGGACATCTCACAATGCAGAGGTTACTGCAGAGCAATCATTTGCTTTGTGATGTTGTATTTCAGTCAGGAGCTTTTGCATGTGCTGTATGTCTGGGCAGGACTCAAACTGTGGAGCACAGTTCCCCTGTGATGTCGGAGCATTTCTACGAAGTATAAAAGGTGTGAAGTTGTGGGTTTGCACGTGTGAGTATAGAGTGTGAACTGGAGCTGTCTAATCTACACAACAGCAGCTTTCAAGGGTTCCAGTGCATTTTCACTTCACTGTTGCCAGTCAGTTACAGGAATGCTTTTCTTTCTCTTTATGCTGTTTTATTAAATTCAATTTAAATAAAAAGGGTCTAGTTTTCTTGCTGTGATTGTAGGTCATGGTGATCTACTTTTTTAAGCAACTAATATCTCTAATTTTGCAATCTTTTTTTTTTTTTTTTTTTTTTTTTTATTGTTCTGGTGAAATCTTTTTTTTTTTTTTTACACTATCTTCTGTACAGTTGACCTATTTCAGTTTGTGAAACACATCTATGAAGCTATTAGACCGAAGCTGCCATGATGTGTGGATGTAACCTTCAGAGATTTAGTTTAAATGAGGTCATCTATCAATGGCTGCAGGAAGTAACCAAGTGAGAAACCTAGAGCGGCTTTGTGTGTAATACATCACTATGACAACGGTCATCTGTCAATATCTCAGGTGTGCCTGTGTGTGACTGTCACAACAGGGTGTTGAACTTTTACAAACCTATTTGATTGCATTGAAACAACAAGCTTTACAAATGCTTGAATCATATTTGATGAGCAATTCTTGAGAAGTAGCTACAACGTATGTGGGATACTTTCACAGGGCAATGCCACATTCTTATGAAGGTGCTTCAGCAAGGGTCATGTTAATACTGTAAGTGAAACAGGGACCATGGTGTTATACACCACCCTCAATATCAGACACAAGACACTTGAAACCAAAACATATAAAGTCAAGTCATTTACAAATGTGTGGTGTTCTGATCAACAGAGCATGTTCGATACCTCTGTATTCCAGATATGTAAACTGTATATTATATAGTGCTGATTAATTAATTGACTTTAATAAATTACATATATATATATATATATATATATATATATATATATATATATATATATATATATATATATATGTGTGTGTGTGTGTGTGTGTGTGTGTGTGTGTGTGTGTTTATTTATGTTTTGTTAGATATGTAAAGATGAGCATAACATCAGAACAGAAGACATACAAGAAGATAACACAAGTGAAGCAGCCCTGGGCTCAGGCACCGAGAGGAAGGTATTTCTGTCTGTCATCCTTCTACTGTTTGGAAACTCCCAGTCGGAGATAGAGGCAATATCCCTCTTTCATTTCAATATCCCTCTTTCATTTCAGGCAGGATTTGTGCTTTAGGTTGGTTTTATTAGTTTTAACTACAGATGCAATGCAGGTGTGATGATAGAGATAGGATACCTTTCTCTTCAGATGTAATGCTTAATCTCACACCAGAAGCTATACTTCTCCCCCTGGAGGCAAAAGATTTACATCGCTGTGCAGTCAAAAAGAAATGTGAAGGTTTATTGTAGCTGCCTTTTAGTACTCAAACAGGAACATTTCCTGAATGTGTTTTTAGAACAGTGTTTAATACGAATGAACGTAGAATACGAGAGCCTGAGCCTGTTTAAATTAGCACTGATTGAAGTCTGCACCATTGCCTAGGTTCTGTTTTATGTTTTTGATACAGAGCTTGTTTGTAAATGTTTATGCACTTTTCTACAGCTGCTATCTTCTTTGGGGTAGCACGGTTCAAAGTTTAATTCAGTTCAGACTCCCAGGGTTCGGATTAGAGAGCTTCTACTGTACACAAATGAAATATTTTCTTAAAGATAATAGGAACTGAATAGGAAACCATGCCAGTATTGTATCAGATTGAATAGGAAACCATGCTGGTATTGTATTGGATTGAATAGGAAACCATGCTGATATTGTATTAGATTGAATAGGAAACCATGCTGGTATTGTATTAGATTGAATAGGAAACCATGCCAGTATTGTATTAGATTGAATAGGAAACCATGCTGGTATTGTATTAGATTGAATAGGAAACCATGCCAGTATTGTATTAGATTGAATAGGAAACCATGCTGGTATTGTATTAGATTGAATAGGAAACCATGCTGGTATTGTATTAGATTGAATAGGAAACCATGCTGGTATTGTATTAGATTGAATAGGAAACCATGCTGGTATTGTATTAGATTGAATAGGAAACCATGCTAGTATTGTATTAGATTGAATAGGAAACCATGCCAGTATTGTATTAGATTGAATAGGAAACCATGCTGGTATTGTATTAGATTGAATAGGAAACCATGCTGGTATTGTATTAGATTGAATAGGAAACCATGCTAGTATTGTATTAGATTGAATAGGAAACCTTGCTGGTATTGTATTAGATTGAATAGGAAACCATGCTGGTATTGTATTAGATTGAATAGGAAACCATGCCGGTATTGTATTAGATTGAATAGGAAACCATGCTGGTATTGTATTAGATTGGATAGGCTACATACTGTATAATATATGCTGTCTATTTCCAGTACTAATGTAAATATATTTTCTTCCTTGTAGGTTTCATCAGAAAAATGGCTTCATCTGAAGAACAGAGAGAACGAACAAAAAATTCTCAAGAGACACCTGTCTCATACAAGGTAGACCTTTCACTCCTCCAATACAAATTCTCAAGAGACACCTGTCCTGTCTCATACAAGGTAGATCCTTCACTCCTCCAATACAAATTCTCAAGAGACATCTGTCCTGTCTCATACAAGGTAGACCTTTCACTCCTCCAATACAAATTCTCAAGAGACACCTGTCCTGTCTCATACAAGGTAGATCCTTCACTCCTCCAATACAAATTCTCAAGAGACACCTGTCCTGTCTCATACAAGGTAGATCCTTCACTCCTCCAATACAAATTCTCAAGAGACATCTGTCCTGTCTCATACAAGGTAGACCTTTCACTCCTCCAATACAAATTCTCAAGAGACACCTGTCCTGTCTCATACAAGGTAGATCCTTCACTCCTCCAATACAAATTCTCAAGAGACACCTGTCCTGTCTTATACAAGGTAGATCCTTCACTCCTCCAATACAAATTCTCAAGAGACACCTGTCCTGTCTCATACAAGGTAGATCCTTCACTCCTCCAATACAAATTCTCAAGCGACACCTGTCCTGTCTCATACAAGGTAGATCCTTCACTCCTCCAATACAAATTCTCAAGAGACACCTGTCCTGTCTCATACAAGGTAGATCCTTCACTCCTCCAATACAAATTCTCAAGTACAGTATGTGTGCCTCTTTATGGACAGATTGTTTCTAAACTTATCAGCTTGCTAAAACTGTTTTTAATGGTGCCTTGGGTCTCACAGCAGGTATTATAAATTCATCAAACCTTGCAGCTCTGCCCTTTTGTAAAATAGCTAAGGAGCATTGCAAACTTCCTTGCTGTCATCCATCCATTCTGCAAAGTTTCTTTTCTTCTTTTCGATATCCTTGTGGCTTTTCAGTATGTGTGTTATTCCTCATCTGTGCAGCGTAGACAGTAAATATCTACCAGCCTGCTGTCAAGAGAACTTCAGTGCAGAAAGTTTTTGAAGACGAATGTGTGCAAGAAGCAAATCTGCAGAATTGCTTTGCAGTGCTCAGGTGGAGGTGGATTTATAAAGCCAATAGGTCTGAATCAAGTCACTGATAACATTTTCCCTGCTTGCATACCATAAATCAAAAACGCCTTGTCAGATTAGCATGGAGAATTTGAATCTCTGTGTCCTTATTATCTTTTGTGGACTGAGATCAATGCTTTCTGTGTGGGTTCAATGCAGCATAAATGTCAAGGCTCAGTATCAGCCCCAGTGCAGAGGGAACTCTGTAACTTGAATACAACATGAGTGTTTGAGCTTCATGGACCCTGAGACCCATTTACTCTCTGGTGAGTAAGGGGTTAGAAACTTCAACATGACACATGCACCTTTTAAGGGAACCTACAGCACAGTCGTGTGGACAGTATGCTCACCTGAATTACCTAGCGAGACGATCCATCACATCTTAATTGCTTTCTAATTAGAAAGAGTTATTATAAATGCAATCTGAGAAGTGGGAGCCATGTTATGAACACCTTGACTCACACACAGGATTCTAACTAGGGCTGAAGGAGATGCAATTCAGCTGAACCTACATGCACTTAGTCAGACCTAGTCACCTATTTTACATTCTCTCTGCACCTTAATCACCAGTGATACATTTTCCAGAGGAAATCTTTTGTCTTTCACCAAGCCTGTAAATACTATTGACATGTCAGAGTTTATTCCCAACAGAAACAAAATCTACAAACCAGAGCAACTTGTGGACCTTTTAAAAGCTAATTTTAGATTTAGGAAGGCAATACAAAAAATACATCAAGGTTATAATAACCGTAATTTTCCTGTAACAGTCAAGTAGTTACTACACATCAGCATCAATTTGAGAAGCGTTTTCATTTCCAAATGGATGTCAATGAAAAGCAAGTTGCATGCTGATCGTGAAAGGCAGATCAGACTGACAGCAAACAAATGTTCTGAGGATGACTACTCACTGGTGCTAAATTGCTGTAATAAACTTATTATTATGAATTTTACTGGCATCGTAGGTTGCTTAAATGGATGTTTCATTTGTAGTTGTCGACTTATGGGGGAGACAAAGTTATTACATTCTCACTCTAATTACAAGGATCAGACACAAGCGCCTGGTGCTGCTGGAATAATGCTATGCTTACCCTGCCATCTCTGTTTAGGAGAGCTTGTAAATGATTCATGTAAGGGAAGGCATGGGATTTTTAAGGTACGTTTCTAAAGCCAAGCTATAGTGTGCTGCTTGATGGAGCCCCTACATGAATTACCCGGGTTGTTGTATCCACAGACAGCTGGTGTCCGCAGTGAAGCAGGGTCGGGGTTATTTCCAGATGCTGCAGAGGGAAGAGTGTGATCTGCGTAATGCCCAGCAGGAGGAGCAGCGGAGCTTCTCTGAGAGCCAGCGCACTGAGTGCCAGCCCCCCAAATACTCCTCTGACAAGGAGGTTACAGAGAGGTAACGAGGGAGGCTTCTGCACCCACACTCCCTTTATTACAGTTGAGCCGGATGTGTTCACTGAAAAGGATGAAACATGACTCCAATCTGGTTGTCTGCTTATTCTGACAAGCTGTTCTTACTCTAATAACCGATTAACCATGTTGATTTTAGTTTTTTCAGAACTGAAATACCTGCACAGCGAAGCGGCTTGTACAGGAAATCTTCCAAGAAGATTTCTGCCGTGCGACCATTCACCCCGGTTCACTCCTCCCTTACCTGCCCACGAGTGACCGAAACATCTGTGTGAGTATTATTATTATTATTATTCATTTCTTAGCAGACGCCCTTATCCAGGGCAACTTACAATTGTTACAAGATATCACATTATACATTATTTCACATTGTACAGTTATCACATTATTTTTACATACAATTGCCCATTTATACAGTTGGGTTTTTACTGGAGCAATCTAGGTAAAGTACCTTGCTCAAGGGCTTATATAGAGGGGAGGGAGGCACAATCCTTCCTTGCATGATACATTGATGTATAATGAAAGAGGTTTGTATTGTGATATATTAACAAACATATTTCCAGCATTCCACTTGGGGTGAAGCTGAGAAAATCAGCTAAGAAATGATACACTGTTGTGCTTTACTGTTACTCTGACCCGCGTATATTAAAAATAAAGTGAGTAAGAAACTGTAAGCAGATAAAAACCCAGAATCAATATTAAAGATTGAACATCATTTTTCATACTTGTAGATCACTGTGCCTACGCTTCTTGCTTGAAGAAACAATGATGTCATCGACACTGTCTGATGGTGCTGTTATTTCAAGCATGCAGTCTCTTAAAAAGCTGTTTGGAATGCACCATGCAGTCGAAATGTGGGAGTGCATAATTGAGTACAGTGTGCATTATTCAGTGTCTCAATGAAATGTGTTCATACTTGTAGAGATTTATTCTTCCTGATACACACAAATTAATGTTTTATTCTGGCGCAATGAAAATAATGGTCCCCTGGTATATGAAACAAGAAAAGAACAGCAATTTCAAAAGTCATTATCTGTGTTTGGATGGATCGTAATAGGAAACACTTTGCCTGCCTGGTTCGTAAGGACTTCAGGTTGATAGATAGCCATGCTGAAATGGGAAACGTCATTATTATTTGAATGTCTAAGACAGATAAATCGGCTCTGCACATGTTCATGTGCTGAGGGTAATGGAGTGAATGTATTCACCATGAAGGAACAGAGATAGAAACAGGAATCACACAGCCTGCTGGCATTCAGGAGGTAGAGCAATCATCTTTGGCTCAGAGGCTGCAGGTTTGCATTCCTTCTGAGATGCCAAGAAACAGCAGGATTTAATGCGAATCTGCTCATCATAAAGCACGTACTATATTTTGATTCCAAAAGTTGTCGTTCTGTTTTGTGATCAGCATTTCAAAATGTCTTGCCTTCAGATATATTTATAATTGCATGTTTAACAGGAGGATCAAACAGAATCACTGGCTAGTTATTTGTGCTGTGTTTATATATGATAAGAAACATATTATACACCTGCAATAACAGTATAAGGCCACAGGGTGGCATATGGTCGTTGCATAAATCTGTTTAAATAGGGTTTATTTAGTTTATGCTACACAAACAGCTCCTGTATATGTATATGTGTGTATGTGTATGTATGTGTATATATATATATATATATATATATATATATATATATATATATATATATATATATATATAGTCCCTGTATTTCACATCCTATACATTCATAATTGATATTTTTTTAAAAGCCTTGCCTGGTTTTGCTCTTTGTATCAAAGCTCTGTCACAATCGACCATTCACAGTATTAAAATATAGGATTCAATTTCCAATACAATAAAAAGTTGCCACTTTTAATTTGTTTTAGGGGGAAAAAAAAAATCAATGGAGTTGTTAATGTCAGAATGGGAATGTCCTGCCATTTTAATTACACACCCTATTTACTTGTATTTTTCCTGCTACAAATGTATTGATTGATTATTGACTTAAATATAAATCCCAGAAAGACCCTTGAGCAAAACATGTTTTTTCTTTCATTGCAGAGAAACGGTTTTTCGCCAGCTGTGTTCTCTGAACTGGCTCTTGGAGGCTTTAACTGCAGAGCCTGCAGGTGGTGCAGGGCCTGTCTCTTCCTGCTGGAGTTTAAAGTAAGCACACTTTATGTGTGTGTGTATATTAGCAAGTACAGTTAGACCAGGTTATGTGAGTTAGGGCATGTCTTTTTTGATGTGCACGATTAAGAACATTTGGAGCAGATTGAATCACTGTTCCATGCAATGTGTTTGGACATGAACTTGAAGTGCTGGGAAGTAGAAAGTACAATAATTGGCTTTGCATTACATTTTGCCTGTCCTTTTAACCCTTGCAGAACTACAGTTTACCTCACTAGATGCTGCTGTCACAATAAACTTGAATTAATAAGTTCAAATGTTCAAATGACCACAAAGCCAATCTAGAGTAATGACAATTCAATACCCCAAATAATGTAGTAATAGTGTGTCATGAACTTGTTGCAGAGTAAATATATAGGTTACACTGAATTCCCTGATTGCTTTAAAAATGATTGTGCCAAATAGACAGATTGATACAATTCCTAACACTGAAAGGAACAATCCAAGTAGAACTGTACAGAACAGTATATGGAGTGGAATACTAATCTTCAAAGGACTGCAATTCTTACTGCTGAAGCACCGAGCAACACAAGAAGAACATTCTGTGAGGCCCATATGACAGCCTCAAGCTTTTAATAAAGCATGGCCTGTGCAGTATCCAATTTGATATTAAACTGTAAGCTTGGAGGGGAAATGACCTGATGATATTACTGGATGGGAGCTGGAAGTGTATTACAGAGGAAGTTAATTCTTTATTTCACTGTTGTAGCTTGGCTCAGGTTTTATCCTGCCACCGTTTCACTGAAGTGAATTATCATTTCTATTAAGTTTAGTGCCCAAACCTCACCTTACAGGCAACATAAAACTCACTGTTAAAGGGCAGAAATACACTGTAGGTGTCACTTTTGTCTTATAAGTTCATTCTTTTTTTGGAATTTCTTTCTTTTTTTAATTATTGCTATTTATTTATTTGTTTAGAGATCCGGGTGGAAGCAAGATGACAGTGAAGAGACTGAATAAAGAAAAAGCCATCGAGACAAAATGGAACCACTTTATTACACAGCCTAAGGTATTGTCATTTTTCACTGGGATGAAAACATCCCAGTTCAGGGATTCCTTGCAGCACAACTCATTGTGAGGGTGTTTACCAGTCTGATGAATGGATTAGTCCTTGTGTTTAATTGGCTATGTATGTATTTGATCTCCATTCTGTGCATTATCAAGGCAAAATCTGTATTTTGAAAGCATTTTTTTTTTTTGCACTGAATGTAATTATGTTGAAAGTGATGGGAGGCTAATGCGGCTGAACAAGCCTGTGCCCAGTCATAGATATTGCATAGATATTGCATTTTAAACCTAACTGATATATAAATATTGTATTGGTTTATTTCTAGCCAAGAAAGTCTGCCTCCAGGATCCTTCGCAAAGTATCAGTGAGGTCCAGGAACACCTTCATGAGCTCCTCCCGGCTCAGCGTGATGTCATCCACTCTGAGCATGTCTTCCCTGACCCCCGGCTCTGAGGACCTGCCAATGGGAGCCTCAGGGGGGGCTGTGGGAGGAGTCTGTGAGAGCCAGGACAGCCAATCCGCAGCTAACATCTCTGCACAGCATCAGGACCAAGAGGAGGAGGCACCGCTGAGTGACTGTACGCATCACAACCCGCTTCTCTATTCTAATATACAGCAGACCCTGATACTGATGTGATAGCAGATGGAAATGCCGCCACATTGTTCATTATTAGTTCTGTGAGCTATTAAGAATGATGTGTCCAGCAGGTGGTGTTGCTTTCTGTTCTAGTGAATAACATCCACCGATTGTGTAGGGTAATAAGGATTGATCGCTTGCATTGTTTAAATGTCTGAATCCCAAGCCCTGAAACAAAGAGGAGTTGAAAGATCAATAGCATCACATACTGCGGGCTTCATTTATCAAACTGATACAGTATAGTCTATTAAACAGGTTAACATTTGAATAAAGATACATACTTATCCAGAAAAAGCAACAGAACTGCAAATGAGCTGAGCCTTAGATAAAACACCGGCGACACAGCAACATGCACCCCTTCACATGGAGATGCAAATAACTATGAACGGCATGCCTCAAAAGATTCACTGTGTCTGACCCTTCCAAGATAACCTTAAGGACAGCGGGTACAGCAGCGTTTGACACGACGCTGTCCACTGTTTCTGAACTGACGGGTGATCTCTGGAAAGGGTTCCGGTTGGCTGGAGCGGAGAATGAGAAGTATCAGCGCCCCATCTGTGTTCTCATTCTCAGTGCCAGTCGACAGCAACAACCTTGCATACACCTCAGTGTGGAGCTGGTTGTCATGGGAACACTCAACTCAGGCAGTGAAGGGGCGACTTTACTGCATCCAGCCTCTCTGAGCAGAATTCTGTCGGATAAAGGAAACAAATCAATTTGAATATTGGGCCTGCATCTGCATGTAATACAAATCTACAAAAGGTTATTGAAGTTTTTGCAGGATTGTACCACAGTTAAGGATTCTCAACAAATGACAAACAAGAACACATATAGGCTATTACGCATAACCATAACCCTATTAGACCCAAAAAGACCTTACTGCACTGGCAAAAACCCAGCACGTAGCCATACACAGCTGATCTCTTTAAACAAATAGACAAAGCAGGCTGGAGAAACCGAAACTTTTTACTAACCAATTACTCTGTAAAGGTAGTTCAAAAAAAGAATCGCTTGCTTTTTGTTTTAATTATAAAACCGCTTTTGGCGCCACCAGCTGGCCATTGTTGATATTGTAAAACAAATACTTCTTACAGTAGATAGCCAGCAGTGTTTTAATTAGTCGTACTGCACGACTCCGTTCAATCTGACGTTGTGCGATGTATGTGTTGGCCACCAGAGGGAGCTCTTCTGCTAGTGCTATATTTTACACAGACCCGTAATTTCCAGAAATATGCACTGAATTTTGTAGTTTAAATGTTCTGAGCTTACTATAATGTACAAATGGTTCAGGTTACACATTATTTTATTTGAAAGCATGTCTGTGAGTTGAGATTACAGTATGATTCAAATTCCTTACCCAACATGTAGCAGCAGTGAGTTTTCTAGAAAGCGACCTGCATTTAAAAAGAATGGCAGTTTTTTTACATTGAAGTGACTGCTGTTATACAGATTGTGTTTGTGCAAGACAGTGAGTGTTTCAGGAGCGCGGAAGTGAAGGCTTGATTGTGCATACTAGAAACTCAATTTAATAACATTGATTTCATGCCAACAATAAGCTTTGATAGCTGTGCAGATAGCTTTGGATAATTACTGTTGTTTGCAGTATTCTGCTCTACAATCATTGAAACAGTGTTTTGTTTTTCAGATGGGGTCTGATTTTATTGTAATAGTTTTTAAGGGTGGAAGGTTTGATGCTTTTTGTTTCCTGTTTCTGCTGTGTCCCGTCCCCCTTATCTCTATCAGTGAGCATGTGTACTGAGGCCTGTGTCCACTCCCGCTATTGGAAGCTTCAGGCCACCAGTATATCTGCATTCCTTCAGCACACTTCAGCTGAGCACAGCCAATCTTTAAATGTCACTGGATTTATAACTCAGATGAGTAAACACAAATGTCATACACCATTAAATGCAGTTTTATTTTCTTTGTTTTGTGGCATTTGAATCTTTTTGTAATGCCTGGGAGACACACAGCTAAGCACTGGCAGCTGTCATTTCAAATGAATATTGTTGAAACACGTTGTGCTTTCTGTTGCAGATCATGCATTATAGAAATGCAGGGACGTTCGCTGATGATCTGCTTTACAGGGATGTCCTGGCTTGGCCTGTATTCGGCTCAAGCTTGGATACCAGGGTTAACATCCCTGCTGGTCTTTTAAAGAGTGTCATGGGGTCCCTTTGGAGAATAACTATTGTAATGACTTGTGTCTGCAGACCTGCAGAAGCTGTTAGAATCTGTTCATCAGGCTGTGGACAAGGAGCTCCACAACACAGACCAGGAGAAAAAACATCCAAATGAAAGGTGTGCTTCTGTAAAGTAATAATCATCTGGAGTTCAGTGATGATGAGTAATAGAGATCACGTGGTCTAAGTGGTTAAACTTCTTCATGCAAGTCAAGCAGAGAGCTGTAATATTTGACAGCAATGTAATCGGCACATTCAGTGATTTCTGTTTGTTTTGTTATTCTGTCTTATAACAATGACTGAACATGCATATGAAATGAGAGAGAGGCAGTTCAATAGAATTATTGGTGTGTGATTTGTTTCTATATTGGTGTCAGGTCTAGAACCAGCACAAAGGAAATGTTACTTGTGCTTATTCTTTAATTCCCTTTGGATCTCATTGTTTCCATCAGCTCTTTAGAATCCAATTACATCAGTGGAAGAGGAAGTCGGGATAAGCAAGTGGGAACGGACACAAAACCACAGAGGCCTAAAAGGTGCACTTCAGTGTTTCTGCAACACTCTACTGTAAAACTGTCCAGAGATTAGAATACGTTTAGAAAGACAGCTCAAATAAAAATAGATCCGTCTGCAAATGATTTTAAATAAATGCTGCATGAAGTTACGCACAGGTTGTGGAGTTTGCACTTTTGTTTTTTGTTTGCACTGGTAAAACATCTCTAAAAGATGTCCTGTATACATGCATACAGAACTATTAGAATTGGACAAGCTGGATCACAAAGAGAAAATTCAGCTTGAATTTTATAAACCCTGAGAATCAAGATCCGTCAGAGTGCTTAGAGCCCTTTAATTATATTACTTAAGTCCTTGGCAGTATATTAAAGTAGCAGGTCCTAATTAAGCACAGGGGTATGCCCTTTGATGCTATGTGTGGTATAGGGCTGTATGTTAAATGCCTATGTTATTAATGTCATAGTTTTAAATGTGCCTTGGTAACGTTTTAACTGAGATTTTGCATTACTCAAGCTCTTTCTTCTCTGTTTACACTCAAAGCTCTCCTGCAAATCGATGCTCTGAAACCAGTCAGTTCATTGCAAGTAAATCTTCACTGTCATCGGAGATGAGAGACAAATTCAATGAGACGGCTGAGGAAGCTGTATTGTGTCTGCAAGACACTTTGGAAAACACTGCTAAGTAAGTGTAACCCTATCAGCAACACCCAATATAAAGTTCAGGTCTTCTTTCACAGCGTGAAATTCATGGGTAAGGATTCATTACCTTTGTGTTCCCTGGGTATCTGTGTAGAATGAATGCAGAAGTATGAAGCAAGTGCATCACATGAATCAGTGTATCGTACTGACATGGGAATCGGCCCCTGTAATTATGTACCATCATGTCCCCATTTTAAGGAATGTCTTTTTGTTAAAGCTCCATGCTATTGATGCGATAATTCACATTGAAACAAACATTGCCTCACATTTCCTACATCTTCTTGTGCCAGACCCCCAGTGACATGTATTTATGTTGGCTTTGGGATGCAATGAGGGATCCTATCTTTATGTGTAATTTGCAGGAAGCGTTGGGAGAACAGTACGCGCAAGTTTCAATCTCTGGAATACGTGACAGACTTCCACCGGGACATCAGTCTACTAAGAGCAGCAGCAAATAAATCTGACAGCAGGGATGAGAACAGTCAGAAGAGCACGACGTGGTAAGAGTCTATTCTGCAACACCAGAACAAAATCACACAGGAACTGGTTTGCATTTCAAATGAGTAACTCTCTGTATATGGAACCCCATTTACTTATGCAGGAGGCTAAAATAAGAATCATCTATGTTTAAGATACTGCATACCCACAACTGGTAGATCGATGATTCATGACATTTTGTTGTTGTTCCTAAACTCTGGATAGATGATTACAGGATGTACAAAATTGATGAAGGTAAGAAACCTGAAGTAAGACTGATTGTTCAGCTGCCCCCTTTGTTTGCTCTGGGGTAGGTTTTCCGAGCTCCTGTCACTTATTCCTAAAGCCATGCTGGAGAGCCACAATGTCCAGAGCATCCTGGGAAAGCTATCCCGGCTTTGCCACAAGCAGAGCCTGAGAGTTGGGCCCAGCCACTTCCTGAAGGTTCTGAGTGGGATCCGGATGTGGGAGCTGTGCTCTCCGGATCTCTCTGTAGCGATTGAGGTACAGTTTACACACACTGCAGCACACAGGCCTGCGTTCACCAGATTTATTTATATCAGGAGAAGAAAATGATACTGAACCAATGCTCATTCAGTGGTCAGTGGGTTATTCCTAACTGAATTCAAGTCATTTAACACATGCTAAAAATAAATAAATACATAAATCAATAAATAAAGCAAGCATGGAAAACAAGAAGATCGACAGCAAGTCAAAGAGGTTCCTGTGAGACTGCTGGGCTTGAACCCACATTCCATACACTAACACTGTGGGTCACATACTGCTTCTAGATTGTCCGGGAGCACATTGTGCAGATGTCAAAAGAAGACTATGAAGCCTGGCTCCTGCCTAGAGTAGGACTGCCCCAGAGAGTGAGGAGCGCCCCAGCAGTGAGATAAAAGCCTGCCAGAGAGGAAGAGATCCTGCATCCTACATCTACTCAGCAAGAATTCCTATAGGTCTGTAACAGAAGATGCTGCACAATATTTCTGCACCGGTTGAAATCCAATTCCCAATTCGTATGCCATGAGAAAACTACTAGTCTTCAAACATATCATATAATTTTGTATTTATTTTTAAAGAATATTTTAGAAATGGTGATTTCCTCAGTGACATGTTAAAGGTAAAGTTTATATTTCATGTATTTTTATATATTTGTAAAGAACAGGCGCAGACTGAAAATAGATATGCTCAGCCTGCTGGACACACGCAAAAAAAATGACAATATCACAATAATCTGTTTTTACTTCGCTTCCTGACTTTTATACATCATAAAACATGAAATGCTGAAAACAGGGCATTCCTGTAAAACAGGACTTTTACACAGTCATGTAAACATGGCTGACAGTGAATTTACCAATGCTGAAGTCAGTTACAGGTGTGTGCTGAACCCCGAGGTGTCGGTTACAGGTGTGTGCTGAACCCCGAGGTGTCGGTTACAGGTGTGTGCTGAACCCCGAGGTGTCGGTTACAGGTGTGTGCTGAACCCCGAGGTGTCGGTTACAGGTGTGTGCTGAACCCCGAGGTGTCGGTTACAGGTGTGTGCTGAACCCCGAGGTGTCGGTTACAGGTGTGTGCTGAACCCCGAGGTGTCGGTTACAGGTGTGTGCTGAACCCTGAGGTGTCGGTTACAGGTGTGTGCTGAACCCTGAGGTGTCGGTTACAGGTGTGTGCTGAACCCCGAGGTGTCAGTTCAGCCTCTGATGCTGATCAGTTGCATGAGAGATAAAGACTATGACATTAACTAAGCAAATGTATTCCGAGACCATTCCTTTACGCTATTTGGTATTACTTACAAGTAATTGCCAACTTGCTTGCCAAACTGCCTGTCCTGTACAGTGAAATAATCATTTAAAAAAAAGCAAGTTTAATGTGATAATGACATGCATGTCAGGAACACTTTCAGTGTTGGGATGAAGAAGTATTTAATTTTAAAATAACCGATTCAACATTAAGATAAATATTGATAGTGGAACTTGTGGGGTCTATTTAATTTCACAGCTAATGCACTGTAGCGTAATTGAGTTTAAAATGGTCCTATACAGTAAGAAATCACTGACAAAGAGTAATTTGAGTAAATTGCTTTGCTCCAACAAGTGAAATGTTTTGCTGCTTCAGCTTTCCTTGCTATAACTGTTTTGTTTCACTAGGGGGTGTGATTGCATTTATGATACTTTTCATGTCTTGTTGGATGTACTTGTTTATTGGTTATGTATTTGAATTATTGTGCATTTTAAGAATATATGATTAAAAACAATGTAAACGATGTGCTGTTGTGTGTGTTTTAAAAGCTAAATGTGTTTTTCTTTTGCCCATTCAATGTACAAGATTGATATGAGCCGCTGCAAGGAACAAATAAATGTCCTTCAGTCAGAATGGACTTTTGACCTTTACTCTTGTGATTCCCTGCAATGATTACAACCCAAGGTTACAATTCACAAGAACAAACAAGCAATCTGTCTAGGACTTAGCTCAGCTTCATCAGACACGGTTCAGATTGGATTCCATTAAAAATACAAAACAAACCCTGTCCTATCAGTGTTGCTGAGTGGGGCCCTACATACCACGGGCACAATTACAAACCCTGTCCTATCAGTGCTGCTGAGTGGGGCCCTACATACCACGGGCACAATTACAAACCCTGTCCTGTCAGTGCTGCTGAGTGGGGCCCTACATACCACGGGCACAATTACAAACCCTGTCCTATCAGTGCTGCTGAGTGGGGCTCTACATACCACGGGCACAATTACAAACCCTGTCCTGTCAGTGCTGCTGAGTGGGGCTCTACATACCACGGGCACAATTACAAACCCTGTCCTGTCAGTGCTGCTGAGTGGGGCCCTACATACCATGGGGACAATTCTCAACAACAGCTGTAGCACCTCCAAGGCTGCCATTTAATTTAGTATTGTACTGATTTGTTTTGCAAATGTTTGTTGCCTGCTGTTTGTGACAAGCAACATTGCCCCACCAATATCACCAGCGATCACGTCACAGATGTAAATGGCAAATGACTAAACTTAGAAACAGGATTATAAAATAGTAAGGCAAAGCAGTATCAAGAAAAGCAGCTACACATATACAGATGCACCAAAGCAGCCATTAAATGCAGCTCTGACGGCACATTGAAGGATGCCCCTGTGAGTGGGTGTAGGGCTTCACAAGCTGTTCCCATAGTCAATAGTAATAAACCAGGCTAGTAATTCTTAACTTGTTTCCTGTGTTGCACTCAGCCCTGCGGAGTTTGCCCATGTGTTAAGGACATAAAGACCTGGTTTTTTTTATTTTAAGGTCATTGTCATGGCGTTCCAACCTTGACTTCTTGGTAGACCCTGTTATCGAAGTGGATAGTTAATAAAAACAAACCTTGTGTAACCAGCTTCTTATCTTTCCCTGTGACTCAAATTTGAATTGCTAGCATTTTCAAATTGCAGTTATTAAAGCCTCAAATTTACATACAACTGAGAGTCAAATGAACCTACCGCAAATAAACGGACCAGCTACTGTATGTACAATACACGTTTAGTACAGTAAAGCCACAACATGGATTGCTTTATATTAACATTCAAATGACTGTTAACTATGGATGTAAAGAGAATTCCATAAACCAATCAGCAGAGACAATAGCATCACAGTACTGTGCCATCATTCCCCTTTGATAAACTTCCATCTCTGTATCCTGCCCGCTTGTGTTGTGAAAGTGACAGAAACACCTGATTGATTGATTGATTGACTGATTGATAGATAGATAGGCGCACCTACTCTCAAATCCAATGCAAAGGGTGCCAGTGCAGTTTCATGCTGAACCTTGGACCCGTAGATTGCATAGGCCTATCTACAAGATGACATTCATAAAATAGTGAATTAACTCTCACAAGACTATATATGAAAATGTCAAGCCTGCAACCAGTCATGAAACTTTTAAACTGGGATTGAACTGCGCTCTGCTTTGCAGCTCGATTATGTAATCTCGGGTGCATTAACTAATGCAATGTGCTGGTGCAGTCACACTGCTAAAGTGATTGTTTGTGGATTGGTCTGTTTTCCAGAGATATTTGAATTGTATTATTCTTATGTCTATCATGGCAACGTTCTGCACACCTCCACTATTACAGGCTGGGCTGCTTCTCTCTTTGTCTTTCTCCTAAGGTCACACACAGCACTGCTAAACTGGTCTGTAACTCCTCGACGGAGGACTTGATAATGTTTAGTCTCGGAAGGTGCTGGAATGAGGAAATGCTTCAAGCTTAACAATGGTTAGTGCATTCTCATGAAATCTACAATCTGTTTTAATAAACTTCAGTGGACCCAAACTAAGCTTTCTGAATGCCACTCTGCCAGTGATGTAGCAGCAAGGAATTTGAATAACTCTTCAGTTTGAATACGTATTCGTTTCCATCAGATAATTACATTTACAGGAAAATGCCACCTTGCAGGTGTGGAAACAGCCCCAGGGTTAAAAGTGGAAACACTTGCTTGGGCACTATGTGAGAGAGCTGACCTGAACGCTTGCCTGGGCACTATGTGACACAGCTGACCTGAATGCTTGGCCGGGCACTATGTGAGATAGCTGACCTGAACGCTTGGCTGGGCACTATGTGAGATAGCTGACCTGAACGCTTGGCTGGGCACTATGTGAGATAGCTGACCTGAACGCTTGGCTGGGCACTATGTGAGAGAGCTGACCTGAACGCTTGGCTGGGCACTATGTGAGAGAGCTGACCTGAACACTGATAACAATGTAAGTAATAAACAGGATATAAATAACCCAATACAAGTGTCTGTGCCCTGAAATCAGCAAGTAGACCTGTATCCGCAGCATGTACAATATGTCACTACAAATGGACCCGAATGAATAGTTTCATAAGATTGAAACAAGCAGTTCTTAACTAATTCCCTTCACTAGCTAACCCAGTTTGTGTCAGTAATGTAAAAACTGCATTCTCCAAGAGCAGCACTGTATGTGCAATACATTCTTGTTAGAAATGTCTGCGCAAAATTCCCAAGATATTGCAATCGGAGCTCAGAATTAAGTTGGTTACTATTTGACCAAGTTTCAGCTCTGCTGAATTGGAGATTACAATGAAACTGTTACATGCATGCAGTGCACACCGGCCTTCATCACAATGCACATTCGGTATAATCGTTTACTAAGATCCAGTTACTGTGTGGCACCAAAAGATCTGTGAAGCCCATATTAGATACAGACAGTTAGGCGCCTCTCATGCAGCGCTATGGAACACTGAATTATAAAGTGTTCTTTTCATTTCACCCAAGTAAATACCATGGTTCAGCTGCACCGCCAGCCTCATTTCAAGCAGAACAAGCCCTTCAGTGCAGAGGTAACCAGAGTCTAGAGATGTCAGTTAGAAAGTTCCAGTATATCAGGACATATCCCCCAGTTGAAGCTCCATGCTTTCCCAGTACATGTCTACATCTGTATCTCTGGTACTTCATCTAAAGAGCACAATAAAAACAGGTTGAAAATCAAAGTCAAAATGTCAATTTGATCTGCCTTCCCAGGGGGGGAAAAAGAAGAAAGATGTCCCAAAGACACTGTGTCACAGGGGTGCTTGAAATATTTCCAGCCCCTACTGGAAAGCAGATGTTTTTCTCAAGTGAAATCTGTGCACAGGCCACTGAATCGACTAAACAGAGCCAAAGAGCAAGCAGTGAGAGACTAGACTCCAATTACACGAGCAGACAGTCACCACCTGTATTCTGGAACTAAAAAAATAAAACAAACAGCCTGTTCAATTTGATACAGAATTCTTCTTCTTCTTCTTCTTCTTCTTCTTCTTCTTCTTCTTCTTCTTCTTCTTCTAACTCGCGTGAATTAGAGCTTCTACTGCATCTCGCTGATCTTTCAGAACACCAATCACATTCTCTCTGTTATCAGAGGTCACTTCTGTAAATGGATGTCTGCAGCTCTGTTTGGATATAGACTGTGTGCTAGTGTTTTTGCACCTGAGGTTTTTTATTTATTTTTTTTGTCAATTTGTTTTATTTGCCTTTTTTTAGACTTGGGATAAAACCATACCGAAATGTTTCTCTTTGTCTGATCCATTTAACTGAACAGCATACCAACACACAAACATCAGCCTGCTCTGGTATTCTTGCTTTTCAAGGGTACCTGTGCCGTGTTCCCACTGATTGACAACTGAAATACAGAAATACGTTCTTGAATACATAACAACATTGTTTCTTTTTGCACAAACTAATTGAATTGGCATTGGTTTAGATTGTTTTATGTTCCTGCAATGCAGAATAGCAAGAAAGTACATTCCTACACTATAGTAAACAAAGTTATTCAGAGAACTCTAGTAACGTTGCCTTTTTCTTCTCATTTCAAACATCGCCATCTAAAGCATTGTCTCTGTGGCTGTGCTTTACAGCTTTTATCTCATGGTTAGTAAAACCATCTCTCACACCCCTCTGCAAGCTCCATCAAGATCTGATAACCAACAAACCATTTGCATTTACTAATCTGACTGTGCTTCTATTGAACTGCTATTCAAATTCTTTGTACCTTTTATCATGACATTCTCTAAACGAATGCTGCTTCTCATGGGGATGTTCAATGAGGGGGGCCGGGGGCAGCTCGGTGTATCCACTGATTGCCTGGTGAGTTCTCATCAGTTCTGTGTATTCAGGAGTGTGAGGGACAGGGAGTGAGTCCATGAACTAGGTACCAGTGCTTCCCAACCCAGCCCCCTAATCACTGCACAACAGCACCAGCCTTGCGTGTGCTGGCAGTTACAATACAGAGGCGGAAGATTGGCTCCATTAACTCCTAGTTTACCCCAACTACATTTTGTTTACTGTTATCCATTTCTGGAAGTTGCAGCTTGGTTACTTGGTACTGCAGAGTGATCCTCTACATGTTTAATCCTGTTGGCATTTGTGGCTCCAGTATAATTCACACTACTCACAGCTTGGGAAGGCATTTTAGTTGCATCAGTCTGTATTTTATGAGAATAACCTAGACATCTCTTTTCACAATGCCATATGTTCAGGAAGTGTAACCATGGTAACCGAGCAGAGTGTCCTGTAATTTTTGCGCTGAGGTCACAGTTTGTGTTTATTCAAGATCGCAACAGGAAACCAGAGCTTGTTGTGGCCTGATCGAAGAGTTTCATCATCTGGAACTTTCAGCACTGCTGCAGCACTGGGGTGGAATTCTTAACAGACATACAAACAGTGTATTATTGCTTTATTACAAACAGCAGCACCAGCATTCCTGAGAAGCAGACAGGAGCCAAACTGTTTAAAAAGGCTGGAAGTAAAAACAATCTCTATATTAAAAGCCTTTCTCCTGATTCACATCCCACTCATCACTGACTGACGCAGACACTTTCCACAGCAACACACTCCAGAGAAGAAGCAGTGATAAAGCTGAGAGCTTGACTTGTTACTGCTGGCAACTAGGCCGGGGGGGGGGGGGGGGGGGGGCTTAGTTATCATTCCTCTGTTACTGTGCTACGCAATGCCTGTATCAAACAAAAGCCCCTTGGTTGCCAGTGGTAACTTCATATAGGTAGGCTTTAAATTCCATTATCGTTTCATTGTGTGTTTTAACTGTGAGAACAGCATCTGCGTCAGTTGATGCTGACCAGTGTGAGGTTGTGTGAGTCAGGAGAATGTTTTTTTTTTTTTAATGGTTTTTATACGTCAGACTTTCTTTCTAATTTGGTTCCATTCTGCTTCCCAGGAATGGCCGGTGCTATTCTAAATAGAGAGGTTTTTTGTTTTTGTTCTTATGTGAGTGCGTTTGTGGTTTTTCACACTGATATCTAAAATGATCTCACCGTGAAAACCGTGAAAAAAAAACCCTATTTTTCTTTCCCCACTCAGCTTTTTAAAGTGTGTGAGGTTATGATGTTGGGAGCTGTAAATATTTTAGTGCATCACAAGCTATTCTAGATTCCTCTTGCTTTTAAAAATGGTTTTGAGTTGCTGAATAATATACGTGTTAAGATCTGAACTTACAAAAGTGTGCATTGAGATAGTGACAAATAGACAGTATTAATATCAACAGCATGTTGATAGAGGCATTGCATTTCAGATTGAAAACGTTCTAGAAGGTTCTGTATATAGTAATAATCAATTTTATACAACTGATATACACCAATGCTTTTTCTAATAAAAAAAGATGAATTAATTGCTTTGAATCACTGCAGATGCTATACTATTGAAGCTTATATCTTTAATTAGAAACAAGAAAGACTTCAGACAGCAAGTAGACAATGATCTTCACAAGATCGGCTCACATGATAAGCGATACAGGGCTCGGGACTGGGGTCAGAGGTCAGACTCTTGTTTATTCTAATTGGGGTGTCTGTGGGGGTTGTGAAGAGCCTGTGTTACACAATTGTAATAATAGTGTAATAGTTTATACGTGGAAATGTATTTCACTTGAACTAATCAATGTTCAGGCAGGTCTTGATAGAGCCATTGTGTGGCTTTGATTGCCTCACCCCTTCCCCACAAAGACCCTGCATATATACATCTATCTGAACTGCTTCAGGGAGGGGCTGGATTGCTTTTTACATGCATTTGTTTTTTAGATCCAGTTTTGCATTACAGTGTGTGTACAGTTTCACTGGGGCACTGACTGCCTATGCTGCATTAGTCTGATCACATTTTATATCTATTGTATATACAGGAAACTGGTCTCATATAAAATGCTGAGGATTTCATATATGATTCTGATGATCTCATAATGCTGAGGATCTGATATATAATGCTGAGGATCTCATATATAATGCTGAGGATCTCATATATAATGCTGAGGATCTCATATATAATGCTCAGGATCTCATATATAATGTTGAGGCCAGGATAATTGCCTCGAAGTGACATCTGTGGCCATTGTGCTGTTTATAAACACATCTCTGCACCATTATCATAGAGTATATGTGGAAATACCAATATCTATTTGATCCGTGGCAACATTACATCAGCACTAATCAATAGACCTCACATTGCCCTTGAAATGGGTTCACTAACTGCCTCATAAACTCTTCAAAGAGCAAACAAACATCTCGGTAAATCTGTTTAATAATTAGCGGGGGACCGTCAACAAAGATCCGAGCACATCCTAGTCCCATTGCTGACAAGCATTTTCAACCAGGCTTTATATCCTATAAAACACATGTTTTGATCTTATGTTCAGTAAGCATTAGTGCATCATAAAGTGCATTGCAGTCCTATGCACTAATACTTTATGTACACACCCTACTGCGTACAGCAGAGAATGAACTGAAGTGATTGCAGAGGCTTGGTTTCCAGTAAACCAGGGGTCCTAATTAAGTGGTTACTTTGCTGAGTGACAATTTGTACAAAACCCAGGCTTTTTATTAGCTGATTAAAAGGGTCTTTGGAATAAGACATAGATTTTTATTCACTGCTCTGATTTGTTTGATCCGAGGCTATAAAAGGTCTGTTCTGTGCTTGTCATCGCCAGTTCGTTTGTGCCTTGTCTTTACTTTTCCCACCTGGTAGCAGTAACCTGGGATCTCATTCTGAGAAGATCTGAGAAGAGTGTGATCCCCACGGCCTGGGATTTAATAACAGCCTAGCGGGCTCTTACCCTTCAGGCATTACTGCCTGCCGATGGTAACTTCTGGAGCGAGAGGAATTCAACTTTATAGCTTCAGAACATGCTCTTCATTTTATAATCTGTTTTATAAGGGCGTTCCTGAGGCATTTTCATTCCAGCGATGAATTTTGTGAAAATTAAACTATAAATTCAAATGTGTAAAAGTTTGCCATGTTCAATTCGCATGACCATTTTGAAGTTTGCCAGTTCCCATGTTAATACATTGACCCTGTTATACCATACTTCTCTGTGCTTCTCTGTGCTTGACATTGCTTCACCATATGTTTTAACTATGCTGAACTACCATTTTCTAGGCCTTCACCGTAATATACAACAGTAAACTTGAACAAAGGCTTTAACATCCTTATCTACAAATTGATTAATACATACAGCTGTAACTAAAATGAGATCTTTAAAAATAATAATAATAATAATAATAATAATAATAATAATAATAATAATAATAATAATAATAATAATAAAATAATTATAAACACTAAAGAATGTACTTCCGCAGAAAGAAGCAAGAAATTCTGTCCAGGCAACAGTATTGAACTGAGGGCTGATAAATGACAAAGCAGGACATTTCCCCAAGTAGTTGTGATTAGAGTGAGTGTAACACCCATGGGAAGAGCAAGAGAGAACACTGAAATATGAGAACAATAGGGGGTTGCTGTTGTGCCCTTGTCACAGAGCACCTGATATAGTTGCACATGTATTAGAGTATTGATGCTTCTATACTTGTCTTATGGAATGGTACAGCAGAGGTATTAACACTGCAGATTTACCGCAATCTTTCCAAGGCAGACTGCAAGCTTGTATTACTACTTGACATCACTTTCTAATTTAATTCAGGCTGTCAGGACTCACATTTCTTTAAAATGAAGTGAAGTAAGTGGAAACGCTGTGGTAGAATGATATACCCCATTCAGTGCAGGCCTGGATCTGGAGGGTAGTCCTGTAAGTGCGGCCTGCTTACTGTGCATGGAACAGGGCTTCCCCACCACAACACCCCGCTCCTTTCAAGCTTCTTTTTGTATCTCTTATCATTGAGTGTTTAAAGCTTTGGAGGAACGGTATGAATGGTTTAAAATGGGTTACTCTCAGCCTGCCAATGCAACTCTCTATGGAATGAAGGCTCCTGTTGATAAACTGTGAACCACAGTTAGGTATTGATACCACACACCACGTTCCCTCAAAGGATGTCACTTATTATGATGTGGCGTGAGGCAGCATCAAGGTGTAAAAATGAGGCAAAGCTTTTACATTGACAACAGAGACTGCTTGTTCTACTGGAGAAACACGTATGTGAGAGATTCTCAAAATAAGGAAACTTGAAGATATAAAATGCTGGTCTAATGTCCTGAATAAATACTTACTTTCATTTCTCTTTTCTAAAAAAAAAAAACTCAACAAAAAAAATACCCAAGTGAATGTCAGGAAATTCAACGAAGTATCTCCACGGGCTGCGTGCTAACAGTAAAGAGGAAGGGCTGACTAACACAGCCTTGTGGAAACTGAGAGGGGAGCAGAGGGGAAGAAGCAGGGCCTGGTTAACAATGCTTTATGTCACATGATAAGGAGTCGGCAAGAACAGAAAGTGGGAATTTCCAAAGCAGAGCAGGTTTCTGGCTCCATTGAGGAAATTTATCTTGAAGATAATGCTGGTTCTGGATAGGTAGCACTGTTAATCTCATTTCTGATCGGAAGTTTTTATGCATAGAATTTCGAGTAATACTGCGGTATGGTATTGTAATGAAAGCCACTATGTTCAACAGAATGCTACAGGAAGAATACTGTTACAGTAGATTCTAGTGTTTGTTTAGCATCATCCAAATGAATGAATGTGGCCCTGTTATCACACTGAAGATAAGCACCAAGGACCGCCTTCATCATCACTGGGAACAGGTTTGATTAACTGTTTGAGAAAACTGTCAGCTGGGTAATGGAAGCTTGTGGAAGGCTGGGAATCTAGCATAAGGCACTGAGAGTAGTCTGCACACGTGTGATCATCGTAACACACTGTGAGTACTCTGCACACGTGTGATCATCGTAACACACTGTGAGCACTCTGCACACGTGTGATCATCGTAACACACTGTGAGCACTCTGCACACGTGTGATCATCGCAACACACTGTGAGCACTCTGCACACGTGTGATCATCGTAACACACTGTGAGTACTCTGCACACGTGTGCTTACATTTGCTTACATTTCTGCCATTAGTTTCTGCAGGGTCACATCATATTGGTAACCTGTCATCGTGTTCTTCAAACTCTCCAGTTTGCAACTTGCTATCATTTCTTTTTTAAACAAGGGGGGTGTAGTTACTAAGCATAGCGTAGGGATTGGAGCGCAGGCAGCATTACATACAGCCTCTCCAGTTTCACAAGTGCTTGTCTAAGCCTGCTTGCAGCTATGTGAGAACATGTGCAGCTGCCTTAAGAGTCCAGTCTGCTGCTGTTTGCACCCCAGTTAGTCAACATCGTTTGGGCTTCTAGTTAAAAAAATGTTTTTTACAATCTTTTATTGCCACACTAATAATGTTAAATCTGCATTCCAAATGCATTCCAAATTCCACCTTCACTGTACTTTCTGGTATTTAGAAAGGCCTTAATTATCAGTACAGGGTAATGCCAATAGAAATGTAAATGTGGGGGAGCGAGGGGGCTATATCCATGGCCACTTGAATGAATTGCAACTCCTTTACAAATCCAGCCGATCCAGAAGATGCTTGTTTGTTAATCAGCATTTCTAGAGAACACGGGCACCATTCCTTATTACTGACCTTTGAGCACATGATGTCCTTATTGAAATAGTCTTGTGGTGGCTACAGGTTTGATGTAAACTACATGTCCACAGTAATTTCAATCACCCTGAGATTGTATTAAAAAAAAAGACACTATGTGGTGGTCCTCCATTTTATTTGATTGCCGAATTAACCAAATTATTTTTTTTTTCAATGAGACAACACGAAAGTCCAGCCATTTACACCTATGAAATAGAAGAACTTTCTCTTGAATTAAAGGTTTATTTTACTGGAATTTGACAGGTAACAATGCAACTCACCCTAAAACAAATATGCATTTCCAGTACTTCCAAAAAAAGTGCAGATACAACAAAACAGGTATGCTAATGTTCCACTGTGAATAGGGCTGCCTTGGGTGTGTCCATGCGTGAGTTTGCTTCTGGGAGCAGAATGAAAATAGATCATGTTCGGGCTGCCTTGGGTGTGTCCACGCGTGGGTCTGTTTCAAGGGGCAGACTGGAGCTTCTTGTTGTAAGATGTTGTTTTATTTCATACCTGTATAACAGGTTTGTATTCCAGATGGGATTACAACTTGACGACTTTCAAAAGTGTGGCTACCAAGTCAAAAGGTGAGAAGAGGTCAAATGACACGTTGTGTCAAAATGGTCCCAATTACCAAGACTGGTCAGGTGAAAACGACTGTCATACACTGTGTCCTGTTGTATTACACAGTACTGTCTCTTAATATATGTGTCAGAGCTGCATGACTCTTTAGCAAGCAGCAGCCCTCTCTAAATGGGGAGTAAATTAGGCAGCAATGCCATTGCATTGTGGTACTCAAGCACTTATTTTTAATTGCATCTATGAAACCTGCACAGGGCGCTGACCACAGCTGCTCCTAATAACTAGACTGGCACAGCTGTGTCACTGCTCTGCAGCCCTGCCTTGAGCCAGTAATGATGGGGCTTGTTCCTCACTGGTGGTAATAAACATATCAAGAAATATATGGTGCAGTTCTGAGGCGGAACATGTTCAGATTTGTGTTGAAATGTTGCTGCAATATATAACTGTTTTTTATGGTCTTTTCCAGACTTAAACCTAGACGTATCCCACAATACAAAGCCACAGGAGACAATTTTATTGCATTTTTTTAATTGCACAAGTAGCTTAACTATCACATGAAGAAAGCATCCCCTGAAAACAATCATGAGAAATCAACAGCAGTTAGAGAGTAAAGTCACATGAAATAAAAAACACACACAGGACACAGACAAACATGTATGCTTTATACATGCTAAACTAAAGATTGAATTGACAGATCAGGGTATAGTGCTGGACAGCATAAGCAACTCAAGAGGGGACATTACACAAAACAAACCGTAATAAATAGTTGTTTCATTCCATATAGATGTGTCCGCAGGACTTATAAAAATGGACGGGACACTTGCTCACTAAAAATAATTTTCATTTATCTTTCCTTTTGGACTTGTAACATTAGCTTCTCTACTAATTTCAAGCTTTGGGAAACATTCTTACAACCCATACAGAAAGCTAGACTAACATTTGCTTCTTAAGGCTAAACAATGTGATCACTCCCAACTTAAAGTGGGCGATTCTTGAATCTGCGAGAAATAATCCCGGTCTCTTATTTACAGTGTAATGGGGTTGGGATACCACCCCTGTCTGACACCTTCACAAATTATGAAGTTGCTGTCAACAAAAAAGGCAGATCTTGTTTTTGAAACGTTAAGACTTTATACAAGCCTATTCCTTTTGGGTCGGTTGTCATTTCAAACACTGATTAACTGAGGAAAGAGTTCATTGGCAAACGCATCCTCCCACGAGCCATCTGAGCACAGCGGGGAGGACATGTTACTGAAGGGGGAAGGGGACCTCTCATAGCCCGAGTCGCTGTAAGCATCCAACATGTAGCCTGATTTGTCATGATCGCTTTGGGGAGCAGGAGGAGGTGCAGAGGACAGGAAGTCATCAACTCTCGTGCCAGGGATCAGAGCCACATCAGTGGGCTCCTCCTTCACACAGACTGACAAGACCTCCTCCATCTTCACTACTGTGACACTTTCTTCACCCTGCTCAGCGCACACCACCTCCTCAGCCAGGGGCTTGGTATAGATGTGGTCAAAGTGGATCAGTTCATTAATGGCTTCCAGCTTAACTGGTGGGGTCCCCAGAGACGGAGATGGGGAGGCAAATACTGAATCTCGTGCGCCCCCAACTTCTGGCAGCTCCTTAGGCTCTGAGTTGTGATACTTGAGAAACATTTCTGGGTCAAGGATGTCCAGAATGCTAAACAAGAGATCAGACTGTGGAAAGAGAGAGATGGGGCACATTCAGTAAATTACCAAACGACTATCATTTAACACTGAAAGAATGAGAAATTCAAATGGTTTCAAAATACAGATGTTCGGTAATCTTTAATCCAACAGGCAAGCAATTGCTGTGGTCCAATTATCACTACTGTGTAGGCTCTCCTACAGCTTACTATGCAACACAGTATGCCAAAATTGATTCATTGACCCTACCCTCACACACAGAAGGCTTGGTTCACAGACATCTGCCATTCTGCCCTGCTGCAAGCTGCTAATTTACTTGAGCTGCTCTCCACAACATTCTGCTCTACAATCCTCTATGGAATTGCTGATGGTTGCAGTAGACTACAAGACACCTGTGAATCCTATTAGCCTGCAAGTAATATTCTTCAATTATAAAATGTAGACCCTGCACATACCCGTGTAGTTCAGCATGTGCAAGACAATATGTACAACAGTAGCACAGCAGTAAGAGTAAAGGCAGCTCACCTCAGGGCCTGAAGAGTCAGGAATGTCAGCACCCATGTGGACTTCTTCAGGCTTGATGACATCTGGGCCTGCACCTGCTGCGGAGGCACACGTAGCCTGAGTACTGCAGACTCAGAAGACCCGCTCACCAAACTGACATCATCCACACAGGACTGCACCCGCTGGAGCTGCTCCAACTGAAGCTGCAGGGACAAGAACACACGGATCACTTCTACACATGAAAGGACCAAGGGCACTCCATACACAATCTATGTGCTTATAGTACAAGAACAATCCAATACATTTTTACATTGCTGGTCTGTCTGAGGTAACGTGCTGGTGAACAGGTTAACAGAACTGATGGAGTATTTGGAACCTTACTTCCAGACACATGCCAATGTCAGTGAATAAACACAGCCTTTATCTAAACCCATCCAGCACCTCAGCCATTGAATTACTGAAAGAAATCAGTGTGGTTACCTTTGTCTCTTTCTCTTCTACTTGCAGGGTATCCAAACCCAACCTTTGACGCAGTTCCTCATTCTCTGCCTGAAGACCCTCTGCCTTCTCAAGTAGAAGTTGATTTTCAATGAGAAGTTTATCATTCTAGAAGAGGAGGGGTAGAATGTAACACATTATTCAACATCTTAAGTTGCACAGCACTTCCCCCTTGTAATGCATACTGCATGATGCATTAGCAATGTCCAATTAAAACCGTTAGTTACCTTGTAAAAAACGACATCTATATCTAAATATGCAAAAGTGAAAGACACCCTTCTTACCTCAATCTCCAGCTCTATAACTTGTTGTTCCAATTCACCCATTTTTGCTTTCTTTCTGTCTCTAGCAGTCTGTGCTGCTACTCTGTTTTTTAATTTCCTATTGAGGGAAACAGAATGACAAGGATCAGCGAGGGATACACAGGAAGAGCAGCGAGGCTGCCCTAATGGGTTTATTTGAATGTCGGCCAGTGAGCCAGTCAGAGTTCAGGAGGATATTGCGTAACCACACAGCCATCTTGCCACGCAGGCAGACAGACCAGGATGTGAATCCTGGAATTTATGAAAACGCAACTGTGTGGTTGCTAATCAGGGAATGCTGTTCCTACCGGTCTAACGTATTCAACACACACGGAAAAGCATACACATTTAAAATGAGTACCCTAACGATTCCTGCAATACGAAGAACTGACAATGAAACTCACAATGCAGTATGTGTTATAATATTGTTACCGGTAGGCATTACAAAAATACATTCTTAATGTTAACTATTTCTAAATCTATTTTATATTCATGAAATACATGACGATTGTCTGAAGAGATGTCCAGCACATTATAATAAGAGATACGAAGTAGATTCCACCGGCCTTACCTTCTAAGTGATTTCTCTTCCGGGCTCAAGTGTGTGAGCCTCTGTCGTTTGCGGAGAGGCTGTCCGGATCCATTTGAATCTGAATCCGATGAAACCTGAGAGGCCGACGGCAGCACCACAGAGATGGACCGGTTAAACCCACCCTGTGCTCCGGCTGCTGTGCCAGCCTGTTTCCCGGAGATCAAAAGCACTTTATGGGCTAAACCTGCCCCAGTACCTACGACAACCATTCTGTATTCCTGTTTGGGTCTGAATTAACCCTAATTTGAGGGAAATTCTGAGGGATTATAATTTAATAGACCGTAATCTAAAAACCCCAGCGCCTTCCCTGTTGTCAATTTCTGTCTGTTCTGATGAATTTTCTGTTGCGTTCAATTTCTACTATCGTGTTCCGAAGCGATTGGCCAATGAGCGCTCTGACATCGAGGGGATCTCTGATCCTATTGGTCGCGGAGCTGATGTAATTTACGTCAGAAATGGAATCAGACGGTGTTTACCTGAAAGACTAGGCGTGTTTGTTTAGAATGGTAATGATGGTGGTCTGTCCGGGTAAACACGGGGTGGGGGCGAAATCCGATATCAAAAGACGATTCTCGTTTAATTTATTTTCTTTTGAAAGCAGCCAAGGAGAAAATCGACGTTGTTAAAACATCAATCTGTATATATTATTTAAAAGACAGACAGGTACCTATATGCTACACTTCAATACCTTACATTTTCACAGGTTCCGTACATGACCACTGTTATCTACCGTTTGATATTTCAAATCGAATTGTCAGTTTTTGTCGCTTTGTAATTAATTTCCTGTTTAGTTCAGTTTACTACTATCGTGTGTCGAAGCAGTCTAAAAAATCTTACTTTTTGAAACTACGCCAGTAATAATTGTCTCAAAGGCCATACTTAACATAACTGTTTATAGTATATAGCACAAACCCTTTAATATAATGACTAACTGTGTAGCTTTTGAAACGGCTAATTATATATCTTGGATAAGCTAGGCTTTGAAAAACAACGTCGTCTTGCGTCAACAGTGTTAATTTCCATTGTGATTTGAAGGGAGTTTTAGTTTCAGTGCGGTGGTCGGCAACATCTGAATTTTTAAAGCTTTCGGGTATACATCTGCTTTTCTTTGCAGTTTCAGGGCTAATTTTAAAGCTTCACGGCCCATTCTTTTGCTTAAAAATAACTTCACATGAAATGTGTGAGTTGCAGTTTCATGTTCTTTACATATCAGTATTGGTAAGTTCAGATTCTGAATGTGCACGGAACTCAATGTAATGCAGTTAAGTTTATCTCAGTGCTTTTAAGACACACGATACCACGCAGTGTTCGTAATCAAGGCATGTTTTAAAAGATGTATTATTATGGGATGCCTATATCGCTGTACCATAGTACTGATGAAAGGTCAACCCCATTGTATTTAAAATACTTCAAACCCGTAATTAAAACGACTCGAACAACGTCTTGTCTCACTGTTGGGTTTGTAAATCTTCTCTGATGCAACTTCGTGAAACCTGTCAGTTGATGCTTACCACGAGCTTATCTGGACAGCAGTCCGGATTTCATCATCTCTTTATTAACTGACTCGCTCGCAGCCTGTGCTAATAACAGATAATGTGCTGTACCTCAGTGAAGTGGTAGAACTATGCAGGGCTGTACTGGTACTCAGTCTCCCTGTGTTACAACAGAAACGAGTTATTGCACTGACTTGTAACTTGTACAACAGAAAGCATCAGAATCCATTTGATATATTATTTATTTTTTAAAGCAGGACCTAAATAAACATTTCATGGTATATGATTCACTAAAGGGTATGTATGTATATGAGAATGTAGTGGTCTAGTAAAGTCATTCCATGGTATATGATTCACTAAAGGGTATGTATGTATATGAGAATGTAGTGCTCTAGTAAAGTCATTTCATGGTATAGGATTCACTAAAGGGTATGTATGTATATGAGAATGTAGTGGTCTGGTAAAGTCATTTCATGGTATATGATTCACTAAAGGGTATGTATGTATATGAGAATGTAGTGGTCTAGTAAAGTCATTCCATGGTATATGATTCACTAAAGGGTATGTATGTATATGAGAATGTAGTGGTCTGGTAAAGTCATTTCATGGTATATGATTCACTAAAGGGTATGTATGTATATGAGAATGTAGTGCTCTAGTAAAGTCATTCCATGGTATATGATTCACTAAAGGGTATGTATGTATATGAGAATGTAGTGGTCTAGTAAAGTCATTTCATGGTATATGATTCACTAAAGGGTATGTATGTATATGAGAATGTAGTGGTCTGGTAAAGTCATTCCATGGTATATGATTCACTAAAGGGTATGTATGTATATGAGAATGTAGTGGTCTGGTAAAGTCATTTCATGGTATATGATTCACTAAAGGGTATGTATGTATATGAGAATGTAGTGCTCTAGTAAAGTCATTTCATGGTATAGGATTCACTAAAGGGTATGTATGTATATGAGAATGTAGTGATCTAGTAAAGTCATTTCATGGTATATGATTCACTAAAGGGTATGTATGTATATGAGAATGTAGTGCTCTAGTAAAGTCATTTCATGGTATATGATTCACTAAAGGGTATGTATGTATATGAGAATGTAGTGGTCTAGTAAAGTCATTTCATGGTATATGATTCACTAAAGGGTATGTATGTATATGAGAATGTAGTGGTCTGGTAAAGTCATTTCATGGTATATGATTCACTAAAGGGTATGTATGTATATGAGAATGTAGTGCTCTAGTAAAGTCATTTCATGGTATATGATTCACTAAAGGGTATGTATGTATATGAGAATGTAGTGCTCTAGTAAAGTCATTTCATGGTATATGATTCACTAAAGGGTATGTATGTATATGAGAATGTAGTGCTCTAGTAAAGTCATTTCATGGTATATGATTCACTAAAGGGTATGTATGTATATGAGATTGTAGTGGTCTGGTAAAGTCATTTCATGGTATATGATTCACTAAAAGGGTATGTATGTATATGAGAATGTAGTGGTCTAGTAAAGTCATTTCATGGTATATGATTCACTAAAGGGTATGTATGTATATGAGAATGTAGTGGTCTAGTAAAGTCATTTGCTATAAAAATAAATCAGATGCCTGTGATTTTGTTTTTTGCCCCTTACCTAGTGTTTAGAGTTGAGGTATCAGTGACACAAATGAAACATTTCATCACCTATAACAATGTTTTAATGATAGTGTTGCAGTTTACTTTGCCTAACATAAGCAATATTTTACCTATACTTGGACATGCTTTAACTTGAGCCTTTTGATAGGCACGATTTAGCAGTTCTACCCATTCACAGATCAATCCTGTATCTTGGTCGTCTTCTGCATTACTGTGGTGCTTTACATTCAAGCAGATCCGCCCATATAGTAAATATTGACAAGTCTGGCAAACAGGATTTACCACAATGCTGTTCCTGATTTGCATGTATCTCTTTGTATTTTGAGGGGCTGCTTCCACCCCTTAAACACACTCCCACACCCACACCCACACCCACACCTACACCCACACACGCACGCACACACACACACACACACACACACACACACACACACACTCACACCCACACACATGCACATGCACACCCCTGCACAATTCCTTATCATTTTTTATTTGAATTCCTCCTTGAATACATGACCTTACTCCCGTCCTCTCTACTTTAAAGTTGACATTTACAAGAACAAAAGAAGCATCATTTAATGAAATGCTAACCCTTTCAGGCGCTTGATTGTTGGAGACTGTGTTTCAAACCCATTACTTACCAGCTAGCAGGCATTACAACCTTTTCATTATTGACCTGAACTTTGTCCAAACGCTGTTTATGTCAGTACTGATACTAAGCAGAGAATGACTGCAGTGCAAGGTTGAGAGAATGAAGTGACCCATTCAACCCCCTTACCTCCTGCATTTAGGAGCACTCAGCCACAAGTTATCCATATACAAAGAATGATCCAAAGTGATCGTGGGATGTCACACTATATCTGCTATGAAATGTCATTTACATCACAGTTTAGTTTTAGTACAGATTTAGCTAGATGATTAAACGTGGGTACTCCCATAGGCAAATGCAGTGTGAATACAGTATAATTATATGACCTTTGTGCATTGTGTTACTTCAATATACGCTACAATCTTCAAGCTAAACATTAAAGCAAAGCATTCAGTACATTACGTATAGGGTGTCTTGCAAGGGACACACAAGTAGGCAACAATACAATCAGGTGCATTATATGCTTGACTTGTATAGCAGCTGGTATGTGCTAGTATGCACAACATCTTGAACCAGAGCAATCTTGGCTGTGCCCAGCAGTCAGCCTGACTCCTTTTTATCTTGAGGCATGGGACAGAGTTCCAAAGGTTAGGGTATACAAATGAAAAGCCCCTCCCCCATTGCAGTCACACATGTGTGATAGATAACATGCAGTCTCATATCTGAAGGTTCCAGGAATGGCCTGGGGTATATGCAAACAGCAAGTCATAAAGACAGCCAGGGCAACAACCTTACAGGACACTAGGGTACTGGATTTAAAAGTAAGATTTTATAACACAATCTTGCTTTCTCATCTACACAGCTTCTACACTCCTACTCTCAGCTCCCTGCTGCTGTAACTCAGTCAGAGATACTTTACAGGATGACACAGGGGACGTTTTAAACTGCGTAACGCAAAGAAAAACAAGTTATCAACCAAGATCCTGTAGAAAAGGAAATTAAACAGCATCCCCAAACGCACGCACGCACACAGACACACACTCACACAGAGACACACAGAGACACACGCACACAGACAGACACACACAGAGACACACGCACACACACAGATACACACGCATACACACAGAGACAAACACACTCACAGACACACAGACACACGCAGACACAGAGACTCACAGACACAGAGGCACACACAGACAGAGACACACACTCACAGACACACACAGAGACACACGCACACACAGAGACACACTCACAGACACACACACACACACAGAGACAGATACACACACAGAGACACACACACTCACAGACACAGAGACACACAGACACAGAGGCACACACGCACACACAGAGACACACTCACAGACACACACACACTCACAGAGACAGATACACACACACACAGAGACACACACACTCACAGACACAGAGACACACACACACAGAGGCACACACAGACACAGAGACACACACGCACACACACAGACTGGCTGCTCCTAGTGTATTGTGTTCCTGTATGGGTACTGCACAGTACGTGTGCCTTGGAATAATCTTGCCATTTCTTCTGTTGTCAGTTGAAATAGTCGATATGAAGAGGAATTGTTGTGTAAGAAGATGGTTGTTATCACATCATTTGCATGTTGTAGTGGTCGCCTGGTCGTTTACTTTCTTCTGTTTTTTGGTTAGATGGTAGAGATATCAATCAGCCCCACACCAGGGGGGCAATCTAATTCTAGGTGAGGTTCATTTCTCTAAGCATAATGCATTTTACCCAGGGCTAAATGTGATCCTTATCTGAAACAGAAAGAGTGTCAACGCTACACAGCTGGAAACTAAAGGAACAATATGCATACTGTAAAATGCTTTCAATTACGATTCTGAGTCGTTTATAGAAATAACAGGTTAAAAAGGGGCTTTATTTAAAACAAAAACAAATAGCACAGCTTTGTGACTGCAGTTATTTTTGTTCCTTTTTGTTGCATAATTCAATCAAACTTTCAGAAATAAAAGGACACTTCCTGAAAACAGCCCTGCTTTATGACATTATTATGATTAATGTGTGTGTGTGTGAATCACAGAGCACAGATACAGCCTGTCTAGGCTTTTAGTGTTGTACCAAAACACCCCTGAGCAGAACAGATATTCAATAGCAATACAATGACCCTAATGTTGGGTACAGTGTGTAGCAGCTTCCAGCACGCTATTGCACTGGGTCTTGTAGCAGCTTCCAGCATGCTATTGCACTGGGTCTTGTAGCAGCTTCCAGCACGCTATTGCACTGGGTCTTGTAGCAGCTTCCAGCACGCTATTGCACTGGGTCTTGTAGCAGCTTCCAGCACGCTATTGCACTGGGTCTTGTAGCAGCTTCCAGCACGCTATTGCACTGGGTCTTGTAGTAGCTTCCAGCACGCTATTGCACTGGGTCTTGTAGCAGCTTCCAGCACGCTATTGCACTGGGTCTTGTAGCAGCTTCCAGCACGCTATTGCACTGGGTCTTGTTCAGTGCTGAAGGTTTCTTTGGTCTGGGACGCTGTGTTGCTTGTCACTGAGAGAGAGTCTGTAACTGACCAGGAAGAGTGCAGTGACAGAAAGAGAGAGTCATTAAACTGACCAGGAAGAGTGCAGTGATAGAAGGAGAGAGTCTGTAACATTAAAGAAGCGCTGTGAAATTAAACAGAGCTTTGTCTTAATGAGGGCATGCTAAGATCTAGGCCCTGCGTATGTTATGCTGACCTTGGCTAGTGGAGTGTACATATTTATTTATCCATGGAAAATTCAGTGGGCTGGTGCTTTAATTAGAAAGATAAGCAAAGCAGGTGCTGAATGTCACCTGTATTAATGACAAAATAGACATGCTTATGTGCTGCTCATTTTCAGAGCTGTTTTAGCTACAAATACTGGTAACAAAATCAAAGTTACAACACCCATTATGGCTTTCCTGTGTTATACCATGGTGTAATGCATAGGGAAATATAGTATAACAACTTAATAACTTTATTCTGTAACATTGCTATAACCATGCAACTCATTTATTAAAGTAAAATAATAGAAGCCAACATTCTTAAAACACAGCATACATATAGATAGAGCAGATCCAGCATACATACATACACACACACACACACACACACACACAAACACATACATATTCACAGGGCTCCTGTTTAACCCCGTGTATTTGTTTAATTGAGTACCATTCCTTGAATAACAAACTGCTTCCCTCATCTCATTTCTTTGTAAGATCACACAGTAATGTGGACATTGCTCATTAAGCTGGTGTAATAAAGGCGCTGGCAAACACGTCCAGGATCCCCTGCCCCTGTAGCTGAGGGGAGGGGTGTGAGAAAAGCAGCTGGGACTTTATCCAGCCAGCAGTGGGGTGCAGGGCCCGGTCCATGCTGATTCAGGGGCAAATCTCCCAGGCCCAGAGAGTGTTTACCCAGCCTGGTTCTTTCCCACCCTCTCCATTCAGGGAGGGATTATCACAAGTACATTTACACACAGGGTACAAACCTGAAGTGTAAATCTCCTCAATGAGGTCATCCTGGTTTGAAAACGTTAGCCCTCCTGCTATGTTTCAAATGAGGTTCCCATTTAACACCTTCGCCAGCATTATAACCGTTCTGCATGACACTGTGAGTGCCTCTGCTGATCATATTCTACAGGGCTGCTATATTTATTCTTGGGTTTTCTAGATTTGAAACCCCATTGATTCACATGCCTGGAATACCTGAAAAACAACCTTAGTGCAAAACCAATAAAGAATGCAGAGCACATGAGACTTGCAGATTGCTTTTCCCATTTTCAAAATCCTCAGAGAGAGATAGATAGATAATTACCTTTCGCATTCAAAGAATGTGTGGTGGTGTGTGCAGGCTTTTACTTAAAGGGAATAACAGCGATGGCATTGAAACGAGCTTGTTTGAAGGTTAGACACGGTGGTGTCCCCTGCAGCAATGTCCCGGAGCAGGGCGGGGAAATACAAACAGCTCTATTGTTCCTTTACCAAAAGAGCATGTACCAAGTTTCTAAGAAATGAAAAGTGGTCATTCCCATATTACATGTGGAGGACAATAACGAAGAGCTATTGATAGCGCAGGGCACCTCCTCTTCTTTTTACTTTTTTAGATTGTTTTTTAATTAGTTTTTGCCAAGGCTTTTATGGACAATATGAATGTACCAAGAGTAAGAGTCTATGCTGAGAATTGTAAAGCCTAGGCTTCTAGCAGCTGAATGTTCTGCACTCCATATGGGGTGTGTAGTGATGAGTAGCTCAGCCTCTGCAGACCTTCTCACTTACATATAGAGGGATCAGATTACAGAAATGACCAAGGCAGGGGCTTATATGTGGTTTTATAACTGATCAGCAAAACTGAAAATGTATTTAGCATTCAAATGGACTCCCCAGTCCCGTTTAATTTTGCAGAGGGTGCAGAGGTGGTGCAGGGGGTGTGAAGGAGCAGCAAGAAAATACAGACAAAGGGTCAGGCTCAACCTGGGGATACACAAGGGAGCCCAATTATTATTACTAAAGGAAGGAGCCATTGCTCCACCTGCCAAACAGCGGCAAGACTTCCAAAGACATTCCAGCAACAATGGTGCACATTTAGCCCCCTTCAATACTTTTTTTTTTTTTTTTACAAATATTTCTGATTGAGTTTTGCATATACCAGAGTGCCCCCCTGGTTGCCAAAGGCAGTAATGGCAGTTAATTTGGGACACAATTGCAGCAAGTGGACAGATATTGAAAAAGCTGGACGGTCTTTTGCAAGAAAGTCAAATTGTTTTTAGGTGTTTTCGGCACTCCAAGATATTAAAGAGAGTGGAATATTTCCATCGGAATGGTACCCTCTTATGACATCACTTTACAAAGCGTAGTGTGGTGCAGGAGTCAGTGCCCTTGGGAACTGCTCAGCCTATCAGACGTTGTATTGTGTGCTCAATGAGTGACTGTTACGGTAAGTGCTGTCTCTCTTCCTGTTTGCTTTGAACCTCGTCCAGATTGGAATTGCAGAACAGCAGCACTTTGCAGAGAGAAAACACTGATAGGGGTCTGGCAGACAGCCACTGTTTCTTTAACACAGGCTACCAGTAACCCACGACAGCTTTTAAACAGAGTGCTCGGGAACTTGTAAAGCTACTCTTTCTCTGTATGGACTGAAACATGCCTGAGCATGGTTGTCATTAGACATCTGGTAGCCTCCATTATCTTCTTTTAGCATCTACAGAAAGTTGCTCGGCTGTTAAGAGACATTCCTTCCCCCAGACAGACTGATCTTGGGGTTTTAGTTCAGGTTTCAGTTACATTCCCTGGTTGGCTGCTGCAGCTCGCTGTGGTTTCTCTGCCAGTTCTCTTAGGAAGCTGGTGCTGAACCCATCAGACCAGTCGAACAGTAATGACATGTTTCATTGTGCAGTAAACAGGTGCATGCCATGCAAACTATAATGAGAGAAAGCCCTTTAAAAGCCTGGTCTGTTAGTAACATACATATTCTCTTACCAGTGGGTTAACAACACGCAGTCCAGTACAGCATGTCTCAGTGAATTTAAGCACATGCTTTTGAAGAATACACAGCTTTCATGAAGCCTAGCCACCATGACCTAAATAACAATCCCCTAATTAACATGTGCTAAGAAAAGTCCATACCAGTGTGAGCTCAGTTAGAGAAGCTCTTCTCATGGTGATCTGGCTAACGCTGTGACTAGCGTGTGCATGTGCAGACACTGTATCAAGTTGCCTGGGATATTCATCACCTGTGGGCATGGTTAGCAGCTGTCAGCGTCAGTGGGCGCTGAAGCACAGTTTCAGCAAAAGTATAGGGTTATTTTAATAGAAAAGTCCCAGAGTCCTTGTTATTTTTCTTTATTGGAAATCCACTGGAGGCCATTGGAGGTAGGCAGACATGCATCGCTCCTCGTTGAAAAACTAAAACAGTTGTGGGGTGAATTTGTAGACAGACCCTCAGTGAAGTGCTATTTACTGTCAATCTGTCTACAATGGCTGGTGCTCAGTAGCAACAGAACATGTAGTTAACTGGCTAGCCCCTGCTTTGTGTGAAGATCCGCTGACAGAACATTTCATTTGTTTAATGGGGATTGCTCACATATTATTTGCAAGCTGTGATGAAAATGCCACACACATTTACAGCTAAAAGGATTTGGGACAAAGGTGCATTCATCTGATCAGAAATAACAGCTTTGCAATCCAGTAGCCTACTCATCTCTTTCACTTCTCAAGCTTCAGTCCTGAGAATCTTATATATATATATATTAAAAAAATAACATGGATTCAAAAGTGAAGTACGTTAGTCTGACCAGACACAGCCTCTTTTTCACTTTAGCACAGATCATGCCTGTAAATAGCAGATCTGCATGAGGAAGCCTGTAGGGGCTACAGAGGGAGGGCCCTGCTTAGCTGATGGTTCACTAGAATAGAGGAAGCACAATGAAGTCTATGAATAAAACGTGTTATGAAACAGGGTGGGGAGGACAGGTTGGGCAAGAGACAGAATTGGGAAATTGTGAGGATGACTACATTAAAAAGATCAGGGCCGATCAAATTCAATTAGACAAACTGATACAGGCTTTAGGCAAAGGTTTGTCATCTTTTTTGAAGTGGTTCTATGCTTTTGTTGGAACGTATTGCTATCCCTGGAAATCCTATTACTACCTTGCTGGGACATGGATCATTGTTGGAATATCCACGGTTACAGTTACTGAATAGCCCATCAATCAGTGAAGCATGACGGCTCATTCAAAGCGTTTACTGGCATGTACCTGTGTGGGTTTAAACCACTATTACAAGCTGCAGTGTTCTGCAATTAATAAGTATTGGAAGACAAGGGCAGGGCAGCAGTGTGGAGTAGTGGTTAGGGCTCTGGACTCTTGACCGGAGGGTCGTGGGTTCAATCCCTGGTAAGGGACACTGCTGCTGTACCCTTGAGCAAGATCCTTTACCTAGATTGCTCCAGTAAAAACCCAACTGTATAAATGGGTAATTGTATATAAATAAATAAATAATAAAATTGTAAGTCGCCCTGGATAAGGGCGTCTGCCAAGAAATAAATAATAATAATAAGACAAGGTGACATGTATACAGTGTATATACCCTTCCAAACATGTCTTTAACAGCACAGCTGTATTTAGATGAGGGTTGTCTTGTTGTGCCTCTCTGATATGCAGTCTTGAGCACATTGTTGTGACAGCACGCGACTCAGCTTCAAACCGTAATTGCAGGAAATGTGTCATTTTAAGACTTTTATATTGTAAAGCACACCGGCATTATCTGGTCTTGCTGAGCCATTCCCAGGATTGTATAAACTGCACTGCTACACGCTTGCCTGCAGTGTAATCCCTGAGAAACGTTGGATCAGATACTGTAGTGAAGTTACATTCACAGAGGCTTGAGACGAGAGCAGACTTGAGGAGGTTTGGAATTGGGCTGTTATACGTTGTACAAAGTGCTTTGAGATACAACACAGGTCCAGGACCTTTCAAACCTTCCACATTCACACACAGAACCAGAAGCAGCTGTTCCTCCAGGACAGTATGACACTGCTTTCCCAAGCTTTTCCAAGCGCACTGTAATGGAAAATGGTGTTATTTGCTGCTGAGATGTGAGCAGGTTCAAAGCACAGCAGGTTCATGCCAGATTGCTTGCACACACCCCAACCCCCCCAACCCCCCAACCCCCTTCCCCCTGCTGTTACTATTCAAGGTCTATGACAGGTTACACTCGTTCAAATAATGCAAACACTGCATTCTTTCCATGCACTTTAGCAGACTCTTTCCCCCCTCAGTAAAACTCAGTAAACATTTCTACAGGTGTAACCCTTGAGCCTCTCCACTGCCACTTATTTTATTACTTCCCAGTCGCTAATCCTCTCAGGTTGTTTTTTTTAGAAAGTCCTGATCCCTTTTTTAATCTGGAGGTGTCTAAACAGCTAAACAGAGACCCAGGGCAAAACAATAGCCTCCAGCCTCCAGCCTCCACCCGAAATAAAAACATATTTACAAAGCAAATGAGGCAGATCCCGCTGGTGTAGTCTATCAAGTATTACAGCATGCTTACTTTCGTCACTCACTGGTGCTAGTGGTGCCATACAGTTTGAAACAGGACTGTCTTGTCCACTGTACTCCCATGCAGAAAAGCACAGGTCAGAGTCGTCAGAGTCGGTTCTATAGATGGCGTGGGGAACGTTTTCAATAGTTTTAATATAGCGCACACACGTGTTCCAGTGCGTGCAGTGGAAATGCCTGTGCAATTGTAGATTGCTTGTTGCTGGCCTCCTCAGCACTACATTGTAAAGGAGTGAGTCTCAGCCGTGCTGGGGTATGAATGGCAGTCTGTTTATTAAAGCACTGCCTGTGGACTGTGGGCAGCAGAGAGATGGGTATATAAGTGCTGAGAGAGGTCCTCAGCTTTGTGCAGATAGATAGCAGGGATAGAGAGCACTCATTAACAGGCTTGGTAAGATCTGCTTCGCCCTCTGTCTTTGCCTCAGGTATTCATTGTCTATCTGGAGGGCTGCAGTAGTGATCCCTAAAGTTTAGAGTCTAAGCAAATGCCTCTGTTTAAAAGATCAACTCATTACAGCACCACTGAATTTACTGAATACACTGAGAAACCCCAGTCACAGACCAGGGGTAGCACATGAAACAGGATGTGGGAAACTGTTTTGCAGCAAAACATTTGCAGAATTACAGAGACTATTCCTGAAGCTCAGAGCACTATATGAATGTGCGCTGAAGGCAATGCAGATTTCACAGGAATATTTAGATTGGACTGGTGATCTTCACGAACATCCAGAATCGACACCCCTGCAGGAAAGAAAGACCAGTCAAACTGTTTAAAAATACAAACACAATGTATACGATTGGGCTGCCAAATACTGTCTGTTCGTATCTTCATCACAAAACAGAAGACAGGGAGGCAGTGTGTATTTCAAGCTTTTATAACTAAGCACATATTGCCCTCCTGTGGTCAATTATAGGTACTGCATGATTAACTATTCTATAGAGTTGTGGTATGTCAGCCATAGTAAATCAAAGTTAATCACAATGACTGTCATTACTAATTAAATTATTTTTTATATATAGTTATCACATGGTCACAGTATTGAGATGCATGTTCTATATATCATATTTGTAAAGCAAATGATATGAAATGACATGGATTTTTGCTGTCTGTTTCAAAGAGCTCCAGGCTGTATAATGCTGCTCTGAAAGAACAAACTGAGCAGGTTACACAAATGTCACAGTGCTTACAAGCATAATGTTCTGTGATTTAAAAAAGAGAGAACAAGCCGAGATCAAATATAAAATAATTTTTAAACTCAGAATCAACAGCTGAGGTTCATTCAGAGTGCATCTCATTTAATTACCTTTAATTTGAAAATCATATTGCCCAATATTCAGATACACGATGATCATGATTCAACATCATAGAAACAAGCTTCATAGAATATAAAGGGACTATTCAGATACATGATGGTCATGATTCAACATCATAGGAACAAGCTTCATATAATAATGATGTTCAGAAAACCAGATCAAAGCTCAAGCCAAAGAATTGGACTCCACAGGAGCGGTGGCTGACTCCCAGCCAGCCACATCGTTTCCATTTCAAACTGGGAGCCTCCCAGAGCTCATGCGTTTGTAACTGGGCCAATCAGCTCCACACACTACTGATGTGGATCCTGAAATGGGGCTGACACTAAAAAGGAATAAATAAGAAAGCTGATGCTGCATTTCAACCAAACTTGTGTGTTGCTTTAGGGCCAAAAGATTTATTGGTTATGATAAAAACAAATTAAAAAAATTCTTCAGGCTTGGAGTTTGCATTAGGACTGTATACATAAAGGATTGCAGTGCAGGCACAGTATATTGTAGTGCTGGTACAGTGTATATATATATATATATATATATATATATATATATATATATATATATATCTATATATATATATATATATTGTGAGACAGCAGGGAGGGGGTTAAAACCTCCCTGCACAGAAAACAGGTGAAAATGCACACTGGTTTTAGTTTAATTGTATTTGTTTATTGTTTAACTTAAATTGGTTAATTGTTTTATTGTTTAATTATCCCCTGCACCTGGTGGTTGTTGTTAAATTAGGACCAGGTGCAGGGTATTTAAGGAGTGAAGCCAGTGTGCTTCCAGGGCTGCTGAGTAGAAGGAAGCAGGAGAGGTGCTCTGCTTCTGAGCAGTCCGGAGAAAAAGGTACAGTTTAAACCTGTTAAGGTTTGGGGCAGGTAAACGGCTTAGCCGTCCTGCGAGTGAGTCAGGTTCCAGTGTGTATAGTAAGCGCTCCAAACACGGAGTTAGGAGTTTGTTTGTGTTTTGATTTGTGTATTATTGAAAATAGCGCAACCGCGCTTTGAAAATCTATTTCTGTGTGCTGGGTTGTAGTTTTAAAAGGGGCACAAACCCGAGTGAGTGGCAAGCTCGCTCACAATATATATATATATATATATATATATATATATATATATATATATATATATATATATATATATATATATATATATAATGTATATATATAATGTATATATGTGTGTGTGTGTGTGTGTGCAATTCCTCTTCTCTCCACTTGATGGAGACATACTGTAATCCAACTGTAATTGTCAATTTTAGCAATACCTCAGTCTCTCCTAATTCAAGATGCATTCAAGTCAACACATGACTTAACTATAAAATAAAATAAAATAAAAAGAACACATTTAAAGCACAGAGCTACGTTAAATTATATATATACAAGCGGCGCCCCTCAGTTAATGCAATAACATGTACAGCAGTTCATTGGCTGCATTTAAAAAGACAAACTAGACAGATTTTTCATCCCTATAATACGGCAGTTTCGTTGCTATAATAGCTTCTCTTCACTGCACCCCAGCAATAATACATACGAACTCGTGTATCACTTCCCATTTGTTTTCAGTGCTTTTAAGGATTAACTGAGCAAACATGATAATGAAGCCTCCAGATCACTTCCCCAGTGCCTGGGAATTCATGACAGCTGTTAATGCAACACTCGCTCCACCAGAGCTCAAATAAACGCTTCACTTTAAACTTGCATTGTTTATATTTTCCATCAGTCCCTAAGTGAGTTTATAGAGCGCTGCTGCCTTGCAATGCCCGCGGTTCATCTCATACAGAACACTCGCCTTCATCCCAGACGTGACTCATTCCCCTGTTTGACAGAAGCTGCAGATTTCCCTTTCTCACCTGTCAGACTCGCGTTCTGTCTCGTTTCATACTCTGTTGGGTGTTTTACTGAAACACTGCCAGGTGGATGCGTTGAGAAGATAATGTTTAATGTGAGAACATACAGCACATGCCGTGTTTTGTCAACACAACGAGAAACGGCAATGTTATTCAACCTGCAGAATTTTACACAAGATGCAAGCAAGTCTGTCTGGAAATGCTTCTGTTATGATGTTTCAATCAGGACTCACTGAGCAGATGGCTTAATGTATCTTAGACTAGGTGGCTGAATTGCTTGCTTGAGCATGCATTCCTAAGAGCCTTAAATTATGACAGGGTAAAACTGCATGCATACGAAAATATATGTAAAATGTATTGTTCCTTCTATTATATAAAAAAAGGAAACAAAAATAAAATCGCTCATCAGGTTTCCATTCACCATGAAGTGTTTTGTGCTCCTCGCGGTAGTGCTTTTATAAGATGGACTACCAGGGACCCAAGTGCTTGCAAACTCTGTGGATTTGCTGTGTTTCCAAGGTAGCAACCTATGTGGGAAACCAGTAATGATCAGTAACATATTCAATGGAACACTAATAACAATGTCTGTCCATAAACCTGCCGCAGAATTGCACATTATGCTGAATGATTATTTCATGGTTGTTGTTTGATGACGAGTGGGATCCAGACTGAAGAGCAGCTGGTTTGTATGGAGTCTGCGTTTGCTTGGAAAACCTCTACTGAAAACCCCCTTGCACCTGAGCCTCCGAAGAGTACGGGTTTGACTCTGGGCTGCCTGCAGTCACCCCATTGTGGGTCCTTCAGATCTCACAGGCGTGATCTGGGATCTGTCCTTGTCAGCATAGATCCCGAGGAGCTCAGGAGCTGAAGGAAGATGAGATGGTGAGTATGAGCAACACTAGGACAATATTAAGGAAAGCATCAACACCTGTGTGCTTGAGCTGGGATTTTAACAATGATAGAATAACCCTGGGAGACTTGTATTTAACACCAGTTCAGACATTTTCAAAAAGTTATTAAACAAAAGGAGGGCTCCAGAAATCTGCAGGGGAATGGGTTAAAAACGTCTTTGCACAGTTAGCTCTTTCTCCCTGTTTAGATTGTGCAGCAGTTCCAAGAACAAGTGAAAGCATTTTTCAAGTGTTGCTGGTGGTGCAACAGGGCGACTTTGATCCAGACTTCCTTTGAAGTGGTGATCCTCACTGGCAACACTACACAGGGCGTGCTGCGCAGAACCACCTGCCCTGTATCACGAGCCACCAGGGAACTAGAGAAGAGTTTCACTTTTTCTCTTTACCCTTTACTGCTCTTGGAATGTAGCTATGCAAATGAGTTTAATGATAGAGCCTGGGCATTGCTGGGGCATGTTTAAAAGAACATCAATTTGGATTTGAAAAGAGAAAGTTAGACTGCTACTCTCACGCACTGATCTCCAGGGTTTTTTTTTTCCTTTCCCAGGATATTGTTTCCCCACACCCTTTCCTGGTATGTTACTCAACTTTAAAGAAACATGAACAATATAGCTCTTTTTATTTATTTACAGAAGCACTTAAAAGGAAGGATTCTAATGTTATTTAAGCATGGTATCTGCAATGACACATTGCTCCCAGTAGGGGTTGCTGTTGAGTAAGGTATACATCTTTCTCACAAGCCAGGCTGGTGTCCTGCAAACCCCAGTTTCCACTGACAAAGAGCTTCTCCAGCCACCACAGTAAGGACATTGTGTGCCTATAAAGGCAACAGCATGTGCTGAACTCACAGCATATAACCCTATGAAAACACATCACTCATAGCTTTGTTAATCGAATTTCATAGTATTAAACAGAGTTTAATGTAACTAAAGAACGCTATGTGTGAACATAATGATAATGGGCTTCAGCACATTGCACATAGATGTGATGACAATTACGGCTACAATCTTTCATTATTTATTTGTTTTGCATCACTGATGTGGAAGGACATGGTCACCCGTGCATTATATTTGTCACTCTTATTCTGTGGAGCTGCTGAAGAGCACAGAGGTGTGGCAGCTATAGCTCCATTGCCAGATTACATTAGAAGCAACCAAGCCTCATTAATATTAGAAAACTGTGGAGGTTACTGAAGTTTATCATGTGATTCCAAAGTACAAAATTAATGTATCTCAGCATACAGAACCAAAGTTGGGGTGTGAAAAGAGAAGGTCTATGGGAACAACTAGGAGGGTTTCAACATCTGGGGTGTTCAAATCTGGGGTGTTCAAATCTGGGGTGTGTTGGACCTGATGGCCATTCTGATCTTGTTTGAAGGCTTGTAGAACAGCAACTATTCCTTCTACCATCTCATACACACTGCTGGTATCCAAACGATGGGGGGGGGGGGGGGGGGGGCACTCTCCCTAATGACAAGCTTCTACTGCTCCAGAACTCAAGAGTTCAAACACACTCCAGACTGCTCCAGAACTCAAGAGTTCAAACACACTCCAGACTGCTCCAGAACTCAATGGTTCAAACACACTCTAGACTGCTCCAGAACTCAATGGTTCAAACACACTCCAGACTGCTCCAGAACTCAAGAGTTCAAACACACTCCAGACTGCTCCAGAACTCAAGAGTTCAAACACACTCCAGACTGCTCCAGAACTCAAGAGTTCAAACACACTCCAGACTGCTCCAGAACTCAATGGTTCAAACACACTCCAGACTGCTCCAGAACTCAATGGTTCAAACACACTCTAGACTGCTCCAGAACTCAATGGTTCAAACACACTCCAGACTGCTCCAGAACTCAAGAGTTCAAACACACTCCAGACTGCTCCAGAACTCAAGAGTTCAAACACACTCCAGACTGCTCCAGAACTCAATGGTTCAAACACACTCCAGACTGCTCCAGAACTCAATGGTTCAAACACACTTCAGACTGCTCCAGAACTCAATGGTTCAAACACACTCCATATCATTTGTGCGGTGCTTACCTGTGCACTTCTGCATTAATTGATTTAAGAGACTCTTTGCAGGCAGAGACTTTCCTACTGAATTGTAACGTAGGGAAGAGCTGGGATCATCAATGCAGGGTTACTAGCAAAGTGCCCACATCGAAACTGCAGTCAGCTGACACTGGGGGCATTCAGTTCTGTGGAAGGCCCTCGCTAATGACATCAGCATTGCAATGCCTCCCTTTCACCACACAGAATCTAACCAAGCTTTTAAACTGTTGTTACCACTGCTCTTTTTATCTCATGCACAGAACCTGGGCTTTAGAAAGCATTGATTGATTGAGCTCCCCACACAGGAGCATAGGGCAAGTGCAAGATTTAAAATAATGGTGCTTTGAGGGGGTATTCCCATGTCTTACCATTGCATGCTGCCCTTAACTTGTATAACAGTGCATACTGTTGTTTTGAGGCACACCACATGGAACCCCTAATCCCCACACCTCCCCACCAGACCACAATATCCCACAGTGACTTGCTAGAAACCGAGCTGAATACAGTACTAGCACAGTGGTGTGAAGACTGCACTGGGCTACACCATACCTCCCTCCCCTTCCCAACCTGTTTGCAATAGACTGCTGGATTACAGACAATCTCCTGCAAAACTACTCCCCCCCCAGTTCTCAAAGGATATACAAACACTAATCTGTACTATTATATTCTTTTGTGATGCTGCATAGAGGTTTATGGGTTAAGCTGTCAAGAATATTTGCCTGAGGTAAGACTATTGAGTACAGTCAGTCAGGAAAAGCATTGAGTTTCCTTATTCTCTGGAAATGTACCTGCCCTTGCGTGCTACAAAGTAAGACATAACCCACCCGCAGTAAAGGCTTGCTAGTTCCCAAGGGTAGTGTTTGAACAAGGGTGGGGTGTATTCTGCAAAATTAGCATTTTAGGTTTCAGATCTTTAATATAATAATTATAACACTTTTTTAATAAACTTATAATAATGGAAAAGTTATTACGTGAACAATTCTTTGTTTGCTGAGATTCTTGTTTTTATGCAATGCACAGGTCAAATCTGTCCGTCTGTCTGTCACACAGCTGCGATGGATTTCCACGAAACCTACTATTTTAGACTGAAGATTTGATACTAAGCTTACAAACACTGCAGAGATCATGGGTCCCTGCTGCACAGGGTTACCAGGTTTACAGAGTGAAAAAACAGCACCTTTTCCTTTCTTCAAATCAGCTCTGAAGCAGTTCAAAGAAGTATATAATAACACAATCGTAATTTAAAAATGAAACATTGAGGGTCTATTTACAGCAAAATAGCAAAACCTGGACGACTTAACAATGCTACTGTTTCTAAGCTGGAAACAGGGACAATCCCAGTTTTCAAAACCTCGACGACTTAACAATGCTACTGTTTCTGAGCTGGAAACAGGGACAATCCCAGTTTTCAAAACCTGGACGACTTAACAATGCTACTGTTTCTGAGCTGGAAACAGGGACAATCCCAGTTTTCAAAACCTGGATGACTTAACAATGCTACTGTTTCTGAGCTGGAAACAGGGACAATCCCAGTTTTCCTGGGACATCTGGTAGCCCCCCTGCTGTGGGGAGATCTGATTATTGTATTAGCTGTTAGTAGTCACCAGTCTGCCCCTCTGGAACCCAATGCAGTCACAAACTATCTGTGCTTATCTGTAAAACTAAAAGACCTCTAGAACTACGTTTCTTCAAGAAGACTTAAAAGACATCACAGAGATTGTCAGGAGATAAACTGGCAGCCTCACAAAGAAACCTGGGTTGAATTATCACAGAAACTGAAGTACCTTTGAACCAGTTTCACAGGCGCTCCTTCAGGTCTGAACTGAAGTGCTGCTCGGGCATGGTGAGTGATATTACCTGGTGTAAGTCATTACAGGCATGCAACTACTTTACCTGGACTGAGGATAGACAAAGGGTTTTTGTTGGGTATGCTATTCGTACTAAAACTTGAATAAATACCAATCCGCTAAATTCCTTTCATAACATTCGAAAATGACAGCTTATCCTCTTTTGTTTTTAATTTACATTAAAAATAATGAACACGTGTGAGAAACAAGTCAAATGAGTATGTTATTAAAAATGTTGCATCTACTACTGGACATCTGCTGCATGGTTATTGATAACAAATCCGGCTTTAACATAAAATGCAGCTGAAAGAAAAACTGCAGTCCACTTCGTGTCTCTCTGGTTGGTTATGCGGCTGTATTGAATTTAATTTGTTTTTCATATTCATGTCATATTATACAAACCTCTGGAACCCTGACCTGATCTGTTATACAAACCACTGGAACCCTGCACTGATCTGATATACAAACCACTGGAACCCTGCGCTGATCTGTTATACAAACCACTGGAACCCTGCGCTGATCTGTTATACAAACCACTGGAACCCTGCGCTGATCTGTTATACAAACCACTGGAACCCTGCGCTGATCTGTTATACAAACCACTGGAACCCTGCGCTGATCTGTTATACAAACCCAGCAGTTAAGAGGCCCAACCCCCTGATTGTGAATGTTTTCCCCGGGACACAATGAAAGATAACTGCTTGACTTCAGGACAAGTAAAGCTGGCTGAGGTGCACTTTTTAATTGTACATAATGTTGAATTACTGTGTCGGTTTCAGAAAGAATGTTCTCTTTGAAATAAAGGGATTTTTCATGGTTAAGAACCTGGGTGTGTACGCCTTTGAGGTCTGGTTTAAAAACTGTTCCTAAAGATTATGTGTAGCACAATACAGATTCCTAAGAGCACAGGATCAATGGTATTGATAATATCTGGGCTGGTGCCAGCCTCACAATGCTAGGCTGACACCAAGGGAATGTATCCAGGGCTGGGCAGGGAGACAAGCAGCGGGGTTCAGACAGGATGGGTGATGCTTCTTCTTAAAGTCAGTAAGAAGACAAGCCATAGGCACAGAACTATAGGAACCTAACCCTGATTGCACAAAGGCATGAATCATTACCCCAGCTGGGGTGTCAGACAAACAGTCTAACAGATTCAACGTGCCTGAATATAAAGATGGATTAGATGCTGCTGCCTGTCCCCCAGTCATTGCATTGAATCATTTTGGACCATGGGGTGGGCTTCACAGGCCAGCAAGAACATACATGTTCCTAGTAAAGTTTGAGGTAGGAGCTACGAAATAATGGTATTCAAATGAGCTGTGTGTATATATACAACACACCTTGATATATACTGTATGCATATAGGTTTCTAAAATCTCACGCCCTTCTGAAAACAGAAGCAAGTGTGGTGAGTCACAGATCCTGTAAGTGTGGTACAGCATGCTATTAATATTATTATCATTTCCTCTATATCTGCCATGACTGAAGGATCTGTGTCCTTTCTTGTTTTTGAAACACAGGGATAGAAGTGAGAAATACAGTTTTTCCCCCTAAGGGGTTGTAGGGCACAACAGGGATTGTAGGGCACAACAGGGATTGTCAGTGATTTGTCATCACAAATGAAGCCGTTGCTAGGGATTGATTCAGCCTGTCTCTCAGGAGCAATACCCTGGTTGAGAGGTGTTCAGATGTTATTCCAAACCAATGGGACTGAATTTTCAAGAGCCCAGTGATCCATGCTGTTTGTAGAAAAGTGTACATTTGTATCCTGTTCTTTTCTATCTCTGTCCTGATAAAATTATCTCCATGCTGAGCTCTGTTAGTGCTCTTTCTTTATGGGATTCAAAAAAGTGTCCGGATTCTCCAGTTCTCAAAAGCAACTTTTTAAAATGTTAAAATAAGGTTCAAATGAAGTTGTTTGTTTCATTGTTTTTTTCTTACTGTGATATTTTTTTTTTAATGCTTCTTGAATTATAATATTTGAATCAACTGAGCATCAGAACAAAATCCCATCTAAAGGCATCTGTATCCAGAAGTGGATAGAAATTATAAACATGTCAGAGAGCTCAGGGTCTGATCATAATTCTCCTTTGTAACCCCAAGGAGCAGCAAGCCATTCATTTAAAACCTGGTTCACTCAACATTGTATCCACTGTTTAGATAGTGCTTTTGTCAAGCTTTGACGATCATGTTTACAGCTTCCTGAGAAATCTGTCGAGTGTCTAATTACTTGCTCCTGATATTACACTGAAACTGTCATGTAAATTGTAGATTCACTAGACATGTGCAGAAAATACCAAACTGAATTTCCTTTTTAACCTTTTCAGAACCTGAGAGCATGCATCCTGCTCTACAATAGCAAGGCTGCTGACTCTTCACTAATCACTGCAGAGCACAGAAAAGAATAAAGGGGAAGCCCACAATCAATATAATCTCCTGGTATAATAAGAAATCTCTGCACCCCACTGATCTCTTCCAGTATTCAGCACCTGGCTTCATTCTTCTTACTGAGACAGTCATTAGTCTCTCAAGCCTGCTTATGGATGTCAATGATGCTTCTCTCTCAAATGGATCAAGTCGCCTTCTCATGGCAGCCTGCTTAGGGATCGTCTTTATATGAAGCATGAGTGCACTGGTCAATCCATTACAGCCCATGCATTTACTGATGTGCTTATGCTGTGTGGAGATCGATTTATTCTCTAATAAATATACAGAGTCGGATTCACATTGGAGAAAATGGAGTGCAGCCTAACAGATTCAAATTAAAAAACACGCAATAGAAGATACCGTCGTGCCGGTAAGTGGAAGTAAACACTACTGCAACACAACGACACTAATATAAACAGCATGAACACTTGCACTAAAATCACTAGATGCAGTGCATTTATACACCAGACAGGATCTCTGTGTATGAAAGTGAAGGGTTAAAAACTGCCAGATACCTTCTTACAAGCACCACTCTGCTCTCTCTCTCTCTCTTCAGTGGCACCACTGAGCATGACATGTGGGCGTGGTCAATTACTGATGACTGGGCAGATCAAAGCCATGCCTCTGCCAGAGCCTGCGTATTGCTAATCTTTATTTATCATCAAAGCACAGGGGCTGATTCCATTGACCTGAGTGTTAACTAAAGCATCTCCGTCTGGTCCTCGAGCACTGCTGCCCAAAAGGACCCCCGTTATCACTGGAACCCCATCACTCAGTCTTTGGAATGATGGACTCTGGGGAGAACGTTCTTGGTTACAAGACCAATCTCAGGGCTCTATATGCCTTGAACATTTAGCCTTTGATTTATATACAGTGCCTCATCATGTGCAGACCTGCACATCAAGGTGCTTTGCACAGTTTTTAAAAAAAATACAGTCTTTAAAAGAGAAATAAACAAACCAATCATAATATCAGGACAAAAACCAGATTTGGCCATAAAAGCTTCTCAAGGGCCTTAACCAAATTCAAGACCAAACAGATAAGTCTTAAGACCTTTTCTAAATCTATCAACTGACTGGCTGTTCCTGATGTCAACGGGGAGGTCAATCCATAGCACAGGAGCCAGGTGGCTAAAGGAAAGACCAGTGAGACCAACCCGTTTCACATCAGGAACAACCAGCGGGCCAGCCTGGAACATGTCCTTGTGCAGAGTGTTCAAGGCCCTGTGAATTTCAGGGGTAGAGCTGAGACCATGCACATGGTTTTTGGCAGAGTGTTCAAGTTCCTGTGAATTTCAGGGGTACAGCTGAGACCATGCACGTAGTTTTTTAATTTCCTTTGTTCCCGAACTTCTTTTATTTGCATATTATTTGTGTTACTCCAGTGTTTCTGTACGTGTCTGTCTCTCTGTTTGATTATTTGCATGTTATTTGTGTTACTCCAGTGTTTCTGTATGTGTCTGTCTCTCTGTTTGATTATTTGTATGTTATTTGTGTTACTCCAGTGTTTCTGTACGTGTCTGTCTCTCTGTTTGATTATTTGCATGTTATTTGTGTTACTCCAGTGTTTCTGTACGTGTCTGTCTCTCTGTTTGATTATTTGCATGTTATTTGTGTTACTCCAGTGTTTCTGTATGTGTCTGTCTCTCTGTTTGATTATTTGTATGTTATTTGTGTTACTCCAGTGTTTCTGTACGTGTCTGTCTCCCTGTTTGATTATTTGCATGTTATTTGTGTTACTCCAGTGTTTCTGTATGTGTCTGTCTCTCTGTTTGATTTGTTATGTGATGAAAAACAGATGTGTCTGTGACTGAAAACAAAAATCCACATGAATAACCAGCAAGCTTTATTTCAGTCCGAAGCTCTGGCCGCACTTCTCATCCCACAGGCCTGTTTTAAACGGTCTTGGTCATCGTGGCAGGCAGTCATTCATTTACTCTAAACACATAAAAAGTGATGTATTAATGTCAGTTTTGACAGCTAACTGTAATTGTTGTGGTCTGCCTCCTTCTCCGTTAATAATCCTAAGAATTAAGGTGCAAGGAAACGAAACCTTTTTAATCTATTTGCATCTGTCACATTTATTTAAGGGAATGCAATGAGGGCCCAGTGTGTGACTGTCAGTCTTGTTTCAGAGCGCCCCCAGTTCTGCTGTGTATGAATTCCCAATTACAGTCTGCCAAGTTCAATCATCTGGATGTTACCGATTCCTATGCGCTACATTCTCTAGAGATCAGTATCATTAGCAGTGTATTTGTGCTGTCTTTCTGCATGTGATCTATTATAGTCCTGGACACTGTATATCTGTGCATTGCAGCTCCCCATTCTATAACCTGTTTAGCCCACAACAATGAAGCAATACCAAGTCCCTGGGGTTCATGTATTTAGGCACTGAAAATGTACTTGCAAAACTGAGTATGGTTGTAAAACAAACATATGTAATTATTGTTGCAGTTTAAACTATCATCTTTTTGATAGTCGGTCGGTTTCTTTGATGGTTGTATTTACTAAATGCGACATGCATCCAAATACCAGGCTGTGCCAGTAATCCCTCTAACTGCCACTAGAGGGCGAAGTGCATCGAATCCTCCATAGGCTTGACTGGTACCACTGCTTATTTTACCTTAGGGAAAGACAGTTTCTTACAGTGATTCCATTTTCAGTTGTGTAAAAAGAAGGCAACAAAGATAAACACCCATGTTGGAATTAATGTGGACAGTTTCAGACAGTGTCTAAACATCCCCAGCGTGCATTGTAGGGTTTGTAAGAAGACAGTCATAACTCATAATTGTCTCTTCAGACAGTCATAATTGTCTCTTCAGACCAAGTGTTTTATTCACTGGATCTGCCTGAAGCTAAGGAGGTCTTTAGCTTCCCAAGTCATTCATTTTATTAACAGATGATTTCTTCTCATACCTCACAGCTATACTACATCCTATTGCCATTTTCTTTTCTATCAACACGATAGATTTCCACAGCAAACATAATAATACATAATACTATATGCTATTTTAATAATGCATGGTAAAGTAAGTGTACTGAAAAAAATATTTAGTGTACCATGACTGTAGTTATACCTATGGTACACATCTTTAACTAGTTTTAATAGCCATTCTGCAGATATACTCTCATTACAATGAGCATTAATCCAGGGTGGCAGCCATTCCCAGTTCCAAGCCCCAGATAGGTCTGCAAAATCACTATCAACTGCCTTCTACCATAGGTAGTTTCTGAGGCCCCTCAGTTTGATAATGCCTTAAATGTGTCATCTTTTGTAGTATTATTGTTATTGTATTGCTCTGTGACCGTTTCACTGTTACTGTTTTGCTTGTTTTTTAAAATGGGTTTTAAACACTAACCCCATTGGCCCTGCAGAAGATCCACTACTGCTGGGCAGGCAGCTCACCACCAGTCAGCAGCTACTGACAGCAGCCCCCTTGAAGAATTCACCTCATGCCAGGGTTTGGTGTGCTGTTCCACCCTGGGACTCTGTCACTGGGATGTGGTGCATTATTATTATTATTATTATTATTATTATTATTATTATTATTATTATTATTATTATTATTATTATTATTCAATAAGATGCTAACGTTCTACAGATCTGGCATCAGCATTGCTCCACTGTACTGTGGCAAAAAATTGAAAGTTCAATTTAAATATAGAAGCCAAAAGAAAAAAAAAGCAAGAGACATTGAATTTTAAACTCTCCCACATAAAGCTTTCAAAAGGATTCATTCCGTTTTCCGAAAACAGGCTTTGAGGAATTAGTTTCATAATTTCCTCTTCATGTATACCCACATAAAATGCATGTGTATGAGTCATATGCTTTTGGTGACTTTATAAGAGTAGGCAGAGCTAACTAAATTATAAAAGGAAATTAAAAAGTGGTTGTTTGCCAACTGTTCTGTATTTGTTTTGCTTTATTTTCGAGACAGTTAGATGGAGGGTTATGCCTGTCACCAAACTGCTGTTAACTGTGTCCCACAACCCCTTGGGGGGAAATGCTGTGTTTACTTCTGATCACTAAGTAAAGCAACCATCTTGACTGAAATGGAGAAATGTTTCTAGTTTAGACCAGAATCTGTAATGATATAACAGGGATCTCCCGTCTTCTAAATAAAACGACCTGTACAGGTCAGTCATACATGATGCATAATGTTTTATTTTACTGCCTGCCATCTTTAAACAAATACAATATCTCTTCAGGAATCGGGTGCCCTAAAATAGTCATTTTCACATGCTGTAAATGTTTCAATAGCAGTGTGTGAAGGGACACATGGATCTGATCATGGTCCAGAACTCGATGATATCACTGAAACATGACCTGCAAATAACTGACGTGCTGCAGGCGCTGAGTCCTTGCTTCAGATTCTGCGTGCCTTTTCTGAATGCTTTGCTTAACTTAGATAGTTAACTTAATTTTCCCAGCAGAAACATATGGGTACTATTTGCAAACTCCTCTACCATTTATTTTTTTTAAGACAATTGCATTCTTGAGCTAAATAAGACCAGCTATTGTCCTGTCCAAATAGCTGCAGAATGAATCAAACTGATTCTAATGGGAGTCTCATGGATGCTGCTAAACTTTTCAAAATAAATGTCTAATATATAGCCCCCCCCCTCCCCCATGCCAGAGTTGTTGAGAGGGGATCCAGGGATTCATGGGACCATGGAAGATCCTGGACAATTTAGCATGCATGTGAACCTAGGGAAGGTTCTAGTAATGAATGGTTGCAGATTAAATAATAAATGGTGTCTTATTTATGATGTGCTGTCCTATTACACGCTGTTTGAAGTGTTTGCTTTCTAACACAATCCTCTGTGTTCTTCAGAAACAGACAGGCACTGTGATTCAGAAGCAGACTGTACCAGGACCAAAGAAACTCACAGCACTCACAGTAAGAGGCACTGCTTGGTACCTAAGAACACAGGGACACATGATCTACTTTAATGATCGAAACAGTGGCAGGTTTAATACTAACACTACATGTATACACCTATTGTGCAGACCTCTTTCCAGTGTCTTTAGTGGTGTTAGCAAGGGTGGGGGGCAGCAACATACCACTGACAGAAAACCTCTACTATAAAACAATAGACTTGTGTGCTGGTATGAAGACATGTGCTGTTCAGATCTTTAAAATAGCCCCCTTTCACCAATGCTGCACCCATATGTGATGAAACCATGTAACAACTAAGTGTATTAATCACACAACAATACTGTGAACTGTGGTGTATAGTAAAGGGCTGGACTTTATTAAGATATTGTGAGGGCTGGTATATCTAGGAGCCCAAACGATTTCTCTGCGTGTTATTAACATGTAATAGTACAACATGTGGTAACACTGTGGCATTGTATGGTGCTTTTCTATGTAGTCTCGCTCATGTAGCTCGGGTACAGGTGTCCACAGGTGTCCATAATAACAATTGACAACAGTGTGAGACCATATCGTGCAGTTTCTACACTTGGGTTTGCTAATGAAGGACTGCCCCATCTACTTCCAACCAATCAGAAAACAGAAAAAAGCAAGTCACGCGTAACTTTATTAGAATATTCTGACCCAGTAACAAAACAGTGCAAATACAGCAGTTTAACACAGCACGTTTCATTTGAGAGAAAACGTTGTGTTGTTTTTTTCTTGTTTAGAGACAGCACTTGTTTGTTTTGCCTAGTCGGACATGTAACACACATTGTGTATTATGTATTTATTTTGTGTCATTATTTAAACATTTTGTTTAATTTTTACCCGTGTTTTTTTAAGTGCAGACACGATTTTGTATTACCGACACAATGTATCAAGAGAAGGTGCTACTTTGTATGCGTTTAAGATCGAAGGCGTGTGCTCCCATTGATTTATATTGTTACATTAGGAATCTCTTTACAATTAATCCATCGCTATAGCCACACTATAGGCTGTATTTCAGTACAGGACCGGTATTTAAATCGAGTGCATACAGGAAGCGTGCATCTCACAAAATCTTATCTAGGGCTGCAATTATTATTATTATTATTATTATTAGTAGTAGTAGTAGTAGTAGTAGTAGTAGTAGTAGTAGTAGTAGTAGTAGTAGTTGTAGTTGTAGTAGTAGTATTCAAAATAGAATATTTTGGCTGCTGCATTCAACAGCAAAAGTGCGAGTTTGTGCTCGTTTCTGACACTGTTCAAAATGTGAAACTCATCTAAAAATGATTTAGTTGGATTACATTACCTTATCGGACTGTGAGTTTGAAATATCACTGCGTCTTTATGCGCGCTTTTTAGAAAGATTCTTAAATACATCGGGGATGCTTTGAAGCTCGTTAAATATCTTGGGGCTGTGCATCTAAGCTTTAGCAACTGTAACCATGGTAAAGTGATCTCGTTCATTAAAGATGAGCTCCCTTGGATATATTTGGCAGACAGTTAAAAGACGCAAGCGATGCAAAGGCAAATCTTCGGACAGGGTTTGAAAAGTTTTGCTGGTGAAACTGACTACATTGTTTTGTAAAGGGATACGGTACATTTAAGGTAGATCGTGTCAAAACAAAAATGCACAAATCCCCCCCCCCCCCCCCCCAGGTTAAATAATAAAATCGTTATTAAATATTTAAAAACATTTGTTTAAAATAGCAAATTATGATTTAAACAGTACACCGCTATTATGCTTTAGTATAATTATTTATCAGAATACAAACCCAAAACATGAAATGTATCGGTAGTTATCGATCACAATAACGTTAAAAATCGAAAATCCATTCTCGCTGGAAATAGTCATTCAAGCTGTGAAATATTTATAGAAAAATATCATGGCAACACAGATTTGACGTCTTTCTACCCGCAGCTGAACTGAAACTGTACAACCCTCCTTAACAGCGGAATGCATCTGTGATCTGGGAGTGGCGAGTGGAGGGGCAGGAAGATCAGTGGGTGGGGATAACCCTTTTGAAAAAAAAATCACGTGTTGGGAGATCAAAGGAGATCCGCTTTGTAGCGCTGGAAAGAGAGAAAGAGAGAGCGAGAGAGAGAGAGAGAGAGAGAGAGAGTGGGGAGCGCAGAGCGCAGAGCAGAGCCCAGAGCTTTGTAATTGACAAGGCTGCAATGGTGAAATAAACACGTTCGGTCCACGGTGATGAGCTCTCTCGCTGCACAATCAACATACTAACAAGAACTGCAAACAGCCAATCAACTTTATTTGTGGGGGATTTTCTTTGTAAAATCAAACAAGAGCTTTATCCCCCCCCCTCCCCCCTCCCCTAAAAAAACAACAACTGGAAATTATGTTCCAATCGGCGCGGATCCAGCCGGCAAGATGATGATTTCACCGAGGAGTGGGGTACACTGCGTAACGGATTCGGTGGCGGTGGTGGTATTTCTCGTGGCTACTTCTTTGGGGACTGTCTTGGCCAAGGATACTGCTTTTGTGGAAGTGGTGCTGTTCGAGTCCAGTCCCAATGGAGATTATACGACTTACACGACTGGTTTGCAAGGACGATTCGCAAAGGCTGGAGCCGTTATCAGCGCAGAAGGCGAGATTGTGCAGGTAAGGGGTGTGTGTATAAAGTTTGTGTAACTCAGGATTCTTGCTGTACCTGGTCTGTTTCCTTTGATCGTGCCCTGCATGAACTTTGCTGGGTCGGAGTTGCAGAAGTTGTGAAGAGAGGATGGTTTATGTGATCACAAGATGGCTCCTATGTAGAAGTCTAGTAGTGGGGAGTTGAGTGGACTTCAATTCACAATAAAACATGCACGTTGAAACTTTCTATTTGTTTGTATTGCAAGTAGGCGAGTTGGCTGCAGCTTGGTTTGTTTTGTTGAAGTTTGCCATGAATTCAAAGAGATGTCTTGGGTCAGCTCCAGGGACGCCAAATGTGTGAATGAAACAGTGTACCAGGAGCGGGAGTCCTCCTTTAACTTTAAAACGTGTATTGTTATTGTCCATAATAAGTTGGAAGACTGGTGTTAATTTCATTTGAAGTTGATCGCAGCAAGAAGGTTCCAGGTTACTGAGAACTCCGTTACATACCGCAGGGTAGAGCTGCATTCTGTGGTGCGGAAAGTTAAAAAAAAAAAGATCGCTGTGTTTCACAATCTAGTTTTTTTCTTCTTCTTTTAGAGCTCGCTTTTCTTTTGGTTTTATCAAGACGCATCGTTTATTTACCCATTGTTTATTTACAAGAAAACGTGTTTCATCGTTAAGACACTTAGACAAGATGTGTGTTAAGAGTAAAAATCCGTGTTAGCTGTCATGTGGCATGCTTGTTTAGAAACGTCTAAAATACTTTGACAGACACACTGACACACATTCTCAACCTGTTGTAAAACCAGCGGTTACTATCTGCACTACATATATCATATTCTCATGTAAAGCTTCACATGCAATTTGTTTTAAGTGACAATTACTTTTCAAATGTATATCGCCTATAGTCGGATAATATTTTTTCTAAGCACTTTATTTGTCTTCTGAAAATTGCCATCAGATAAAGATTAATGAACCCCCCCCCCCCCCCCCCCCGGGCTATAGTTTAATAAGCATCTTAGTGCTTTTAGAACGGCCTTCTTGTTGTGCCTTCAAAGGATTTGACTAAATCCGGTTTGTCTAGACGAGTTACAAAGTAATCCTAATTCAAACATCAAAGCGAAAGAGAGATTTTTTTTAAAAAAGCTTTTCTTTTAACTCCGTCGCTTTGCGTTACTGTTGTACTGGGTGTGACATGCACCTTTAGTTTATAGCACCCCTCACCCCCGCCCCTGATACATGCACGCTGTGATAACATAGGCAACGCTACAATATTGCGCTTGAATCCGGGGAAAGAGGGAATGTAATGGAGGGGGGGACTGTGAGTCTGCCATCATTAAAAGGAGCGACGGGAGGAGAATTCGTTCACAAAAGCATTTGCCTCCAAGATAAAAGTTGAATTGTTAACTAGCAAACGTGTGCTGCATGAAGTGGGAGAGCTTAGTTAGGGGTTGAGGATTTTCAAGGTCAGCTTGTTATTTTAACACCAGAAAGCCTGTTTATATGTGATCTGTTAAAATAATCCATTCGGTTTGTCTCTGATCAGGAGTTAGTGTTTGAAGTTAGCATTCATGGATAGTCTCACACAGCCACTTTCTAACGCTCGGTTAAGACGACCCTGCACGCACTTGTCGTTAACTCTGCCTTTTAAAAGAAAAAAAAAGTCTGAGGGGTGCTCACAACATTTGGTTTTCTGTGCTTTTTCTGCATGTCATGTGAACCCATTCTTGTGAAAATGACCTAAAATGACACTGCAAATTAGGAGACAACAGGCAAAAACTAAAATATATCTTAATATATAATATATTTATGGGTTGGGTTTCTTTATTTCCTACTCTCACAAAAAACACACAAAGTATAATTGACATTTAAAAGATGGTGCAAGAACACTGTTTCTAATCAAGTTCACAGCAATCCATTTACCAGATGAAACATAACACAATGCTGAAAAATAGGGACTTTCTCAATTTTAACACTCAGCCCTAGCTATCATATTGTCAGTAAAATGTTAAATAGTCAAAAGTCCCTGTTAGAAATGCTCTTATTTTTTTGACTGAGCAGTTATGTGTCAGAAAAGAGAGTTCAGGATGTTCCTTATGGGACCATATTGTTCCTTTTGGGCTTTCTCTGGGCCCACATACCTTCTCTTTGTTATGAAAGGTTTCTGGAAATGTTGAAGGAAGCATGTGGTTCAATGCCCAGGAACCGTTGTTAATAATGTATTCAAAGATAACTGTTGTGGTAAACCATGCTTATAGCTTATGTATATGGCTTTGGGTAAAAACAAACCGAAGTTCTGGAGAACACTTGCAGCACACTGAACACCTTGTATATTCCTTTCTTTCTCTGAGTGTGTACACAGCACAGCATGAAATCCTGCTAACTTGAAATCAATCAGTGGATTTCTTTGTATTCTTTAACCTGTATCCAGACAGCTTTCATAGAATCTGGTACAGAGCCTAGCGTAGTTCCCTGAAAAAGGGAAGAATGGACTTTAATTTTACCCCCCCCCCTTTCCCCTTTTGCACACGTGTGAAAACTGAAGAGGGAAGCGGAGCCAAAATAAATAAATTAACTTCATTTTCAACTCCCTTTACATTACATGAAAGCGCAATGACTTATTTTGGCAAGTACACAAGTCTTTTTTTTTTTGGCAAATCCTCTAATTGATTCTAACTGTGCTTCATAAATGACTGGGGATATCTATTTTCTTTTAACATCACTGATGTACTTCTCTGCTGTTTGCTTCAGATACACGTCTCATTTGGTGAGTTGTATGAAACGTTATCCTGACCCAACTCCCCATTACACTGGTGCCATGTGGCACAGCGGGTTTGTCCTCCGAGAGCTCCTTGGTGCATCCATGCAGTTTCTTTTCTGTTCTGCAGTATTCATGTGGATGAGGGGATCAGTGACTTCTTCTTCTCTGCTCATTCACACATTTCAAAACAAAGTTTCCATCTTGAAAGTCCTGTTTCATTGGTGGACTTCAGAGAGTATCGGAGCAGCTGTGTGAAATCCCCCCATGAGCTTTCGGGACTTTCCTGATTGCTTTAGGTATCATTTTATTCAAAAGCTGACGCTTAGCCCCTGGTAATAAAATATTATATTAAACACCAGCGAAGTGCTGAACTAGTTAGTGTTCTTAAACAGCTGTTTGGAGTCATTAGGGTATAATTCTATACTACTGCAGTGTCTGCTGCCCAAACTAACCATATCCCAGCAGCACTTGCATTAACATTAATTTTCTCTTCAGCGAATTGCATTTGGTGATTGCTAAGCCAATGATCTAACTGATGCTCCCCTTTTGAAATGCAAATGATTGCAGATTACAAGAAATTGATTAGCAGCGCCATGTGAACATATGAATAGTAAATTGGTACGCTAATCCCTGCGTTGCTGTCCCCGTACCGTAGCCTAGAAAACTGGGGATGCTTCTAATCCATTTAATATGAGGGATCTGTTCATTTACATTTGAATGATTGTGCAAGAACTCTGTTTCTCAATCAAGTCCCTGAGATGCACTTTATAATGTTTCATTTGCAATGGGATTTTCCACCATAGCACAATGAAACGCAGAACAGTTTTAAAAGTTGTTTTCACAGGTGGTGGAGCCAGCAGAGTGGAAGTTGTAGTATTACCTGGCTTCTCAAGAAGACGACCCAGTGTGCTTCAAGTCAAGCTTGTTACAAACAGGGCTTGTGCTGCGATGATGAACACTGTGAGTGAAAGTGTGAGAATCAGTACTTTCTAGGTGTTGCCTCAGTCATTTGCGATTAGGAAGAGTGGGGACAGCGGTGTGTTAATCACCTGCCAGCTGCTCGTTTTAACAGGAAAGCTGTCAAAGTGGGAAAGTGACGGCTTGAGGCGGCCTGTTTGTGAGGTTCAGAAAACTGGGGAAAGCATTCTGTTACAAGACAATGTATTTCTTACAACTGAGTAAGACCAAGACAGTGACTGAAAACCTGAATGTTTTTCCTTTTTCGTTTCCCTTTGAAGTAACCACGAGTACCTAAAAAAATACTTTTTACTGTAGCTTATGCCTCTTGCCAAGCATTTACCTGTAAATTTAGCCGCAGACATGACCCCTTTTAACAGAAGAACTCAGCCACTCTGTTTTCTAGCTCTTATTAAAAAGGAGAGCGATCGATGGCTTCTCTTTTCGCTTGTTCCTGGAAGAGCCGCATGTTGGTGCTGGAAGCGCTAGAGGCTACTTTCAGAATATGTGACAGCGTTTTTAATTTAACAGGACCAGCTTTGATGTTTATAGGCAGTTCCAGCTCCCTCCACGCCTTTTATTCATATATCTATATCTATATCTATATCTATATATATATATATATATATAGATATATATATATATATATATATATATATATATATATATATATATATATAGATATATCTATATCTATATCTATATATATATATATATATATATATATATATATATATATATATATATATATATATATATATATATATATATATATATAGATAGATAGATAGATAGATATAATCTGGAGTAAAGGGTCTCTCCTCATGCAAATGTGAACCCAGAGCAGCTCCCCTTCTCCTTGGACTTATATTGATTTGTTGTCAAGTCAGATTAAAATAATATGTGCTCATCCTGTGGGCTGAAAATGCTTCCTACAGATCACAGTCACAGTGTTTGTCAAGGTAGGAGCCATGTTGGGTGAATTGATTTCAGGAGACCTTCGCTACACCTTGATGGATCACATTTCCTTTCAGTTGAAAATACTCAAGAATGGCTGAGCCATTATCAAGCCGTGTCCGCTCATGTAAAACAAACACAAACAAGTTTTAAATACAAGTTTAACGAGCTGCAGACTGTCCTCCCAGTATGGAAGGGATGCAACAGCCAGGTCAGTGTGTAGTGATGGGCTATTTAATGATACTGTAACATTGCTTTAATCCATAATGTTCACTTGCACTTGTGTTCTTATGGTAAAGCAGAACACATGTTGCAGGTCTATTTATATACTATATATATATATATATATATATATATATATGCATGCTAATGTAATTCAAAGTTAACACTACTAGCTGCGAACATGCTGTTCTAGCTGTTAACCTGAGCTGGTACTGTGCAGTCTATCCTGTCTCCTCCTGTTTCAAATCAGACCCAGCTCCAGAGGAGTCTTGTTTTTAAACAGCCCAGTGTGCACTTTGTCCTCCTTGAAGTGCCATGGCTTGAAATCGGCATGTGTACCTAATATTGAAGAACAAACTGTATTGTTGTTTAGGGTGAGGTGTTGCAGCGTGGTGCACTTTGAGTGAATCAGGCTGCTGTATTTCAGGGTCTGCTGTGCTTTTTGCAGTGCAATATATTTATGGTAGAATTCTTCAAGTAAAAGGAGATACTCACATACTTCATTGGTCATTCTCTTTATAGTAATGTACAATACATACACCTAGTCTGATACACTGTACTAAAAAAAGACTAGAAAAAAGACTACTTGAGCTGCAGGTAATGAAAATGCGTTTCCTTTAATGAACCCCAGTGCTGTTTGTTTTAAAGGCCCTATTCTGTCTCTGTAAAAGAAAACAGGGAGCATGTTATCTTCAGCTGAGCTCTGTGGAAGGGGTGAAGTCTACTTTAAAGGCAGCTGGCCAGTTTACTCCTCTTCTTTACACCCATTGCCATGCTTTACAAAAATCCTCCTCTTTTGAAATGTTCAGCAGCACTGCGGCTGGAGCCAAAACACGGAGAACTGCGGATTCCGGACTGGATCAACATTGTCAGGATTCTAGACTAAACGCACAGCATTGTGGAGCTGGGCCTTTCTGGTGATTCATACACTGGCTGTGCGGTGTGGCTCCTCCTCTTCGGGAAATGAAAGAAACAGGCGTTTTATGTTATTTTTTAATCAAAGTGCATTGATGTCAAGTTTTTAATGACTTGAAGAGATAAATGCTGTAGCGGTTAACCTGAAGCTACCTTATTATTATTATTATTATTATTATTATTATTATTATTATTATTATTTTTCTTCTTCTTATTATTTCTTTATTTCTTAGAAGACACACTTATCCAGGGTGATTTGCAATTGTTACAGAATATCACAGATAAAAGCAGTTATAAAGTACAGTAAAATCAGTAGAAAAGAAAAAAATAATGAAAATAACATATGTTTCGACAATATACATTGAACAGAGTATTAAGTCTTCTGTCTTCTGAGATCAATCAGCTGCTAAGACCTGGATGAGCTTAGCTGGGCCGAATGGTAAATGTTCTTATTATGTCTTTGGAGAGACTGCTGTTCTTATTGTTATTATTGAAGTGGTTTATGAGCAGCATTGAGGGAGGGGACTGTGTTGCTTGCAGAACAGTTCCACACAGCTTACAAAGAGATGCTAATATGTTCCGCATTGATTCATTCCTTCATCGTGGTTAATTAAAAAGTCCCCCGTCCCCCCAATAAAAACCAGTTCTAAAGAAAGTTCTGGCATAACTGTGCCTTCCAGTAGCAGGGTCAGGGGACGGCATGCATTGGTGTCGGTCTGGAATGTGCTGAATAACGGCACATGCTGTCCAAAATGCGGGCTGCTTGTTGCTGTGATGAGCAGAATGGGGCTGAAACTAGGTGAGGCCCAACCAGTGAGGGGGCTCTGGATAACACAAGCTGGATTGGAGCCTGCAGGGTTACCTGACTATCCAGTTAGGAAGCTCTGGAAGTTGACATGTGTGCATTTTATGTGCAGTGTACATCCACAACCATCAGAAAGGATGAGATATTATTTCAAGCCCTGAAAAGCACCGGGTCAGAGTCCAGCTGACTGAGGCTTTTATTACCTGTCCGTTTCCAAGTCTTTCTGAGAGCTTCTTCCTAATGCTTCCTAAAGGAGGCTGCAGGTTATCGCAAAGCTGCAGGATGATAAATCGCTGTATCCTTCTTCTTTGCGCTTAATTCTCTCGTGATGACATAGAAATGAATAGCAGCTTCCAACATATTCATATGCATCAGTCATCAGTTAGGAAAATGAGATCCTTTTCCTTCAGGCACTATAGTCTCCTCCTCTGTATTCCCAATGAAGCAATCTCTCAATAGGTGGCATGCATTAATCAGGAGGTGCCAATCAGTGTTTCTGAGTGTAGTGTAAGCTCTGTGCTTTACACAAACCTATCAGTTCTTCTGAGCGTAATGTAAGCTCTGTGCTTTACACAAACCTATCAGTTCTTCTGAGCATAGTGTAGGCTCTGTGCTTTACACAAACCTATCAGTTCTTCTGAGCGTAATGTAAGCTCTGTGCTTTACACAAACCTGTCAGTTCTTCTGAGCATAGTGTAAGCTCTGTGCTTTACACAAACCTATCAGTTCTTCTGAGCATAGTGTAGGCTCTGTGCTTTACACAAACCTATCAGTGCTTCTGAGCATAGTGTAGGCTCTGTGCTTTACACAAACCTTGCTGCGGTAAAGATTAACAATATATTGAGTGGTATTTCTCATCAGCTTAATTTTCAGTGCAATTTCTCAGTCAAGGAAGCGTAATAATTCTGCACTTCGATAATCCACGCCGTGTTGATTAATTCAGATGTGACCGATGTACTTTTCCATGAGACAAGGAATTGTTGTGATCTTTGCAGTAGCATCCAGATTTACAGGTTCAGGAGCTCTGGACCTGCAGTATTTAATACTGAGTGGATCATTGCTTTGGGTGGTGTTTCAAAAATAATAATAATACATTCAGTAAAAAGGTGTGTGTTATTAATACTGTATAATCAGTGTAGGAAACAGTAATGCCAATGATTTATTACAATGCAACATGTCAGTAAGTGGGTTAGACTCTAACCAAACTGCAGTAAATTCATTTTGAAGAAGTAAGTGGGTTAGGACTCTAACCAAACTGCAGTAAATTCATTTTGAAGAAGTAAGTGGGTTAGGACTCTAACCAAACTGCAGTAAATTCTTTTTTTTCTGCCTATAGACAAGTGCAGCCAGTCAGTAGAACACATTGCTAACACTTTTTAATGTTGAGATATTTCAAGTTAATGCCTGGGAGTTCTTCATGGTGTGTTCTCTGTGCCCCACAGTGCTAAAGCTGTAGCCAAGTGAGTGAGGATTTGAACTGGATTCTAAAAGTGATGCTTCTCACGATCCCATTATTATATTTGTTTTGGTTTATTTGAGTCGATCACAAATTGATTATATTTAGCCATCTCGTCTATCTAAAGCTTCATTTATATAGAATAATAGTATACATAAAAATCCATATCAAGCGTCCCCCTTCTCTTTAATCCCGAGCCGCAGAATTCTTCCCGTTTTAAATGCGCTGGCAGGGATGGGCCAGGCATGAATGGGTGCAGGAATCCTGCCGCAGGGCACCACCCCAGTGTGCACAATCAGTAGATATTATCACCTGGCCCTGAGGCTCCACAATGCACAGATCAAAGGAAAAGCACAGCCAGTGAGGCTCTTCAAAGTAACATTTGAGCACTGCATGATTGATGCAGAATGCTCCAAACTGCTGGTGATGTAATCATATCCTTCAAGAAAAACACAGCTTAGACAAAGGCTGCTGGTGTGCATTGAGTAGGTGGAGAAAGCCTTTTTAAACTATGGATTATTTTTCTCTTTCGCAGCGCGTTTACAAATTGTTCCTCTCTTTTTGTGTGGGGGATGGGGGGATGGGGGGGTGGGAGCTGCTTTTACAGACGGGTAATAACAGTGGGCGTCGCCAAACAATACAGCAGGTGAAGAAAGTTGACTGCCTCCTGTATAAAGTTTATACAGGCTTCTTGTTTGCACTGTAGCTGTGCTGAATGCACTGCAGATACAGGACTCAGATAAGCACTGCTCTGTACCAGCGCTTTTATTGTTGTAATGTACCCAATGTGTATTGGTGTGTCTACACACTTAGCAATACAAGAACTAAACGAAATGCACCGTTTCTGTAAATGCCTGAACTGCCGACCAACTCTAGAGCATAGGAACCCCGAAGGCAAGGGGGGGGGGGGCGCACACAATGGAAGCAAAGAAGCAATACACATTGTGAGAGTCATCTGCAAAGGCCAGTAAAGATCTGTCTTCAAATCGAATGCCTTCCTGTATGATGACAGATTGAATCAACGTGCCTAACATTTTACAGAAGCACTGCATAGTGTTTGGTGCTGATATTTAAGTCTTGATATTTTCAGGTTAGTTTTAAATTTATGCTTTTTGAAGCATTTGATATTCTGACCTTTAAGTTCAGTGCCAGAAGTTTAGCTGTGAGAATTCAGAAGGAAGGATTACTGTTGTGTATGCCAGGTCGAGTAAGGCACAGTGAGTCGGGGATTACTCTTTAGAGAATGAGGAATCTGGCTTGCCTCTGTGTGGTATGACTGTAAATGTGACATGAGGATAGTTGTGACATTCTGTTACCTGGATGCCGCCTTCTCATCCCAGAGATGAGATCTGAGCCATTGCTGGCGTAAATGCCAGCAATTCATATGCTTTGAGAGGCTCCACCCGCCTTTCTTCCTTGAAAAAACTGTTATTGAGGCCATTTGGAATAGCTATACACTAATGTGCAAAACAAAAAGGCAATACGCAGAATTGTAAAGTCTGGCAGTGTTTGTGGAAAGCGGCAGTATTATACTGTAATCAGCGTGGTGTGGGCTGTATTCAAAGTTGTGCCCTCCAGTCTTCCACATGTAGCTCATACAGTTTTGAATGTACATTTAAGGACAATGCTTTGGAGGCATCCTCTGATCCAGGAGTTAAAATTTGTGCTTGTTTGTTTTCTGGAACCCTGCACAAAGCTGTGAGGAATGAATCCGCCCGGTGTGTGCAACACATCAGGAGTCATCCTTGATAGGTCTCGCTTCTTAACAGCTAGCATGCAGATGTAACAGCAAGCAGGGACACATCTGCTCAGCTCAGTGGCTGCTAGTATTATTATACTTGATTTGAAGGAACAATCAGACAAGTCAAATCCCTGCAGAGTTCTGTTATCCCTGGGAATGAGCTTCGGATTACAAAGGAAGGTGTGAAATTGTGTGATCCGGTGGCCTGATCCAACTTGAATGAAATTGTCATCCTGTATGTAGCTATAGCCTAATAATGTGATTGTGTTTGTTAAAAATTGAACATCTTTGTAAGCTGGTGGAAATGAGTTGGCTGTTCATGTTCTTGCTCAAGTTATGAAGGTACATCCGTGAGGATCAGTGGCTTGCTTGCAGTGCTTTTGCTGCTTTAGTGTCTGTCTTTCTGCAGTTTAAAGGTAGACGCTGCACTGCTATACATACTGTCTTACTGCGGGTGCTTGTTTAAAGGTAGACGCTGCACTGCTATACATACTGTCTTACTGCGGGTGCTTGTTTAAAGGTAGACGCTGCACTGCTATACATACTGCCTTACTGCGGGTGCTTGTTTAAAGGTAAACCCGGCACTGCTATACATACTGTCTTACTGCGGGTGCTTGTTTAAAGGTAGACCCGGCACTGCTATACATACTGTCTTACTGCCGGTGCTTGTTTAAAGGTAGACACGGCACTGCTATACATACTGTCTTACTGCGGGTGCTTGTTTAAAGGTAGACGCTGCACTGCTATACATACTGTCTTACTGCGGGTGCTTGTTTAAAGGTAAACCCGGCACTGCTATACATACTGTCTTACTGCGGGTGCTTGTTTAAAGGTAGACTCGGCACTGCTATACATACTGTCTTACTGCGGGTGCTTGTTTAAAGGTAGACTCGGCACTGCTATACATACTGTCTTACTGCGGGTGCTTGTTTAAAGGTAGACCCGGCACTGCTATACATACTGTCTTACTGCCGGTGCTTGTTTAAAGGTAGACTCGGCACTGCTATACATACTGTCTTACTGCGGGTGCTTGTTTAAAGGTAGACGCTGCACTGCTATACATACTGTCTTACTGCGGGTGCTTGTTTAAAGGTAAACCCGGCACTGCTATACATACTGTCTTACTGCGGGTGCTTGTTTAAAGGTAGACGCTGCACTGCTATACATACTGTCTTACTGCGGGTGCTTGTTTAAAGGTAGACGCGGCACTGCTATACATACTGTCTTACTGCGGGTGCTTGTTTAAAGGTAGACTCGGCACTGCTATACATACTGTCTTACTGCGGGTGCTTGTTTAAAGGTAGACTCGGCACTGCTATACATACTGTCTTACTGCGGGTGCTTGTTTAAAGGTAGACCCGGCACTGCTATACATACTGTCTTACTGCGGGTGCTTGTTTAAAGGTAGACGCTGCACTGCTATACATACTGTCTTACTGCAGGTGCTTGTTTAAAGGTAGACCCGGCACTGCTATACATACTGTCTTACTGCGGGTGCTTGTTTAAAGGTAGACGCTGCACTGCTATACATACTGTCTTACTGCGGGTGCTTGTTTAAAGGTAGACGCTGCACTGCTATACATACTGTCTTACTGCGGGTGCTTGTTTAAAGGTAGACTCGGCACTGCTATACATACTGTCTTACTGCGGGTGCTTGTTTAAAGGTAGACTCGGCACTGCTATACATACTGTCTTACTGCGGGTGCTTGTTTAAAGGTAGACCCGGCACTGCTATACATACTGTCTTACTGCGGGTGCTTGTTTAAAGGTAGACCTGGCACTGCTATACATACTGTCTTACTGCGGGTGTTTGTTTAAAGGTAGACTCGGCACTGCTATACATACTGTCTTACTGCGGGTGCTTGTTTAAAGGTAGACCCGGCACTGCTATACATACTGTCTTACTGCCGGTGCTTGTTTGTGTACAGCATGTTCCATTGGAAAGCATTTAGTTTTTGGGTGTCTTGTTATACAAGTGCCTCAGGTAGGTGTGCTTCTTTCTTTCAGGTCTCCTCTCACCTCATAGTAAATCTATTTGCATTCTGATGTTTGTATTTGTCTGGGTTGGGGACTGGTCTTGTCTCAGCAGTAGATCCAGTGCATCTGTGAACCGATAACATCTTCAGTAGCTACAGCAAGGCTTTACAATATGTGCTGGTGACAAAGCTCAGCAAAAAGATGGGGGGAAAAAGTCCCTTTTGGATGATGTAAAATTGGCTTTAGGTATGGTTTTGCTTTGAAGAAAGCTGCTGTCTACTTTACCCAGAAGGGACACGTCTGCCGGCCAGGTAACAGAGAGCCTGCTTCATAGTGCTAGCTGTGGATACAGTCATGAATTCACTCATCAGGACCCCAAAAACAGTGCAATCTGATCTGTGTGCCTCTGGAAAGTTTAAACTGGGGCGCTCCGCACCGCAGGGAGACACTTTGTGAATATAATGTGAGTGCGTATACTTTAGAAGAATCATTGTCACAATGTATATACCGGTCTGTGAGTGTGAATATAATGTGAGCTCGTATACTTTAGAAACATCATTGTCATCATTGCGAAATGCTTCTTCAGGGTGAGCTTTTTGTTTTATTATTTTATTTGTAATGGTTTTGTGCCACTCAAGCCCTCCATTTAAAAAAAATAATGGTATCGCTGAATGTTTCACTGTATGGTGTATGTAATACAATCGGTATAGAAATGATATCAGAAACAGTGAAATGTAAAGTGTAAAACGCAAGTAAAGGCTTTCCCCTGTAGTTCTGAAGAGGAAGGCGGTGATAGCAATGTTTGAGGAGCTGAAGCTCTGTGTTTAATTGTAGCTGGAGGAGGATGATTGAGTTCACATGGTTTACCAGCTCATTTCCTTTACAGAATTGCAGAAGGCTGGTTTTTTGGTTAACCCTTTTTATGTTTACAAAATAGTTACATGATGACATAATGAGGCAATCTTTTGTTTTATTCTACGAAGAGATGCCGCTGTTTCCTGTAGAGCTGCGTTTAGTGACAAACTATACCGTCTTTCCTTGTTTGTTTCTTTTTTTTGTTGTTTGTTTTAAATATTTATGCTTTAAAAATATGTCCAGCAGATAAGCATGCTATACATGTCCATATCTTTAAGGATGGACTAGGTTGATAATAATGGATATATAGCACTGCATCATTATAATTATGGATGTATAACACTGCATCATTATAATTATGGGTATATAACACTGCATCATTATAATTATGGGTCTATAACACTGCATCATTATAATTATGGGTCTATAACACTGCATCATTTGGTTGCAATGTGTACGTATAGATAAGGCTGCATAGTTACAAACTTACACAAAATGGCGTGTAAATCTTGAAAACCATGCAGTTATCAGTTGTGAAGAGCTTTTATTGTAGTGATAAGCACCTGTGGCATATAGTTCAGTCTATCATATACATTTTTTATATGCTTTTCTCTTGCAGTCTGCTGGTTAGCATCATTTTGCTTCTCAGCTCAAACCTTTTAAGCTTGATCTCTTGGAGGGAGCAAACCCCTTGTCTCCTCCGGAGCTGCAGCATTAAGAGTTGCTGTCTGGCAAGCTGTGTTCCTCATCACAGTTTGTATTTGCTCTTATCTGCATTCCCTTTATGGGAGCCCTGCACACATGCCCTGAGCCCTGAGACTGATGCTATCACGGGCAGGGTATTTGCAGCAGAGCATGCAGTCTTTGGCACATCAAAGGGCCCCATCCTCGCCCAGCAAAACAAAGCAAAGCAAAGAGGGGCGCCAACTGCAGCCCAGTGCGGTGCCTGCATTCTGCATGATCGGAGGCAACGGACTCGGGCTTGGCTTGTGTGGGAGGAAAAACAAAGGCTGCCCCCCCACATATTTATAAAAAGTGAAGGGAATAGACAGGGGGTGCAGTGAAGTAAAGATGTGAGATAAGCAGAGACAGGGAATGAATACAAAAGCCAGAATGAGATCTCCTGCACAGATCTGATTGGAGGGATGCTTTGGATAGCTTGGTGTACACTCTCCTCTTTGTCCTGGGCAGTCTGAACTGAAGGTCCAGTTTGATGAGGGGTGGTGGTGGGAGTAGAGTTGACTGGGACTGCCTTGAAATGTATTTAGAAATAGCAGGGAGCTGTAGTTGTGGTTTGTGGGGATTCCTCTACATGGAGTTGTTGGGATCCTTTTTGTAAGGAATGTTTCTTTTAATGTAGCAAGGCAATAAAAAAGTTTGCCTTTTCCCCCCCAGAGCTAGCATTACATACACTATGCACAGACTGTTGGGTGGAGTCTATGTGTGGAAGCAGGACATATTTTCTGCTATACCTCACATGCTTTAAATATTTAAACCTTTTCTTTTGCTTATATTCTAGGGGCTGTTGAGCTACATAAAAACCCTTTCTAGAATAATGTGTTTGCATGGAACATGTTTTCTTACTCTGAATTTTGGGTCGTCTTTCTTCTTCCTAACACACAATGCTGTTTAATATAGAGACCTGTCCTGCAGATTAAAATGTGCACTGGCCTTTTTTATTTTTCTCTCCATGACTGAAAATGAAGTGGTGCTGCTAATATTTGACATTCTTGCAGGGTTTTCTAGGCCAGCTTGTTAAAACGTTAAGCACCTGTTAATTATGAAAGCATCTCTAGGTTCTGAGCTACAGGTTAATGAAAGCTTTTAGGTTGCTTGCCAAAATGTGTTTTTTTTCCTCCTCATTACATGCAAATGGTTTGTGCAAGTGTTTTGAAGTTCATTTTGTCTGGTTGAAATGCAAATGACTATGCAAATGAAGGCATTTCTTTCCTTGTTATGTCGAGCTAATTGATTTGAAGTCAATATTCATTTTAACGTGTGTTTTTTAATAATTGTCCCTGGTTTTTGTTTGGTTTGTTGCAGGGTGACAGCAGTAAGCGAGCCCTGATTAAACATAAATATTTCCTTTAGTTCTGCAGGTGGTGAAACGTTTCTCTGGCAGCACGTCGAGTGGTTATCTGTGGATTCTTCAGCTCTATATAGATCGTCTATCTGGGGTGTAACCCTTAGCTGTTGAGTCACTCCAGGTTTTGATGCTGGCTCAATAAGACACATCCTGAGATTGTAAGCCATGAAGGGTGTCTAATTGAGTACCAGTTTTGTTTTGTGCCAGAGCCTGGAATGTTTACTAACTGGCCATTGACTCTTATCAACAGTCCTTTCTTAATTTCACTTCTTATGATTCACTTCGTAGTCAAGTGCCTAATACTGTGCTTTGTAAAGTGATTCACTTCCTAAAGGCCTACACGTTGTCAGCAGCACAGAACCCTTCTTGTTACACCAGCTCTCAGTCTAGTGGGTAGTGGGCTTCTATCGAAAGAACAAATCTGTCTTTTATAGAATACTATACAAGGTAATGGAATTATTTCCACACCAATTAAAATTTCTGTCTGTGCTACCATTCATCCATTGGTTTTGTTTGCTTAGGAACTCTAGGGTGCCATGAGCGTATTTAATAATTAGTCTTGTGTCACATTTCATAGCAAATATACTGAATTCTGAATGATTTTATTAGTGGTCGTGGAAATTTTAAAAGTGTGTGTTTTGTAAAAGGGTTCTGTCAACTCCAGAAATGCTGTAGTTGTGTAGGTCACTACATTGACTAAAGGTTTGTGGTGTTGAGTGCTGAGTGCTGACCACTTGTTGCTGCAGTCCCACCTACAAGAAGGAACACAAGATAATAAAGCTGTATCGAACCCTATTCTGCAGACTTGTCCTTGAAATCTGCTTGAGCTTCTACTGACAGCAGTAGATAGCGAGTTAAACCCCACATTCAAGGAAGTGAAGTACAGTAAACAAGAACCCTAAAGCTTCGGACAGTCACAATTTAAAATCGCCTTGTTTGATTTGAAAAGTCGTTTTTGATGTTCAGTGCTCTCCAGAGCCCAGCAGCTTTTATTTTGTCGTTTTGTTGTACTCAGTTATTACTTTGGCCTTCATTGGGTAGCACATTTTGGGATTCATCATAACTGCCTGACAAACAAGCTTGATTCCCCAGTGCTGCGACTGGGCTAGGTCACTGATGAAGCCTCACATTGAAATAACCCTTTTTCATGCAGTTCAGCTAAGCTGACCCAACACAGTGGGAGGGCATTCTCTGCTAGAGCTGATTTATGGATGTTGCTAACTAAACAACAGAGATGGAGCCTTTGATTTTTTTTTTTTTCTCTGACTCTAATTCAGATGTATGACAACCAAAAGAGGCCTGGGAGATGGAAGCTGATTTAATAAATTGCCTGGAATCCATTCCGATCGTGTCATAAAACCTGCCTGCCTGCCTTATACTGTAGAGAGTGCTGGGCCCGAGGCTGGCCAAATGTAACATGCATCTCAAACGACCCATTAAAGAACTTGTAGAGGCTCGAAGCAGCAGGGCGAGACCCTCTGGGCAGGGTTTCTTTTCGAAGTCTGATTTATTTGACACTGTTTAAAATGTTTTGATTCGCTTTTGTTTGTTTTTTTGCTGTTGTGAAGTGTTTATTTTACATCTTATTTTAATGTATTTAATTGTTATTGTAATGTTTTTGCTGTATCGCTGCCACTATTTAAGATTACGGGGGCAATTGCTTCAAGCAGGACTGAAAGCTGAACAAGCAGCACTCGTACCCCAGCCCTGTCCCCCTGTACCCCAGCCCTGTCCCCCTGTACCCCAGGCCAGCAGCACCTTTCTCACTTTTATCTTCCCGTTGACAGAGCGTGGATGAATCAGGAATTGTTTCCCTCTGGTGTGCTTTGCGGTTGAACAGTAGCTGCAGTCGTCTGTGTCCCGGGAACAGTGTTTCTTGATTTCTTTCTTTTTGGTTGGGGGTTAAGGCTGTGCTACATTGAGGGAAGAGGGGGAAGGGGGGTTGGTCGCCTGTCTTCCTTCCTGCTTTTATCTCACAATTCAAAGACTTCACGTTCTACTGGCCAGCTGCCTGCCAGCTCCTTTCATTGTCCACTTTATGACCCCAGGCGCAATGAAACTGCACCTCCACTGGGCTCTGCCAGCGGCCAGCCGCTTGATGTGGACATTGTTGCTGCCGTGTCTCTCCCTCACCCCGGCAACCAGGCCCTTTTGTCCAGTAGCCCTGGCTGTCTGCCTGCAGTCTCTTTCTCTTCCCGCGTTATGGATGAGTCGAGTGTTTGCCGGTTGCTGGCAGGCCCGGAATGGAGTTCCCAGCTCCTCATCTCGTGTTTGATCACTGCAGGGAGATGCATTGCGGACTGGGCTTTGATTCGCTGTCTTCCCAGCTGTTGCACTTGGACACAGCTGTGGGCTCTTTAGGAAAAGGTCATGCATTCATTAAATGTGTGTGGCTTTTTTAAATGTATTATTATTTAAGTAGGGAGAACATTTGGGATTGTAACACAACAGTGTTTTACCTTGAACACTTACAACTAGTAAGCAAAGTTTCACATTTTGGAATATAAATGAGGAAACCAATTGAACCCAACAGGTATATGTTGGTGTTTTAAGAAGTAACACAGCCACCCAAGTGTACACCAGTGTGCAGAGACGGGCCTCGTCAAAATAACTGAAGTCTCCTTTCATAACGAAAGCTTTTAGTTTTACTGAATATGTGATGCTGCAGTTGAGCTTTATCTGATTTGCCACCAATGGCAGTGACACATACACTTTGTATAATCCGCTTTGTACATTTATTATTTCATCTATTTTCGGAAGGTTTATAAAAATGAATCGGAGATGTCTCCATGAAGAAGGGAGATGCATGGCTTGACTTGAATGCAGTTTCTGAACATTATTCTGTATTATAGCAATATAAAGTCCTTGCATATCATTTGTGATGTTAATACCTGTGACATGCCATCTCAGATAAGAGCACATACGCCTTGAAATAATAACAGAACAGTAGAGACAATGCATAATCCTCATATATATATATATATATATATATATATATAATATTGTAATATTCTATGATATCTGTAGCCATCATGTCCCTAAACAATAATATGAATGCATTTCTGTATGCCGTTTTGGATAATACTTTCTATTTCTAACTTGGTTGGTTCACAGGACGTCCAGTCAAGAAAGAGGCACAATTTCAGTTCCCACCATCTCAACGTTCTTTCTATCAAGGTTTCGAGCTGCATTGCATCCAGAAATGTTGCTTACAGATGTGGAACCATTTCCTCTGACCTGGGCTGCTTTGCTGTGCTCCGCTGCTCAGCTCTCTAATTAGCTGCTGGAATATAACCCTGATCGGCAGTTTCCCTGAGCGCTGACGACAGTCCTGCCGGGAATAGCTGTGGTTTTACTCCTGACCTCTGGTTTTCTGGCTGTGGTTAGGAGAGTGCTGCAGGGTACAGGGAGAAGGGAAGGGGTGAACAAAGTCAGCTGCAGATGGACCAAAGAATGTCATCCTTACTAGTGTCAAAACCATGAGCTTGTAGAAAGAATGCAGTGTTTTTTGATTGTTTTCTTTGCTGTGTTCACCTCACTGTATTGTAAGTGACTTTGTGGGTTGAGGTGAGACATGAGAGCTGGGAAATGGGGGGGGTCAGCATTGTAAACCCAGAAAATAGCTGGAACAGTATTTGCTGATATTCACATAGACCTGACATTTCCTTTACATGATTACACGTTCATTATTTAGTACTTTTAGCAGTTGTGGGATTCCTGCCAATGCAGTGTGTCTCCTTGAAAGACTCCCTTTGTAACAGTAGAACATATTTCAGTCGGTTCGAACACCTGACCTGACGGCAGCATCGATGGTAGTGATGACGACTATGTTGAAATCAATATAATAATAGTTTGCACGTTGTGTTCTGTGTTTGGGTGGAATCTGTTATTAGTGTTTCTACATATGCATTGTACAGCGTTATAATGGGATTCAGTCTCCTGCATTTCCAGCTGTGCAAGCCCCAGTCCCTGCAGATAGGAGATTAATGGCCCACTCTATTGCTGGGCACAGCAAACTAAACTCCCGACCGGTGGGTAAACACTGATGAGTCATGCGCTTTGTGAGGCGCTCATTGCTATTCTAATCCAGGTTTTGCCCTTTTAGGAAAGAGGGCTTTACTTTTTGTCTCTGAAGGGAATCGTGCCTCAGTAATTCCGACCTCCCGGGTACATTGTGGGGTGCAGGAGTGACTGCAGTTCAATGACGTTTTCCATCAGGCTTGTCCTCGGTTAATGCAGTTTACTGAGAGTCGTGATAATCAGTAGTGCCGCAGGGTGGTTGACTGGTTCAAATCTCTGATTTTTATTAACCTGTTTTTAATTCCATGTCCTCTCTTTCTCTGTTCACTGTCATGCTAAATACAATCTTGATTAGGAGGACACGCACACTATGCTAAATATTCACTAGGATTCACACAGGTCAGATCTTCTGGCTGCATTCAATACATCTGTTCAGGGTTTAAAAGAAATGAGCACGCATTTTAAATGGTTATGAAAAGCTATTTTCCATCCCTGACTTTAGGAGTACTGTTTTGTCTCCTGATTTAAGATTTATTGGAGGCTTAATGCATTAAACTGTAGCTGTTGCTACTTTTTAAGTAGTATTGTAATAATTTGTTCTGAAAAATGTGTTTTGAATGAATTAACACTGCGGGTCCCTTATCTTTAGCAACGAAGAATTTCTTAAGTAAACTATAAATTTGTTTTCATTCCAATCAGGATTAAGGCGCGGTGTGCTGAAAGCGTATTCAGGTGAAATACTGAACAAAGTCATTGTAAGCTTTGACTTGTCCATACTGTACTGTAGTTGTTGGCAACTCATTTTGTAATAATGTTTTCTGGCATTAGCTGGGATTGATTGAGTCCCATTGGAAGAATAGTGAGTTGACATCTGCTTGTTTTGTATCTGGTCATTTTAGATGGCCAAAGTGATTTGGCCGCAAGCTATTATCTCCTCGCTTTCCAATAGCTTTGATTTCCTTGAGTGGACGAGAGGGAAGGATTTAAATTTGAACTGCAAGTGATCTCATGAGCTGAATTACTGTGTAAAACCAAACCAAACCCCAGGATAAGTGTACTGTACATTTATACAGATGGAGAGCACACATATAGTGTGATGTAACATGCACGAGAGGTGTAGTGCAGGGTTGGTGTGTGTGAATAAAGCTGTTGCGCGAGTCTTTTTATCTCTACGGTGTACCTCCCAAAAACAGCGAATTTGGAATCCAGAGTCTTTACTGCTACCTGTTTCTGTACGTACAGATCTGGAAGTTCGATTTATGAAAATGATCTTTTAATTTGTCTCAGTGGTTGCATAATAAATAAAGAATAATGTCAGGTTTGGCACACAAACGTCTTTCCTGCGACGGGTTTGACATTAACCATGGCCCCACGGCCCGGGGCTGCTAGGGATCGCAGTTTATTATAGTTATGAAGCACCACAGGCCCAGCTGGGCCAGTAACATTTTTTAACTGTATAATGTGTAAATAGTACAGTGCACATGGCTTCCGTTTCATGAACGCAGGAAAATGGGTCAGTGTGCCAAAAAGCTTAAAAAAAACTAAAAATAATTTACCAACTCAATTTTAAAAACATTCCTCCCAAAGAATATGCATGCGAGCGAAAGTTTTTCCCCCCACCTTTCGGGTTTTTTCAGGACTGAGTCAGTTTGTGTTCACAATGCAGTTTGCAAGTGCACTCGGCTCGTTCTTATGGTGTGTGAACCAGATGTTTACAATATCCTGCAGGCATATTGAAAGATGGCAGCTATTGATGTATTGCTCCGGTTTTTGCGTGTTTTAGATTCTTGCATATTGCTGTAGAAGAAAGCTCTGCTGGAGCATTTCACTAATTTAATGAATACATTTCTTGAATGCCTACAGCAGGAGAATGCAGTTTACGCAATTCTGCACGGTTCTTCTAATGTGTGCATTAAACAAAGTAATACGAGAAAAGATTAAATATATTTTATTATTTTGTGAGTTTTGCAAGATTTTGGTGTCTGACCAAAATTTCTACCAGAACTTCAGTTTCTTGCCCTATCCATGTAGTTTAGGGTTACCAGGTTTCCACAGTGGAAAAACAGCAAGGTGTTGTTTTTTTGTTTTGTTTTGTTTTGGGGTTTTTTTGCCAGAAATAACATTATATAAAATAACACATTAATAGTTTAAAAATTAAACATTAAACATATAGTATACACATAATCAGAATGGCTAAACAAATAATCCATAAGATTGTTTGTTTGTTTGTTTGTTTGTTTGTTTGTTTGTTTGTTTGTTTTATTTTTGAATGGCGCTAACACACAACCTAATACATTACTCTGCTATTAGCTTACAGTTTTGTACTTATTATTGGGCCAGTTAAAATTGTATCCAGGCCAATAAAAACACTACCTCAGTGGCCCAAGGGGCCAGCAGTAAAAAATCTAAATGTAGAGCCCTGCTGTGCCAAGCACAAAAGAAACATTTAACCCTGTAGATCCCTTGAAGCATCAGAGGCCTGCTTTAGAACAAGTGGCTGCTGGGTAAGATCAGGGCTGGCCAATCCGGGAGCAGAGGGCAGGCTCTGCTGGGCGCTGCAACTTAACCTGGTCGATAGATGGGATCTTTTTTTGCTTTTGAAGATGGTCATGGCATTGGCTTAACTGCTTAGCTTTGAAGAAAAACTCTATTACCTGCTAATTCTGGGAGGAAAAAGTTCAAATTGAAATCCCTGGCGAGGATTTTGCTAGTGACAGAATGTAGCATGGGCACACAGCGTCGTCCAGTATATTGGCTCTTACTTCATTCATTGTTAAGGGTTGCTCTGTGTATTCACAGCAGTATTTTTATTTGATTGTTTTCCTCTGGATCTGAGTAACAGCACTTCCAGTTTTGAAGTACTTCCACACAGTTTCCGGAGTTCCTGGTCGTGTTGTCCAAGGTTCTCCCTGAAGGAATAGAACCCGTGCCCCTCTTCCCTGCTGCCTCTGTCTGGAATTCCATCGCTTTGCTCTGTTTATTCCCATTCCCATTTCCTCTTCAATATCCTTAGTGAAATTGGAGCCCCCTGTTTTCGTGATAATGCCGTCGAGGGTTTTGTCTTGGATGAGCTGTGGAAGGAGGTTTCCCCGTGCAGTGTGTTGCAGCAGGCTCTGATTAGTCTGTGGATGAATTGGGTCCCCTTGGACCACCATTGCTGAGAAGCAGTATTCTCCAGAAACGCGACGGATACGAGGAACGCTGGAACAGCTCTGTAGATGGGCCGGGCTCTCATACTCCAATCGCTTCATGCTGTTCTGTATTTTTCACATTATTGTTTAATGCTATATTTTTTCTGTTGCTTTACAATTGCAATATTGCATCCTAGCAGAACTTTACTATTTTCAATAACTGCATTCTTCTGAGCGTGCAGTTTAATTTTCTGATTCAAAGCTTTGTGTAATGTATTTGCTTGTAAAACAGTGTTTCACTTGAATTTAGGGTGGATCAGTTTTAGTCTAGATTCTCCCAAGCTAGCTAACACTTTGTAAACAACACAAGTCAAACTGGATTCCCTGCTGTAATCTTCCATTGCAAACCCTGCTTGACCTTCTAGGTTTTAACAAGGCAATGGGGACTGAGAAATGTAGTGCAGTCCCTACAGAGGATGATGCAGCTTCTACTGACATTTAGACTTCACATCTCGAAAGTGTTACTGTAGCATCGTCTCAAAGCTGCCACAAGGATCTAGGGACTGGAACCTCATTACACACACATTTTCTTCATATTGAGTTCCCCCCCGGACTGCTTATATTTATATTGGCTTTGCATATAGTTTCATATTCTCTTAATCACACACTGTTGTATTTTATGGAATGAATGTGAATCCATTAGGAATACTTCCTGCAGTTTACATAACACATGCGCACACAAACACACAGGGTCAAAATCACAACGCATGTAGCTCTGTGCTAAAACCAAAACCAAATCTATAACTAGCAAGAAACATGAATGCACTGCATACTGTGGAAGAGCCTAGGTTATTGGTCTGAAGCTTTTTAGCTCTTTTTGGGAATAGTATGCAAATATGGCATTATGCTGTTTGTTGCAAGGATGGCGGTGTCTGAATATGTGAGTTTTTTATTTAATAGAATAATAGACAAAGGTCAAGCTCAGTTTTAATAGTGCTGCAGGTGGGGTGAGCCGCTGTAGCGCTGGCTCTGAGTGATGTTTATACTCTGTCAGCTGGAGCTGTGCTTGGATCAGCCTCGTTCTGTCACAGATACCATGTCAAAATGACAGGCGAGCAGGAGGGAGAGCAGCTGGAAGGAAGATACACTGATGCATCTTTAGTAGTCAATGTGGAGCCGGTGCTGTAAAAACCGTATGATATAAATTGCTGAAATGTGTCATGTAGGTTAGCTGAAGACATGAGAACTTGTAACACTGGAAACCGTGACGATCGGCCTAGAAGGCATGATTTTTGATGTGATTTTTTAAGCAGCTAAAGAGGAAAATGGTCACCTGAAAGGGTTAAAGGAAAAACAGTCAATATTATTTTCCTGAAGAAAGAGGATTGTAAAATGTGAAACGCTGTGCTTTCCAGCAGACATTGTGTCCTGCCATTGCAGCTCACCACTTCTTAAAGAAGTGCAGCGGCGTGACCTTAGTAGGGCAGACAGGAAGTGAGGCAGGTGAATGTTTCTTCCTCTGCAACACCAGCACCAGTTAGTGTTTCCTAAAGAAAACAAGCGTGGGAGCTGTGAAACCTGAGCTCTGTGGTAATCAGACTGCCAGCTCACATTCAGCTCCGGGCAGTCGGAGGCCAGCTTTCCTTAAAGACGAAAAGGGCTCGGGTCTTGTGTGCAAAGCCTGTATCTGTCCCAGTCTTGAATGATACAGTGAAGGTGTTGTATTGGTGTTTGAGTCGGAAATCAAACCTTTTTAAACGTGTCCTGTCAGGGTGTGTTGCTTCCCAATTTCTAACCTTAAAGCCTGGAAAGACAACGCTTGGCAAGGCCTGCAAATAATAATAATAATAATAATAATAATAATAATAATAATAATAATAATATCTTTATTTTTATATAGCGCCTTTCATAGTGAACCACCATCACAAAGCGCTTTAGAGGTAGGCTATGAACTGTGCATTATATGCAGAGTCACTTACAATAGGACATTGATTTAACATCTCATCTGCAGGATGGAACACAAGGAGGTTAAGTGACTTGCTCAAGGTCACACAGTGAGTCAGTCAGATGCTGCAGCCAGAGTGCTGACTCCCACATGTCGTTCACAACACATTACTCCGGTTCTTAAATCACTGCGCTGGCCTCCTGTTTAAATCAGGATTCATTTTCATATTCTGCTTACTACTGTACTTCTAAGGCCCTTGATGGTTTGGGGTCTTTATATTTACAATAGATGTTGGTACCGCGTGCTCCTCGTCACACCTCAGGATCAAGTGAACGCTGAACTTCTGATGGTTCCTAGAAGCCGTCTACAATCAGGAGGAGCAAGGGCCTTCAGGTGCTCTGCTCCCTGCCTGTGGAACTCCATCCCAGGGCATGTCAGGAATGCTGGCACTGTCAAATCTTTAGAATCAAATTTAAAAACAGATTTGTTTGGTTTAGGTTATTGGTGAGCTGTGTTGATTGGCCGATCGATTTAAAAAACAAAACAAAAAAAGGTTTGATTGTGAAGTGCCCTGGGATGCTCTGCATGAAGAGAGCTACATAAAAGCAAACTGTATTGTATTGTATTGTATTGTCTGATGGGTCTCAAGCCATCCTAGCTGCTTCCACTGATATGTTAACCTATGTGCTGAAACTTCTTCAGATTAGGCACGGGATGGGTCTCTGCTGCTGTGCAGTTACAGCTGTCACTGTGAGCTCTCTGAGGGGGAGGGATGTCCGGGTCTTCAGACACATATTTGTCTCGGGTATGGTTTTTATTTAATAGGCAAAAGGGGGGGGGGGGGTGTTCAGAACCAGCTTAGTTCAAACAATCAGTACATTATTGATGTATAATTTATTGAAATATTGCAAAACTCTCTCAGGAGGAAGGGTAAAGTTGTATCATTCATCATGGTCCTGTTTATTTTTAAATTTGTAAACTGAATTCAAATTCCAAGGCCATACGGGTTCCAGATTTCTCAGAACTGCAGCAATCCTCTAGGAAGTTTCAGAGGTGTAAACAAAGTCAAGTGGAGTGTAAATAGTTGTAGAGTGGATCAGGGCAGCATCCAGTAATCGCTAGAAACACATCATTGAGTCTGAAGCTCTCTAGCGTGGGGGGTTTCACAATGAAAGCATAATGTAAACCAACTGCTGCATAAGCTGGCCGTTTAGAAGAGACCGTTTCGACATGTACTGCATGCAGTGATCTGTTTAAAATCCAGTGCTGGCACATCAAAGCAAGCCTGCAAAGCTCATGACAAACACCAAGGATTTGGAAGTGACTTTAAAGTGAGGCAGTAAGCAATATCACTCTAGATTGGCAATAACAACTTTGGATTGGTTGAATATACATTCTGGGAGAGGTTTGTTTGTGTTCAATGTTCAGCATTCACAGAAAGATTGGTCTGTGCATACCTTGTGACAGCCGCTTGAGAACTAAATGTCTGGTGTTATTTCTCAGGGTGAGACGCAGGGCAGAAGAAGGCTTTTGCCGTGGTCATTTGAAACCATTTGGAATTTGTGAGCTCCAGCGAGTCAGTAATGTCCCTTTCCTTTTCCTTTAATGCTGGTGCCCAGGCTTTTCATTCCTGGACCCAGAAGAACCCCCAGTGGGGCTGTGTTCTAATCGCATTCCGAAAGGCTAGGCAGCAGCTTGTGCCACATTCCACAATTCTGGGGGCTTTCCAAGCGACGAAGGGATGGATTTCTCCTAGCAGCAATGTTCAAAGGGAGGGAGACTTCAAAGGGGATTCAGAAGCGAGGTGTTGATGACTTCTGTCCTCCAGGGTACCGATTTAGCTCGTTCTGGACTTCAAGTCATTTTGTAGATCTCTCCCAGCCTTTGCCTTCCTATGGCATTACTCACATCCTATTAATGCAGACTTTAGCTTTGTTTTACACTGGCCGATTAGGCTTCTTTCCGTTTGTGCTAAAAAAGCAGAGCAGTGAAATTGCAAAGAAGCTTGATTTTGTATTTTACCAATAAGAAATGGTTTTGTAAAGCTTGACGATATCAAATGTGAGTAGGCTGCCATGAATACTGTATTAGGCCGACCGAAACAGTAGGAGCAGCTGCTTCCCTGCATCCCGTTGTCAGCCCCTCTCACTCTTTTTTTAGTGACACCTGCAGGCATTATTTCTGTCATGCAGAGAGAAGGCAAGGTTTACAATTAGAATTAATTTATCGGAGCTCAGATAATAAAACATGTGTGTGTTTTTTTTTTTGTTTGTTTTGTTTTTTTAAACTCGGTATAACAGACGATTTCCTTGTGTATGTAAATCACTTGCAGTGTGTTTTGAATAAGGTAAATGACATCCCGTCTGTGGAGGAAGGAAGTGGCTTCATTAGTTATTGTTAATTAAGTGCTTGTGGGAAACCTTTCATGGGTAATGAGGGTGTTTTATCAGAAAGGGCTGTTTATTTGTTAATTTGCACCACTTTGAGGAAAGGAGCAGATGGTCGGAAAAACACAAAAGGAATTTTGCAATTCCCATTTCTGCCAGACAGTCTTGTTCACTGAACACGCTTGCTTAACAAGCCTGCTGAACTTTCGACAGTAAAGTTACCGTTGTGGTGCATAAAGCTCTGTGAAGCTGCTTTGTAGAGCAAACGCAATTCTTAAATATACATTTACCATAAGCACGGCCCAACCTAATGATAAACAACAGGAAGAACTCTTGTCAACTCTTTGGGGGGGGGGGTTGCACTGGCCCACTTCCATTCATAAACCGTTGCGCCCTAATATTGTATTCTTAACATTTTGTTTGGCATAAACTAGTAGCATATGTCACTTTGGCAATATCTGCATGTTTATTGGTTGGGTACTCTATGTTTTGAATAGAGTTCTAGATTTCTAATGATTTGCAACCTGTTTAATAGTATTAGTCACCTACGATGAATACATATTAACACCTATTTTACACAGATCTCTTGGTATTCAAAGCCATGGAAAGTGTAATGCATGCTAATAACATATGATTGTTCTGTTTATTGTTGCTGTGGAGCCAGAAAGTACTGGATTTCAAACTAGCAAGCATCACAAATGTTTCCTTGATGGATAAAACCAAGCGCTCTCTTTTTGAACTTGCTGTACACGATCCACACAGGATGTCCTGTACTTTTGTTTGAAGTGCAATATAAAACCTTGTTTAGTGTTTCCACAGCACCCTGCCAAAGTATACATGACGGCACCCCTAGATCTGCCTGAGCCTGGGCACTGGGCTCTCTTCTGATAACCCATTGCTTTGGAGAATTGTCTCCCCCCTGCATTTCTTTTCCATAAATCTTGCTTTTAGGAGTAGCCATGGGTTTCCTATTGGCAGCTATTCTCAGTCTAGCTGCTTTCAATGTCTGCATGTGTATTGTGATTTCCTACAAGAAATAGCCTTCTGGTGATGTAATACAATTCTTTTAAACACAGATTGAGTTTTTAGAAGTTGTTTAAGGTGCCCAATTAAAGCACAGAGTGGTCTAACATTTTCACACACGAGTGCCTATTGTTTCTATATCACTGATTACTGACCGAAAGTTGAAATGCTCACACCTGTAGGTGTTCATGCAGGTAGGATAGGATATAAATGATCATTCATGAGGTGTTCTAATAGATTTGCACACTGCTGTATGTTGTGTGTGACATGGGAATTCCTAAAATCCAATCCCAGCTTTCAAGAAGACCTGCGTGAGGCTCTGAAACTGTCGACTGCAAGCCCAGCAGTATATATTGACATATTTCAGGGATATTAAGTGTCCATTCGAAGTGTCTGCTTGCGGTATTGAAATCGCAGCAGTGTTTGCTTACATGGTTACCATGAGGACAGCGTCCAGTTGTAATTTCACTGAAGGCTGCGTCAGGGCAACAAACCTCCAGATGACAGGTTACTTGTGAGATTATGTTAACAACACCATTTTCCACATTTCTTACGCTCATCTTTGATTCCTAAATATGTCTTAATGTACGCCTCCCGTGGTGTAATTCATAATTTGTATGTCTGAAAATATGTAGTGGTGATTTTAAAAGAATAATAATAAAAAAAAACCATCAGATCTAATGCGTGTTTTTCCAGGTAACCATTGTGATCTGATGAAGACAGGTAGTGATTTTTAAACAGCCAGAGAACATCCCTGTCGCTGCCAGTAGGGGGGGTAAGTGGAGTAAAGTCCCCCCTCTGTACAGTAAATAAAACACAGTGGCTATTAAGTTTAGAAAAAGCCCCAGTTCCTACGAGCAGAAATGCTGTGAATGCTTTTCACTTTTGTCACTGTGCCATCCTATCTGTTCTGTTGCGAGGACAAAAGAGAGGAAGTTTTCTTTTCTCTTTCTTTCTTTTGTTTTACTCAACGGAACCTTTCTGAGATAATATTACAGAGGGAATGCTGCTTCCACCTGTGCGGCTCTCCCAGCTGCGTTCTGTAACAGTAGCTGTGCCGTTCAAGGACACGCCGCCCTTTTCAACTTATTTCCACCACTTGGGGACCAGGCAGAGAGATCCTGTAACTGGGAAAGTCCAGCTCCACCCTGCCTACATTTCCATTTGTGCAGTTCAAACACTACAGAGCTTCCCCTTTATAAGGAGACCTTTTATACCACAGGTTTTGGCTCCCATTAGCCCCATAATTCCGTTTCATTCCCATTATAAGGTGGAACACAAGCAGCATGGTCTGGTAACTAGCGAAAGCAACAATGGTGTGGTTTTTTTTGTGTCCTAAGCTTGATCAAGGGTGGAGAGAGAGTGATCTCCCTTCTATACAATCAACTGTTCAATCGTCTCTCTTACGAATTTGGATTTTCGGTGGGCTCTTTTAACAAAGCAGCCACAATTTCAAAGAGCTCAACACGCTGTCAGCCCGGGAGCTTCAGAAAGACAGCTTGGGTATGCTTGGCAGGGGACGCTTCACTCTTTGCCTGAACATGTTCAAGCTACTGGGCTCCCTGCTATCTGGGGGATGTGCTTCAAGCAGTAAGGGTGCACAGTTGTTCAAATAAAATATGTATGATCAATTTGACAGTGTGTCTGTTGTTAAGTTAACATAACATTGAATGTGTAATGAGCCATCCTATAAACAGATATTGCTGTAGTTTGTTGTCATCGTCTTTTACTTTGGAGAGAATATACTGCTGTCTCAAAACTGTAAAAAACCAAACAAAACACACACAAACTGTGTAAAGCACTACAGCTATGGCCAAAAGCTTTGCATCACCCTAAGAATGAACAAATTGTGCTTCATAGTTGAATGAAACCTGTTGAATAATGTTACGTTAACATATATTGAGTTACTTATTGCCTTGTACTTTTCCATATACTTAACAAAAAACTGACAAATTAAAATTTGACATTTCGAAATCTAACATAAAATACTGTACTACTATTATGGCTTTCTGGTAGACTTCTGCAATATCATTTTGTAGTTTATTTGATTACATGATGTTAAATAAAATAGCTAAATTATTTTTAAATATTTTATATATATATATATCATTTTTTATTTTATTTATTTGTTTATTTACTTCTGTATCAATCCTAAAATTCTTGGTGATGCAAAACGTTTGGTCATAGCTGTCTGTCCTTTTCAGTGACATGAGCACTGTTGTGAAGGGGATGTGATAGATTAAGCTGCTACAAGGCTAGTGGCATCCAGCACCACCCTCTCTGTAGCACCACTCTCGGCTAGTGGCATCCAGTACCACCCTCTCTGTAGCACCACTCTCCCAGTAAGTCTCTTGTGGCAGTTCTTCTAGAACACGGACCCTGTTTTCCACACAGTGCTGTGTTTGCTTGTGGTTTTCTACAGCTGCTCATATCAAATGATTTTTTATTTCCTGATAGCGCAACGGGAATGCAGATACGAGACATTTTCTTTCATATCATTTTCTAAGCTGCCACAATGGCTGGCAGTGTGTCCCAGGGGGACTGTTTGCTCTCAGCGCTGTGCTGTTTGTTCAGTGTGTTATCATTTTTTTTTTTTTACACACAAGGAAGTGTTAAAATAGGTACGTTGCCTTTCAAGACTCGCAGATTCACAGCTGAACTATGTGCAAGCGTCTCAGGTTAACCTAAACAGAGGACAGTAAATACTTACTTTAAAATACCTGGGCAAACAACGGCTGAGGGGCCAGTTTATAGTGACCAACCCTTCACGTGGGAAGGCCCTCCATGAGATTGGGAGTTGGAGTTTTATTGCACCTGACCTGTTTGTAAATCGTTTAAGTTACAGGCCTTGAGTTTTTGGCCAAATCTCCAGCTGCATCAAATTCTAAGACAGTGTTGTGTAAAATGAAAATGTTTTGGGGCCATGACTTGACACCAGGATAACCCCTTGGTAACGATTTAATTCCAATATAATATTGTTTTAATATCAATGGGTTAGGAGTTACCTACTGTATCATTTCTCTCATCAAGCTGTGGTATAACCTCAACAGAATGTGCTGGAAACTAATCGTGACAAGCTGAACTTATTTAGCTTTTCTCTTTTTTTTTTTTTTTTTTTTAAAAAGACAAAAATGTGCTCAAATGCTGCAGTGCGTATTTCTGTATTTATGATTAGCTCCCTCAAACAAACAAAACCCAGTTTGTTAAGTCATAGAGGTACAAATAGAGTTTTGGCTGATGGAAATGTAGAGGAGTTTGAAAGAAAGAATATAAAGTGGTTGTGGCAGAGAGCATCAGAGTGGCAGGGGATTGTGGACGTGACAAAGAATAAGGGACTGGGTGGTGTGGCTTGCATTCTGATTCACTCCCAGAGGAAAACTCCAAAGGATCTCTATAGGCATGTTCTGAATCCCTTAAGAAGGACAGTCAGGTTAATCCTATGGGATGATGTATTTTTTTATTTTTCTTGGTCCCAAAGGTTTCCTCCTTTTTATTCCTTCTAAGGAATCTGAAAAAAGGTCACCTCCTATGTTAGAGTCCCGATGTAGCTCCCTTTTTATATTTTGTTTTACAGCTTTGGTGTGACACATTAAGAACTGTTTTAATAGTTAAAACCTTGGATACACTCAGAGTTCCTTTTAGCTTTCCCAGTGACCGACTGATCGGATGTTGTGTCCTGTTCTTTCGCTAGGCGTGTTCCTCTGTTAGAAATCCAATTGCAAGCCTCCTTTGGAACGAGTGCCAGCTCTGAGACGGCGATACTGGGAGGAGGGAAGGTCTCCTCTAGAGTGTCAGGAATGGTCTCAAAACCCCAGGACAGGCAAGGGAGACTGCTCCTCAGTGAGCAGCTTGTGGGGCCTTATTGGGAAGAGGCGGGGGGCAGCATTTATCAGAACAAAAGAGGTTGTGCAGCAGCAGGCATCGAGTAGAGAATGAACAGAAAGCAGCACCCGGGTCACAAGCATTCCCTCATCTACAGCAGGGGATGACGATGGGCTGTTCCCCTTTATAATCCCAGGGGCCAAAACATAGAGCAGTGATCCAATGACCAGTGCAATAACCAGCTTCTAAAAAAAAAAAAAAAACGAATTCTATGTAAGTGAAGGCGAGCACAATGGGGCAGTGTGTGGAGACCAGGGTGACAGACGGAGCTCTGACATTCTGTTAGACTCCAAGCCAGAGGTCACAGCGCTATTTACTTCCTGTCCTTCTTTCCATTGGCCAACAGGCTTCTCAGTGTTTATTTGATCCCCCCCAACTCCCAGCCACCACCCTGCTTTGGATATTCAGAATGAAATGGGTTTAATCTTTGTCTGACTCGCCCTAGCTCTGTTCCAATATGCAATATATAATAGACTGTTCAACAGGTTCTAGAAACATTTGATTTTGTGAGTGCTGTGTAGCCTCGTGTTTTAAAAATGTTTTTTTTGTAAACGCATAGTCAACCTTTTTAGGATGGTAAGCGTAGGCTGGTAAGCAAATACATTTTAGCAAAGTCTGCAGAGCCATGAGGTTTATAGCAGCATATCGCTGATGGCTGTTTCATTTACCAGCACAGGGATTCCACAAGATGGCAGGGATCCTGCATCTTCATCTAGGTTCTGGTCTATTAACGTTAGAGACATTGCTGTAGAGATGGGTGTATACTTTACTGCATGTTGGAGAAGGGCGAGGAGGGCTGTTGGTATCAGTGGAAGTCTCTCGTGACTCTGCATCTCAGCTCATGTTGAAGGGGGTGATGTTCTGTTGGTACCAGTGGAAGTCTCTTGTGACTCTGCATCTCAGCTCATGTTGAAGGGGGTGATGTTCTATTGGTACCAGTGGAAGTCTCTCGTGACTCTGCATTTCAGCTCATGTTGAAGGGGGTGATGTTCTGTTGGTACCAGTGGAAGTCTCTCGTGACTCTGCATCTCAGCTCATGTTGAAGGGGGTGATGTTCTGTTGGTACCAGTGGAAGTCTCTCGTGACTCTGCATCTCAGCTCATGTTGAAGGGGGTGATGTTCTGTTGCCTCTCCTCTATGAGGACGACTCGAATCCTTTGCTTATGTCTCTGAGGGGATCGGTACCTCCAGGTGTGTCTGCACTGGGGATTTATACAAGAAAGATTACACGGCAGAGAGCTGGAACTGTCCTGATGAAAGCTGTTGAGATATTCTCTCTGAAATATTTTCAATTCAATCAATCAACCCTCAAGCAACAATACTAAAATAGATTGCAGATGCTTTAAAAGATTGGATCACACTTTGGTACAGTAGGAGACATTCCACTTCTGATAAAAGGCAGTGGGTCAATCACTACAGTAAAGAGATGTTAATATTGATATTAATGAACAAATTGTACTCTTTGCAGATATTAAGCCAGGATGGCAGCTGGTGCACTTGCACAGAATTCAAATCCAGAATGTTTTGGTTAGAAGTCTGAGCTACTAGGGAGTTTCCTACGACAATGCAGTGAATAGCCCTGCATGTTCATGGTTGCCATGTGTTATCACAGTTTAGTTTTTTTATAAAGATGAAAATTGCAGCTAGATCTTGGCTCTCGTAAGTTTTAATATTTAAAATGGCTAGACAGGAGTTCATGTGATGATAATGAGCTCTAGTGTAACAAACTCTCAGGCAGGCTGCACTTGTTCTGGTCGGGAATGCCTGGTTTTGATGGAAGATAATCGAATACCTGAACTTGCCTTTTGAATTGGGGATGTTTTTGTTATCCTCTAGCTGGAGGTATGGTGTTTATTCCCCCTTTTTTATTGAAGCGAGCAGAAATGTCTGTCAATTCTACAAGCATGCACAGAACTTGTTTTGTTGGGTGGAGAATTTCTTGTACCACCCTTTGAGAAGTTTTAAAGTAAAAACCTCTTCTATAAAGAAACTTAAAGCTAAATAGCTTCATCACAGTGTTCTCTTCCCCAGTAAGGAAAATATACATTCCTGGGGCAATGCAAATGGTACACTGGTATGCACACCTGTTGCAGTACCATCAGTGGGTTCTTGAAAATCTTTAAAAGACTAAATTGTGGGAATCTCAAGACCGTACCATAAAGCCAAGGCGTTCCAGGATGTAAGACAAACACTCCAACACTATGCCATGGGCAAGGAGGTCATGCAGAATATCTTGTAGCCCAACAAGAGAGAAAGAGTGCAGGGCTCAGAAAGAGAGAGGGCACCTGGGTCATCCCTGCCCGGAGGCTGCAGCCATGTGTTGGCGCCAGGGTTTCAAAGCTGGTTTATTGTAGGGGTTGGGGATTGTTTGGTCACTGGACTAATAGGATCAATTGGGCCAGGTCATCATCTTGGCAAGTTTCATGCAGATGTGTGGTAACGTTTTGTGGTCTTAAACCAGGGAGAAGGAAATCTGGGAACAGAAGGCAGCTTTAGCCATTAATCTGCTTTAGAATTAACAGAGTATTTAATACAATTTGTTTCATTAGTTGGATTTTTTTTTTTGTACCAGCTGGTAATTAGAGAATGTTTTTATTTATATTGTTTATTTATTTATTGAGTATGGCAGATGTATACATTTCTTCTTCTCTAAGATGATACAGTTTTCTTAATGTCTGTGCGTGTGTAGCTTCTAACAGCACCTACAATGCATCTGTTAATAATGCACACAATGTGGTGCTCCCCAGTCTGTTTGCATCACACTGGATGCTGCCCTGGAGAATATGCTACAGTTCAGCCTTGCTTTAAATAATTTATACAAATCCTGTGTTCTTCAAAGCTAGAAGTTACTGAGGAGTATCAAAGGCAGGATCCCATTTATTACATAGCGATGGTGTTTTTGTTTTACATTCACGACAGGGTACTGCAGTTGCCATCCTCCCTGTTCAGTGTCATTGTATCGGGTTGGTACAAGTTTGAGGTCTGGAGTAAAGTGCTGCTCCTGTAGCTGGGAATGAAGTTAATGCGGTTCTTCCATCATCTCCATGTCCCTAAGATTCAGTTTACTACCCGTTTTTAACATCCTGCTAAATCTCCATTGTTTCAGCTTGGATCAATGTTTCCCATGCTTCAGAACAATTACTGAAAAAAACATCATCTTCTGACAGACTCTTCAAGCCTGATTGTGGGGGAGTGGCTTTGACAATGAACCACTGGAAGAGTCTCCTGTCCAAGAAACCACTCCCCTTCTTACTCAATGTACCATGCAACAAAATTACAAGGAACTAGATATATATATATATACTGTATATATGTGTGTGTGCATAATTTTATTTTTATATAGAATTAAAGCTGTTCTCTAATTGTGTCTTTATTAAAATACGTCTGCCCACCACGAGTCTCCTCAATTCAGGTCAGTGGTCATTCTTTAGGTACCATGTCATAAACAGCCCTGCTTACAGAGTCCTGTATTGAGTTTGGAGGAGTGCATTGGATTGTACATTGTGTGTAAAGCCCTGGTTGCAGAGGAGGGAAAAACATTGTGTTATTGGCAACGGTCTACCCTTCCAAAAAGATTTGTGGAATAACAAATCAGTTGCATTACTTAACTGCATTGCAGGTATTTCTCTAACATTTCATGTATAAATGGAGAGGAAAAAAATCATTATTATTATTATTATTATTATTATTATTATTATTATTATTATTATTATTATTATTATTATTATTATTTGGCGAAAGAGAAATCAAGCCGTCATCCTTTGTTGTGCCCAAAATCATTATTTTCCTTACGGTTAAAACAATATGGAAAATGATCGAGAAGCGCAGAACATGTTGATGTAACTCTTCTGCTTTGCCATTGGGCAACGCTCCAAATAAGCTCCACTCTACACTTCAGGAGAAGCGACTTGCTGTTGTTAATCATTTAAAGTTGAATATTTAAAAGGATTTCAATCTATTGTAAAAGCATCTTGAGTTCCTTGTTTTTTTTAAAAGGGGGTTGTTTTAGATTGCATTCCCAGTCACTTTGTTTATCACACCTGACAAGCTGGGTTTGTATTTAATCAATCCAAGGTAATCCTGATGATGATGATGATCCCATTATTTGCAGTTTTGCTATTGATGAGATGATGTTCTAAGTACCGCTATTGCTGATTTTTTGTTTTCTAAGCCTTTTGTAGAACATGTTGATTTGAGTGTGGTATGACACCCCCTCCAGGGTATAAATAATATGTTCATTTGTGACAGCACTGTGACTGCGATGTTAACTCTGTGTGCTCTGCCTTGTTTCAGATGCACCCTCTGGGACTCTGTAACAACAACGATGAAGAGGATCTCTACGAGTACGGCTGGGTGGGCGTGGTCAAGCTGGAGCAGCCCGAGCTGGACCCCAGCTGTCTCACAGTTCTGGGGAAGGTAAGAAGCACTGGACACTTGGCTGGGGCTGGGCAGCAGCACACCATGGCGAGCTCAGTTGAATCCTCCTGGCACAGCACACTGCTTCTCATCGGAAGTCATGGGAGTGATCATTGCAGCCACAGGTCTCTTGTAAACATGTATGCCTTCAGGGAAGCATGGCATGACACAGGATTGAAAACCACACTTTTTTTAACAGAATTCAGTCTGGTTTTAAAGTTATAGCAAAAGTAAGTGAGGATGAGTTGACGAGCTGACGGTGGTGCTAAGGGGATTTCTAGAGGGATTCATGTTGATAGCTGCCTTTGTAATCGGATTGGACAGTGGAGAAGATATGTCATTGTAATATGATCTAGCGTTAGCATGTAATTCCTTTTGTAAAATGAACAAATACATCAACCATGCATTGCAGCTTTAAATTGATTCTAGTTAATGAAGTAATTCCATAAATCTTTCCTGTCTTTCCCGTTTGCTATAACGTGCTTATTTTTTATTTTATTTTTTTTCAAACCTACATGGCGTGCAGGACAGGTGAGATGTATGGAATCCTTCCATTAGCTTTAACACAGTTTAATGGAATAGTCACAAGAAATCATGGCTTAATGGAAGGGTTGTCCGGACACACAGATTGGTGTCTAAACTTGCTTGCAAGTCAGATGCTAAGAGTGAAGCTGAATATTTCCACAGCCATGCAAGGCATTTGTTTTAAGCTGTGCAGCAAAGGGACCTTGAAAAGCACAATTCCTGGAGTGCCTCAATGCACAGCTGGTATGTGCTTCATTAGTCAGTATAAATGAAAGAAGTGCCATTCAGTCTGAAAGAATGTGTCTGCGCAGGGTAACTGCAGGTGGGAAGGCAGGTGGGATTTGCTTGTGTGCTCCAGGAAGCCATTCATTCATTTCATTAATTGCCTCTTAATCTAATTGAAGTCTAGTTTCCTGGTAACAGATTGATGACCAAGACTTTAATGCAGGTTTTGAAGAATGATACCTTCTCAGTGTGTCGATCATATCTGTCCTGCTAATATTATTTTGTTCACGTTGTCAGCAATTAAGATATTCTATATATAACTATATAAAAAGATGTGAATGTATTTTGAGACGCTACTCTGTTTTAGGCTCCTCATTTTACAATATACACTGACATGGATCATACTGAATAAATATGAAGTGGATGGTTTGCAAACTGTGGTAAAATACGCAATCCCTGAATCAGGTATTTATCTCTCCCAAACAGTTTGATACAGTACCATTTGAAAGCAAAAAAAGTCATTCTAATCCCTAACCTACTGAGCAGGGCCATCTTGCTGTTCCGGGGATCTTCGACTGTGTAGCATCGGAATTCCGGTACAAATGAATAAAGCACACTCCCTCGCTTCCTCTTGTTCTCACTGATGTAAGGCATCTTTAGCGACCTGCTTTTAGATGCGTTTGAAAATGATCTTCATTACGCCACCAGCCTCATTAGAACAGACAAAACGGTTTCCTTTTTTTAGGACAGTGCTATAATTAGAGTGGAATTTGCTGTCACATCTTGAAAATCCCAGGCTGGGACCCACACAGCTGGGGGCTCTTTTCCCAGGCACATTTGCCAGATGCCCTAATCTGCCCCTGCCAGACTTGAATAAAGCTCCACTACTCCAATCAAACTCAGGGGGCTACTGTAGCTGGTGCCCCTTTCCTGAACTTTTCAGGGGCAAACAGTGAAATAGCAGCGTGTTCTAAAAGTAGAACATGGATTTCAGTCATTTCAAGTGAGAAGTGCAATGAAGCAGCGAGCCAAAAGATGCCGTACTGTACAAAGCAGAGTTTCAGCTTTTGAATCATTCAGTCAGAATAACAGCACACCACTAGTCAATTAGCTTGCTGTGCCAATATTGTTTTTCAGTAGCTTGCTTGTTGTCTTCTTACTGGCTTTTGCTTACATCCCAGTTTATGATCTGATGAGAAATATTAGCTTATGCACAAACTGATATGGATTAGAAAATGATCTACAGTTCCTGTTTTTTATTGACTTATCATAAGATGGGAGTCTAGCATCAATACACATGCTAAGAAAGAAGATTTTTGATTCCTGCTGAAAATCTAAAAAGGAATATAGCTGGCAGTTTACATTGTCTTTAGAACAGCAGTGATTGCCTATCTACGGTACCATGGTGTTAGATTGAGAGTTGACACTTTTAATTCTGTACACCTCCCACCAGGCAAGGAGAACTCGGGAACACTATATGAGAGATTTCTAAGCTCGGAATTGACGTATTGCAGCAAGATTTCAACCTCATATACGTTGTGCAGTGTAGACCCCCTGTGAGTGACCTTGTATGTACAGTAGTTATCTTACACAGAACGTGAGTCGGAATGGTAGTGCAGCTCTTCTGCTTTCTTTGTTCATGCTGTCAGAGTGGTGTGGTTTCTTCCAATGGTTTCACTGTAGTGTAACTGGCACGCAAGACAGCGACCTCGATCTGGAATACTTTTCCTGAAATGTGTCCCGTACATTTCTAATTACACTTGCAACTCATGATGACAGGACATATGTGTCAGTATGTGGGGATGGAGTTGTGAGTGTTCATCAATGTGAGCACAGCACAGCTGCACTGGGCCCTGGCCGGCACACTGTGGACAGTAGCATCCCCAGCAGCAGCAGCAGGGACTGGTGATCTCCGTTGTTCCCATGTGAATTTGCAGGGTTGCAGGCAACTGTGTTAAGAATGCCTTTCAGGATGCCCTGAGGATTTCCATGCTCTCTGGCGGGGCCATCTGAGGCCATCAGAGCTCTTCATCAATCACTATTAATTATAGATCATGTACTTGCCTGCTTCTGAGGGTAAGCGCCTCTGTACAGTGTGATGCATGTCACGGTGAACTCGGCGTGTCTAATGAAGAGGAAAAGCAAACAGCTGCTCCTTTTCATAACCAAGTGGCTTTCAGATCGTGAGCTCTTTCGACACAAAAGAGCAGAGACAGCAGTACAATAAATAAATACATGCATACATATATACAGAACTAAAGGAGATGTCTAGTACAAGCTCCAAGGAATCTGGTTGGCCACATGTTGCATTTTACACAAAAGACTGCTTCACTTCTTTATTTCACATTGCTCTTTTGAACCAGAAGACAGAAAACTCCACAGTGGACTTTCTACTATCTCCAAAGTGCGAACTTGTGAAGTGTGCTGGTTTTTAATTTTTAAAAGTTTATTTAATAATGAATGCCGGATAGCTCTAGCATGTAATCATGCATCATTAGGGAGCCGTTTGGTGGACTACAGGTTGCTATGTAGGGTGTCCTCTATTCCAATCCTTCATCACAGTTTCATACTGTATATCATGTAAAGGAAGCATCCTGGTTCATGGGTACACGGTTGAGAAAGAACCAGTCCCTGTCTATAAGGGGTAGGAAGTTCACACCTAGAAGTGTATTTACAGTAATCAAGGCCCTCTTCATCCACTCTGTGTTTACATCTCTGCATGACACAAGTCTCATTCTGGTCTCTACCAACCCAAGCCCTTTTAAAGTTATCTTTCAAAATGTTTGGCTCTCCAGAACTATAATTAACCAGAGTCTATTTTCCAAATCTAATCTCTCTGCTCCACCCCCCCCCCAATCCCACTCCCATCTATAAAGCCTTCTAATCATCCATCATGACAACCGTGACTCTATAATGACTTGCTACGAAGGCCAAATGCCATCTTGTAAAAATAAAGAGATGCTTTTCTAATGGTGCAGACAAGAAGAGTGTGTTCTTAAAACTTTACTGTGGCAAGCTGCTGACCAATATACTCGCCCTATTTCTTGGATGTCTCCCAGTCTTCCCTAACTGGGCCTAGTGGATTTATTGGGGGAACAAAACTAGTAGACTCTCAGCAATGGAGGCGAAACGCATGTCTGTAAACTACAAAGCTTTGAGCTGGCAAGTCTGCATGTAAATGAATAGCAGTTTTCACTAGGACTAGAATTCTGCGAGATTTCCCATTTTTTATTCTACATGTATTTATATTTGAAACTGTTTGAACAAGCGCTCGATTCCTTGTGTACATGAAGGGGATATAAACCCTGCTGCAGCCTCTTCAGGCTTCCATGGGTCTGGGAATGGGAACTCCTCCTGGGTTTCGATGGGACTTCAAAGCTGCCAGCATGTTATCATGGAAGATGGATTTATTAATATCTTTTATGTAATTCATTCCTTTGTAATGCTAATGGATGGTCTTAATGGTTGAGTCTGGAAATGTATTTCTTTAACCTTACTGGGTTCATTGTTGGTTAAGTGGGATAATGATGATGTTAAAGGTAGATTTTTATATTTTATATTTTTTGGTGGGAATAATCTGCTGTGATTCAGGGACCTCAACCTTGCGTTTATTTACAATTTGGTTTAAAATGTATTTACCATGAATGTCCCAAATAGAAACATCTAAGCCTCCCATTCTTTGTGGTGTGTAGTGATGTTAAACTAGTAATGCTCAAGGTCGTGTACGTCCCAGTTTGGCCTCTTTTAAAAAGGCAGCTTGACCTCCAGATGTATTTATCTGATGAGCTTTTGAATAGGTCCGTGGGTATCCGGACAAAAGAAGAGGTAGAAATCTGAAAACCCCAAAGCAAAGGATCTAAGGAGGGAGCCGTGCCTCTTGGGCTTTCCTGTCACATTTGTGTGCGCCTGAACGCTGCGATATTATCTCGCCGGATTTTCCTAGCAGGGTGTCGTCCATTTTCTTGCCAGGCTGCGGCTCTCCCCATAGGCCGCGTTTTGTCCGCGCGGCCCTGTGTATGAAATCATGGGTTCCCAGGCTGGGAACCCACTGAGCCTGTTGCCATGGTCACTGGGAAGCTCCCAATGTCATGTGGCTCAAAGTGAGCCGCCCCCCTAGTAGAATTACTCTGCTTTCAATGGGAAGCACAATGGCCATTATTATACCTCGCCGCCCAGGCCTCAGCATAAAAAGAAACCATGGGGCTTAAAAAAATAAGAGCGGGGTGAGAAAAGAATAAAAAACGAAAAAGCACAACATGCTGCTACTGAGGTAAACTTTTTAAAGATAAAAAAAAGTCTTCAAATGACTGGTGCATACAGATACTGTTTAGTTTACAGAATGATCCGATATATTCACACACGTCTTTGTCTCATTTATGGTCTTCTGAAATGGAAAAGCAACAGGATTTTACTGAAAGATCTGCAGGAGGCCTTTATTAAAATATTTAACGTGCCTTCCTTTCTTCAAACTCTCTCTGAAGCACATTGGCTCAGATATCTGGTAGCTGCCCTCAGAATGGACGCATACACACTTGGAAGATGTCTCACTGAGAGCTCGTCCGGCTGTAAATGATATCAGAGAGATGGAAAGAGCTTTGATGAAGCAGTGAGCACACGGGTGGGGGAGTGAGATGGGGGCAAGGCAATAAAGAGAGAAGTTTAATCAATCTTCAGTTCAGTCGCGGGAGATGCTTTCAGCACAGGCCAGAGCTTTGTCTTCCCCCCGACTCCCTTGCTGTGAATCCCTGTCGCGTTGCCTCATTCATCCCGAGTCCTGGTCCGTGCAAACCTGCTTCACAGGGATGGATTCCCAGGGGGAAGGGGGCCTGTTTTTAAGCCCCTCTTTGTGATGCAGAGGGGAGTGGGCAGGCCAGCTGTGACCTGGGAGCCTGAGCTCATGGAGGAAGAGAACATTGAAGGATAAAACGCAAGCACACCTGGCATAGTGGAGAAACTGGGCTTTCTTTATTTGGGGTCCCACGATGGAGGGAGGGGCCATGGTACAGCACATCACCCGATTGTCTCTTTGGGGAATGAGCTTTTTACTTAGGAAAATGAGGGGGGAGCATATTATAATATACTGGTGTCTGTTTCATTAGTGTAAGGATCTCCAAGCCTAAAACAGAACTTAAGAGGGAACTAAAATTTCCTGCGCAGGTTCACAGGTTGAGGTTACAACGCCTCTGCCAGCCTTCACCCCATTGTTATTTTAGTTTTTTTTAACCATGCTAGCCATTCCTCTGTAAACTGTGTAACACCACACCAGGGGTAAATGTTTTTTGTTTTTGTTTTCCATACTCTGATCTGCTGCCTTTGAAGCTGTTTTCATATTCTATGTGGATCCTGCTTGAGGTAGCAGTGCCTCAGGGGTATCTCCAGCAGTTCATTCCAATTGGAACCCACAGATTCCTCACGTAACTGTTTATTGTTGCTGTAATAAAGTGTTCTGATGCTGGGGAGACCATAAAACCTTTGTGCGCACTCCTAGGTATAGGAACACCTGTGGTGATCTCCCAGATCACTTATCTTGCTGTTGAAAGGTCAGGCGGAGCTGTGATAACTACGGCAAGGCAACTTCAGTGGATTGTGGTAAACACGGTGTGTTTGGCTTACCTGAAGAATAAGTCTCCTTTGCCAAGCTTTTAATTAAGAAGGTGATGGATCTGTTTGGCCCTCGTCCATCCTCACTTACATAAGCATGTAGAGATTTGCATCCGTGTTTTTAAATTAACCTGATTTAAAGCAATATAATGTTTTCCCATCTAGTTTTAAGAACAGTGATGCTCCACCTGTTTGATATTCCTGTCTCCTTATTATTTCTGGTACTTTTAAATTAAAATGTTTACCCCACATTCTTTAATCATTAGATCTCATCGTCTCCTTTTTATATGTTGTTGCCTCCATGATGAACTCATGCCAGCTGCAAAATAGACATGAAAAAAGATGGCTCTCATAGATCGTTTTTTTAAAAGATCTATAGCGATCCATTGAAACTGTTTGGATTGTGGAAAAAAAAAACCCACACACCTCCACCACCACATTCCCCCCTCTATTGAATTGCTCTGACTATGTCCATAGCGATACATTGTATACATGTTATTTAGACTCCATTCTGTGCTAGATAAACAAACAGATGTTAAACCGATAATAGTTTGATGCAGTTTTTACAGAAAAAAAAAAGAATTACATTTGAGCGTTCAAGTTGTATAATTATAGCAGGCAATTTGGAGCCCCTAATTAAAGGGGGATACAGCCTGCCTTCTTCTTCTCCTAATCTTCTCCCCTGGAGCAGTCCAGGGCGCTCTGTCTGTGCTTGCATGAAAGAGGCTCCATGTCCTTTGTAATGGAATCTTCTCCTGGGAGGGAGGGCTCTTCCTGGGCTCTCAGCAGCTGGCCAGGACGCTGCCTCTGGAAGTGTCCTCTTTCCTGGGAGCTGTTAACCCCTGAGGGGCCGCATACATCTCAATGAGGAACCCTGTCACTTTTACAACCCTGTCTAAAAGAGGGTTTACTATCTGTCTCCATGGTGTTCATAAACATTCCGAAATGTGTAAGCCTCTCATAGAGAAATTTGTATTAGTTTCATTCTGCATGTATTCAAGATTGCTGTGAGTCTTTTGTAGTACCTGAAATTATTCCCCCTACATCTTTAAACACATATACAGGTCAGTTCAGTCTACTGCCGCCACCGTTTCATATATTAAAATACACTTTGAGAGATGCTGCTTTGTCAACGTTCCCCTTCTTTTAAATCATGGCTGTACTGTATGTCATCCTGTGGCCGTTTTGGTTAAACTGAATCTCTGTCTTTTTATATCATCTTAATGGTTCATTATTTTTGCAATACTCTATCAGTTTTAAATCCTGCATCCCTGAGCTGTTTTGTAGATTTATAATGATGTTTTATGATGACATTGCATTAGAATTAAACAGTATCCAAGAGTCAGATTAATAGGATTCACGCTGGTAGGGAGCGTTCATTAAAAGCAGTGAAACTATACTGTATTGCGGCTGGAGTCCACTGGCACTGCTGTCAAGAGTTAAAGAAAAAACACAAACAAGTGCAGTCTTTGATGTGATTTAAGATCTGTATTAAAGAGCCTCTCTGTTATGTTATACGTTGCCTGCTGAAGGTAACCCTTCCCAGCTGTGAATTGCAGTTGCTCGGGGATTTTCTTTATGTTGCTGGGTTTGTGAATTGGAAATGGGATTGTAATCTCAGCCTGGATCGATGTTGGCACAGTAGCTTCTGAACTGTACATTAACAAGTGAAAGTCCCTGATCTGTTAATAAGACACTTCTCCAGTTAATGCAGGGGCATTGGAGGCAACACACACCTTTACAAAGCTGGCCTTTTTAATTTATATTTATTTTTCAAATGAAAGTTGACATGATCTCCCAGGTTTCTGTGCACGGTTGTTTTAGCGGTCCAGGGCTAAAAATGTTTTCTAATAACAGGAATGATTGAAAAGCATTCTTACTTGGTTGTGGCTCTGCTGGTGTAATGTTAATTGCAGTGCAAGCAATGCTCTTCTTTTTGAACAGAAAAGGGTTTTGAAAACGCTGCTATCAAGCACATTCCAGTAGATTATGTGCTTATTTGATGTGCACATTTAATCACATCACAGGGTTTGCCCAAAAGGCATCTCTCGCAGTTCAAAGTATCATTGCTGGCTGAATTGCATGAAGAGTTTATTCATTCCTGTAAGGTGATCTTTTGGTTGTATGGAGAAGACTAGTCTTGCTTAAAAATTTATTGAGACCATCTTTTTACTGGGAATTCATTCCAGTCTGCTGTAGGCAAATGATTTTATTCTGATGAGGAAAAGTATTCTTGATGAGTTTTCTAATTAAAGGAGAGCATTATTTTTATTATTTATTGATTATTTTTTTTTTTGGTTAAAAAGTTTCAAAGGGTATCCCAGTTGTCAATGTGTTCTAAAATCATTCCTAAACCCTTTGTTTAATCTGTTTAAGGTGGAGCAGGTCTGTCCGTTATCATAAAGAAACAAACAGGAAGAGCTTGTTTGGTCCTTGAACACGGGGTGGTGGTGGGGGGGGGGGGGCCTCCAGAAACACAAGAGGAAATTTAATTAGCAGTTGTCCATTACCGGCTGTCTAGTTTCCATCAGGCCTCATCAATTACAAGCTTAAGGTTTCTGCCCAGCCTGATTAGCAATTGTTTTGGAATCTCGGATTGGGATAGAGGAGGGTGAGGGGGTGCTGCGGCTTATTTTTATATTCTTATATCCAGTTTGACCAGAGGAGGACAAAACAAGACTCCTTTACTCACACACACACCCACACACAGACACAGACACAGACACACACACACACACACACACACACGCATGCTCTCACACACACTCCATAAACACACTGGAACCGCCCTCTCGTATGTAAATTATTTAAGAAACTGTTTACTTCTCTTGTGCTCAGTCATGCATAAGAAACAAGGTTGAACTTTTAACACAGCCCACAGAGTGCACGGTGGGTGACGGCTCCGAGAGGCATTTTTTTGGCTCCAGTGTGAATCCCCCTCCCATGAAAACACATTCCAGCACCTTTAATTAATGTAGTGCTGCCTGAGCCACAGAACGGGGCTTCATCGAGCGAGACAACGGCAGGTTTTATTTGGTTCTACAAAAAAACAACAACACATAAACGGCTTATTTAAAGCGAATCTCTCAGAAATCCCTGTTTTTAAATGGCCTTGTGCTGTCAATTGATTTTTAGCTGTTCTGCAAGCTTGCCTAATATGGATGGCATCTACATATTGAGTGTAATCGTTCATTCCTCCTTTTCCCTCAATCATGAATTTATTATTTCCTTTGTCTGTAATCAATGTTCTGCACCTTATTTCTCAGCATGGTATTCTAGCGAGTGCCATTTTCATAGAGGTGGGGAGGGTAAAATCTAAAATGAACGAGATGCTAGTCTTGCTCTTACACTGAAAAGATGATTAATAAGAAGTTAAATCGTACATGTGCTGTCGCTTATGGTGCAAGGTCGCCTTATTACAACAAAGACTGAACCGGGCACATTGCCATCCACTCATATAAACAAGAAGAAACGTGGTCCGCGTGCAGCTTCTCTCAAGTAGGAGTGTATTCTCACTGTAAAGACTTCAGAAATGTGGTCAGCATGCAGCTTCTCTCCAGTAGGAGTGAATTCTCACTGTAAAGACTTCAGAAACGTGGTCAGCATGCAGCTTCTCTCCAGTAGGAGTGAATTCTCACTGTAAAGACTTCAGAAACGTGGTCAGCATGCAGCTTCTCTCCAGCAGGAGTGTATTCTCACTGTAAAGACTTCAGAAACGTGGTCAGCGTGCAGCTTCTCTCCAGTAGGAGTGTATTCTCACTGTAACGACTTCAGAAACGTGGTCAGCGTGCAGCTTCTCTCAAGTAGGAGTGTATTCTCACTGTAAAGACTTCAGAAACGTGGTCAGCGTGCAGCTTCTCTCCAGTAGGAGTGTATTCTCACTGTAACGACTTCAGAAACGTGGTCAGCGTGCAGCTTCTCTCCAGTAGGAGTGTATTCTCACTGTAAAGACTTCAGAAACGTGGTCAGCGTGCAGCTTCTCTCCAGTAGGAGTGTATTCTCACTGTAAAGACTTCAGAAACGTGGTCCGCGTGCAGCTTCTCTCCAGTAGGAGTGTATTCTCACTGTAAAGACTTCAGAAACATGGTCAGCGTGCAGCTTCTCTCAAGTAGGAGTGTATTCTCACTGTAAAGACTTCAGAAACGTGGTCCACGTGCAGCTTCTCTCCAGTAGGAGTGTATTCTCACTGTAAAGACTTCAGAAACGTGGTCAGCATGCAGCTTCTCTCCAGTAGGAGTGTATTCTCACTGTAAGGATTTCAGAAACGTGGTCAGCATGCAGCTTCTCTCCAGTAGGAGTGTATTCTCACTGTAAAGGCTTCAGAAACGTGGACGTACTTTGTTACTGTGTCATACCCATGCCATGTGTCTGAGAAATCTGGTAAGTAGAGTTCTAAAGTCATGGCTGTTGGATCCGTTCCTGGGTCCACTTTTTTTAATGACTCTTTGCTTGCCAATGGCCCTTGCTGATGCCCCTACCGCACATGCAGGGTGAAATTGAATGGTATGATTGTTGATTATGCAACTGCAGTTGAATAGCAACATTACATGGTGTGCTTGGGCCATGGCAAGGAGAGGAGCCATGCCACTATTGAAGGCTGCATCAGAGCCCTCCTGCGGTCAGCCATGTGTCCACAGCAGCCCAGGCAGTGCCCTGGGAAATGTAGGGCAAGTCGCTGGGCAGTTGTAAATAATTACTCCAGCATTCCTCAGATTCTTTTTCGTCCAATCTTTTTTTTAAATTAAAAAAAAACACAATAATTTGTTTTGTGAAGCTTGCTGATTTAACAAGCCAATGCAGAACTACAGGACGGTTTTTAAAGCACTGAATCAGGTGTGACCGTGTCCTAGCACATGAGGAACAAACTGGTAAACATTTACTACTGCTGATAAGAAAAGTGCAGTTTTCTTTCTTTTTTCTTTTGTTTAATGTCTTTAAAACAATTGTTATCTGTCACTTGGTTCAATTTCTGACGGAAGACAAATCCACTGCCCTCCTCCCCACTTATAAATGCATGAACACATCTCCAATAAAAGAAAAAGAGAAGAAAAAACCCTTTTTGGCTAAATGAGTGCCCCCTGTCCCCCCTGCAGGACTTTCCAAGCTTGTCATATCCTCCTGTCAGAGTGGAAATGTGACACTTCTAAAAGCGCCTGATATGATGAACAGCCGGTCCCTCCCCTCGGAATGCATTCATCTCTCTCCCTGTGGAGGGGGGAAAGCTGGAAGAGTCTTTCATTAATAAATTCCTTGTGCTTTTGATGGCGAGCAGCATTTCCCTTCAAGCTCTTTGTTGTATTCACAACACGTACAGTATCCCTCTCAATGCCAGGGCTTTGTGACAGCTTTTTATTTAATAATGTAAATCTTCAAGGGTCTGTTTAGCCATGACGGCTGGTAGTCCATGCTGGCATTAAGACTTGCTCCACAGCTCTCTGGTTAAAGTCTTGGTGCTTGGCCAGTAATGATTGTTCATTATTTCTGCACTACTTCACAAGGCTCCAGCGTGATTGGCACCTCATTTGGATGTGTCAACAAGTGTAACAGGCCAACGGGACGAGCAAGATTAGAAATAACTTTTATAAATGTAATACGATGCCTCAAAGAACTACTTCAGCAGTCCTGGCGAAATGTATGAGGACGTGTTGCCATGTTTTGTCATTTGTTTTTGTTAACATATTTCCCATTTAATATTTTTTTTTAAGAAAATAAATAGGATGAGCTTCATAGTTTTGTTTGTTTGTTTGTTTGTTTGTTTGTTTGTTTTACCTGCATCCTCTTTTCTTCACCTCTGTGGGGGAAAAACCCTCCTGTCACGTTTTGTAAGCGATGTCACCCCACTGTATCCATTGATAGTGACATGGCTGCCCTTCACAGATAGTGTTCCATTCTGCTGTGTTACACAAATCGAGGAGAATCACTATCAAACTACGTCATAGCTTTTTTCCTGTTTACAGCTTTTTAAAGAGCCAGCAGGGCCCTTTTTTTTTCGAAGGGGAGGGGGGGAGGGGGGAGGAGTTGATTCAGCACAATGAAACTTGCATTACTGTGAATCCACAAATCAAGGGCTGGATCTTTTGCATTTAGGAGCCATGTGTGGAATGACTGTGATTGTGCTGCAGGTGCAGAGCGCATGTGTGGAATGACTGTGATTGTGCTGCAGGTGCAGAGAGCATGTGTGGAATGACTGTGATTGTGCTGCAGGTGCAGAGCGCATGTGTGGAATGACTGTGATTGTGCTGCAGGTGCAGAGAGCATGTGTGGAATGACTGTGATTGTGCTGCAGGTGCAGAGCGCATGTGTAACTGATTGAGCATCGCAGTCATGTCATTCTGATCACATTGAGTCGGCTGGTGGCTGTCAGATATATATATATATATATATATATATATATTTTTTCTCTGAGCTTCATTGTTATTGTGCCTTTTCATCACGGCACACCAATCCATTTTATAAGCTTCGTTCCAATCAGCAGTCATATTTTAAGGTGATTTGAGTAGGTGTGTTCCCTGTAGAAATCATCAGTTACTTTGGCAGCTCAAAGGAGTTTTGGTGTTCCTGGCTGTGGCCCTACAGAACAGGTGTCCACCAACACAAACTCCTTTTGGCACAAATCAACTTGCTTGTTTGACCAGGGCTGGATGAGCATGGAGACTGACCAAGTCCAGAGTCTGTACAGAGCTTGATGTTTAAAGAGCCTCTGCTGGAGAAATGACAATGCTTTGAATCCTTTCTGATTTCCACACTGCATACTGAACCTCATGCTTCTCTTCCAGAGCACGGGTCCCATAAGAAACCATGGAATAGCCACCATTCTGTACAGCTTGCTGTGCTATGCAGACGCACAAGCCTTTACAGAGATTGGATGGTTACAGCTCTGTTCTGCACAGATGGTTGTGTCACAAGTGGTTGTAGGTTTAGAGGTTAATGGTAGCTTAGCCTCTCTGTAAAGCAATTGAACATCTTAAATATTTTAGCCATGGGGCCAGTAAATCTGACTTGTAAACATTTAACACGCCACACCATGGAGCACTACCAAACAGTCAAAGGGACCAGCCCCTCTTTATATTATTAGTTTAATCTTGCTGAAACCAAGGCCACTCAAAGTCCAGGTGGTTGTACTTGCTATTGCATCAGAGAGTAAACTCATTCTGTTCTCAATACTTTATTATAAACCAAACCGAAATGAAACAAATAATAGCAATGTAGCTTTCATGAAATATAGCCCCTTGCTCATAAAGAGATTCGAGGTATTTCTCTCTCTCAGCATTATGCTCTGCAAAACTATTATAGTTCAATAAATAGAAATGTTAAGGCAGACCTGGGACTGGGACCAGTTGACATGTCCGCTGTGTTGAGCGGAGTTATTTTTAAACTGTATTCCTTTACAAACGTCTCTCTGTTTCCCTGGGTGCAAGAAGCTGGAGGATCGAGAAGCCTCGTTAGCAAGGTTCTAAATGGAATATTTAAGTTACATGGCTGTATCTACACTGACAGTTCTGCGCAACCTTTTAAGTGGTATAAAAATGTACGAGGGAGGGAGGGAGTAAGGTGGGGGAGGGAGGGAGGGAGGGAGTAAAGTGGGAGGGAGGGAGGGAGTGAGGGAGGGAGGGAGTAAAGTGGGAGGGAGTAAAGTGGGAGGGAGGGAGGGGAGTGAGGTGGGGAGGGGGTTGTATTGGTCCAAGGGGGGGGACTCAATTCCATGCAACCTTAAAGAATGTCTACCCCTGTCCATTATGTCCTAACCCTCAATTTCACTAACAGTACTAACCAATGCAATAGAGTTTATTAAGCACTATTTAATAATGGCTGTACATGCATGTGGAGCCTGCGAGTTCTGTAGTGAGCCAGCATAGTGTGTAGCAATAGGCTGTGAAGCAGTGGCCTACTGTAGGTACTGTGTGTGCAGCACAGCACTGACTGCACTAGTCCAGGGTTTTTTATTGGATTTTGATAGTTCAGCCTTTGGGGACACATTCAGATACTGTGCAGATTAGTGTTCTTACTGGATTTGAGGGCTTTCTTACTTCTCTAATGCCCAAAACTTTATAAAGTGGCTACAATGACACTAAAAAGCAAATCTCTCAAAATCATATTGCTCTATTTATTCTTAAACTTTAACATCATTAAAAATTGAGCGATTTTGAAAAAATGTGGTCAGCAGTCAGAAGGTTTTTGTTTTTCTAACTAAAATTGTAAAAGTTTTGTGTGTCAAAAGTAAGTCTGGTTGGGCTGCTTGTCCCCACACCTAAGTCTAATTAAAGTCGAGTCATACGAGGGTAACAAGTTTCATCCTGTGTCTGAGAAAAACCTTTTTATTACAAAAAAACTAAACATGAGAGAAAAGGGTTCATTACAACGCTGTAAGCATTGTTTATTCATAGTGGGAGAATGTAAATAATACCCCGGCCCCTATATGTGTATATTTACAGTATAATATATCAAACCCTCATAGATAAGACGTGACTTATACAAGTTCACCTTCATCTTTTAATACACAGAACAGCCAGGAGGCAATATATAATCACAGCTTAATGCCCTCATTATACCAGTGGATAGAGAGTGAGAGAGAGCTGGATTTTAAAAGCATGCTTGTGTGACTAGAAGCTGAGTGGTGGAGGGGGGGGGGGGGGAGTGGTGGAACAGTCCATTATTGTGGTGTGAAAGGAATGTGCCGTATGGCACAGCCTAGCAGACTCCCCCTCCTCCTCCCCCTTTCTGCAGGTGTGTTTATACGCAGCTAGTTTTCGGTGTGTGAGATTAAAAAGCACTTCAAGTGCACAGGCTGTGGCCTGCTCGGTTTTCTGAAAGAAGGGGTGTGTGTTTTTAAAGAGTGTGTGTGTGCGCGCGTGCGTGTGCAGAGGGGGAGGGGAGTTGACTGCATTCTGTAGTGAGTGAGTTTGCAGTTTAACCGCTTTGATCTCCTGCCAAGAAAACCTGGAAGGTCAGCCCCGGCTGGAGCAAAAGCCTGGAGAGAGAGTGAGAGGGACACAGCCTTTGGATTCATGTCATTCTGAGCTGGGTGAGAGAGGAAATGTTGCAGCTCATATGCGCTCAAGACACAGTGTCATAAACAGGATCCCTCAACTCCATGGTACTGGATATGAGCTGTGGTGTAGTGTTACTACTGCAAACTTTACAACCCCCCCCAAGAACCCCTACATACACATGCATGTACATACATTATTATTAGTGTCAGTAGTAGTAGTATTGTTATTTTAAGGAGTGATTTTCTATACAAAAGTGTATGGTTACACCTGTGTTGCAGATACAAAGAGTAGTACAGAATCCTAAATGAATGAAACAATGCACAGGTTAAAGTAACTTCTCATCAGATCGTCCATTTGCCTTGTACAGGGCAGCTTGGACTTGTAACTCTGACTAACTCTTTCCACTCTGCCGAAAAATATTGATTTGCTTACAAAATGGTACCCGTCCCTGAACCCTCTCCCCAAGCACATCTCCACACAATCCCTCTATTGGAAAGGTGTTGGTGAAGGAACAAGCCAGAAAAAAGCAATGGGTGGCCTGGTAGGTGCCTTCAGGGAAATTGTTGCTGTCATTCGGCAAGTCGCTGCATCAAGGGGCTGCCTGAAAGTGGATTTTCTGTAAGCTCTTACCAAGAGCTATTCATTATTAACCAAGAGAGCAGACATGCAAGGGAAGTGGACAGGCAGTGCTCGCTGGCCTCCAGCAGGGTAAAAGAGACATACTGTAGAGAGGCTCTCTCCCTGCTTATTAATTATCAGCAGTGTGGAGTAATGGTTAGGGCTCTGGACTCTTGACCGGAGGGTCGTGGGTTCAATCCCCGATGGGGGACACTGCTGCTGTACCCTTGAGCAAGGTACTTTACCTAAATTGCTGCAGTAAAAACCCAACTGTATAAATGGGTAATTGTATGTAAAGAATAATGTGAAATAATGTATAATGTGATATCTTGTAACAATTGTAAGTTGCCCTGGATAAGGGTGTCTGCTAAGAAATAAATAATAATAATAATAATAATAATTACGTATATCAAATACAGATAAGAAGAGTGGCGCAAACATTCATTCTTTATGATGATAGCTTATTCAATACAACCGTTTGCCTAACTTTGAACCACTAGCGTCAGTGCTGTGGTTTTTCAGAGCCGACCTTTTTAAAATCTCTTACTGATGTATTTCTATTGCCGTCTCCTCATGTCAGGTCTTGTTGGGAGGATGGAAGTCACAAAGCCTCCCCAGTACAGTTGCACTCCCTGTAGCTCCACCCCCTCTCCTTCACTTCGGATGTCTAATCCCGCTGGGATTATTGACATATCTGAGGTCTCTGTGGTTATTATTATTTTTATTCTTATCGTTCTACCAGCAGTCTGCTCAGCCAGAGAGCGTCGGTATCTCTGCATTATGACATTTTAAAGGAATTATTCATGAAAAGCTGCACTACACATTACAGCATATTTCCATACTGCCTGACATTTCAGAAGCTGGGCTAAAGAACCAAACCACATGGGATGGGGAACCACAGTCTCAAACACTAAGAGCAAAACTCTATTGAACAGGCACAAAAATACACTCAATTAGCATCTTGACAGTGCTGGAATGTTACGGCTGCAATTCCTTATTCAAGCAGCAAATGAAACGGCAGTCCTGGAAATCTGCACTACGTATTGCCTGCTAATTTCGAAGGCATGCTGTAACAAATCCATTATAAAATCTGCCTCCTGACAGACACAACTCCTCATCCGAGTGATAAGAGAATGAAGGCTCTTTGAACTGGAAACTACAGTGTGTAGGTCTGCTAGGTCTGAGCAATGAAAAGAAGCTGTGCTTTAATAGTTTTTATTGCATAGTGTTCCTCTTTGCACTCTCTTTATTACACTTTTTGTTGCGAAGAGTAAAAGTAGAATTTAATGAACGAGTCTGGATGGAGTGACTTAGTTTGAAAAAAGCAAAGAGTGACCCCTAGTGGATAAGATTGGGACGTGTTCACCTCAAAAACTTTGGGCCAAAACTTGCAGACAGTAACACTGGTTTACTTTTTCTGCAGTCTATAATTACGAATGGCATACAGATCATACTTCCTGACCTGATGCTTTGAGACCAGTATCTTCTCGCCTTGACTTCATTTGAATATTGCAAAGCAGCGCAGTTCTCACATAGCATGGTATGCAGCAATGTATCTGCATGGCTTTGAAGTGCCAGCCTGAATGTATCATAGAGAATGCTGACTCTGAATCTGAATAAGTAAACTGGAGAGAGCAGCAGGAACGTTTCATGTTTTAAGTCTTTGTGCTGAACTGGACTGTGCTGTTACTGAACTATGGGATTTCCACTGTGTACTGCAACCTTCACTATTACTATTGCACCACCAAATTTTTACTTTATTTTCTGCAGGCAAAAAGAGCAGTCCAAAGAGGAGCCACTGCAGTCATCTTCGATGTCTCTGAAAACCCTGATGCGATTGATCAGGTGAGCTTCTGCACCGCATGTGTGTGCGTGCGTGCGTGCGTGCGTGCGTGCTTGTCTGTGTGTGTGTCAGTCTAGTAAATTCAGCATGCCTGGTCTGACCTGTTGTTCATTATGGTTTAGTTATGCAAACATGATACTTGTCTCTTGGGGCATCCTGTACAATAGGAGCACAGTGTCTGGAGGCGGGTTTAACACAGCACTATATGGATCTGCATCATTCACAAGGGGATGTCCAGGGACGCTCAAGTAGTTTTCTTTCGTGTTTTGTTATTCCTTGCATGTAAATTAAACAGTTTATTGTGTACACATAGTAGACTGCGATACAACACAAGCACTATTTTACCTCTTGATTGGCTTTTCAAACGATCCCTCTGACAGCCGCATATTGATAGTTCTTATGTTCTGTGTACTACAGAATGTGACTACGCTTCGTGGATATACACACGCAGTACACGCTAACCCCATGCAGTATGTAATTACATGTGGAGACACGCCATTGCTTGAGAAAATATCAGTCCACTAAGAAAAAGCTATCTGCCCTTTTTGCAGATTTGGTTCTGTTAATCCATCTTGGCTGAAGCTCAGCTGTGGGAAGGCGTAACAAATCTAGAAATGAAATGCCCTGCAATACGATGACTAAATGCCCTTGACAAGTTAGTGCTGCAGCAGCTGTGTGATGATAACCTACAGCGATACCCCAGAGCCAGAAAGAGCTTGGCTCCTGTGATAAAGTAATATGCATAGAGGAGAGGAATGTTTTGAAACAGTTTACATTTTCAAAGGCAGCATTGTTAACATATATTTAAAAGATGAATAAACGGAGACAAGCTTTTTTCTAGTCAAAATGTTATGTAAAAGAAACAAGCAATATTAACTGGTGGCTGTAATTTCTTATTATTTTTTTTTTGGAAGGAAGATGAATTTGAATGAAGAGTTTTTGCTCAGATCGTATATTCAATCCTGACTACCCCTGCTATCCAGTCCTTGGCCTTTGCCATTGCGTCTCTTCTGAATTGTATTGTGGTATTGCAATGTTGAATATTGAACCATATGAAAGCATCTTGCCAGGTTCGAATGTGCCTCCCAGCCCCCTTTCCAGTCCAGTTTCAAATGAACATATAAAGCCTTGTAAACAAATCGTTGAACTGTGCCTGAATCTTTTTTTCAACTCTACTTTTGTTTTTCTTTATTAACTTAAACTTTAGTTGCTGTTAATTTTAGTGGGCCAAGTCCAGGCAAGGGAAATGTTGGGAGCGGTACTAATTAAACACCCAGAATCATTCTTCCAGCCCGCTCCAAACACTGGTACAGCTGAAAACACACAGAGCAGACTGTCATTAGCTGTGTGAGGCTTGCCTTCACAGCTCTTCCGGGAGCGGCTCTTTTATTTCCAGAGAGGCGAACTCACTTAAACCCACTAAACAGGTACAGCATGAACAAAGCAAGCAGGAGAGAGAGAAAGTGAGAGAATTACAACAATGTGTTGAAATAGAAACCCAGCCATTGAAAAGCCTGCGTTTCCTTGATATTTTCCCTGGGGTTGTTTAATTACAGACCTTGCTGCAAGACTCGGCAGAAGCTTCTGTTTCTCATTGCAGAAAATGTGCTTATGTGCAGACTCCGTGTCCGCGTTGTGTCTGTCAGAGAATCCATCCCCTTTATTCAGAGCGGAGTACCGTTTACTAAACGGTCTGTCAGAGAATCCATCCCCTTTATTCAGAGCGGAGTACCGTTTACTAAACGGTCTGTCAGAGAATCCATCCCCTTTATTCAGAGCGGAGTACCGTTTACTAAACGGTCTGTCAGAGAATCCATCCCCTTTATTCAGAGCGGAGTACCGTTTACTAAACGGTCTGTCAGAGAATCCATCCCCTTTATTCAGAGCGGAGTACCGTTTACTAAACGGTCTGTCAGAGAATCCATCCCCTTTATTCAGAGCGGAGTACCGTTTACTAAACGGTCTGTCAGAGAATCCATCCCCTTTATTCAGAGCGGAGTACCGTTTACTAAACGGTCTGTCAGAGAATCCATCCCCTTTATTCAGAGCGGAGTACAGTTTATAAACAGTCTGTTTATCAGAGCTTGTTTATTATAGTGTTATAATCAAGCAGAGCTTGCTCTGCTCACACAGCTGTTTGTTTCGATGCTCCTTCTAACATCCTGCCCTTTGCTCTGCAGTTGAACCAGGGCTCAGAGGATCCACTCAAGAGGCCTGTGGTGTATGTGAAAGGAGTGGATGCCGTGAAGCTCATGAACATTGTGAACAAGCAGAAAGTGGCGAGAGCGAGGATCCAGCACCGGCCGCCTCAGGTAAGAACTGGACTGTGCAGAGTGATCACAAGTGATCCGGTACCAGCAACTGCTCATCTATAGAGATCTGCACATTGCATATGAACTGGACTGTGCACAGTGATCTCAAGTGATCCGGTACCAGCAACTGCTCATCTATAGAGATCTGCACATTGCATATGAACTGGACTGTGCACAGTGATCCCAAGCGATCCGGTACCAGCAACTACTCATCTATTGAGATCTGCACACTCCATTGCTTCAAACATCCAGGAATAAAGGAAAGATTAGCTTCCTTTTTTAATACTGTGCTCCTTCAATTATTTCATTATTTGCTAGATCATGAATTCACGGTTAGTCCATATTAACAATAACTTGCATATAGTTAGTTGAAATCTGACAGGTAGACTGGCATCTGCAGGCTTTTTGTTTCTTGTTTTGCTCATTTAAAGAGAGTCGGCTCCCTGGGAATCATGGGAAAGGGCGCCCTGTGGGGAGGTGTTGCCGGGGGCGACGTTCAGCTTGCAAAACAAACGGAACGAACAAACAAACACACACAGGCTCTTTGATGCTGCTGGAAGGCCGCATGCTAGTTTAAGTCGTCTCTCAGGGTACGCGGTCTAGAAGGGGTCAGCAATCGCTGTCTAGAAGGGGTCAGCAGTGTTTGTAAAACCAGGGAATGTGGAAAGAAAAGAAGGCAACGGGGAGAAGGAAATTGTAGAAGAACCCCAACACTTTGAGACCAATATTTGCCCCCTGTCACAGCAAGGTTAGAATAAAATAAAAGTAGGTAACAGTTAAAGCATGCTAAAACATCTTTTTAATGGTCTAGCTTCAGATAAAAATGTCTGAATGTTAATTCTGGTGGTGTTTTCCCCCCTGTATTTTATTTTTTTATTTTTCAGTGATCTAGCTCTTTTTTTTTGTGGTTTCATTTCTGCAGACCCTTTTTTGTACAGACAGGATTAATCCTTTGTTTCCTGGCCAGGCTATAGAAGTTGTGAAAGTGTGTTCTTCTTTTTTGTTCCTTTTTTTATTATTAAATCCAATCGTGTCTGGATAGCTGTGGTTTTCTTTTTGCCATGGGCTCTGTTGCCCCCTCTGTTTGATTTGATAAGAAGAATTGATGATGAAAAGAATCCTTCTCAAAGTAGTGGTTTGGAACAGACATGAATTGCCTGTGCAAGCTTTGCAGTGCGCTCAGAGAGAGAACCTTGACACTCTGAAAGGGGAGGGGCCCCCAGCGCCTCCTTTGACTGGTCTGGAACAAGCAGGAATTGGAATGCTCACATACGTTTGGGGGCATCCGATTGGACAGGATCATGTGACACACATATGGGCACTTTACTAAATTGTGAGACAATCAGGCCAATTTGGAATCACGCTTTTAATCGATTTTAAAGGGATTTCTCATCCTGGATTCCTCTAACATGATAGATTTTTTTCTCTCCTTAGAACCGTATGTTGTGTAAGTATTGTTTCCATACGTGTAGGTGTAGGAATGTACACGACATTTGTTGCTGTTGATCAGTTGTAAAACATCCAGTTTATTGACCACAGACCCAGTGAAGCCCTTCTCTATATAGACAGTGCAGGGCAGTAAAAATAGGCAGAGCTTGTGAGCTCCAGTAATGCTGATCCCACAATCCTATTTCTCGGCTTGCAGTTGTTTCATCTCCCATGGGGTGCAAACAAGATTGCAGCGTTCATGTTCTGGATGTATAGGGTTCTACTATTTCATGGTGCTCTGGTATTTGGAGAGTGTGTCTTTGATGGGGGATATATGATAATGCATAAACCCAATAGCCACAGCCAAGTACACACAGTGAATAAAACAGAGAAAACACAAGCCTTCATAGGGAGATGCAGATTGTCTCTTCTGGCGTTTGCTGACGGATCTGAAATCATATTTACAACAGCATCACTCATGTAGTATAAAATCTACAGCATACAGGTTATTACATTACCCTGCAGTTAGACAGAGACAGATACACATTATCGGGAGGGCCTGGCAGCTACGTCTCACTTGTTCTTTTAGACGGTATGAAAAATTCACACACACTGACAGTAGATTTATATGGAAATTGGTTTCCCACCTGGAACACAGAAATAAACGACTGTGACAACAAGTGAAGCGTGTTGATGACAGCGTGATCGTCTACTAATCTTATGCAGGTGTCTGGTGTAGCTACAAACTGTATTTAAAAGCCTCTCTTTTATTACTTGTACATCATTTCTGGGCCAGCGTTACAGAGTTCTAGCAAGTAAAAGCATTGCTGTCGCCGCTGTTGTTGTTCAGTTCATTTTTTTAGCAGGCTCACAGGGAGCACATTAGCTGGATTAGCTTGACAAATCCGATTTTTAAGAAACTTTTTATTTCTAAGCTATTTGCTGGCCACTGTTAATATGGAATTTATTATTAAGCCTCTAAGTCCAACAGCTTTGAATTGAACACACACACACACACACATGACTCCAGAATGAATGTGACTTCTCTCCACTGTGGTTGCAGCACACGCACTCCAACAGGCACGAGGGACTGAGTGTATAATAATAAAACCGTATTAATAAATCCTGCAATCTTTACTCCTCCCCCAGTGATCTGGCTACCTGTTTGGTGATGAGTGGATTAATGCACTTGCCTTTACCTGTGGGTTAAAATCCTGCACATTGCAGGTCACACCAATCAGCACTACACAAGCCCTTCCAAAGCACCACACCGTTCAACCCACTTTGCTACTCTTTGTCGTAGACTGACCAACAGACTGGCCACTAGACTGACCAGTAGTGAAGTTCCTCAGGCCTGGATTGTGCTGCAGTGGCATCAGTTTTGTGAGTGCTGCATTACTCCCCCCACTGTTCTTCTCTGATCTTGACCCCTTGTATTTTGTGAGCTCTGAATTCATAAACACCTGACGTGAAAGACCAGAGCAGCAAATGAAGCAGTCCCCTGTTCTCTTCACCAGCAACCCACAGAGTATTTCGACATGGGGATCTTCCTGGCCTTCTTCGTGGTGGTGTCCCTGGTCTGCCTCATTCTCCTCATCAAGATCAAGATCAAGCAGCGTCGGAGTCAGGTAAGGCTTCTGAAGACCATCAAGAACATGAATGTGTATATTACTGTCAAGACGTGGCTTGGGTGCAAATGTAGCCCGCTCTTTGAGTTTAATTGTATAAAGGAACCATAGTGTTGGCTTTGAAGAACGTCGATAATCCTGATTCTCATCCACACACCGTCTCTGCTGATTTTGCTCCTGTAGTTTCAGATGTTTCTGCACAGGAGCGTGGAACACAAACAGGATTTGCGACAAACCTTGAAAGGATGCTTAGCTCATAATGAAATAATATTGTAAGTTGGAGGGTTTTTTTAACCAGTGTTTGAATGTTTGTTTTGTTTTATGATGCAGAGTTCCATGAACAGAATGGCTATCCAGGCGCTAGAAAAGATGGAAACAAGAAAGTTCAAGTCAAAGAGCAAAGTTCATCGAGAGGGTAGCTGCAGCGCCTCGGACACACTGAGCAGCAGCTCCACTGCCGACTGTGCCATCTGCCTGGAGAAATACATTGACGGAGAGGTAGGGAGGACATGTACTATTCTACAAGACATTGAGAACCTGAACCCATCACCCGTCCATTTGAATTCTGAGCAGCAAGACCCTGGGGCCCAGAGCTTGTAATTTAATAACAGAAAACAAGAGCAGGTTGATCATTACATCCCTCTCTTTTAGAGAAAGCAGAGCAGCAAAGACACAGTAGAAGGATTATGTTGTATTTGCAGATCCTTTGAGCTGGCTGTTTAACACTGCATCCTTACTCTGGGGGTGTGATAAGTATATAGCAGTCTAGCTCTGTAAGTGCGATGTGTGTGTGACATAGAGACACAGTTCATTGTCTAGATGGCTTGTGTGTTGACATTATGTTTTTTCTAAATGTTCCCAGCAATCATCTTTGAAATACAACCGTTAAAGTGATAATAACTGGTAAAAGCAGTGTATGTATGATGACGTTGGCCCATAAACGGAATATCCCACCGTGGGCCGGTTTGATGGCCAGACAGCCATGGTTCATAGAACTCATTTTCTTTTTGTGGTCTGGTGTTGTCATGGTCAAAGTTTTAAAAAGCAACAACAAAGAAAAGGAAAGCAACAGTAGAGAGGAAACATAAAAGGAACGAATAGCATCAAAGAGCTAAAAAAAAAAAAAACAACAAAATTACAACAGGAAGATGCGATGAGTCGTTCAGTGGGTCTCTGAGCCTCTAGAAACCACGCTGGCAAGCTCTGAAGTTGGCTCCGTGTTTTCAGAGGAGAACTGCCACATCCCAAAGAGCTGCTTTCGGCTGTGCTTAATCTGTTTTCCCTTGAAAGCAGAGGAAAGGTCACGTTCAGATGCCCTGTCTTCTCACATTATTTGAGGGGCATGTTGCACTGTCACATGCTAGTAAATAGACATTATCTCTATCTCCCCTCCCCTTTCACATCTGCACACCCTTCGTTGAGACAGTGTTACAGTGTAATACTGAATAACTCTTAATACCATTAGAGGTAAGCTACTTACTATTGCTTGGGCATCCTCAAGCTGTAAAAGGAACACACTGAAAATCTAAGTAAAGATTTGTAGTCAGTTTTTCCAGCCTTCTGAAGTGTGGAAGAATACCACTTACTTGACAGCATTGTTTTCCTAAATACATACTAAAAACTGTATTTTACTTTTTAACTTGTTTCTTTCATTATCCAGACTCTAAACCAGTTTCCATGGAAACCTGACTAAATCCAAGTAGATATAAAGGAAATCCCCCCCCCCCCCCACCACCACACATTCACAATGAAACGATTCTAGCAGCATTCGAGGGATTAAATTCACTTGTTTTTGTTAATTCACATTCAGTCTGTGGATCTTGTGAAGCACAAAGAAAAAGAGCACAATGTTGAAGCTTGCGTGAGGAAATCTGGGTTTAAACTTTTAGAAGTCAGGAGAGACTCTGACTGATCGGATTCCTGTAAATAATAAAGAGATGGACACAAACACCTCAAGGGACTGCTAACCAAGGAGCCATGTTCTTACCTTACTTATTTGTAATAGCAATATTCATCTTAAAAGCATTCACATAGATTACTATCCAGTGCCTCTTGTAAAATCCTGTTATTACACCATATTTGAAGTGGCATGGCTCATGGATAAACATCTATTAGTTGTTATATGGTTGCATCGCAGTACAGACCATTCTGTGATGGTTACATCTCAAAGCACATTTCCCAAGAGAGAGACCTGAGCTCCAGAGTTTGTTGTTTATTTGTTCTTTGGCCTCATTCTGTGATCACTAGCCTGCAGCTTTAGAAGTAATGAATACACGAGATATAAATATGATTGAACAAAGGAAATATGAAAATAGAACGGGCGTGGATGAAACAGCGTGCTTCAGAACGTCTGTGTGGGCTTTTGAACTTAAAAGTCAAATTTGGAAACACTAGCTTTTAATTCATTCTGAGCCACAGAAACATTGTAAGTACTTTCTTTTATTTGTATTGTGGAGTGACATTTAAAACAAAAAGCAAGCACCAGGATGAAAGGGAGAGAAAGTGGCTGTGGTGAGCTTGCAGGCTTGTCCCTTGAACCTCGAGCCAAACACTGTCTCTACCAGGGCAGTGTCTACAGCGGCAGTTTGACTGGTCTGTGAACCAGAATGCCAGCACTAGAAAAGCACATCTTGAGCTTTCTCTTTCTGTATTATTATGGATGACTTGGATCCTAATGCCACTTTCAAATGAACTGAAGCCATCTGAGTGAGTAATAAAAAGAAACAAAGTGTTTTTAAGAACATTTCAATTAAACAGAAAGAATGCCGGGGTGTTTTTTTTTCGTTTGATTCAACACTTTGATAAGAAATCCAAATAAAAAATAAAAAAAACATTCTTTATTTCTTAAACCCCTTTTCCTCAGTACATCGAATCAGACCCAAGGAACGAAAACCTCTGTTCTGAGGAGTTTGATTCTCTGACTTTTACAAGACAAGCCCTGCGCTCACACTGCTAGATCATTTGCTACATGTTTAGAATGCTGCTTGATTCTCTGACTTTTACAAGACAAGCCCTGCGCTCACACTGCTACATGTTTAGAATGCCATTCAGCAGTAGCATTTTGGGAAGTGTCCCGTGTGCAATACGAGGGCTCGGCTATCAAGTACCAAGTTCACATAGTTATTTTTTCTGACTGGAATTGATCCACTCTGCTCCAGAAGCAATCCGTAGAGGAGCACTTGGCACACAAGTGTAAAAGATCTTGTGTCATTCCCAGGAAATTCGCTAATTTAGGAAACGGCAGATGGCTTGAGACCCTGTGGTAACCATGCTAAGCCAGAAGCATGCTAAGAAATGAGACATGATTGCTGCGGAGGGTTCCAGGGATGGGAAAGAGGAAAGATAGGACTGCCCTGTTTCTCATCTCGTTGCTGTTGTGTTTGACAGGAGCTCCGAGTCATCCCCTGCGCTCACAGGTTTCATAAGAAGTGTGTGGATCCATGGCTGGTGCAGCATCACACCTGCCCGCACTGCAGACACAATATCATTGGTGAGTCCGCGCAGCATTTACTGAAGAGCTACACACATTGGCTTGGTTTGCTTGTTTTCTGGGAATCGTGTTGTTTAGGTGATTTAATTAGCTAAAGTTAAACCAACTTCAATGTTCGATAATTCAACTATCCCAAGATTCGACGTACGCATTCTTCTATTTTATTGAATTGAGCCCTATTAATAATATGCAGGTGTGTTGCAGTGGTGTTATTAAATCTTTATCTCTGTTCACAGAACAGAAAAAGGGAAACCCTGGACCCATCTGTGTGGAGCCTGGCAATCCTCCCCACAGCCGGCAGCAGAGGGTGGTTCTTCCGGTCCACTACCCCGGGCGAGTGCACAGGACCGGCCAGATCGCCTACCCAACCCGGACCAGCATGGATCCCCACGGCAACCCCATCACTCTCCTGACAGTGGACCAGCATGGGGAGCAGAACCTGTACCCGGCGCAGTCCTCCGGCTTCGTCCAGAGCTACCCACCCATCCATCTGGACCGCTCTATGAACCCCCACCACTGCAGCGGGGAGCACCGGCCCGCCTACCCCCAGCCCCACACCTTCAAGAGGCGCAACTTCTCTCGGCCTGCCTGCTTCTCGCAGTACGAGACCATGTACCAGCACTACTTCTTCCAGGGCCTGAGCTACCCGCAGACTGAGGGCCAACCAGGAACCGGACCACACAAGGGCCCCGCCCAGGCTTTCCAGCAGGGCATGCTATTCCCCACGGTGGTCCACATGGCCCCCGCCACGTCTTCCCACCTCGGGGAGAGAGGCAGCACCTCCAGCTTCAGCTGCTACCACGGGCACCGCTCGGTGTGCAGTGGTTACCTGGCGGACTGCCCTGGCAGTGACAGCAGCAGCAGCAGCTCGGGGCAGTGCCACTGCTCCTCCAGCGACTCCATGCTGGACTGCACCGAGGTGAGCAACCAGGGGGTCTATGGGAGCTGCTCCACCTTCCGCAGCTCGCTGAGCAGCGATTACGACCCCTACGTGTACCGGAGCAGGAGCCCCTGCCGGGGGGCGGCTAGCGAGGCCGGGACTGGCTGCCCACCCGCTCCCCAGGACGATCCTTCTGCCTCTTCCAGCCATGACTGCCTCCGGCCCCCACCCCGGGCTACATTTTTCTCAGGGGACCAGCTGTCCGGCTGTAGCCTGGAGCCCAACTATAGCAGCCACTCTTCTCTGGAACCCAGGGAAACCAATACCACTACCTCAAACGGTGCCCTTGAGGGCGTTGAGCCAGAGCTCCGAGGCTGGAAGAAAGGGGCTGAGGAAGGGCAGCAGGGGCCAACCTGTAGCTGCTGTTTCGAGATCCCACCCACCGCTGCTGCTGCGGCCGCCTCAGAGAGCAAAGGGATGGCGGTGGGCAGGGCCTTGTTTGTAGACGGGGCTCGTTGCAACCGGGGGGCGGAGCCCAGGACCCATTTAGGTTCCGCCCCTCAGAACTTGTACAGCGTTAACATGGACCATTTGTGCCGGGCAGAGCCGGGGAGTTCTGAAGGGCTGCCTTGCTGTTTCTATGAGGAGACAAGCGTTCACCGAAACAATGGGGGCTGTTATGCAGAGGACGTTGCCATGAGTGTCCAGTACCCACGGACCGACGTGGAGCCCGCCTCCTCACAGAGCCAGCGCATACCTATCATCCCAGAGGACACGGACTGTGAACTGGATCAGGGACCTGCTCAGGCAGGAGAGGGCAGGACAGGGGCCCGAGGCGAGTCCAGCGAACTTTACTTCCCCTCTGAGACATTCGGCAGCCGGATGTGCCCCCTTGAGGAAGAGGAGAGGGCTCTTTTTCACAACAACCGTCCCAGTTTCCATGAAGCACAGGGGAATGCTGCAGGTGAGAGCTGAGCCTCATGGGGACTCAGACTCGGGGGAGCTGCACAGATTACAGTAACCACGAGGGTCTCCTGACCTTTATGGAGGTCACACTTATAAACATGTTTCAGCTTTTCAGCAAGCTAACTCCCATCCACATGGTAGTCAATCACCTTTAACACAATGAATGCACTTAGCTATTGCCATTCTGTAGGGGAAATAGCAGGGACAACCAGTGCACTTGAAACAAAACTTTCATGAAGCAGTCAATGTGTTATTCTATTCCACAGGTCCAAGGTCAGTTCACTCCAGCGCACTCACAGTAACCATTTAGCCATTAGGTTGGGAGTTTGCTGCTGCATTGATCCTTTGCTCCTATACTATACATGCTGCTAGTCTGACAAGTGATGCTTTAACAGATATGCTTTGACAGATACCAGATATATATTGTGCAGCAGTTGACGGATTGTCTGGTCCTTCCTAATTAATCATGGTCTCATTTGAGGGGGTGGGTGCTGGGTAACTGCTTTTTAACTTTCCTTGGATTGATTGCTTTAACATTGTTTGACCACAAGGCGGCACACATGCTTTGTTAAAAACCTTTTTAAAGAAACTGCAGTTCTTAGATACTGCCACAAGGTGGTGCCTAAGAGTCCATGGAGTTTCCAACCACTTTTTTTTGTACCAGACTGAACACATTTTTGAATGTTTGATTTAGTGTTTCAAGTTCTAGTGACTAAAATGCAGCTTTAAAGCAATTATACCCATACTACGGAAACTGAGTGTGTTTAGCTACAGACAAAGATCATTTATCAATGTAAAGTTCTGTGTTCTGTGTTGCTGGATCCCAGTCCAAGGAATAATCCACTCCTGTGCATTCTGCAGGGCGTCGCAGCCTATCAAAGTAACTGAAAAGGGAGACCGCACAGGAAAGGTTTGAGAAGGACTGGTCTGGGAGGTGCTTTCTTCTATTGACCTCCCTTTTCCTTTGCTTTCAGGGTCATTAACATCACACCCATTGGAGGAAGAGTGCCCAGCAGCTCCCACCCTGTGAAAGTGCAAGTTCACTCATACAAGATGCTTTCAATTTTTTAATAAGACTCCAGCTCTTAGGGTTTATATTTTTGTTTTTGTTTTTTGTTTTGTTTTTTAGCTTTGAAAAAAAACAAAAAAAAAGTGGTAATATGGAGAATTTCCAAAATCTTCCTTCAGCCCGAAACTGTGCTCCCATCTGTCCTCGTTTCTGTTCTCCATCCCGAAACTGTGCTCCCATCTGTCCTCGTTTCTGTTCTCCGTCCCGAAACTGTGCTCCCATCTGTCCTTGTTTCTGTTCTCCATCCCGAAACTGGGCTCCTATCTGTCCTCGTTTCTGTTCTCCATCCCGAAACTGGGCTCCCATCTGTCCTCGTTTCTGTCTTCCGTGGCTTCTAGGAGACCAAGTCGTACCGATGTGCTCTCCTCGTTTCAGAGGGAAACTGAACTGCGAGATGAAAAAAGGACCAGGCCAGGACTTCAAACTTCAGGCTTTCTTCAGAGAGTCTGGGCCTTCCCATGTACACTCAGGGCTACAGTGGCCTTAGTAGCTAACCAGCAATTCATATTGTACACACAGAGATGTGGAATAGTCTAGTTCTGTTAGTGTCCTCTCCATGTGAACTGAACAAGCTCTCTGAGCTAGGCGCTTTCACTGGTCTGATTGGGGATGGTCAATAATAATAATAATAATAATAATAGACTATATATATATATTTTGTAAGTGTGATCGCAGAATAACATCTTTCTGATATTTTCTAAACCAATGGAGCCTGCTGCCCCCAATCTCCCTCCTTCTTTATGTATGTTTTGTGCTGTTGTAATAAATAGGAACGCAACTTTGGATCTGTGTGTGTTGGAAAAAGGGCCACAGTTAAAGAAATGATGTAAACGGTAAGAAAGATGAGAACAAACGCTGGCTTGATCAAGAAAGAGAACAAACGCTGGCTTGAGCAAGAAAGATGAGAACGAACGCTGGCTTGATCAAGAAAGAGGAGAACGAACGCTGGCTTGATCAAGAAAGAGGTGAACGAACACTGGCTTGAGCTAGAAAGAGAACGAACGCTGGCTTGATCAAGAAAGAGAACGAGCACTGGCTTGATCCCCAAAAGTGGATTTAGAAAACAGCTTCTCTCTGAAATGCTTGTCAGTGTTAATACTGTTGCCTGCTTATGACTTTCTTGTTTGTTCTGCAGACTTGTATACTGTTTCTATGAAATATATCCAAGCTGCAAAGAGATAAGCAGTGAAATCCCCCTATTTAAGTGACCTGGAATTCACTAGTATATCGTTTTCTCCCTGGCTAAACCTGATCTCACCTGTTGCTTATCCTTCCTGCTAGATAATATACAGTTCTGTTGGGTTCTTGAGGCACCATTTCATTTTTATTTCTTTTCTTTTTTTTTATTTGTAGCACTTAAAGGATTGTATAAAAAAAATGGTGTACAAAAAAGTTATTTTATTTTCTCCTTCATTACCATTTTTTGTGTTTTATGAAAGGCTAGAAAATCAATGTGTGTATATTTGTGTATATGTATAACAACACATTTCATTTCTGGAAATATGTTCTCGGAATATTTATTATTTACTAATATATTTATCTTTAAGCCATGTCTTATGTTGAGAGTGTATGAGCGTTATTGAAATCTTTTTTTTTTTTTTAAATGAGAAATCACTATCATGAGACTTTGTAAATACATAATAATTGCACACAAAGATTAAATATTCTCTGACCAAAAAACTGATTTTTAAATTTTAGTACTATACAGTTTTGTAACAAAGTGTACAAAGGTCTGTAAAAATACAGTTTTATTCAAGTAAAACCAAGTGTGGGCTCTTTCCTTTTATCTTTCCTTGTACTAGAGTGCAGATTACATTTTGAAGCAAAAGTTTGCCCAGTTTATCACTGAAAAAACATTCTTTTAAAACTAGAAAGAAAACAGCTTGGTTTCTTCTTGCTCTCCGGTTGTGTTTTCACATATCCAAGCCCTTTTGGGCTCAGATTCCGATCTCATGCTGTTTGAATCCGGGATCATTAAACCAGAATGCTTTTAGTCACCAGCAGAGATCTACAGTGGTCGCGTTTGATCTGTTTGATGTGTCAGGGACAGATACATACTGTAAGTGTCCTGCACTATTGAAACAAGAAACCACACACACACACACACACACACACACATATATATATATATATATATATATATTGCACATCGCCCTGTAAAAGGGTTTACAACTAAAGCAATAATAAGCTCTTTTTAAGGAATGCTTTTGTCAATATTGTACTACTACATGTGATCCACAAGGTGTCAGTGTTTGCACATTTGTATCTGTCAATTGAAGCATTACCGACGTTCCTTGCATTTGTTCATGTGATAAAATAATAACCAAAAACAAATGATCACAAATACAGAGCATGCCTGACTTGATGGAACCTGCCCGCGTCTAGACTTTTATTAGACAGTGAACATTCCCATGGATATTATTCAATGAAATGAGACTTTAAATAAATAAAGTTAAAGCATTGTGACAGTAATTCACGCTGTCGTGTCATTACTGCAAGGTGATTGGATTAATATGATTTTATTTATTTTTTGGTTGAAAGCCAAACTGTTGGCACCCCTGACCTCTAACGTGGGTGTGTGCTGTACTGCACTTCAGTCTATGGACAGCAATGGTGATATTTAAACTAAAGCTTTCTCTCTGGGTGCTTTGCATGTCGTGACAGATGCCTTTGAACCCGCGCCTGGCCGTACAGCTAGGGGAGGAATATGATAGCTCGTCTTGATTTGATTTCAATGTGTTCTAACTTGCGATGCTCCTGTCATGAGAAGGACTAGATCCAAACCAGCCAGCTCTGACAGAGACCCGATCGGCTTGTAGTGCACAAGTAGGTTTCTGGTTCGCCTCTACATTCAGGCTAACAGCTGTCCCTGATGATGCTAATAGGTAATGCTAAGAGGTAAATGTGTGCCTGGCTTTGACCTGGACAATGTATTTGTGGGAGTGGTGTTATTGTTATAGCACTGTTACCCACTATATTCAATGTGTGCTTGATGGCAAGGTGTGGCACCTACACATTAACAGACAGTTTTAACAGTGTGGGTTACAAATGTCCCTCCACAGTCAACTGCACTCACCCTTTATTTTGTTAAGTTCTGCTCATTCATGTTTGAATTGTGCTTTTCTGTGTGTATTTTAAGCCAATACTGTTTGACTTTTATAAAATACCCCCTGTCAACATCTCCTTTGTGCTCACACTTTGCATGAGGACTTTTCTTTGGTGTTTTGTGCATGATTTGTTGCTCATTAAGAAGTCATTTGTAAGATTTACTTGTTTGTCTTGGTGGTTAATTATATTTGGACATTGTTACCACAAAGAAAATAAATGATCCCTCTGTCATGAGTAATTGCTGACAGAATACATACCTTGAAATGCTATGCCTCCACTGAGCTGGCATTGTATTTAAGGTAATCAAACGGATATTGTTAACATTCGTGCAACTCCTGCAAAGCCAAGACATTGAGGCTCTTGTGCTGCTTTGCTCCCCAGCGCCTGAGTGCTTGCTGGCAGCAGCACTAGCTTTGCCTGTTGAAGAAGGATAGGCGCTCCTGTTGGTTCATCAGTAATAATGAATTAGTGGAGACAGTACAGTGCTAGGGGGGGTGAAAGTTTACATCAGAATAGAAGCTTTGCACAAAGTCAACCTGCTAGAAGTGGAATCATTTCTGCTGCGCAGCTTCAGATTCCACAGCTTGACACAATATAAAAAACAAGGTGGGGGTGTTGCTGCCTGAGATAAGAGGAAGGTGGCAAACTGTACGTTTCCACCACTTGCAATTCTCTTTTTAAAATAATTGTTTGCCTCTTCCCTCAGGCAGCAACACGTTGACCTCCCACTCTCCTCCCTGCTGGGGGGGCTTTGTTTCGTTTGTGACTTGAACTGGATTCAAAGCAAAACTTATACGTCTATAAGGTACATGAAACAATATGTTTGAAAATGAGACCAAGCTGCTTAACTCCCTTGTAAAATGCCAACCAGTACTTGAATTAATTCTTTGTACCATGTGAGGCTGGATAGTAGTTTTAACACACAAGCCAGGGCCTGAACCACAACTCTGGTGTTTATTTATCAATTTCTTGCTTTTGTTTGTATCTCTTAAGCAGAGAAAATCAGTTGTGTTGAGCGTTTGTGTTGTTCTGGTTGCATGTATTTGTTCCGATTCCTTCCTGGCTATTTGCTTCCAGAACTTGACACATTTCAGTGCAGAAGATGTTCTGTTACTGTCCACTAGGTGTTGCTCATTCACAGTTTTATATTCCCAAAAAACGTGAGTACTGCTCTTCTAAACTGCAAACCCGAGGCAAGACAGTACTTTAACATACAGAGTTGTGCTCTTGATGAAACAAAATGCACTTGAGGCTAAGCAAGTTGTCTGCTCTTTCATTTGGGCACATCGTATGCAATTTCTTGCTTTCCCACAACACTCTGTTTGGCAATGTGGCAGATGTTTACCTTGTATAACCCCAGCCACGTCCATAAAGTTATTAGAAAAAACAAACCAAGCATTATTATAAACAGCATTTTCAGTACATTCCTGCATAGAACCCGTTTCTCCACTAGGGTGTATATTGAGTACATCCTGTCAATATTGTGTGAAAGCCTTCCCCTCAGAGGTACACTTTCTAAAACAAAATTCAAAGAACAATAGGACACTATCCTGTGGCTTTAGAATACTTTGAAACATTAGGGAACCCTTGAATTCCTAGAACCAACTTCCTGCTTTGGACTTCAATCCACAAAGCTCATGGAATTAGCTATATTGTTGCAACTGCAGAGCCTTTGTCAGGTGCACTGTCCTTGAAGCGCAATGCTTAGGTGATACTACAGAGCTCCAATTAGGTTCCATTTCCAAGCACAGAAAAGAGGTCTGACAGTGTGAGCTGAAGTCCTCATCGCCTCCGCATGATCTGGCAGGCTTTGTTCCCCACTGTGATGTGATTGGCTGCCCTCAAACTCCCCTGTTGACACCAGAAACCAGGTGTATTGTGGAGTTAATCATGTTGCGTTTTATTCCGGCACGGAGAGCTGTGCTCAGAGCTTTGAGAATCTTGGGTTTCTCTGTGGAGGACAGAAGGATGATTGATCATTGCTGTCCCTGGGGTGAGATATTGTACCTGCTGCCCTTGGTTGGGGAAGCAAATGTCCCACAGTTCTCAGAGTTCCAGGTATTCATGATTGCAGGCTGAAGGGCTCGGGTTACAAGCTTGGTGCCTGGCTGCTTTCACCTCTATTGCAGGCAATATCACCTTTGGACATAGTGTGGGAATTAGAGAGCAGGGCTTGTGCTCATTCCTCTGAGGGTCTGATTGTTCAGAATTGAAGGGGTGCTTGATAAGATGCAGCAGATTCTACAGTATAGAATGGCAGATAGGATTCCGGTCTCTTTTTTTTTCAGGCTATAACATCAAAGTCAGGTTTCAGGAGTCCACGTCTCTTTCATCTTATCAAAGGTAGCCAGGCTTACTGAAAACCAATTTAAACCCATGTAATCTGGAGCTGGTTGATATAGGGAAGCAGGTGAGGCTACCCATCCACCCCCCCCACCCCCCGGCATGTATTCCCATTCCCACCTGCGTATCTGCACAGGTAGAGACAGGTAAAGAGGTGGGACACCAGCACTTAGCCCTGCACCCCCCCAGCAGGTGCTGAGGTGTGGCACAGCGAGGATCTCTGGATTAACAGGGCCCTGCAGGGGATATTATTCACCCATCTCCCATTACTAGAAAAGTAATCGATTTGAAAATAATACAAAAATAACCACTCAGAGGAGTTGCATCTGTTTCTACAGGGGGGCAGCTGGAGCAAGGTGTTCAAACTCAGAAATGTGTTAATGAGATTCACATGCCAGTAAGAGGCAGACAGGGATCCATACACAAGATGAACCAGGAGGGTTTTAATAAAATAGGCAAAACACATAGAAAAATGCAATCCTTATAAAACATGCATATTTATTTTACAGTCACATTAAATAAATCTACATTTTAACTTAACTCGTATATAATGTCCCATTCACATCCAAAATAACTGAATAATTTACTGTATAAATTAAAATTCTCACTAATTCTATATATACAATTCGGTCAAAAAAAAATAAAATAATACAAGCTTTATGAACTCAAATTTCTACATTTGTTGCTCGCAAAATCTGTACATCTAATCACACCTGCAATCGGTATGAAAGAGCATGACTGCTGTTTAACCAGGATCAAAAGCACAGGGGGCCTCATGTTGAAGTGTAATCCTATCTGAACTGAGGAGGGCTTGGATTGTAGTCGGTGTGCAAGCCAAACTCCGTGACCTAATCAGGACCACACTGCTTTCTATGCATACATAACAGTCCACATGAAGAACTGGCTGACAAACAGTTAAAATGCAACCACATGCCTCCACACAGTGATACGTTTGCTGTACAGCAACATTGCTCGACTCACTGAAGAAGACAGTATGACATCACAGACAGAATGGACAGGTGTAGTGAGGTCACAAGGACAGCAGTGTATGGATCCGTGCAGTAAGCAAAAAGAAGTTTGAAATCACTCTATTTAAAAATAACAATCTGCTCCCTCTTATGTTTCATTGTGCCAAACCTGTATTTTAAAAACACACTCTTCAAAAGACAGGGTCTAATTTGACATGCAAGCACTGTGCTGGACTTCTGGACAGTGCTAATAGATAGAAGTGACTAGTAAGTGCATTTGTATTGCTATATTCATGTTTTATATGTACAGAATCAGTATAAGTACCACAATGGGGGCAAGGTTTCCACAGTCACCATGCTGTGGGGAGAATGTTTTCACTCTGGTCACTGAGCCTTTTTGTTTTTAAAACGTTCATTTATGGAGGAACGTGCTGTTACTGACTTGGAATGATGCTCAATTTAATGTCCAAAGAGATTTGAATGAAAACGATAACTGGCTACATCAAACTGAAAAGACAATACCTATGGTGTTTATAGAAGTCCTCTACAGATGATGAAGCTAGTCAGAAAGTGTTCTCTATCTAAAGTGATTAAGCCCCAGGATTTGGGGAATGCTCTGCTCTTTGTATTTACAGCACATACAAATGGTTTCAAGAAGTCAGCAGACTAATCCGGCACTACATGCTCATGGAAGCGGTTGCATATTTCAAAAATCTGAATATCCTTGAAAGTGTGTCCTGTTGAGAATCCCTCTGTAGTAAATCTTTCTTTTATTGCTGCAATAGCTGTTGGAAATTCACATGCATGGTGAGCACAGGGTCACATGCACGTCTTCTTTTACCCTCCGTTTGAGGGTTCATTGAACTAGTAATGCCCTCTGTTGCACCCGCTCTACAAGCTGTTTGATGTGACTCTCAAAAGCTGGTTATACAAAACCCAAGAAGCATTTTCCAAAGTATGTGCATTCCTGTCCTGTCATGTTGGGTATTTCTCCCGGGAAATACTGTGGCGTTTACCTTCACACCAGTGACTGCAATGAACTAGCAGTGCACCAGACAGTGTGAATATAAAACTAGCACGACACCACGAGGAGGAGCAGTTCACTTACTGTTCTTGCTTGCTTTATACCTTTCAAATTATTATAGTTTCTTTCCGAAAATGTACAGTTTCTTGAAAATAGGACCCATTGGTGTTTCTTTGCTTGAAAACAGGTCTTGATTACTTCAGGTTTTATCAGCCTTTAAAGCTTAGCATGGGTTTGTGAGCTTTTACAGAGGTGATCTGAGTCTGAAATTCTCCTCTTTTCATAGCTTGTGGCTGGATCTCATTATTGATGGTATCAGTGAGATATACATGGTTTCTACCAGGAATAAGAAATCGTTCATCCTAAATGAGATCCTGTTGGACTTTCCTTGTTGTTTTACCCTTTCCAGGGCAGTAATATTACCCTTGGGAACAATGACATATTATACTGTCCTGTTTTGTTTGTCAATGCAATTCAGCACCTTGTTGACTTTCTCCAGCTATTTACAAAAAATATATATATATATATCAACAATTTTGTATTGCAAAATAAAACTGCAGACTATTGGACTGTGTTTAAAATGCAGTCCTTGTGATGTCACAGTGCAGACACAGTATAAGTGCTGTAAAAGAGAAACATGTTACTGTGTGTGAATAAACTATCAGAGTGGTTTTAACTACAGTGTTCGCCTTGTTTAGATTCACTGTTTGTATAATTTTCAGTCATCACATCCCCTGTAGTCTCAACATACCTCTCGGAATCAAGTCTAACCTCCAAGAACGCCTGGAGTGTGACCTTTAACCCCCTGTGACACTCTAGTGGATGTAAGAGGTACTACACAAGCCTGACCCACATGTAACTAAAAATGAGTTTATAAAGAAGGTGCCTTGGAATTCAGACCTCTGTGAAATGTAGTCCCGTGCCAATCGTCCGTTTCTTTTTATCCCCGATAATTTTCTCAGAGGTCCTGTCGTTGTAGTCCCATGCCAATCGACAGCATCGGTGGCATGTTATAATTGATATCAGCATTTCTGGGGTATTCGCCTCAAAGCAATACCAGCCTTTACAATAATGAAGCATTTGAAGGTATACATGGAAATGCATATCAGTCAACGGATGACGTGGTTATTTGACATCGTCAGGGCGCTGATGACCTTTGGAAAAGAAGGTACAGCGAAATAAAAAGTCACTCTGTGGTACGATTTGTTCTTCCTCCATCTTGCAGAAGTTATTTACATCTGGTTCACTATTTACAAATCATGCACAAAAGCGTCCTCTCTGGCCACAGCATCGCATTTCATTTTGAATTTACAGACTTTCCTTGAAGAATACTAGTCCACGTCTTGGAGGTTACGAGATGTACTTTGCCTCTGACCAACTCTGAGGACACCTCGTTTTGAGTCCCGTGCGAATCATGCTATAGATGCACTACGTAATTGTATTTTTCTTACATCCACTAGAGTCTTTTTCTTAATTGAAATGCATTTTGCAGATCAACTGCATTTGATTTTTGACTGACGTGATGACCAAGTTTTGCAGTCCTTGGCTTTTGAGACACAAATTAAAGGGCAGCTCCCTAAAACCCCACTGTGTATTATAGTTGAAGCTGTTTCCTCTCTGGTACTGTCTGTTTTATTATTATCCTCAAGGCACTTGAAGGAGTTTAAGCAAAATGCTTACACTTCCCAGCAGTTACAAAGAAAGAATGGAATGTGTCTAGATAAGATCTAAGGTTGTTCTAAACGTCAGTCGCTTAAATAAAGACCCCCTCCTCCCCCCACCATGGTCACATACATTGTCTGTAGTTTCAAAGAGGGGAAAACCTTGTTATTTGTTGAGAATTCTCTAATTGTATCCATTTGGCACTACAGTCTGTGCCCAGCTGAGATAATAGGCATTTGCTGCTGCTAAACTACTGGCCCTATAACAAATAAGAACAAACCAAACATTTGGATTTTTGGGTAACAACAATGGCAATGACCTTTGTGTTGTCCTCTGATCCCGACTTGCTGTTGTTAAGTATGCTGTTTTAATGGATCCCAGCTCTTTCTGTTTTCTTGTTTCCTGGAGTGCTGTGTGCGATCGGCTGTACGATGCACTGTGAGAAGTTCTGTCGCTATGGGAAGATTGCTCTCTTAACTGCTCTGTTCAAACCCATCGGCCTCTGGTGTATTGGGTAAGTGCTCCGTTTGACCCTGGGAAACCATGCATGTCCCTCAAAAGTTTAAGGCACAGAAGTTCAAAGGCAACTGTAATAAAGGAAGCATGAAGTCTAGCAGTGATGCCACCACTGTAACAACTGCCTGTGTTCCAGAAAACACTGTTGAGCACCGATTCCCACATGTTTTTTGGACCAAAGATTGTTCAGTCATTCAGTTAATTGGGTGTACGGTTGATGCTGATGGCTACCAGTCTGGTAGATCTGTCCTTGATTCTCTCAAAAGTCTTAACATGGTGGGCCTGTGCTGTCTCTTTCCTTGTGGAGAGCATTTCTCCAGGTTTCTCCAGCGCTTAGTTGCCAACGAGGGGACTAAGATCTCCATGATGGTTCTTTAGCTTTTTCTTGAAGAAGGAGATGGTGGAGGGCCTGTAAAAGATGATCCAGGGTTCGGATGATGTATTTTGGTTGCAGTCTTCAGAGCTGGTGATTGGTGGTGATCTGAAACACAGAAGCACAATGGTTAAATAATAGTGGCAAGGAACAGTTTAACACAGATTTGTACATTATAAACGATGAATTGAATCAATTAAACATGAACATGCAGACCAGATGGCACAGCTAATGGATAGATTTTATGAGGGACCGGCTGCCTAAAAAATTCTCATTATCGTTGGGTTGAAACAGAAACACAATTTCTTGCCTTCTCTCATATGGGGATAGGTTACTTCTTTATAATAAAACAAAAGTCTGTATGTAATATTCATTTTTCAGCCAAGCAACTGAACACCCTGCACTTAAAAAACCTAAAGACTCCTCACTCGTAGAAATGTGTGTTTAGTTGCCATAGCTATCCACTTGGAAACGTATCTGGCAGTGTCAATACTTACTTAACAGTTACATGTAGAAGCATCTTTGCAACCATCGCTATGACAGTCAGGATTAGAAGTGTAGCCAAGGCATAGATAGTCCACACTGCAGCAACAATAAAAAATATAAATATATATATATAACCCATAATACATCTATCAGAACGTAATATATCAGCAAACAATGTCATAACAAAGAGATGCTGAATCTTGCACCTGTCTTATCTGACTTACTTCATGCTTCCCTTTAAGGATTGCAGCAAATACCCAGCAAGTATGGAGTTATTGCTTTCCAGCGTGGCCAGGAACCGTTATGTTTAACCCTGTATAAAATGTAGTGTCTGTAATACAAACCCCCTGTTAGCACAGCTTGCAGGAGCAGCAACTAACCTGGCATGGGGTGATCCTGTTTGCTGGGGCTGGAAGTAATGACATAAAAGATCTGTGAGGATCTTCCAGAATTCAAACTCAGATTGGAGCCCTCGGTTATCACTTCCGACTCGGGTTCAGTGTGATTGATCTTCTCCTCAATCACGTTCGGTGCCTGAGCCTTCATAGCTGTCAACACAAGGTTTGAAATACAATACAAACTGGGCTCTGTCTTGACAGTATGGTCAACAGAGAGGACAACTGTCCATCACTTTCATTGACTACCCCTTATCAACTCTTGATTTGTACAGATCCTTAAACTAAAATGTTGAATAAGAAACCCTATTTTCAACCATAACCCAAGGACATTTGTGAAAGGGAAGCTATGAATTCAGCTGAAGAGTGATGATTTAGAAGATTGAACCAACTGAATCTCAAACCTACACAAGGACAACTTAAAACATCAGCTACCACTGGTGTGGACAACAACTCCTCAGATCCGCCTGCCACCCACATGCAAGGATACATCCTACCAGTGCTTTCATCGATCGGTTCATTGTAGTCCACAATTCTTTTTTGAGTTCATAAGAAGTATGCTCAAGCAAACCTTTTTTGAGAATGAGTCTTTACTTCACAGAGTTGAAACGAATCTGAAAATAATTTGATATAATGGTTGATTGCATTCCCATGGTTCTCCACCATCTGTATGCACTGCCCTGTAACACACAAACATGTGCGTTCTCAAAATCCTAATTAGAGGGGTGCAATTAGAGTAATTGAAGTGCAAGTTCTGGCATTCCCATGAAAGAGTAAAAGCATGTTAAATATTTAGCTTAATGACACAGATACACTGACTTGTTTTTATCGGTGATCACTGCTGGCGGGCATATGCCAGGTCTTTAAAGTTGGTATTTATACTTTTCAAACATTTATTTGTACTAGGAATTCTATCCACAGCACTTTAACTAGAAAGAACCTAGACAATTTAGAAACCAAAATGTCTAATGAGATTATAAATGACTGATTTCTATCCAAATCATATTATTCCCTAAAAGCCTGATAAATCTTTAAGTGGGTTCATTTCTTTATGCTTCAGTGAATGGGCTTACCATTATTCTTTACATTGACAAGAATGATCCTCAACGACGTAAACAGTCCCACATTCATAATTAACAATACCCTGCTAATCCATACTAATTCTTGTATACATTACAGAGTTTTTATTCACTGTTGTTTCGACCGCGGGGAGGTACTGTAGTACAGCTCTGGACAAAGGTTTTGCATCACCTAGAATTTTAGGATTGAAACCTAGTGGTCTTGTTGTTGTACAGTATTTAACACCATCATAACAACAACATATTAGAAATTTTGACAAACTGCCTGAACTCAAGAGTGCAATTTTCCTATAGACTATTGGATTGATCTATACTAAAGTGGCTCATAACCTTAGTACACAAATATCTAAACAGTAACGACATCTTGCAGATCCCAGAGATTGCTATTCAATCAAACAAGGCTTACCTTGGTATAACATTGCAAATCCCTGGGCATGGTTGATCCGATCAGAGTAAAAGTACAAGATGACGAAGTCGGATGAAACGTTGACGGCGCGCTGGGGGGGGTTGCTGCCGTCGAACCGAGCCTCCACTTGATTGGTGTACCCATCCAGCAGCTCCACCATGTCCGAGGGGTCCCTGACATCAAAGAACGTGAAGTTGAAGAGGATCAGCGATGAACCCGGAACCTGGATGGTCCAGTAGCACACCCGACTGCTCCCGTAGTTATCCGGGAAATCTGGGGAGTAAATCACTCCTGTCTGGCTGGTATAGTTTCCTCCACAAGCTCCTACCAGTGCTGAGAAACAAGCAGACCGAGACAAATACGACTGTTTTTAAAACACTGACTACCAGTGAACATTTCACACTGGAGAAGGGCAACCGATGTCACGTTTTTATGGTTTTTTTTTACAACAGATCAACTAACAAGGCAACAATGCCTGAACATTTCTTTTTATTATTAAAGTACAGCTCGTTCGGTTTGTAAAATATGTGTCAGCACGTATGTGGGAATGTATATTCGAGCACGGCTCTAATGTTTTATGACCCACGGCAGTGAATGAGGAGTCGAGGGGTGTCGGTGTTCGAGACTCACTGTCGAAGATGATGACTCTCCCATCTCCTCCGCAGGGCTGGGTATGATCCCCGAAGCACACGTGATTGCATTCCGTGCTGGCAGCCTCCCCTTGTCGCTGGTAGTCTGGATTGTTCCCACAGAAACAGGCATAGCCGGACTCCATCCCTGCAAGCTGCAGCAAGTCACATTCACATCACCACCATCAGGTGGAAACACACAGTGACAGCTAACACAGTAAGTCATTGTTCTATAAAATAAGCTATATTATAATATTTATAAAAATATAAATATTATTTGTTTAGAACAGCCAGACACTTGCATTCTTCTAGCTGTCTGTTGAGGTTCAGGGACATTTTTAAACTGACTAGTGACTGAAGTCTACCCACATAGCGAGTATTGTGCAGTTCATTCCTCTCAGCTTAACCACTAGGTTACAGTGAACGTCTGGATACCATATGCTTGTTTTTTTTACCATATAAAAGCCTGCAAATTCATGAACACTTAAAGCTGTTACAGTGGGAGGTCTGTGAAGGTTAACGGTTGCAACGGTTTTCTTCTAGTTACCTTGTATCTTTTGCTTCTGCAGAAACTGATGCAGTTCTGAATGGTGAGTTTGTTTGAAGTCTCGCTGCTGCCTGTCAGTGCAGGAGGGTCCCCACTGTCCTTGAAGCAGCCCAGGTTTCCTGGCACTAAGAAAAGAAGTGGAAAGGAACGCGTTAGTATTATTATTGTTGTTGTTGTTGTTGCATGATATATTTTTGTAATGCTAATACAGGGCCACTCTAGTGTGCTGTAAGTCTGTTGTTTATTCATATTATTATTTGTCATATTTAAATATCTGTATTAGAGACTACTCCAGTTGTCAAGTGACCCAGTGCCTCCTTGTTATATTTTTAAGGGGGCTGCATTATCTGCAGCCACCTGTGCCCATCTTTTTGGGGACTGTGTAGATTTTTTTTTTAATAATAAACACAAAACAAATCAGTCAGACAACCCATTTGTACAGTAAAAATCACCAGCGCAGGACTACACACAAAACAAGACAAACCACCTCCACTGCAAACATCACCAGCGCAGGACTACACACAAAACAAGACAAACCACCTGCACTGTGCAAACATCACCAGCGCAGGACTACACACAAAACAAGACAAACCACCTCCACTGCAAACATCACCAGCGCAGGACTACACACAAAACAAGACAAACCACCTGCACTGTGCAAACATCACCAGCGCAGGACTACACACAAAACAAGACAAACCACCTGCACTGTGCAAACATCACCAGCGCAGGACTACACACAAAACAAGACAAACCACCTGCACTGCAAACATCACCAGCGCAGGACTACACACCAAACAAGACAAACCACCTCCACTGCAAACATCACCAGCGCAGGACTGCACACAAAACAAGACAAACCACCTGCACTGCAAACATCACCAGCGCAGGACTACACACAAAACAAGACAAACCACCTGCACTGCAAACATCACCAGCGCAGGACTGCACACAAAACAAGACAAACCACCTGCACTGCAAACATCACCAGCGCAGGACTACACACAAAACAAGACAAACCACCTGCACTGCAAACATCACCAGCGCAGGACTACACACAAAACAAGACAAACCACCTGCACTGCAAACATCACCAGCGCAGGACTGCACACAAAACAAGACAAACCACCTGCACTGCAAACATCACCAGCGCAGGACTGCACACAAAACAAGACAAACCACCTGCACTGCAAACATCACCAGCGCAGGACTGCACACAAAACAAGACAAACCACCTGCACTGCAAACATCACCAGCGCAGGACTACACACAAAACAAGACAAACCACCTGCACTGCAAACATCACCAGCGCAGGACTGCACACAAAACAAGACAAACCACCTGCACTGCAAACATCACCCGCGCAGGACTGCACACAAAACAAGACAAACCACCTGCACTGCAAACATCACCAGCGCAGGACTGCACACAAAACAAGACAAACCACCTGCACTGCAAACATCACCAGCGCAGGACTGCACACAAAACAAGACAAACCACCTGCACTGCAAACATCACCAGCGCAGGACTGCACACAAAACAAGACAAACCACCTGCACTGCAAACATCACTAGAGAAAGAAAACAAAGATTCTTTATTTATTTTTCTCTTTAAACAAAGGATGTGATAAAAGGCAGAGAGAAAAAAAACCAACAGTTAAATTCAAACTAAAAATAGAAAGGGCAGAACAACAAAGAGAGCGTGCGCTCTCACTCCTCAAATGGCACGAAAGCCCACAGCCTGTTTTAATTGCTTGCCCCTCCCCCGCTCTGCACAAGGTTTCAACTAATTTAATTTTTCAAAGTAAAAGGAAGGAAAACGAAATACAAATGCCTTTAAAGTAAAAATAAATTGTAATGAAATAAAGTGCGTTTAAAAAGAGAAACAAATAAAATAAAACACAGAGAACACAGAAATGTCCCTCCTGCACTTGCAAACAAGCAGGGAGAGAACAAAAGAAAAAGACAAAAACTAACTAAATCAAATATTTTTTGACAAAAAAAAGGTGCACTGCTACTTTAGAAAACAAAATATACCAAAAGATTTAAAAAATAAAAAAAAGTTTAAAAACGACTGTTTTTCTTTGGCTGGGTAGCACCAAAAACATTTGATCTCCCAGTAGTATTATTTGATCATTTTGAAGAAAGCACATGGATTAAAGAATATGGCTTTTGAACCAGACTTCTATGCTGATAAAGGAAAGCTCCAGTCTTTCCCTTGCATATGCAGTCAGATGGACACAAGAAGCCACCAGATGGACGCTGCAGACAGAACTCATGGACTGCCAAGCAGCACCCCAGCCATGGCTTTGCTGCCTATAGCAAGAGCAATATTGATAAGCTTTGAGTGATGCTGAGCGCATCTCTGCTGGCTGGCTCCTCTAAAGGAAAGACATGTGACGCACAGAGAAGCCCAGTGCTCATACAAGAAGGGGGATTAATAACTAACACAGAGAAATACTCACAAAACAATGCACAAAAGAACACACAGTAACTGCTTGAGACTTTGAGGCTTGGTAAAGCACAACCTCACGTCGTAGTGACATTGAGAAAAAAACAAAAAAGCCAGAATCGACATGGTGACCAGCAAGCCACATTCAGCCGCGCTTCATGCATGTTTGGCTAGAGAAAAAGGAAATGGGTGAATCCACAATCTTTATCAAGTCACACCTTCAATTTATGAGCAAACAAAGCAGCGTTTTGACCTTTGAGTTAAGAGTGATTGCAAAATGGCAGTGATTGCATCTGGATGTAAAAAAAAACACTTCCAGGTAGAAACCACTGACAAAGAACATGCTGTTTATTGTAATGGTGTTATTTACACTCTCAGAATATGCAAACCCAGTATCGGGTGTGTAAACGCCAGCTGGCACCGCAGTGCGGGATTGGGTTCTATCAATCACCCTCCACTGCATGTGAAACATATTAGTTGTTTCTCTTAGAGTGTTTATACAGCTTCCTATAAAGGCCTCACATGTGCTAATTGCCACTTTGCCAATGCAAACTATTGGCTTATACAATGCATTCTTTAAGTAAATAATACAGACTGCAGTCCATTCAGTTGTGTAGCTGTGTAAGAGGAATGGTTGGAGGAGTGTACTGTTGGTAGCAGACTGGACGTGGTTTGCTTACCTGGTTCATGAGAAAGCCAGTCTAAGACAGCTACCTTCAGAGAATCGCAACCTTATTAATATGCACCTTTTGAACTCTTTAACTATGAACCTTCAAGCATTGGCAAGACTACAGACAAGTGCAGTATGGTTAGCAAGCACCAACCCAGAGAAATGATTCGCTACCAGAATAGAATGGTATCACACGAGGGGACCGAACACCAGGAAAATAAGGACTAGCGCCAAGACTAGGCCTTCTTAAAACCAAAAACACACAAAGAAAGCACAAGCCGGAAAACAAACACGACAACATCAGAAAGGGCCGGCTTGGCAAGCATGGCGGTGCTTCTGGCAGCATTACTGGCCTAACATGTCTGCAGTCAGCCTCCTCTGTATTATTAAAAAAAAAAAGGTAATTACAGACCTAAATTCTGTTGACATCTGGAGAGAGTTCTGTGGAAGGCTGTGGGCGTTTCTCTTTTAAAATACATTTTGCTAAGCAGGCGGCTTCTCAAGAGTCACACCCAGGCTGGGCTGGCAGGGCTCAACACATTTTTTGTAAAGAAAAAAAGGAAGAGGAAGAAGAAAAGAAAAGAAAAAAAAACTTGTTTCTGTATTTTCTCTTATCTCGGCAAAATATCAGCAGTGAATTTGTATGCAGGTCCGTACTGTAAATGTGTAGTTTGTCTACTGCACTGTATGCTCATCTCTTTGTTATATTTACTGCCAATGGAACTTGACCAGCTTTGAAGAGGAATAAGCCTCGTCAGGTGGTTAGTGCAGAGGTTCAGAGCCAGTCTGAATAACATAACAAATAAGAGTCAAAACTTTATAGATACTCTAGTTGACTAATCTTGTCTCAAATAAGACAAAAGAAACGTAAAGGATTGCTGGGTTGGGTGTGGCAGTCGCACTCTCCTTATTGGGATGTAATAAGTGTTGTGGAACAATGTGCATGTCGAGGGTGGCAAACAGACAGATCCACATGTTAAATGGATTCATCATATTCATATTGTCCTAACACCATTAATAAACTCTGCAGAGGTACCTAGTTGCCATTGCAGTCAATGATCTATCCAGAATACCTTATCATTGTATCAGAGAGACCAGTATCCTGCTTAATTCACTTCCTAAACACTGACTCATTGTTGTGATGTATTCAATTCACATAATGCAGGGTAACATGGTGAAGAATGCTCTTATTTTATATAACTCGGCTCAGTCAGGTCATGTTGTCAGATTATTTTCCTTGCTTCGGGGGATTCCGTGAATGAGTGTTTAATTTGAAAATGAATTATTAGACAAAGCGACAGAGCAAGGGAGTAAAGAAAGAAAGAAAAAGAAAGAAAGAAAGAAAGAAAGAAAGAAAAAGTGCATTTTCAGTTTGAATTTTGAAATTGTGGTCTCCCGATTTGTGTCAGAGGAATTTAAGTCTGGTCTGCTAACGATCAACTGCTCCTTTTTGAATTCCGGTCTCAACAAAAGGGATTTACTCTCTGTTTCATAATGACTTTTCAATCCCTTCCACCTGCTTTGAGGAACTGTCACAACTTGATGTATTTAAGATCTCTGCTGCAGGATAGACAGACAGACCCCTCTGAGGTACCAACACATTGTTTTAAAGAGGGTCTCTGTGTCAGAGAAGGGGCTGCCAGGAAGACAAAACAGTCACCTTTATATCATAAATAGAAAAACCACTCACCAGTTCAGCTTTTATTTTTTTCTTTCAGCTTTTGACATCATATGATATTAAACTCAGCACAGTTGCACTTTGTAAATTCAGACAAGTGCAGTAAGTGGTAAAATGTGGGGCTGTTTACACCATGTGGTGCAGCAGCTGTTCAAAGGGACTGCATCAAATGAACCCAATTCAACAAGCACTACACACACTCTAACCCTAATCTCAGTCTACCACATCCATCTCTGCACTGGAGAAAAACATCTATACAAACATCTGTAGAGAGCATCCAGTTTGGCTAAAGCAGTCACAACCTGCAGCTTTCTAGTTACTTAGTTATCCCATCGTCGTGGCTAATCTGTATACAAACAGCTCTTCACATTACAACACACAGCCCTTTCAAGTGTTTTAACCACAAGATTTACTTTTAATGCCACATCTACCCAATTTCTGTGACCTTTGTTAACGTCTCTGCTTAGATTATATCCTGCCCTTCCCCATAGGCACTGAAATAACAAAGGAGGCACAAAAAATAAACATCACAGCGTAACAGACTAATGGGCGTTGGGTCGTTTCTCCTTTCAACAACGAGTCTCTTTGATCAGGGAGACGTGTGGCATGCCTGTGCACTTACTGGTGTCACGTCTTCATAGACGAGCCTTGACTCAACCTGCCCATTGTCTTCTTGGGAATACTTAACCACACAAAAGGGATCAGCCCTTAATGCAATGAACCCTTCACTGCTCTGCACTGCGTTTCCATGCAACCCTTCCACATATCTGTGTTTCTTATTTCTGAATGCCCCTTTGTGTAGATCCTGTGGGTGTCTGAAGGCACTCTCAAAAACCCCAAGGAGGACACAGATCGGATGGGCATGAGGGAGACTCTACAATCTCGACCCAATATGGAGCTCCCTCTGGGGCAGGCTTGAGTCACGATCACGGGGCTCTGAGGTAAGCTCAAATGTAAAAGTGAATCATGCCAACAAAAACAGCAAACAAAAAATAAACCAAAAGGGTATTTGCGGATCCCTACCTACTAGGATCATTTTAAGACCAAATCATTTTCTTTACTGCTTCATATGAAATCATGTTACAGCTAAGCCCCCCCCCCCCCCCAGTTCCCCGTCCTTTCCTTCACAAAATAAGCCTTCCTTTGTATCGGTATGTAAACAGTTTGAAATGCTAGCTCTGTAGTTTTAGGTTATGAGGTTCCGTTTGAAACTGGCCAATCCCTACATGCACCACCACCTAGTTGCTTATCCAATCCCCAGCCTCCATGCAAATGTCCTCAACATCCCAGAAGGGTGTAGATGGATGTGTACTTACTTCTGAGCTAGCAAGGAGGACCCTTGTGAATACGGCACATTCCGAAAATGATCTATTCAGAAAAAAGCGATACACAGTAGCTCCACTACACTGTATCTCACGTTACAATACATTAGTATAAACACTTTGAATGTATAACATGCATGTTAGAATACCGAATGCCAACACAAAAAGGTAGAAGACGCTAAAGGTTAATGCAGTTTGTGTAACGGAGAATTGTATGACTTCAGGGCAGAGAATTTTCAACAGTGTGGGGGAAAAAAAAAAGAAAATGTACAAAAACATTTAAACAGCAACTCAGTGATGACTTCAGAACTGTCTTTTACATGTATTTATAGACACACACACACAGGGTGATTAGAAAGTAAGTAAGCATGGTGCTTTGATGTCGTAAACTTTCTAATCACCCTGTATATATATATATTTTACATTGCAAGACATTCCAGAAATAGTATTATATTTAATCATAAAGATTTAAAAAGCATTTGGAAATATTACTTTTTTTATTTCTATTTTTTTATGTCTATAATTTCTTATTACTGAAGTGTATATGAATATAAATATAAGTTTGAAGACACAAACCCAAATACAACTTCTGCCTTTTCCAGTCTAGTCTATACAGTAATGTGACAAAGACAGAAAGAAAAGGCTTCTTAGTCAACATAGGGACTTGTTCAAAGTAAGGGTTGAAACCGGATTTCTTTCTTGCACAGATTTCACCTCCTTGTGTTTTACAGCCAGTATAAAACCCGAAGGGTCCATTCATCGCATTCCTGGTTTTCATTTTTTCTTTTCTTGTCGGTCCTGTTGTCTCTTGTTGTTGTTTCATTAGTCTGCTCATACTTGCAGAGTCTTCCAATACCTGAGGCAAGGAACCTGATCTCACACGACCTGTTCACTGCCAGTGACACAGTGCTAGGTAATGATTCCTTTAAAGAAGAGGCAGAGAATGTATTCAATAAGGCTGGCTTTTTTATGAATGAAGATTCATGAAAGTAAGTGAGGAGCTAAAGAGTGCAGACTGGTAGGTAGGTTTTAAAACACCAAAAGCCAGAAAACCCATTACATAAACTAAGAACGAAGAGGGTTTAACTGTTAGATCACAGTGGTATACCAAACAAGACAGGAGAAGCTGTGACTCAAAAGGCGAAGGACAGTCCAAGCTACGGAACAGATTCAATTCGTAAGCAGCCACAGTTCCAATGGACCTCTAATTAGAGAAGCTGTCTTATAGATTGAAGGGAGTCATACAGTAGTATATTAGGGAATGAAACCTGCAGATGGATTTTAACTGACGGTCCACGCTGTTAGAAAAGAGTCATGGGATGGCTGCAGCTCAGGACAATAAGAGCACTTGAGTTTGTTAAGAGGATAATAAAAAGTAAACGAGAGACCATAAAAACAGACGACCGTGGTAGAACATACAGGGGTGTATCATTTCTAACAGTGGCCTTCACTTGATGACACAAGTCTTGCACTACAAAGAGTTTATGATACCCATGACGTACAATAGAAGGTTGGTGTAGCCACAGAAGAGTCTCTGGTGGGGCTGTGGCATGAGAAGAAACCACAATTAGAGAGGAACGCTGAAGGAACCAGGGATAGCCTCCTGCACTTCAAACTGCAGTCCAGACACAAGGATGTAAGAGATACCTCCAGAACAGAGCCGGGGAATACCAGAGGAAGCATGGCAGTGCAGCCAGTGTGCTGTGAATCTGAGGACAGACCACAGACAATGGGACTGGTTTCTACTAAAACACGCAACAGCAGCAGAAATATCACCCTGCTATATCTCCTGCATGGGGCTAATCTCACAGTTTCAACAAACATGGGGATCTGATAACCAAAAATGAAAAAGGGCACTTGTGTGTGCGAAGTAGGTCAATTGTAACTGTAATTAAAAATGAAAAATTGGCCCCAATACATTTGAAATCCTCATTAATGATTGCGCGGCTGCACGGATGCCAGCTGGTGCAGCGCTGATAACAATAGCGATCGCTGTCCAGTTCAGATCACTGAGTCTGCCACAGTGCCTTCCTTAGCAAAGGGCTGGCACAGATTCCTCTTGGAATGAGAAGAGCACAATGCTGACAGCAGACAAAGAGTGGGACCCCCAGCTTTACAAACCCACAACAACCGGGACCCTTTTCTAAGTGTGATGTGGCTGTCCAGGGATAATGTTGTATTTTCCACTAAGGGTTGGTGGGTGATTGGGACACTAGTTTGAAGTTAATTGGTTTTGCGAACTTGAAGTGAGGATTCGAGTTCACACACAGCATTCAATGGGGGCTAGGCTACAAGGTATCCCTGCCCAAACAGTAGTTTATTTTATTGGGGTTACAGCTAATGCTTCAAACTTCATGATATAACAGTTTGAGAGGATAAGTGCGCGCATTTTGTTCGACTGAGTGCTATCCTCCTTGAGAATCATCACACGGGGTTGAAATAAAGGGGTGTTGTGGTTGACACTTACTCTGGCATGTGGGAATGTCACAGTACTTCCAGTAAACACTGTCCTCGTGATCGGCGATGTAACACCAGGGCCTGACGTCTCCGTCTGGGTTTCTGGGAATGGAGAAATTTTAAAAAGTTAACAAAAAGAAAATTCTTTATCTAGCGCAATACCCTGTTTTTTTGTTTTGGTTTTTGTTTCATTTTCTCCTGGACGGTCCTCTTCTCTTCCTCTTTTAAACCCTCTCCTCCCGGCTCTTGGGTGCCCAGTCATCCATGTCCACCTCAGAAAGGGCAGCCCAGAGAAAAGGCCCTCACAGCCAGCTGGGAGCGTCTTTGTCAGCAGCATCAGGGGAGGCGAGGATTACAATCAGAGCGTCAAAGGGGCCTTTGAGTTTTCTAGTATCCTTAACCCTTCTGTTCATTGCTAATCATGAACCCTTCTCTGCTCAGTCCTAGTTTCAGGTCCAGACTATTCATGACCTATAGTCTGCAGCTTGGGGTTCATCTTTGATCAGCAAATCCTTCACTTTTGTCCTGAGCTACTGAAGCCAAGGCTGCAAGGTGAAAGGCTACTACTTGAATGTGCTGCTTTACGGTGGGGATCTTTTGTAGTGCAAGCATGAGCAGGTAGACAGTAGATTAGGAAAGCTGTTCATGACCCTGGGCTGAGAGAAGCAGTTTGAATGATAGTAGGGCAAAGCTCGGGTAAACTCCTCTGATTCTGTTAGTGCATGAATATAAAACACTGCTGTCATCTACCTTAATCCCTCAATAAAGGAAGACAACCAGGTTCTAGGTTGAGTTTCAGTGGAGGGATTATGTTATCTCTGGAGGTATATTTAAAGAAGGAGGTAATGGATCTGGACAGGCGGCTTGCAGCCAGGTTCTAGGTTGAGTTTCAGAGGAGGGATTATGTAGTCTCTGGAGGTATATTGAAAGGAGGTGGTAATGGATCTGGACAGAAGGCTTGCAGCCAGGTTCTAGGTTGAGTTTCAGTGGAGGGATTATGTTATCTCTGGAGGTATATTTAAAGAAGGAGGTAATGGATCTGGACAGGCGGCTTGCAGCCAGGTTCTAGGTTGAGTTTCAGTGGAGGGATTATGTAGTCTCTGGAGGTATATTGAAAGGAGGTGGTAATGCATCTGGACAGGCGGCTTGCAGCCAGGTTCTAGGTTGAGTTTCAGAGGAGGGATTATGTAGTCTCTGGAGGTATATTTAAAGAAGGAGGTAATGGATCTGGACAGAAGGCTTGCCAGGTCTCTACTTCTTTAAAGGATGGTGTCTGTTTCCCAATAATTCATTCAGCAGGATTTAGGACGTTTGGTTACCTCAGTCTAATCAGGTTGACCCGGCGCTGCTCAGACCAGGAAGCTTGTTCATCAGTCAGTCAAAAACACAATTGATGTTCCAGCTACTTTTGCCAAGTAGATCAAAACTTGCTTTAAAACCTGGAGAACCAGAAACCAGCTGCTTTGAATCAATTTCTCAACAGCAATTTCCATATAGATGTATTTGTTTTATTTTGCGGTTATCCCCACTTTTTGTTCCCTTGAATGCTGTAGCATTTACAGACTTTTAATTTTCAAACTGTAATTGAATATGTAACAGTTCTGTTGTTAATATTTGTCTCAGGTTTGGCCACACATAGCCTCTTATTACGTAGCTGACCTGAAATGTCTCTAAAGGTTCAGCACACCTTCCTCCTTGCAGTCATTGCTCTTTGAATAGTCAGCAACCAGAAGTTTTTTTATTTATTTATTTATTTTGCTAGTGGCATTTTGGGAATTTAAAATAAAAAACAATGCTTTTTTTTGTATAACGCAGATGTCGTGCACACACCCATGGTATAGGAATGACACATAATTTAGGCACGCCCCACGTTAATATACTGGGATTCATCTGCTCTTTTCTCAGTCCAATTTCTCAGTGCTTTTTTGGCTTTATGTATTTTATGACATGCAATAAAAATAAACTATGAAGGCTATTATTGTTTTTCTTTCAAGTCAAACAGCTTGAGGCAAGCCAACAATAGCACTGCGATCTCAATGCTCCCCCAGGAGATTTTCAGTCATATTCTTGCAATAAACACCAAGGCTAGCTCCTGCCTCTGCAAATTTACACCTGTGAAGGGATCTTGGGTTTTGTGCTGCCTTTAATCAAACAGAATTGTTGGGACTTCATTCGGGGCTAAACAGCTGTACTCCCATTCTTACAGAATATATTATTTAAAGGAACTTTAAAAGCTATGTTATATTGCTATATTTGCTACACACACAATACAGAAAGTGTTGAATCATGTGCTGAGATATATTCATTGTATTGTTTTTCTGTATACACTTGTATCAATACGCTGCCCAGTGGCTCCTCTCCCAGGAGAGTATCATTAATATCCCCCTTTTTAAAGGGTGGATGCGCAGTGGGAACGCTCTGCCTTTTTCAGCTGTGGTTTGATACAGGGCTGTGATGCAGTGCGAGGGCCTCAGCTCATGACCTCATGTTGTCCTGTGCTGAGCCCCACACCGACTCATCTCATTGTCTGTCCACCATTCAGACTCTTTCATTTCCATCATATTTATTCTGCGCTATTTTCTCTAAATCCAAGCCTGTGAAAACACCAGGGTGCCGCACTCCCATTTTAACGTTATGGAAATAACAAGTGCCAAATGATTTAAAAAAAACAGCTCTCCATCTGGGCCCCAGCTTCACATTCATCAGACGACTATGCAGTGTTTTTTTTTTTTGGATTACATGGTCACTAGTCAGAAACTGAAAAGATGTATTGCTAAAATAAATCCTTCAGCAGTCACCTGCTGTGCTGGATATTGCTTCCTGTTGGGAGGGGCTTGTTTCAATGTTCATTGTTTTGCAGCAGGTATAAATCAATAAGAAAAAGCATTGCTGCCAAGCAGGGCAATGGTTAACGGTGTTGGAATTAAACAGCCTCTTTTACACTGAGCTTCAATACAGAGTCACACAAAATATCATTTCCTATAGAAATGTTACCGCTCGGAATCTTAATTTACCAGAATCGGGACAGTTTATTTCAATGCCTTTTACAGCATCCTTAAAGGGGACTACGTGAGCTGCTGTAGGTTTGAGTCCTCTCTCATATAAATAACGGCAGCCTCTCCAGATAAGTGTCTACAAACGATGTTTAGAAGTTTTTTACACAGAGCAGATACAAATCAAATTACTCTCCAGTATTATCCACTGAAGTTCACTAAATCAGCTAATCTGCGAGCCATTCAGGTCTGGAATCCCTCCTGCTTTACACAGGTTATAAACTTACATACCTGGCTGAAAAAGCTTTGGGCTGAACCGAGCTCTGTTTAACTTTGACAGTTCTGGTCATCAGTCAAGAGGCCTGTTCTTGTATATTTTGCTCAAGCAAATCTCTTCTATTATCAATGAAAGTAGATACAGCAGGGAGCATAACTATAAATACACCTGCCTAGGTGTACATTGTGAACAAAGACGTGCTGTTGACTATTCCAGTAATTTGTTTAGATGCAATTATTTATCACATTTGTATTAACAGCCAATTATTAAGTAATAAAAGTCCTAAAGCTTTGCATCATGATGAGTTTAAACTTGCGGCGAATCCTCTGAATAAAGTAGCTAGTTTCAATGCCTGTGGGTCTGTTTAAATGAGCTCCAGCATTTCACACCTTACTGGATATTCTGAATTTGCATTCTGCACTCTTCAGAACACAATATGGACGATCTGAAGGGAACACATGGGTAATCCAAAACCACTGGGCTCAGCTTCCTCCTGTGTATGCAGTTTACTGAAATCCTGTTATGTACTGAATAGATCCAGGATCAAATGACCAGAAAAAATGCAAATATTTACAAAACAGGAAGACATATTTACTACCTAATTCACTCATATTCACAAGCCCTGAAACATGACACACTGCTCCTCTGGACTGGCTTTCTGTGCAAAAACAATGAACCCTTTCCAGGCAATGAAACTTGTGTCGTGCCGTATACAGTAAAGACTGCTTATTCATATGAATTCCCTTTCGTGAGGCACGGAACGGGTCTGAATTGCACTGAATTACCTGCAGTAGTTGTGTTTCCCAAGCCCACCCTCTCCGTTGGGGTATTTCATTGTGTTGTAGGGATGTTGGAAGGTCTCATTCCAGTACAGGCAGGGCTTCCCTCCGTGAAGACAGGTCTGGTTCTGCTTGCCTCTGTAATCTTCTCCATTCGCCGTGTAACACTCTGCAGAACAAGGTGCATGCAGCACAGGTCATTAACCTGCCATGCAATGACAATGCAATGTGTGGAAAGGTGTGGGTTGGGGATCACTTAAAGAAAACAAGGAAACACTGGGGTTGCAAAACCAAAAGAGAAGCACACATTATCAGACCGATGCACATGTCTGTACTGTAGCAATACATGTACAAGCTCATAGATTATACTGTAGAACACCAAATACATTTATTTAAATCGATTTTTTTTTTTAAATGTAGATATACTGTACGTTCATATATGGCTGATTTATATATTTTTTATCTTTTCACCAACCACGCATCATACAGACATTCATCTCCCCCATATTAGTTTCCACCATAACCGAGCTAAAAAAAAAATAAAAGAAAACATCATAAATGAAAGCAGCATGTAATGCAAGACTGAACTCTTCAAAAGAATGGAACTACAAACATATGGGAACTTGATAGCGCTTCAATCCATTCCACCCAATACCTGGTTTAAAATGAGATCCACTGCAAAGCAAGAAGCCAGTCAAGCTCATAAAATACACACATCCCAGCACAACAAAACGCTAATTACACACAAACAGTGTTTGAAGACAGTTCACTGCGCTTGGTGCTTTTAAAGAACTGCGTAGGAGCTTGTTACAGACCAAGGCATGAGAAATCTCTTGTGCTGTAACAGACTCACTGTGGCAGAAAACAACAGAAGTTTCTTCTTATGTCACAAAGTCTGACTTAGATCTTTGAAAATCAGATCAGATCGTTGAGAAAACGATATCTCCAAGCTGCTTAGCTGCATTTCCTTTGAAGGCTGAGGAAGTTAATCAGTAAAAGACAGGCTTCAGGGTTTTTTGGCTATGCGATTATTTTACAGATTGCAAAGCAACATATTTTCTACTAAATCAAAAACAGTTTGCCTCCCCGCTCAATCCAATAATCTGCTCATGGTATGACTCAGAATTCCACAAGCATGTGCTCTACCACACAAACAAATTGCTTACTATCATATGAAGTTTACATTTCTATAGTTCAAGAGCTTGTTTGCAAATGTATTTTTTTTTTTTGAGTGCTACTTTAGAGAGAGTGAGATGGCATGATTACTAAAACCTAAGCACTGTCTTTATTTGGGTGCTTAATAATCTCGGTTCCAACAAAGTCTTGCTTAATAACAGTCTAACAGCTGAAAAGACCGTGATCAGCACAAAGCAAGTGGAGGAACCAGAACAGGACCGTGATCAGCACAAAGCAAGTGGAGGAACCAAAACAGGACCGTGATCAGCACAAAGCAAGGAGACGAACCAGAACAGGACCGTGATCAGCACAAAGCAAGTGGAGGAACCAGAACAGGACCGTGATCAGCACAAAGCAAGTGGAGGAACCAAAACAGGACCGTGATCAGCACAAAGCAAGTGGAGGAACCAGAACAGGACCGTGATCAGCACAAAGCAAGTGGAGGAACCAGGACAGGACCGTGATCAGCACAAAGCAAGTGGAGGAACCAGGACAGGACCGTGACCAGCACAAAACAAGTGGAGGAAAAAGGTCTCAGACCTAAGAACTTCCGGCTCTGGATCAGTTGTTTACTGTGATCATTTAAGATGATTTTATACCAAAACTAACACTGCACTTGCACTAGAAAAACAAAATGACCTCCATGGTTTGAGGATTCCAGTAGCATGACTCACAAATCCTTCAAGAAGCCACAGGTTCAGGACTCGTACCTAGAGGGTATTTACAGCTTTCCTGAAGAGTTCAGAATCAAGATGGTCTGGCAGCCAACACACATCAATCCTCTGTCATTCTTCAAGCCAATGCCTTTTTTATTCCTTAAGCCAAGCTTTGCTTTCTGTCTGCAGACTGCCTGAGGAAGCGCTTGTTAGTTGCCTTGCCACCCCCTCTGAAAGAGCAAGCAGGACTGCTTGTTTGAAGTCCTATCACAGGTTAACCCTTTGAGCTTGATAATGATTTAAACATGGGTCTCTATCTCCAAGCCAGAATTAGGTAAGTGAGAAATATGATCAAAAGGTCTGAGGTCATTAGCCCAGTTCATCTTTATTATATAATTCTTGAGAAGGCTCCATCCGAGTTGGGTGCGTCATTTAAAGGACAGTAGCTCTTTCTGCAGCGCATGGGCTCCTAATTACATTCAAGGAAAATGAGAATACCTGATGGCTCTTCTACAAAATCTATAATCACAGCCACCAATTCATACGAGTTCAAGTGAATTACTAGAAGGATGTTTGCATAGCATGTAAAATCAAGCCAATGTATATATAAGAATATATACACAATGCCAATAAATGCATAAGGAATTCAACGTGAATAGCATCGTTTTGAATTCATTATGCAAAAAAGAAATAATAAAGTGCAATGCAGCCTAAGAACTTATATAGAAAAGTGGAACTGTTCTATACATTTAGATGACATAAACTATCACCATTTAATATGAATACATAATGCCACTGATGCTTGATGTCACTCTTCTTGAGACGCCATGCAGAGTGCTGCCTACTGAACCTTTGACATCTCATCGTTGGAAGAGCTGAGAGCCCTAATTAAAGTACCAGTGATTCAGCCTCTTCACAGTCATGACTCTCAACTCCTGACAGGTACTTCTCTGCAATCCATCACCAATGCACAGATATTAAGTTTCAATAATTGCAGTCTGCTAACATCAAACAAACCGTCACCCTCCCCTGACAATTTACAGTCTCCTCTAAAAACAACAGCTTATGTTGCCCGACGTGTTTTATTAGGGCTTCAGGCCTGCATCTGCTCCCCCTCCCACTTGTCTATTCAAAGTGTTTATTATTTACTTGTGGCATGGATAGTTCCCTGTCTATGAGTTCAGAAGTCTTGTACATGGAGCTGAAGCTGGAATTCAACCCTCATCTGTCCTCTCTTGTCAGAATGTGCACAGTACTGCCATAGGAACCATTACTTTATGCATTATTATACAAATGAACGATGGCCATTACATCTTCTGCATGGTAAGAGGCGGCCAATATTAATCTTACCAATGCTGAGCATGCTGAGTGTTAATGGTCTGGATCTAATGGTGCCAATCCAAAGCTCACTTGCTTGCTGCAGTAGGGGTTGACTCAGTACATGCCGTGACTTGCCTTGATTTGGGGACAGTGCAAGCCAATATGGTTACATGAAGCCATTTCATTGTGGTGAAGGAGAATCAGCAAAAAAAAAAAAACAACAACAATGTGTGCATCTTAAGTTTGCAATAACCTAGTCTTCAAAACAGCACCCGCTTGGAATAAGTATTTAGCCTCCCAATCCCCACACACAAGGTGTTTTTTTTTTGGGCTCTGTTTGCAATAACTCTGCCTCCGATTATTCCCTTCTATCATAATGTGATGGCTTTGTTGTGGTTTGATCAGAGGCCTTGATTGAAAACAGAACTACCACCGCATGAAGGGCAAAATCCCTCTGAAGCATTTAAAACTACAAGTAGCAAAGATCAAAGATGAAGCACCAGATATCTACAACCAAGCCGATCAAATGAAGTGGATTCTTCCTTTGCATCTAATCGCCTGTAATTATTTTCTTGGGATTACAGCTAATTATTGCCATATTATAGTGTTGTTTTTAAATTGGTTTCTTGAGTGAAGTATGGGGGGGTAGTTGCTGTCCTTGTCAGGTTCTTGCAAGATGAAACAAACAAACTAAATAAAAGCTCTTGCCTGCAGCTAATTGCAAAATACTGTATGCTTCCCCATGCTAAATAACTGCTATGCTAAATAACTGACAAACAAAGGAACCAGAAGCCTCTCCTCAGTCTGCAGCAGGATGCCAATTGAAGGAAAGCCAGTAGTCCCAAGTTGCCAGTCAATGAGTTACTGAATTCACTCACTGGCAAGCATTGCTGGTACTGCGTAAGAAATATGAAAATGTTTTGTTGTCAAACACAATTATTGTGTTCTCGTTGATGAGCACCAGTTTGTTCTGAGAATTTAGAATTTAGAACACGGCCCCCCGGCCAGACTGGAGTTTGAGAAGGATGTGCAATGAACATCAACCACTTGTATCCAACTGCAGCAAAAACAAGAACATCAAGTAAACTGTTTTTCTTTTAAATGAACATCCCTGATCTGAGGTGCCTGCCAACGATGGAACATTTTAATTTCCATTTCTTTTTGCAAAGGAGAAAACAAATCAAAATAAATAACATTCTGTGAAAGCTGATAAAAAGGAACTTCAAATAAATATGAGAGGTGAGCGTGACGGGTGACTTCAGCTTTTTAAACCCCATTTGGGAAAGCCTTTGTAGTAAAGCTCTTAGAAAGCACTTTTAAAATGGGGCTGGTGGCTGTGGCAGCAGTCAAGTTATTACAGCGGTTATTGGGCATATGGGTGCTGTGGTAAAAGATATGGGTGTAATGTGGCTAATGGGTACTAATGCAGTGGATGTGGGTGCTGCAATGGGGGCCCTGCAGTGATTAAGCAAATGGTCTATGAGACAAAAGATAAAGATGGCAGCAAAATTGAAATTCTCTGGCTAGACCCCTGTCATTTATATATTGATGTCTGTAGTATCCATTTGTTGTGGTGTTAAGTTTCATTACAATTAATAACATACCGTTTCGCCCTTGGTAGGTATTGTTCCAGACCTTTATAACAAGTTGGGCTGCATGTGTTCTCCCTGAAGCTGAGCTGTTTGTCAGCTGAAGAGGCAGTTCACGTCCATTTTTCATGTATTTCTTTGTTTTAAGAGAAGTCATGTTCTTGACCTTTGCACTGTATGTAGCATCTCCCTGCATGAATTAATGTTAGCATTAGGGTTCTGTATGAATTGTGGTTTGCTTCATTTGAATCCAATAGTAAAGATTATGCTGAGACCTCTTTGTGTGGTAAGTAACAACACAACCCTATTCACCTGAAGCAAGAATGCAATATCCAGGGCATTCTGCTCACACCTGGTTTCAATATTTTCAACAGTATTTTGGCATGATAGGAATTCAACCTGACCATGGCTTCAGGCTACTCAGGAGGCAATGTTTTAGTAACTGACAGGCCCTCTAATTGTAAGAAAGGAGGGCCCTCCAGTTAAGGGAGATCATTTTTAGGTCTACTGTGATCTGTGGACAAACAGATGGCTTCAGTCAACAGGGCTGTCATCATATTACCTTTCATGAGGACTGCATCAATTAGAAAGATGCAATGAATAGAAATGTATTCTGTTACACGCAGTCATGGGCATCTTCCCATCCTCATTCAGTAGCAGTTCAAAACATGACCAGTTTGCACAGCATATTCTCCACAGATGACAGTGAGATCTTGATCTAAGCAGATCCACTGGAGAAACGGTACCCTGAAAATGATATGCTGTGTGGTCAGGTCAGATAATTAGGAAGCACGGTGCATGCTGTTGATACAGACAGTGTCAATCCCTCTGCATTGCCCTGCTCAATACAGTGTGCTCACTACATGCATTCCAGCTTTTTAAAGACATGCAAATTCATCATTATTCACCAGTGTCTTATCAGTTCACAGTGAAACGCCTACAAAGCAAGTCCTTTCCCAACAAATGAGCTCCTCCTGTTTGTTTTGTCTATCTCTATAAACTACCCGTAAAGATAGCTATCACTGGACTGAGCCATCTACAAACCATCAGAATTCCTTGCTGCCATCAGATTGCACCCAGCTATCATCTTAAAGTATTTTCTTCATATCGAAAAAAGAGTGTTTATCTCATGTGATGTGTAGCATTATTGTGACAGTCCTGAAGGCTGATTGCAGGGCAGCGTATTGAAGGAAACTGCACTGATATGCTGAAGGCTGATTGCAGGGCAGCATATTGAAGGAAACTGCACTGATATGCTGAAGGCTGACCTCTGCGCGCTAATTAACAGTACCGCCTTGTTTGAACTGAGAATCCATACCTATTCTTCACCTCAGGCAGCACAGGGGTAAGTACGGGAGCTGCTCTTGTCAATATATCTGCATGTCTTGTGATAACTCGATTACTTGAGAAGGACTGACAATAATAACAGGCTCAAATAATAATTAAAAAATATGTCTATGATAAAGAAATGAGAAGCCAGAGGATACCCAAAGGATCTTCCCCCCTAACCTCAGGGTCCCTTACTTCAGATCTGCTGCCACAGACTTCTTTTTTATCACTCTGAAAAGGGAAGGCGACAATTTGCTTCTGAAACCACAAAGTGGTTCTGTACTCTTATCAAAGATGAAAAATTGTAGCAAAGTGGCTTTTTTATGTTTTGAGGCCACCTCAACAGCATAACGTAGTGACTTTGTGAACTCAGCAACTTTTGTACATCTATTCAGAAACTAAATTGCACTCATTGCAGCTTTGTTATTTATCTACAAGTTTTAGGTTAATAGAGAACTAATACTAAATGGAAAGCTTACCCCTGCCAGACCAGACCTGTCACTTGCTATATTATAACGGATCCTGAAACTACATAATCTTATATACACTAGTATGTACGTTTAGTACATTCTGAATGATGTAACCATGAATTAAAACCAGACTGTTCCATCCAGGAGGCTAATTCTGTCACATAAATACTGAGATAATTACATTTGGGAAGCAGGGTAAGGAGATTGTCAGTTCCCATGTACTAAACACATGATGATGACTTCTTTAATGATAGTCTCATGTAAACTGTCATACCTTCTAGAGTAAACCAAGAACCATATGGATGTTTGTTTTGTAGACAGTAACATACGCTGGCATGCATTAAACATTCATGCTCGTCTCATATGCAGCACAGCAGATAAGCGGTTCTGCTTGCCAGCCAGCTCTGCTTTGACAGCAGGTGGGGGAAACTCTATCCGTTGAAACTGGGGGACTTAAAAGTGATGAAAACCAATCACTCTACCCTAATAGGGGTGTAGTGTTTGATCCCACAGTCATGGGATTCTTATTCGCAGTACTCCAGTATTACTAAGCCCCGAGGTCTAGCTGGCAAGGTGGAACAGTACGGATAAGCCTTTCAAATCATGGTTAGGTCTCAAGTGAATTGAGGGGGGTGATCCCGATTTGGCCCCCAGTGGTCAGTCCATAATATAAAACCATCTGAACAGGGAAACTGGACTGACAAGAGGGTGGATAATACACAGATCAGTGCTTACATCTAAACTGCACATATCGCTATGGGATATATACATTCATTTAGACTTTCTTAACATGAAATTTCTTACCTGCGTAACTTCATAACTTTAACAACATCTGTTTACTATCTATTCCTGAAAAGTCTTTTGAAGGCTGATTTGCTGGAGTGAGGTAGGCAGGTACTGCAGGGAGCCTGTGCAACACTGATCTGCCTCCTCAAAAGAAAACATAGCATTGAGGAGTCTTTTCAGAAGCAGGCTTTGCCAGGTATGATCACAGCAGAAACAACAGTAGAGAATCGTAGGGAACACTGGATTTCAAACATGAAACTCAACATCAGGAAAGTGCATCCTGTAAAGGATCAGGTTTCCGAGACAATTTTGGGGAAAGCTTGTTCCTCACAATGAATAACAGAGAGCACTTCTGCTTCCAGTGCTGCTAATCCAGAACCTTTTTAACTGATAATTCAAATCCATCTCTAAAATCTAAATGTGACAGCCCTGACACAGACGTGACTCTAGAAACCCCAGCACATGGTTCGTATGAGAGAGAAGACGGGAACACATGAGCAGCAGACCCTCTCGTTCCTCTGAGATCTCTGCCCTGTCTCCACTGGAAGCAGTCCTTCCTAGTCCTGAACCTTTACTCACAGTCTGTGCACACATTAATGGGAAATGGCCTGTGATTATCTTCCAGAGATCTGTCATCTCCGAAACAAAGATGCCTCTGTTTCCATTACCCAGAATCGGCAGGAGGACATTAGTAAATAAAACAGGCTTGTAATTTAAAACAGAGATCTATAATCGAAGACAGATTCTGTGGATTAAACGCGGAGCAGCATATCAATCCAAACAGCCAATGGTCCTGAGACTAAATTGGGTCAATGCACTTATTGTATGGTGCGTACAAGGTGGCCTCCTTCATGGGTGCATGTACTGTAAGGGTGTTTGTGAAGATACTGGATACTGTCATGGCTTAGCTCTCCGATCCCTGATTAGCAAGCAGGATTCTGCAGTTTTCTTAACAAATTAGAATAGGAAATAACGTGGGTCTTAAGTGTTGTATATTGAGACTGAATCCATCACCTCCAGGCACACAACCTGCTGCTTACCTCCCTAGATGAAGACGGAAATCTCAGTTCAAATTAATCCTACCTGAACCTCAGTCCAATAGACTTAACAAGACTGAAAAGGGGCTGCCAGATATACAGAGTAATATTAACCATAAACTCCCTTGCTACTGCTACAAATGCAGTCATCATGTTTCTCTGTCGGTTCAGGTTCTATGAGAGCTGTACTTGATGACACGCTTCCCTTCTTCTGCTCTGGATGAGTTATGGTGAAACGGGACAGGTTCAAAGACAATCCTGGTCTTTCAGATACAGAGCAGAAGGTAAAGCACTCTGGAGGATGAACACATGCTCCCGCCTGTGCTCCCCCGGACCGGGAGTTTCAAAGCACTCTGGAGGAAGAACACGTGCTCCCGTCTGTGCTCCCCCGGACCGGGAGTTTCAAAGCACTCTGGAGGAAGAACACGTGCTCCCGTCTGTGCTCCCCCGGACCGGGAGTTTCAAAGCACTCTGGAGGAAGAACACGTGCTCCCGTCTGTGCTCCCCCGGACCGGGAGTTTCAAAGCACTCTGGAGGAAGAACACATGCTCCCGCCTGTGCTCCCCCGGACCGGGAGTTTCAAAGCACTCTGGAGGAAGAACACGTGCTCCTGTCTGTGCTCCCCCGGACCGGGAGTTTCAAAGCACTCTGGAGGAAGAACACGTGCTCCCGTCTGTGCTCCCCCGGACCGGGAGTTTCAAAGTGACTTTCACTGGAAATTAGAGGAGAGATAATCTCATTTGAGAGCTGTCATCTCACACAGAAAAAGCCTGACAATGTGTTGCATGTAATAAATCACAACGAGTTAGTGTAAGTGTTTGCTATGACTCTGTCTATAAGGCATAAGAATATATTAGCTGTCATACACAGGCTGGCACTGTCTGTAGATTCATGTGAGCAGGGTCACTTTTTAACGATGAAGCACTTATGAAAATAAAAAAAGGAAAGAAGGTACAATGGAAGTACGGTACGTGAGCACATTGCTGTACTACATACTAGAAGTGGCATAACTTAACTTGGTGTGCATTAGAGACACATTCATTTAGATGAAGGGCTCTAGGGGTCAATTTCAATTAGATATGTCGGTGCAAGGAAGCATCAAAGAAAATGATATGTTTAATAACAGAACAAATGGAAAACTATACCTTTTAGGTTTCAATTAAGATGTGATGTTTAGCTCTACATCACTGCATTTTTAAATCTCAACAGATTAGTGTATTTTTCATTAAGATTGCTGTAGATGGATTTAGTATCTCTTGTGCTGTGGTAAGCTTGGTGATACTGGGGAGATGCAATTATAACAAACTTTTCTGCCACTAGATATAACTGACCAGACTTTGAAGAGCTGTTTGGAGGGTTGAACGTGGTCTATTCTTTATTATTATTATTATTATGTATTTCTATTCTTGTCAAACAAACTACATTTCTCTATATATAATATTAATAATTATCCACACACCACCCTTAAAATGGCACAAAGTTACCAGAAGCCAAAATACAATGTAACAATCTTTTTAGGTGTTGAGGTGACATTTTCTACATTTGTATTGCAATGGTAGCAGCACAGATTACATTGGCCCTGCAAGCGAGAAGCAATCGGTGTGTCTCTAACGAGTCACATTACTGGAGCAAGTGGCAAGCTGCACAGATTCACAGACAGAGCTGGGGATTTTTAAGGACTTTCTGCTGATTATAAACTATCATTATGAAATGGTTCTGTTCTGATTTAAAAAAAAAAAAATAGACAAACATGGTGAATGGCAATACATTCAATACAAGATTTGCGAAACTATTTTTTATTTTTATTTTAGTCCTGCAAGTGAAAACGTACAGTAAACCACGGCTTGTGCTTTTTGTTTAGTTTTTCCTGTCCAAAACGCTGCATTCCTCTTGAGACTTGGTCCACTGGTTAGATACAATGCTTTGTTTCTTGCGATTGTGTCTCTGGGCTTTAAGTAATTAAAATAACATCTGGAAGAGTGTTTACTAAAAAAAAAACAAAAAAAACCCACATTTCACCCCTTGAAACAAACATGATATATAAACCAACATTGATTTTTTTTTTTTTTTTTTTTTTTTTGGTTGTTTTTTTCTTATTTTTCAAATGAAAAGCGAGCATTCAAGGACACCTCTGTGAACGGGGGTTTTATAAGAATCGTTCGTGGGACTCTCTTCATGGAGAATTTACTGCAAAGCTGCTTTTGTCATAAATTACAGTCATTTCTAATGCGCTGAAAAAGGACTGCCTCTTCTAAATAACACTCACACGCTAGGTTTCCAGACAGTTTGTGTTTGTGTCTGTGTGAGTGTGTGTCTCGGTGTGAGTGTGTGTGCGCTTGCTCAAGTCTACAGTAATATTTTTTACCACCTCAGTTGTGTTTTGCTTTGTAATGATACACTTCAGAACTCAATTACAATCCGTCTGCACCAGGTCGTCCTTCTGTAATTAACCGGGTTTCTTTTTATGCTGGTGGGGGGCAGATTCCGTTCAAGACGCTCCCAGATTTTCAAGTTTCAACACTCCATAAACCATACGAATTGCGTTCATTTAAAAGAAGCTTGGTTGACCCGTGTTAAAATTAAACTCAGATATTCTTTCTGCTATGCTTCTTATTTAACCCTTCAACCTAAGCAGTCTATTTCATTTACCAATGTAGGTTCTATTTGTTATGAACCTCAAATAACTACAACACTTTGCATTACAGGTCCAGTCAGACAGCAGCCTACAACAAACACGTTCACTCCGGGAAACACTGTGAATATGTAGGTGCAGATGGCAGCACTCGCTGCCCAGATGGTGAAGTCTCTCATTTAAATCAAAGGCTATATAATTAAGTAACAAAAAAAATTAAACAGCATAGCAAAGGGATTTGGGTTTTAAACATGAAACACGACGTAAACTACAGCAAGAGAACTTTGGTTAATGTGGTCTTTTTTAATTTTTTCAGTGCACATATTTATTTCATCATTATATATATATATAATATATTCAGTACCATGTGTGTAATTTGGAAAAGCTAACCCAGGGAGGTATGTTCATGCAGTATGACTGAACAAAAGATGAAAGATGATATCTGGACTGACGGATTGAATTAGCCAGGAGTGAACAGGGGCTATACAGTATATGGGCATTACAGTTCTTAACAAACCATCAGTCCTGTTATTGATTGGTTTTGATAGCTGTGATCTTGTAATAGGCCTGGTTATTACTTGGGTTTGATGCAGAAGTAACAAACTTTGCTGATTGAAGCTATAAACTGCATGAAGATTTAAAAACAAAAGACGAGCACTCAATCCATGCAGGCATTTTCTTCATTTGTAATCATTTCTCAATTCTAGCTCTAATTATGTGTATGAGGTGTGAATTTACTTCTCTTTTTGTAATGTATATAAGTCTGATTTCTTTTAATATAACATGGATAATCTTCAAACTTAATACAAATACATGATTTACAGTATAAACTAAATGGAACAGTGTACAGTAAGTACAGACATGTCAAAATTACTGGGGATTCCACTGCGGTCTTGGCACATACAACATAAATGCATGTCAAATAACAATGATCATATAATATAGCTTTATGATTTTGACTACTTTTTCTAATAGCCTATTTCATATATTCGTCAATAATCACACACATTTAAACGGATATGCAAACTGCAGTTATGTATCAATTGTGTAGCTTGCGTAGCCAACCAACATGTAGCGCTGCTGTCATAAAAAGTTGCAGTCTGTCCGTGTCTAGTTACTGTACTAAGCGTGGTACAGAATAATAATGTACACGTTCGAATAGCCTCCGCCGTGTCCTGTCTGCAGAACAATCTATTGAAACCCGTTCATGTGAAATGGGTCAGTGCTGTGACATGCGATGCACGTTTCTGTAAAAACCAGAAAGAAGTGTTTTAACTTACCAGTTTCAAACTGTGCAGCAGAGAGTGCGAGCATAAATCCGGCTAAAAGGAGGACGGAAACTGTGAAAGAATCCATCTCCAAATTTCACAAACTGCAGACTTTGAAGACACCGACAGCTTGATCTTCGTAATGGTTTTTGAACAGGAGTCGCCGCAGGTGACCTGTTACAGACGCAGCACTGCCCTGATCTGAAAGTCAAGTTGCGAGCGATTTAAGTTAAAGCTACCTCTAACCACATCTGGTCTCTTAACTTCACTGCGGATCGGAATCATAGAGACACGAGAGATAGTAGAAAAGCAAGGATCCTATTACCAACCATGTGACAGGAAATCGGGGCGAGAGCTTCAACCTGCAAGCCTGGGCATGGAACATGGAGCACTCACAATGCCATGCGCTGCTGGTGCCGGCGTGCAGAGAGAGCTGGCAGCGTTCAGGTGGGAGTCACTGCAGTGAAGTACACGAGCCTTCTTTGGTCAGCTCTGTAGACCTACATTGTTCACCAATACCTTTAAAAAAAAAAAACACGATTACGTTAACGAAACAGCTTCACATTAAAAGTTTGATGGCTAGCTTATGTTTATTTTCTTTAAGAAAAAATACTTTTTTGTTCCCGACGAATTTGCTGCAGTTTTTCTGAACTCGTCTTAGGGGTAACTGTTCCATGTTGTAAGGGACTGAATGTCATTGATATACCGGATTTGTATCTACATGGCATGCAGTAACATGTAATGAACTGCAGACAATATCAAACTACCCGACTCCATTGCAAATGCTCACACTGCTCAGTACTTTTTGTTGTTGTGTTGCTGTTTCTCTTTCAGAAAGATACAATAGTTTTGACCCTTACAATTAAATTCGTATAGTTTCTATTTGATGCATAATGAAGTATGCCGACATCCCCTTCTAGGGAGCGAGTACATTGACTCTAAGCACCCGGGGGTAGGTGAGCGGCGGCGCAATTAGAGGGGAACTGCTTCTTAGAACCACTGTACTTCTCCGATTTCAAAGGGTTTACAATACAGGGTGCAATTATGTTTGGATCTGGAATGGGAAGTCTTTCAGCTGCAGAGGAGTTAATAAGTAAAAAAAAAAAAAAAAAAAAGATACAGGAAACCCCTCGCGTGTTTAAATAGAATAAGACACTGTATGATACAATAAGACATTGCTGTTGGGTCGGCTTTGCTAAAGTTTCACTTCAAGATAAAAGGCTATACATGAGTTAATGTTAACCAAACTAATAATAAACCATGCAAGCGTTTTCAGCTTAACCTGCTGTGCTTGTTAACACCTTCTGATTCTGAAGCATGTATAATGTTTCGTTAGGAGTAAATGAATCCGTTCACGAATGGAATACAACACTGTTCAGTAACCCGACAACAATCCTAGTCATATTCAAAGATTTGCGGAGCTGCGTGCGGTTTTAATGGAAGCTGCCAAACTTTGTCCACTGCTTCAAGTCTCCTCTGGAAACAAAGTGTTACGTGTTTTAAATAAAGAGATCATTACAGTCAAACTGTGTTTTCTCTTTTGTCAATTTGATCAGTGTTGACCGGCTACTACACAAGAGGCACCATAGATCACGTTGATTAGATAGATATACTTGAAGCACTTGCCTCTGTTTACTTCAGTCAATACTGCAGAATGGCACCCTCTTGTGTTCGTGTTTATGTTATCCAAAAGCCTGGGTGAAGAACTGCAGCATCGAAGAAGTTTAAGTGCCCAAATGAACTATTGTAAGAATGAATGTTATTGTTTGCACCCAACAGACAGTGGTAATACTCCCAGACAACGAAGCATTACCTCATAACATAGAGTAAGGAAGTCTGGAAAACAAAAATGAAAAAAGGATTTGTTTACAGCAAGACACAGCTAATATTATTATTTATTTCTTAGTAGACGCCCTTATCCAGGGCGACTTAGAATTGTTACAAGATATCACATTATTTTTACATACAATTACCCATTTATACAGTCAGGTTTTTCCTGGAGCAATCTAGGTAAAGTACCTTGCTCAAGGGTACAGCAGCAGAGTCCCACACCTAGGATTGAACCCACGACCCTCCGGTCAAGAGTCCAGAGCCCTAACCACTACTCCACACTGCTGCCCACAGCTATGGGTTATTGAGTAACAGAGGTGAAATATTTATAGCAAAGTGCTATGGGTTATTGAGTAACTGGTGAAATATAGCAAAGTGCAGTGAAAACCTGGTAAAGCTTAAGCAGGCATAGTATGTTCAGAGATACTGGAAAGAACTTCACAAAGAGGCTGGTGGCTGGACCTGAATCGACGCTGAATTATAACAGTTACATAAACAGTGTAGAAAGGCAGAGAAGCTAGCACATTCAGGAGATATAAAATGCTTAGTTTTTTTTTTTTTTTGTCCAGTAATTAATTACAGTATAATGGCTCAGAACTCGTATCCTGCCATGAAAGGGCAGTCCAGCATTTTCAAGTGGAAACACAACATGTCCACTTCAGAACCACACTTTCTGTTCCATAATCAGGCTTCTCCTTCAGCGGTATCTGATTGCACCACAAGCCGCGTCGTTCCTTTGTGACCCACTTCCTTAATGTTGATTTTGAGTTCCTTAAACCATCTGCATCCATTTACTCAAGGGCAAAATGTCACAAGAAATTACAGAAGATGTCTGCTGGCAAAAGAGGTACAGGCAATGCAGCTTGGCAAAGGAGGGGGGCAGTAAGTAACTGTTTACAGAAAGTGGAAGGTGAGGTTTGCCAGCAGTGTCATTCACAATGACAATCAATTGTAACGTCCTTACTGCACCAAAAACTGCGCCTTTTTATAATGCGTTATAAAGAGTGCAGGTTCAGCTGCAGCAGCAGTGTTTGAATGGCACAATATTATGCATTGGTGCCATCTTCCCCCTTTCCTGTTTACTCGCATGGAGCACAGCACATCATACCTGTACCAGAAGAACAGACTTCCCAGTATCAGCCAAAGGGGCTGCAGAATGTATCATTTATAGAAACATGTTAAAAGGTAATTAAAAAGGCTGGCTGAGGCATGTTCAAAAGGAGTTTCTAAAGCCAAAGGGCTGGACTTTGTAACATTAAAAACATTTGGGGCTATGCTTGCAGTAGCGGGTGTTCCTTGTGTCTGTGTAGCTGGACTCAGTTCTGAAAATTAAATATGCCCTTAGATTTATTGAAACATTTCCACTCCGCTTTTCAAAAGCATGCAAACGCAGCAGACTTAGGTGGCCTTGGCAACTCTGTGTGTTTATATGACCTGCTCTCTGTAATAATACACCAGCATGCCAAATTCAATTAATTTACACATCTTTCTTTGGTGCAAGCACACGCTCTTAAAGAGCCAGCAAGGTGGACGCTGTCACTAGAGCACGTAAATACAGTCCTTTCGTTGCTGAAGACCTGTGTTTACTTGAACAGAAAGGCCTGCCTCCAGGGAGCATTGCTGTACTTGCACTTTACTAAATCAATTATAGCAGAGAAGGGTGTGGATCACTTCACTCGGGCTCTGGAAGCTGCTGGAGTGCTAAAGTTCTTAATGAATGTGTTTATTTGGCTGCATCACCTGCACATAAATCAATATAAATGAAAGAGCTAGCGGTGGATAATGCCAGCGTTAGCTCATTCATGTTCTTAGTTTCTATTTCGTTTTTCACCCAGGATATCAGGATGAAAGTATAAAATAGTAAAGCCTCTCTCTTTTCCATTTCTCTGGCTCAGCAGGTAAAGGAAGATCATGCTGTAGCAGCCCAGTCATCCATCACAGAGTGAAGCGCTCACGTCATCCCATCCTGTCAGGCAAACCCTGGCAGCGTATTCATTATCATCTCTACTGAAATCCCCTGCTTAGGCAAAACTCACCGCATGATGTGCTAAGGGTGGAATCTTATATTTAAAAAGAGACCTTGAAGCAATAGATTGCGATTTACACTTAAGAAGGATTTATGCGAAGGTCCACAAGGTTGCAGAGGCAATTAAATGTTTTTTTTTCTTTTAAAAATTAAAATCTATTGGGGGGGGGACACTCCTACTCTAAGATATCACTGATGACCTTTAACCCCTTTAACACTAATCGCAATTTACTGTGCCCAGCTGTTCGATTATCATAATTTTATTAGTTTTATTTTCATACTATATTATGATCTTCATTCACAATTAAAGTGGTGGGTCGGACTGTTTTAAGGTCATCAACATTTCTGATCTCGCCACATGTCATGCACATTTAAGCCCAGTTGCCCATCTTCTAATATGTCATATTTAATCATACGTTGCCCGCCCAGCAGGGTTCGCCGTAGCGCCATGAGGAGAATCAGTCCCTAATGGGAGCGCCAGAGCCAATGAGACGCTCCTTTTGGAATCCCCAGTGAAGACCGATGACTTCACACAGCCAGGAACCTGCACTCCGGACTGTCTGACTCACCCTGCGCCCCACGCGACTGTGCACTTACCAGGGGAGCCACTCGGGGAACCCTCTTTTTATTTCTCAATGGAATCTAACCCCTAGGTATGTTAATAGCTCTTTCAGTACAGCTAGTTGAGGTTTTCCTACAGTATTCCACAGAATTGTTAAGGACAAAACGCTAAAGTGTCCGTGCATATGTTTCGCATTTACAGTTTCATGTGGCAATCCGTGCAGCACTTAATTATATCTTGTCTGGATTGAGTTTATTGCATTTCTGAAGAGTCCATCATTGTGCTCTTTAATTTCATTTCCATAGACTTGGTTAGTTCCTGTGGAGAGTCCGGATGACATGATTGAAATAGTCACATTGTTGCCTGAGCACAAGTGAACGTCTGTGCATGAGGGCTGTTCCAACGTGCTACTCTGCATGTTTATTAAGGCTATGTGTTGTGGTGCTGGAATTCGCTCACTTGATTTAAAAGTACATGTCACAAATACAGCTATTCTCATGTTTAAACTTGAAATGAAAAGCTTGAAATTATAATTTCAAAGCACACAGAACTCAGTGGTTACCATATTAAGAATATTTAGAATTAAGGATGTCCTCAGTGCAAACATTTGTTTTCCGAGCCACTTCTAAGATCACGGACCAGCACAGGCGCTTTAAAGGGATCTACAAGTATTTTCTATCGCAACTATGTGCATACACTTGAAACATCCTAATAAAACAACTTGTGGAAATGAACCTTCGATAGCTAACCTCAGTGTTCCAAACATCACTCTGTTATGAAAGAACATTTTAAAAAGCTTCCCTGTTTCATGTGGAAATCCCCCCTGTGAAGACAGGTTGCTGCAGCATGCTAACCAGCTGAGCATTACCTGGAGGTAGAAGAGAAGCCCTGTAATTATAGAGCTGGAAGCTTAGCATGAAGTAAACAATGCAATGTGCTGCCAATACAATGTTCAGGCTGCGTTTCCAATACCAAACGCTTTGCTGTATGTCTTTCACTTTGGGAGGTCTGTGCAGGCAAGCCTCCAGTTGTACACGATGCACACTACTCCCCAGCAAGCACCGGGACACCAGGTAAGCCTGAGGCTGGTTATTCTTGACAGCAGACTTTAGCAGCAGTAACGGCAATGCCACAAGATAGTATCAGAAGTTGTATAGTTTCCTATGATATAGTATAGTATGTACAGCGTACCACTTTATATTTTTAAACAGGCTAGTACTTTAAAAGGAGAATCTCTCAGTGATGCATTTCATAGCGAGACACAACACCCCCCCCCCCAACCCACAAAAAAAACAAAAAAAACATTGGCTTTAGGTTTTGCTTCAGTGCAAAAACCACAGTATTTATTTAAAAAATAAACTTAAAAGGCTGCTACATGCAGCTAGTCAAATAAAACAGATTCTTTTTTTGTGAGCAAGCTTTGCACTGAAGCCAGCACTTAGTGAATCTGTCTCTCTGTTCTATTAGGGGTTCATTTTCCACAGTCTGTTTTCTCTTTCCAAAGCAATGTATAGCCATGCTCGTTCTCCCGAGACCATCAACCAATGTTGTGGTCCAGACAGACTGGTGTCCCATAGAATTTCCAGTTCTTGACCTCACAAAGAAAATGCATTCCGGGAAATGTTCTCTAAATGATGGTATTCCATCCCCATTGGATTCTTCTCCCACGCCCCTCCTTCTAGTTTCCATGAAGACTACACGTTATACTGCTACAGTAGTTATCTGGATAGCACAAACATGGATGGATATTAATGATATACTGCAAGTGTAGAAAAACAGCTTATTGTTTCCCTCTGTGGCAGTTTGCAAAATAACTGTGTAATGCATTGCAGACATTGAGAAAGGATAAGGTAAATAAAAAGAAGACATAGCGCCGTGCATTCATCCAGCTGCAGGGAGGGATAAGGCAATATCTGGGTTAATGTTCCAAACGCATGGAAAAAGAGAAGAAAAAAAAACACAACTGTAGTTTTGTTCTGGTAGTGGACGGATGAATACCATACAAGTGTGACACTGTTCTCCCAGTTACTGGAAACAACATTCTTAGCAAGGTATTGCTTTAGAGAGAGCAGCTGGGAATGAGGGTTGCATTTATTTATTTGAATTTTATTGTTTTCTTTGAAATACCGAGCAATATGCAACTCGTGTTAAAATGCATCCCATTCCAAGACAAAAATAAAAAAGGAATATATCCCTATAGAATACTACCTTGCACCCTATTATAGTGTATCCACATAGACTCACACACTGTACACTCCTCTCATGACTGAAGGACTATATGCTTGGACAATTGTATGGCTGTTTTCAAAGCCTTTTAATAATAATAATGATAATAATGCTGCAACCTTTCAGTTACTCAAAACTGGAATTTCATAAAGCCATCAACACAGTATTAAACATCTCTACAGGTTTTATTGATATTGTAAATACTGATCAGGTTAGAAAACATTTTGCAAACACCATTCATTGACAGCTGCATTCAAACTTCTTCAGGTTTCAAAACTATTTGAATGAGCGTGTTTGAAATGAGAAGGGGCTGAACATGAATGCCAGGTAAAGCCAGCTTCACATGCCAGTGTGTCCTGTATGTATCATGAATGACAGGTAAAGCCAGCTTCTCATGCCAGTGTGTCCTGTATGTATCATGAATGACAGGTAAAGACAGCTTCACATGCCAGTGTGTCCTGTATGTATCATTAATGACAGGTAAAGACAGCTTCACATGCCAGTGTGTTCTGTATGTATCATGAATGACAGGTAAAGCCAGCTTCTCATGCCAGTGTGTCCTGTATGTATCATGAATGACAGGTAAATCCAGCTTCACATGGCAGTGTGTTCTGTATGTATCATGAATGACAGGTAAAGCCAGCTTCTCATGCCAGTGTGTCCTGTATGTATCATGAATGACAGGTAAAGACAGCTTCACATGCCAGTGTGTCCTGTATGTATCATTAATGACAGGTAAATCCAGCTTCACATGGCAGTGTGTTCTGTATGTATCATGAATGACAGGTAAAGCCAGCTTCTCATGCCAGTGTGTCCTGTATGTATCATGAATGACAGGTAAATCCAGCTTCACATGGCAGTGTGTTCTGTATGTATCATTAATGACAGGTAAAGCCAGCTTCTCATGCCAGTGTGTCCTGTATGTATCATGAATGACAGGTAAATCCAGCTTCACATGGCAGTGTGTTCTGTATGTATCATTAATGACAGGTAAAGACAGCTTCACATGCCAGTGTGTCCTGTATGTATCATGAATGACAGGTAAAGACAGCTTCACATGGCAGTGTGTTCTGTATGTATCATGAATGACAGGTAAAGACAGCTTCACATGCCAGTGTGTCCTGTATGTATCATGAATGACAGGTAAAGACAGCTTCACATGGCAGTGTGTTCTGTATGTATCATGCTTCGCTGCTTCTTATTAAGATATTTGCACACTATTCCTTATATCCATGTGCATAAAAAAGTTTAAAAAGTTCACAAAAAAGTTAAAGGCGGCAGTATTTATGAAAGCTGCCAGTTAGATCTTTAAAAAGATTTATTTGTACGGCTTCAAACAAAAGTGATTTCATTAGAAACAGCCTCATACTTCCACAATAAATCACCACTCATCACCCCATCTATTTATAAGAAACAACGAGTGACATGCAGTTAATGCCTCCTGTTGTTCACACGACTGGATTGATTCAGAATCCTCCTTTCACTTGCAGGGATTGGAGCAAGGGCCCTCAACCAGGTGGGTGTTCTGGATAGAGCAACCTAAATACGGTTTGTGTTATTTTAACATACAATGAACCAAAACACAATTACGAGCAATTAACCCATTTTCTCCAAACAGCTTCCAAATGGAAACAGGAGATGTGTGCAGCTGTATAATAGCAACGATCCATCAAGAGCCATTCATATTGTACCAGCTGCTGTGCTGTACTTTAAATCAACATTGATGTACAGCTTGCACACAGGCATCGTGATTAAGTTTCGTTGACATGTGAGGTTTCACATTGTGTCATACATGGACAATACCATTATTACAATTTCAGTCAAGTTCATAGTCTGGGCTGCAAATAATTTGACCATAATGTATTGCTTAGGCCAACTAGCCATTATTAGGCAAAGGCTACTACAGTAGTCTCAGCGTACAGGAACACCTCCTAAGAGAACACTTTGCCTAAGGGAACACCCTTGTGGTGTAATGGATTTTTCCCATTGTAAATGCTCCGGCTAAAGGAACAGGAACTTTGCTTAAAAGAACACCTTCTTGGCACCGATAGCGATTCATGCACAATGGATACAGTACGGTTTTGTAAAAAAGCGACTTGTCATAGCGAGAGTGTCTTGAGGGACACTGACTGGTTTATTCAATCTTTCCAGAACCGCTGTCATATCATTGAATTGTTTTGTATTCTGATTTCCACGAGAGCTCCTCATCGCTATAAAATGGCATGTAAACCAACGGCAAAATGCGCCGTTGTTTCTCTTGCTACACAAAGTTGGACATTTTTGGAGCTCTTGAAAAAAACCTGAATCAGGCACAAGTCTCCGAGCAAGTTGGTGTTTCCTGTTCTGGAGAGTTGCTTCTCCATTCTGTTAAATAATGTGCATGTCTTGTATATTGCTGCTGCATTTTATAATGTGTGTAGGGGGGCTGTGTTAATTTAGTTTGACAGTTTATTAAACACACCTGGCAGCTAATTTCATAGTACATGGCAACTGAAGCTTTTTGACCATGTTGTTTTGCTTTAGTTTTATTAATGTTAGCTTGTGTGTTACTTTATTATTAGTTTATTAACATATTATTATTATTATTATTATTATTATTATTATTATTATTTATTTCTTAGCAGACGCCCTTATCCAGGGCGACTTACAATCGTAAGCAAATACATTTCAAGTGTTACAATACAAGTAATATAATAAGAGCAAGAAATGCAATAACTTTTGTTCAAGCAAAGTACAAGTGTGACAAAACACAATTCAATAATACAGCAGATAATAGTGATAGTTACATCAGGATATGATTAAATAGTGATAGTTACATCAGGATATGATTAAATAGTGATAGTTACATCAGGATATGATTAAATACAAAATACTACAGGTTAAACACGTGGCAGATTACAGTATTCTGAAGTACAGGATTAAATGCAGTAAAATAGGGGGCAGGTAAGAGCAAAATAAAGAACATTTAAATGAAGGGTGATAGTGTCCCAGGATACAAACAGAGGAGTTCTACAGGTGCTGTTTGAAGAGGTGAGTCTTAAGGCGGTGCCGGAATGTGGTCAGGGACTGGGCAGTCCTGACATCTGTAGGAAGGTCATTCCACCACTGCGGAGCAAGGGTGGAGAAGGAGCGGGCTCTGGAGGCAGGGGAGAGTAGCGGAGGTAGAGCCAGTCTTCTAGTGCAGGCGGAGCGGAGAGGTCGAGTGGGGGTGTAGGGAGAGATGAGGGTCTGGAGGTAGCTGGGTGCAGTCTGGTCAAGGCATCTGTAGGCTAGTACAAGAGTCTTGAACTGGATGCGAGCGGTGATCGGGAGCCAGTGGAGCGAGCGGGGTAGTGGAGTAGTGGAGTAGCGTGGGTGAAGCGAGGCAGAGAGAACACCAGGCGGGCAGCAGAGTTCTGGATGAGCTGGAGCGGCAACATAAACTTGCCTATTTTGCTTTTACTTATTCAGTTCTTTTCCTATGTTGATGCACGTGCGTCACGACAAGTAATACATATGTATTTATTTATTGATTGATTCATATTGTGTCTGGTGCCTAACTCCATCTTAGAGAACACTTCGGCTATAAGAACACTTTGTTTGCTTCCTGAGGGGTGTTGTCTTAGCCGGAGACTGCTGTATATCATAGACAAAACCAAGTAATTGGGTTTTCTTTGTTTTTCATCAAGGTGTACCGCAGTCTTTCTTCGGACTGCATGGCTGCATGACGAAAGGGGTTTGACTTGATTCATTCAGCCAACTTTGAAAGTAAGCTTCTGGGGTGTATAAACCACTCTCTCTGGGATTCCTAAAAGAAAAAAAAACAAACAAACAGAGAAATAAATAGAAATTCCTCTAATCCCCTTTGCTGAAGAAACAGTATCCCTATCAATGGGAAACCGGCCCAGTCTTTCAGTTAGCAAGTTCTCTCTGTCTCCGGTGTTAGGACAGCAGACAGTTAAGGGGGATGTTTTTATCTGCATGTGTTAATGTAGAATCTATAGCCTCAGTGTGCAGAGCAATTCAAGCCAGGCATGAATCTGCACGCATTCTGGAAAGTCCCTTAGAACCATTATTTTACTGTGCAGTTTGTAGTGTCATGAAAAAGAGACACATTTACTGCTCTTTAGAACAAAATGGCTCCCTTACCCATTAATATTGCCTTTACTAGGGTTTTTTATTTTTTTGCTTTTGTCAACCAAGAAATATAATTTTATATGTATCCCTGGGGTGAAAGGTTGATAAATATATCTCAAATGGATCTCAGGCATTCCAAAACCAATGTAGTTTTAATATAATGATATACAGCAGCCAGACACTGCTCTCACATTCCTATGTTCTATGAACGACAAATAAAGCATTGCTATATTAAAAAAAATAATAATAATCTAATTAAAAAGAAACTGTAATTAGGGGCCCTAGAATACCGATGTTTAATATATATGCATGCTTTTAAATTGGAGACACACAGCACCAATTAAAGGGAACATTTAAACACGGGGACGTTCAGCAACTGTATGTTATATTTCTATATTTCATGTCTATTTTAAGAAGTATAATTGCAGATTGCTTCTAGAGGCCTGTTTTACATGGCATATGAAAAGGACACACGTGCAGGATGAGAGGATTGGGCAGTCTGGTCTCATGGTTAGAGATCCTGCTTTCGAATGCACCTGCAATGCACTGTAATTCTATCTGGGTTTTGGTGGTACACAGTGATGGGCACGTCACACTTAAGGGTAGGTTTGATTGTTTTTTTTCTTCAACCATGGATGCACCGCCAGTCAATCTGGTGTATCTGCACATACAATGCATGTGTCATTTCCACTATGCACTCAGGCATACATGCTGGTCCTATCTAGCATTGTTGCTACATAATACTAGATTGAAACAATACCATTTGTCAACTGCTGTAACCCATGAGGGCTCAGGTGAGTCTGGCTCCCTGTTTGATCTTCAATGCGCTTCCCCAGAGAGACACAATAACACCACACACAGTATAAAGGTAATGCCTTGCTCCCCTGTGGCAGGCAGCAGCAGTGTCTGCTTGTACAGGCAGGTACAGAAACCCAAGAGCTTCACAACACTGCTAGTATTAGGTACCCCAGAGTGATATCATCAGCATACAAAGAGAAACCCAATTTCCACTGGGGGTCTGTTCACCTGATCTGAACACTGAGATGGGTTTAAATACCACCATGATAGATACAAATCAGTGACATGTGTTCCATATCGTTAGAGACAGAGACACACTAAAAAGGACCCACATGCACAGTCTACTGAGTGGAAATAAAACGTCTGAAATCAAGGACTAAAAATCCACTGCAATGGAGCGCTGCATTGTTCACATCATGAGACTAATACAGGTGCTGCTTCTCTTCAGTCAGGTTTTAACCCCAAAGGGAGCCCTCAGGTAAGGTTAGTTTAGTAAAGCAGGGCTGTGCTGTAAAGCCCTCAGTCTGCACTGTACTGGTGTTTCCCAAGCTACTGATACACCTGCAGATTAACAGGATTTAGTCACTAGTTCTGTCAGTTCATCGCTATTGACAAGTGCTAAATACATGTCAAAACCAAAGATGAATACATCATAATGATGTGAATCTTTCAGTAGCAGAGTATTGTGCGATTACCCATAAACCAACTCCAACATTGTACAGCCGCGGCTGCTGTGCTGCACCTGAAACACAGTAAGGGCACATGGTGCAATGACAAGCTGCAGTGCTGCACCTGAAACACAGTAAGGGCACATGGTGCAATGACAAGCTGCAGTGCTGCACCTGAAACACAGTAAGGGCACAAGGTGCAATGACAAGCTGCAGTGCTGCACCTGAAACACAGTAAGGGCACAAGGTGCAATGACAAGCTGCAGTGCGATCGCTGTTCACACTCACCTCTTATTGCTGTGCCGGTAAATCACGAATACCATGGTGATCAGTGTAAGGGCCCCGCCCACACTTCCCAACACGATCCCAAGGATGTTCTCTAGGAAGTGATTGCATGAGAAAGACAAGAGTAAGAAACAGCATTGTGGCTGCAATATCTTCAGAAGGGATGTTCTACCAAAAAGTCATCTAGTTTTTGAGAAAACAAACAAACGTCAGCTAAGCAGTAAACAGGTGCCCCTACAGTGTAGGGATGCAGTCCAGGCACAGCAGTAAAAGGAGACACCTATCCATGTAACCAAACATGCCTTGTCAAAGTTTACTCTGGCCTGCCATTGTAAAACAGTTTGGTGGACACATAGACAAGCATGGCGAGACTATGGGAAATCCATGCGAAAAATGTACTACTTTTACATGGGGTGTGTCAATAACATAGGAGGCTGTGTGGTCCAGTGGTTAAAGAACAGGGCTTGTAACCAGGAGGTCCCCGGTTCAAATCCCACCTCATCCACTGACTCATTGTGTGACCCTGAGCAAGTCACTTAACCTCCTTGTGCTCCGTCTTTCGGGTGAGACATAATTGTATGTGACTCTGCAGCTGATGCATAGTTCACACACCCTAGTCTCTGTAAGTCGCCTTGGATAAAGGCGTCTGCTAAATAAACTAATAATAATAATAATAATGATAATAACATAGAGCAAACCTGTGGAACAATGCTTACTCTATAAAACAGCAGACAGTTAGGACATACACATGCACGCACGCACACTCACGCTTGTCTTCCGTCACCATGCATTATCAACCATTGGCCCACGTTCCAGTTTTTGCATTCAGCAGGGCAGTGTTCCGCTGCTGCTTGAAGGGTTCATTGACCTCTCACTGGCCCTTGTAATTGAAGTGCATTCTCTTATTCCACACTGTGTTTGACACGCCCATGCTGCATTCCTCCTGCAAGCTTCTAATGAAATCCACAGCGTGACACTGCTACTACACAGGCACTCCCCTGCCAAACCAGTGCAGCAGGACCTGATACAAGGGTACTGATGGTCCCTGCATTCTCTCCACATTCAACTCAATGTCATCTCTGTCTGCTATGTTACCTCAATTCAATGTATCGTGTAAATCCATACCTGAAAGGACATATGTTTTTTATGTTATGAAAATCTGTTTCATCTGCATGTCTGTCTTGGTACCTGCACTTCCCTTGTCTCGCACATGATGGCAACACTGTGCATTACCCTAGACAATATTTTAAACTCATCACAGAAACCAGGACCGGGGCACACAGTTGGAAATTAAGTGGTGACAGACTCAGGACGGAGGGCAGGAGATACTTTGTTTTATACAGACAGTGGCGAGAGTATGGATTGGGTTACCAAACCAGGTTGATTCTGAATCATGGCGACGTTTTGGGATCTATGAGCTACTAGGAACCATACAACTACTGACAGACTACTGTTTGTAAATCCTTCGCTCAAAGTCTAGTTTTCAAATCTTTCTGGACACTGCCTGCTCAACAAGGATCTCAAAGGGTTAAACTCGATTTAAAAGGATGCATTGTGGTTTGCATTCCTGTTTACAGGCTCCCTGGCAACGCTCTACAGTGCAGATAGGTCACAGGTCACTGACCTAGCGATGTGTGGAATGTCACGAGATTAGTTGACCTAGACATCAAACAGCAGACCACATTATGAGATGATGATTATTATTATTATTATTATAAAAGTTTAAATGAGGTGTTTAAACCTCAAACACCTGACCATCCAGGTGCTTTCTGTTAATGTCATTAAAAAAGGAAAATCTAAAATGTCAATCAAGACTCATGCCACGGTTTCTTCTATACAATGGGTCACTCCCTCTGTTTTTTTTGAGATAACGGGAGCTGCGATTCCACAAAGAGCTCTCTCTCGCCTCGGTGTGCAGTCTGTCTGTGCAAGTCCTCTCAGGTTGACATATTCATATTTACAGTTGACTCTAAGCCTTGAATTCAGCATGTTTTCTGGGTCCACACTTGACAGCAGGGTGTTGTGGTTTTCAGTGGCCATGCACTTTCTCTCTCTATAGGTCTATGGATTACATAGATCTTTGATGGCTGCAGTGACTATCAAACCTCAACTTGGGACGGGTTGCTCTCATCACAAAAGCCTTGTTTACTCAGAATTCCCAGGATACAGGAAGCTTCACAATCCCACAGGCAACAGGGCTTTTCTACACAAAAGCTGGATGCGAAGCTCAAAGGTATCACATAACCCTTTTAAATGCCTCGAACTTTTGAAGGAGTTTTTGTTGTAACCCGTCTTAACCGCAGTCAGTTTGCTGAAGGTAATTCCCCCAGGATATCACAAAGGCAACATGATTTCCTCCTCAATAAGCTCTTATAGAATATTGACTCTTTTATTTTTTATATATTGTTTTCTAGTTTTTTGGTGTAGTCTCAGTCATACTTTTATGATTTCAGTGTTTGAAATCATAGCTGAAATGATGTAAAGGTTTGGGAGCACTCCTAGATGTTTTCTTGTACGGATGGAGATTTCTTTGGATGTTTGTTTCAATGTAAGCTTGAATTCGCCTTGAAGGAGTAACAGAATTTGCACTGCAGTAACAAACGGTGTATGAGAATAATCATTGCCAGAGCACATTGGTGTGATGTGCTGCGGCAGGCAAACACCCATTGGGCATTGCTGCAATCATCTTAATCACTGACCGAAGAAATTAAACTGGGTGTGACTGCTGATTATGAAGCTGTGATGCTATGAAACTAATATACAGGTTCTGATATATTCTCATGAATCTGAGCCAACCTCGCCTGCTCGTGATACACATGTTCCTGCCTGAAAACATTCAAACTAATTAGACAGCAACAACTTGGGCATCGTAAAACTGAATTAGCATTCACAGACACGCAGAAGAAACATATGCCAACAATAATAAAGGGAATCGTGATTATCTATCTTCAATTGTAGTCATGACAACTAATATGCATTAAGAAGAAGATGGCTAAGGGTAAATTTATATATGTGTCAAACTTTACTTTCCCCAGAATCCCTAATGTACTGTAAGTTCAGAATAGAGGACATTCACTTTAAAAAAACAAACAAACTACAAACAGGCAGCTGGAACTGTACTTGGCAGTGCTTGGTCTCTAAAAACAGCCTGGTGTCTTAGAAGTGAGTTGTTTCTACCCACATTACAAAGACCCTTTAGAAGTCATTGTTCCTACTAATAAAAAGCATCTTTTTCAGGGTATCATGTGGAAAGATTTAACAAACCTTGCATAACTCCCACCACACTCCAGATTCACTTCCTGCGCAACAGGTATTAGAACCCCAAATGAAACACTGTGCACATTAGGTGGGATCCCAATACCTGCTGCACCGGGAGTGATTCTACACGTATCTGTCACCGGATAAAACAGGCCTCCCACAGTTCAATGGGAAAACTAAGTCAATTAAACTAAGCAACAAACAAAAAATGTAATAGGGAATACAAACAAGGACTGCCAATGAGAGTCAAGAAAGAAATGTACTTTAATGTAATCTGTGGAGGCCTGAGCCACTTTCTGCAGGACCTGGTTTGCCTTGGATGCCACCCATCCAAATACACTTCAGGTCCAATCTTAATCTTAATAGACTGCGTGATCTCACAAGAACAGGTTCCAAGGTGGTATGACTCCCAGTACTTAAACAAAAGAATGAACTCGCCGCCCATGTCTCCAACAGAGCAAATCAATGCAATGAAGAGTAAGACATCAGAAATCCAATGCCTTTGAGGACCAGGTCCTTCAGACACAGGAGGCTGAAGCTGACACAGCAGACAGGCAAGCTCTCGGGACTGCACTCAAGCTCGTGGAAACCACAGCACACAGCATGCTCTTATTCACCCAGCTGGATTGCAGAACCCTTTGTGAGCGGATGGATGAGATCTAAATCAGATAAACCACAGCATGCTCTTATTCACCCAGCTGGATTGCAGAACCCTTTGTGAGGGATGGATGAGATTTAAATCAGATAAGGCCTGAAATGCATCCAGTAGATTGATATCAAAAGGAAGTTTCTGGCTGAAAAGTACTAAAATATGATTAAAATACGAGCACTCGTCTGCAGCGCAAAGCAGATGGGGACATGAGCTGCAATCTTGTGCAGTGCGGTGAGCAGCTGGTTGAAACAAGTACAGCTCTTCAGCTCTCCGTTTCCACCCTGTCAAACAGCTCCATCTGCTGGCATAAGAGGTACAGCAGCTTGGCTTCAGTACATGCCATGAGCTACAAAGTCCCTTCACATGCTGAACTATACCTGAGACACATTGGGGGGTGTTGCCCGACCACATGCCAGTGGACAGGCAGGTTTGCTCGGCAGACCCGGTGAGGACGTAGCCTTTGTTGCAGGTAAAGTTCACGATTGATCCAGCCAGGTATGTCGTGCCCTCCTTCTTCCCCTTCGTAGGAGGAGCAAGCCAGCCACAGGACAACACTAAAGAAACAGCAGCCAGTGTAAAACTACAGAGCATGGCATACTTACATTTCTACAAGCATCTTGAAGTTATTCGAAATTCTGTAAATCAGGCATTTTGATATACTGTCCCATGACCCCTCATTTGAAATTATTTTGTAATTAATACCACTTATCCAACAATTGCACTGTTCATTGCCCTATCTTATCTGCAGCTGCCCAGCCTCCCACAGCGCAGTATAATCCGCGCTCCTCTTTCTGAAGGGCCAGACATTCCATCTGCTACTCACCTGGTTCTAGATCCTTTACCAAGGACATGTGGCTCTGGAAGGAGATTTTGGTTGCGTTCCCCATGGCGAGATTCTTCGTGGTCATTGTATCAAACTTGCAGAATGGGTCCTGACCACAGAGTTCAGACATCTCCCCATACAAGGGGTCGTCTGGGTTTTCAATCACAGAATAAACAGGAACAAAGGCAGGGTCGTGCTTTTCGGCATAGAAGTATGTATTCAGCAGGTCAGCGGTGTCGTAGGTGAAGAGGGATGTTTCATTAGAGATAGCCCCTAAACAAAAAAGCATAATTAAAACTACTCTGCAGTATACTGAGGTATACAACGCCCCACTATTCTTTCCAGTTACTTACAGTCTGCCCCAAAAATAAACAGATCCTCCGGGCTGGAATCCCTGAACAGGACACTTCCGTTTTTGAACACGAAATCATCTTGGGGATCGTTGTTCATAGAGCCGAGGAGGCCAGAGGTGTGATTCAGGAACTCCTCCGGGAGCAGAACGCTCACTGTCATCAGCCCTCCCCTCCCTCGCACTTCCACCCCCGCTCCTGACGGGAACATCACCGAGACGTTCCCCCGGACGGAGGAGTAAAGGAACACTCCTGCAGAACCACAATCAGGAGTGAGGGGACTGCAGTTACACAATTAGAAAATCTCTCATCTTAAAATAGACACAGCCACATTTGCTGGAAAATCAAAAGCACAAGCTTCTGTCGACATTTGAGGCTGATCTCATCGAATCTTACCTGATCTTATCTTATCTTTACAGCTGAAATGACGTACCTTTCAGGTCCATCCAGCTCTGCTCAGAGAAGCTGAGAACTTGCTGGTTTCTCAACACCTCCAAATGGTCAGGGAGACGGGTCGTGCGCACCTCTATCACGTCAGAGCCACTCTCTTGCATGGCCACTGCTGACAGCCTGGTGGCCTTGGCTAAACTCCCTGCAAGTTGAAAATATAAGCTTAACATTCCTGACAAGAATCCACTGCTGGGAATCAGAGTACCATTGGAAACGTGTAGAGATGCTACTACAGTTCCATTCAACAGGGATTCATTAGAGGGCACATCTAACACTTGAAGTAAGCAGTTTCTTCACTCTGGGAATACAGTAAGCAGTTTCTTCACTCTGGGAATACAATAAGCAGTTTCTTCACTCTGGGAATACATCTTCAAGGTAAATGACTGTGCAGTGATTTGGGTTTTTTTTGTTTTAAATTAAATGTTGCTTTTTATTTTTTTGGTGACGTTTTAATTTTTGTACTAAAGTTTACCGAAACCAAAAAGAAACTACTGACCTGTTTGGAGTTTCTTTGACTACAGAGTAGAAAAGAATGCTGACCAACTTAGAGAACAAAGCTGAATTCAAACCAAAGACCCCGGAGAATAAAAGTGAATTAGTCTACAATGGCTTCCCGATATAACAGGTACTCACCATTCTCCAATGACACAGGCTCAGTCCTCACTTGAACAGTCAGGGCTTTGTAGGTTGTATTCAGTAGGTAGTACTCGCCTTTCCCATTGAAGGTATAATTAGAGCCATCCAATGTTATGAAATGGGGGTCTCCGAATACCACGCCTGTAAACGGAAAAACACAATAGCACTGGAGATTCAGAAACAGATTCAATAATAATAATAATAATAATTTATTTCTTAGCAGACGCCCTTATCCAGGGCGACTTACAAGATATCACATTATTTTTACATACAATTACCCATTTATACAGTTGGGTTTTTACTGGAGCAATCTAGGTAAAGTACCTTGCTCAAGGGTACAGCAGCAGTGTCCCCACCGGGGATTGAACCCATGACCCTCCGGTCAAGAGTCCAGAGCCCTAACCACTACTCCACACTGCTGCCCAAACAGGATTGTGCACTGCTGTGGATGTGCCGAGACCAGTAGGATTTCAATACCAGTCACTCATTCTGCAATCATTCTTGCTGATCTCACACAACCCCTTACAGCATCAGCTGACAAGCCCTGGATCCGTTATCTGTGTCAAGAGATGACGCCACTTAGATCTACCAGCTCACCGACTTTGGGGGGCCTGTAGGTCCTGCAGTCGCTGGACGGACGGTGGGTGAAGTAGTAGTGACAGTTGTCAGACCAGAGGCAACAGTAGTAGAACGTGATGACGTCGTACAACCAGTGGGACACCCCAGGAACTCGGGGGGGCTTTCTGTACGGAGGGGAACCCCAGTCGTGCCCTCTGTCTGGAGTGCTTCCTCCAATGGAGTCTGCTGTCAATACCTGGGCCCCTGTGTGGTCATAGCAACACTGCTGCCCTGCTCCATACTTAGGACTAGAAACCACAAAAGAAATGCAAAGATGACATTCTGTGCAGTGACACCGGCAATCAATTTACTACAGGGGTAATGCTGCCCTCGGTCAGCCTCCGTTCCTGTGCCTCACCTGGCCTGGATTGCCCTCACGCAGTGCACAGATCCAGGATGGTAAGTACACACGCTTCCCTTCTCAATATCACACCCATAGTCCGTCTGGAATGGAAAACAAGACTTACATTAACTCTACCCAGGTAAAAAGAAGAGCAGAACGCAGAGTACAAATAAAAGCAGAGCCATGTAACCCTATCAGGCTTGATGGGTGTCTCGCAGATGGCCTTACATGAAACCTGCCAGTGTCAGCTCTGGACTGGGCTAGGGTACATGGGCAGTCGGCTATCTCGGACAGGAACTCCGGCAGCTTCTGCTCAGTTTCATGCCAGCTGATGCACTTGTCATACGCCCAGGCGGCCGAGTCATTCCTGAACTTCTCCTCCAGGTGCCAGGCCAGCGCATGTACTCCAGTCCAGAGAGCTACAACATCCCTGAGTAAAACAATCAAACAGTACAGAAAGCAGGTAGAAACAGAAAGCAGTATTATGCAAAGGAGCTGAACCACATCACATGTCACAAGAAGCACCGCGCAGCACCCAAGGCAGAGAGCACCTAGCTGTCTGTTAGCTGGTTGCTAAATAGTTAGAAGCAGAGACTTAGGGTATCAGTTTAAAAGAAGGAGAACAGTGGTCGCCCAACTACCCTGAGCGTCTGCAACTGCAGCTGTGAAACCAAGGACCCCAGTGTCAGGCTTCTTCGAGGAGTGTCAAACATTCAAGCACTGATCAGTACATGTGCGTCTGGAAGGTTGTCAGCAACGCGTAAGAACAACCAGAACATTGCTTTGTATTGGTTTTCAAATTGCCCTGCTAGTGTAGACAAACACGACAGCACCCGGTAGTAAAACAGCACCGCTAGTCATGTTTTTACTTTGAAATCATGAAAATGACGGCTCTTGAAAAGATCCCGAGGCTTACAGCAGAGTGAACATTGCTTACCGGGCCCCCTCGTCCTTCATACTGGGGCTAACTCTTAATGCTCCGATTTCCCAGTCCGAGAAGGATCCATTAGCACAGCTGGGGATGAAGGTAAAGGAGCCATTGTTGGGAACAGCTTTTTCCAGGGAGTATAAAAATCTCAGTTCTGGGTTCCAGGAGTCTGAATAGGCCTCACCTTAGGACAGAAGGAAGCACTCATGTTATTATTCTGGAATTTAGTTAAATCTTGGATAGGCTAAAGCTGATGGCTAATTCCACGCGCGCTACACTTCACTGTGTAAGAACACTTTACAAACTCAATACTCAGTATTTCACAATTCTGTGTTAGGTATAGCAGGAGGCAATGCATTTTAAGTGACATCAGAAGTCTGCACTGTTTGAAAGAAACTCTTGGAGGTTTGTTTGCTTCTCATTCTTGTAGATTCTCGCTCTCACTGTAAATATATGTGCTGCTCAGTTACAGTTAATGTACCTGTTTCTCTGTAACCCCAGAGCTCAACGTTGACAGCCGCAGCTGTCAGTAAGGAGGCGTTCCAGCTCATGGTCAGGGACCCTCCAGTATTGGGTGTCCCATAGTATTGCCACTTTGTTGCATTGTGAAGAGTGATTTTAAATTCGGCACTCACTTTGCTGTGATGGACTAATGAAAGAGAAGAGAGTTAAGAAAAACAGACATGGCTATTGAGTTTATATAACAAAGGAGTACATGTGTGTATATTGACATGTGCCATTTCAATTAAACAATACCTTCAGAAGCAATAATAAAAACAGTAAATAAAATGAATAAATAAATCAATGCATACCTGCGAGCCATGTGCCATGCCGGTTAAATGTTGCTCCATTATCTGTTGACACTTCAAAGGGAATCCAACCACTTTCATACAGTAACGGTGAAACACAATGACCTCTGTTTCCACTATCAACATATCCCTGTGTGTCGATCTCAGAATTAAACCTGACAAAGCAAGTATGTCAGTGCATGTTATCGTATAGTTTCACATCTTTATCTCAGAAAAACATCTTTAATATTGCAAATCTAGTGTTATTACTGTATTTAAAAATACACCGCTGCACCAGTCCTAGCATCTTACAGAGCAGCCAATAGTGTTTAAGTCATGTGACTTTCTAGAGTGAAGGTTTTTAACCCATTCAGTGCCATTGTCCTCATTTCAGGACAGGCTACTTTGTAATTGTTTGGAGCATTGTTAACTGGCATCTACCTGTCATTTTATTTTTCTCTTTAACTATATTGTTGTGATAACTTACTTTAATTGTGTTAAGTCTAAATGTAATGTAATATATCAAATTACATAAATGCAGCTTGTGTTGTAATTTTTTCAAAGAAAGAATAATTTGGTACTTAATGGGTTAAGTCAGCATAATAACATTTTAATAACATTGTCTCCTCATATCTCGGCACCGTCAGTCTACTCTTTACTGTGCACTAACCTGCAGACAAGTTTCGAGGCAGGATCAAAGGTTGTGTTCAAGATGACAAAATGAGCCCCGCCCAGGAGAGTTCCAGAGTGTGGAGAGATCTGCAGGCAGAACTGTCGATAATCTGCACAGCACTCCTTCAGAGACTCGCAGGTAGCCTGGCAAGAGCAATCCCCGGAGCGCTGGCCACAGCGACTTTCACAAGAGCTCTGAGCAGCTGCAAAGGGGTTTCACAATGCACTGAAATCTTAACAGCTCCACTTTATACAAAGCGTTTCTTCTTGTCATATTTGCTGCATGTTTTTTTTTTTTAATATACAGAAAACATTTACAAGCCTACTTGTGTTTCTTTGTGTGTGTAGGTGTTGTATTCAAGTAAACATGTGAGAGGTACAATTCATTTTCAACATAAAGAAAATATTTACAGGCATATCTGTGTTTCTTTGTGTGTAGGGGGTTGTATTTAAATAAACATGTGACAGATGTTAAGTAAACTTGCTGATATGCTATTCTGTTTTATTTCTCTACAGAACAGACCTTTATAATTCAGCAAGGACATACTGTTGTTATCTTATGATAAGAAAAAGCAATAAATCTTCAGGGCTGAAGCACGAGATCCTGTGTCTGGAACACACAGGCCCTCAGTGTGGCTGGCAAACAAGCACCTGACCCTTAAAGCATCTGTACCCAAGATTCATCACTGCCTATCAGCAGCAGCAATGTGAGCATGGTCACCTCTTCCTTCTGTTAAAAGATGTGTTGGCTCTTTGCTTGTTTTTGCAAAATGAATATATTTCAACAACAATGCTACACTTAAACTCCTTTTAGCAAATACAAAAGCCTTCTGCTTTTATCATGAAACTCAAACCACCCGAAGCCTGCACCCATTGGGAAGTCTTGGCATGGAAAGCCTCAACTTGACAGTTCAACGTCACTCAGAATCCATTAACACAGACACCTAGCTTTCTCTTCAGCTCAGAATGTGATGACCTCTTATACATTTCAACAATGTAAATTCAACTTTGTCTTGTGGTGTGTTATAATCAAACTGCCCTCATAAAACGCGATTGAACTGTAACGCAGATTGATCAGATTATCATTGCAGCGGTTTCAAATGTATCCTGGGGAAAGTGCACACACATACAGAGACTGCATGTAGTCTAAATATCTGTAAAATGTGTATTACATCAACATTATAAAAATGCAACCTGCAGGCTCAGTGTGAGGTTAGGAGGCTAGGATTACTGTGGCATGCGACAGACAGAGCACAAGGTGAGTCCACAATGTCAACGAGTCCCACAGGTGCAATCAGTACAGGGTTGCTAGTGGCTCATCCAGGGGAGACACAGAAGGCAATCAGGAAACCTGATACCAGACATTCAACAGGACACACCCACTGCCCCTTACTAGCTCTGCGCATCAACTAGTGTACAAGGTAGATTATTTTGTCAGCTTTAAAAGTTCTGTCTGGTAATATTTAAATGAAAGGTGCTTCAGTTTCTATGCATACCTGAATTGTGTGTGTGTGTGCGTGCGGGTACTTGGTAGTTTGGTGTACAACATAACACAGTTTGACACTTGAGCCTGAGCTGGTCTTGCAGCTGTACAGTTCTGGCTATCTATAGCATGCACAAGTTCACATACAGGTTACTGTCACTGGTTTGCAATATACCACTCGAACAATTTCTAAATAATCATACAGCAAAGCATAGCGACTTCTAATAAATAGACTGAATTATAAACGTACCTGATAGCTGCGAAAACCATACAATTAAGACGATCGTAATCATAGGTGAGAACCTCTCCCAAACCGTCTTCCCGTTCATAGCTACAACGGCAGCAGTATAACAACAACAAAAAACCCCCTCTAGCTGCAATCCAGGTAACTTTCTTATGTTGTATTAGTCAGGAGATCTTAAATCCATTGCTGTATGTAACTAACGTTTCCAATGTAAAGAACAGCCCAGCCCTGCGTCTGGGTTTATCAGCTAAGAATGGCTAATGATTGATGAAATATGATGTGAGATCTGCATTGACCCTGCGAGGATGAAGTGTGGCAATGGTATCAAAGGTCACACTGTGATGAACCAAACATATCACTTTACTTGCATTACTTATGATTGCTAAGCCATGTGGATACAATACTTTATGACATACATGTCATAAAAAATACACTCTAATAACCTTAAAATACTTGTGTGGCTCGTACGCGCTGATGAAATAGATGCATATTATTCTACAGCAGATGTCTCTTAGTTTGTATTCACGTTGTTTTTCTGGTCTCGCGTGCTTATCATTGTCAGTCAGGTCAGATTTATTTTTGCGCGTGCGTACTAGATTGAACTGTGCACAATAGACTTGTTGGTACTTAGTTAAAAAATAATACATTATGTATTGCCGGTGGTGGTAGTTTCATGACAAGTGCAAATCATACGGCTTGCACAATATAGCCTTAGCTTAGTATTCGTTTGAATTACTGTCGCCTGTGTTTAACAGCAGCATTGTGAAATGTATGTTCTGGGCACTGTGGTTGCATCCTTGGTTTGTTTTCTGCTTTTGAAATGGACAAAGAAGAGACGATTCTGCCTCGATACAAAAAGACTACATGGCAAGACAGTACTTATCACAGGTGGGCAACTGTTTTTTTTATTAAAATATATACGGGAAGACCGATTACTTTCAATTGCATGTTGAAAATAGGAGTTTAGGTACACGGGTACAGTGAGAAGGACGTGTCACGTGACGACTGTAAATAATAGTGTATATATTTATTACACAGATAAACGTCATTTCACTAAAGCTATCAAGTAGTTTACAGGGATGCTAAAAAAAAATCACTATGACGACAAGGTTATGTCTATAAGATCTTGACACAACACGATCTGTAGCTACAATATAATACGAGGCCTGCTACCCTTCCAAATGCAGTGCTGTTTGATTGCGTGCTGTGTGTTACTCCTCCTACATCCGGCTTGTTTAGACTAGTACATTGTATTTATCAGTCATGTGATGGAAAGCACAGATTTTAGGTTGACCAGACGTTTGGCGTTTAGCCGGGACTGTCCCGGTTTTCCATCAAAGGACCCGGTGTCCCGTCATTTTGCTCAAAATCTTTCAAAAGTCGCGGTTTTCAGCCACTTCCTGTAGCGGAACACACAATAACTTTTGTCAAAATAACGTAAACAACCGCTAGTTTTAGCTTATGGCACCTGCAGTGAAAACAACATTAAATAAAAATAAAACAAAACAACGCACTATGGTAATCAAGAACATTATTCTTATAAAGTGATTAACACAGTCGTACGTGCTTATTGTAGACTATATTTGAATGGTTTAATTAGTCTTATCAGTTATTTATTTTGTTATATCCCGGTTTTGACCCTACCAGATTTACATAAATCAGTCACCCCGATCCCGATACAGCCAGTATCCCTAACAGCAGTGCATCCCACAGCACTGCCTCACATTTAAATCAGGTGTTTTGTTTTTTTTCTCTTCTCCAACCCCAGGAGGACATTGTGGGATTGGGAAGGAGACCGCGATCGGTCTGGCTGTGAGAGGAGCCCGGGTGATTATTGCCTGTCGAGACGCTGGGAAAGCCGAAGAGGCTGTGAGGGAGATTAGGAGAGCGAGCTGCAGCATGAACGTGCAGCACATGGAGCTGGACCTGGCGAACCTGCAGTCCATCCGAGACTTCAGTGAGGCACTGCTGAAGAGAGAGAAGCGGCTGGATGTGTTGATCAATAACGCTGGTGAGAGACTGGCGCTCAGTGCATTGAATTTCACATCGCCCATAGCTACCATCTTATAGAACGTAGTGTAAGTAAATGAAAGTACAGTTAGGGCTCCGGCCATCTAAGGATGGCATGGCTTTCTGATGACTCTGGATTCCCATAGCTAACTTGGTGTTAAATTCGGAAAGATAGAAAAACAGAGAGAAAACAAAAGCAGCCTCCCTCTGTGAATTCTACATTGAATTGCTGTGTGTGTATGGAAACCTAACGAGTTGAGTAATAGCCTCAGTAAGTTAAAGCTTGATTTTGAGTGTTGCATTCTGAGTATATATTAGCAGTGACTGATCTGTTCAGACACATCACGGCCCATGTTCACAAATCATTGACCTCGGCCCTGATTCTTTCCACCCCTGTCCTTTTCTCAAAAGAAACAAAGCGTTTATGTTACAAAGCTTCCAACAAATGACTGGGTTAGTGGAATCAGGAGCTGCAACATTCACTTGTGTTGCTTCTTGCTAGCTTTGTATCCGTTTGATTTAATTTTGCTTCACAGATAAATGGTGCAAACTTGTTTTGTGAATATAGCCCATATGCTTTAGAGTAAATCTATTGATATGCGCACAGTAGAGACATGCTCTTCCCCCTGTCCCCTCGTCCAGGAATGCCATGTGTCCTGGACTGGACAGACGATGGCTTCAGCATGTGTTTTGGCTTCAACCACCTGGGTCACTTTCTGCTCACCAATCTCCTGTTGGGCCGCTTGAAGGAGTCGGCCCCGAGCCGTGTCATCAGCCTCACCTCCTCTATGTACAAGTACCAGAAACTGGACTTCCAGGACCTGAACTACAACATCGTGCCTTTCTTCACCTACTGCCGCAGCAAGCTGGCCAACATCTACTTCACTCAGGAACTGGCCAGGATGATGGAAGGGAAAGGAGTGACTGCATATTCTGTACACCCAGGTTCGTTTGTTTGTTAATTCCCATGTCCAGATTATAAAAAAAAAGTGTTGTACTTTCCATGACATCGTCATTGCAATGAAATGTATCGTTTTAACAGATGATAGTTCCTACTTCCTTCAAAACAATCTCTCAGTTAAAGAATTAAGATCAGGGAGAAAAAAAACTAATCAGATTTACAAATGTGCAGCCCTTAGAATAAGAATCTTAAAATAGTAACATCCTCTATGCTTAATGCCTGTTGATCAGAAAACATGCTTTTAATTGCAGCTCCTTCCTTTTGAATGGCAGGGTTTGTTCACAGTAACTGGACGTCCCACTTCTCCACAGTGTTCCGCATGCTCCTCTGGTTGGTCATGGTCTTGTTTTCCGTGCCCTGTGAAGCTGCTGCTCAGACTGTCATTCATTGTGCTGTAGCAGATGAAGTCCTACAGCACAACGGAAAGTTTTTTTTCGACTGCCAGCCCGCCAAACTCCACCCCTTCGCGGAGGATGAGGGGGCTGCTAAAAAACTGTGGGAAGCAAGTGAGAGGATGGTAAACCTCACCTGACAGAACCGCGGTTTGATTTGGTGACTGTGATGATTAAAGATTGGAGTTCAAACCACTGAAGTCAATGGGACATGGTCTTAAGTGAATAACTACCTGGGTTTCATTGCCATCAGTGGTTTACACTCACGGGAAACGCACAGGTTGAAACGCTTCATTCTGTTAAACTGCAGTTTAAATTTACTTGAATGTTCCTGTGTTGACGCAGATCAAAGTGAAAATGAATGCACTGGGTTTGCTAAAGCCTGGATGAATGTAGAGGAGTCCCGGCTCAGAGTCTGCATTTCTTATTGATTCTCAGCCTGGATGAATGTAGAGGAGTCCCGGCTCGGAGTCTGCATTTCTTATTGATTCTCAGCCTGGATGAATGTAGAGGAGTCCCGGCTCAGAGTCTGCATTTCTTATTGATTCTCAGCCTGGATGGATGTAGAGGAGTCCCGGCTCGGGGTCTGCATTTCTTATTGATTCTCAGCCTGGATGAATGTAGAGGAGTCCCGGCTCGGAGTCTGCATTTCTTATTGATTCTCAGCCTGGATGAATGTAGAGGAGTCCCGGCTCGGAGTCTGCATTTCTTATTGATTCTCAGCCTGGATGAATGTAGAGGAGTCCCGGCTCGGGGTCTGCATTTCTTATTGATTCTCAGCCTGGATGAATGTAGAGGAGTCCCGGCTCGGGGTCTGCATTTCTTATTGATTCTCAGCCTGGATGAATGTAGAGGAGTCCCGGCTCGGAGTCTGCATTTCTTATTGATTCTCAGCCTGGATGAATGTAGAGGAGTCCCGGCTCAGAGTCTGCATTTCTTATTGATTCTCAGCCTGGATGGATGTAGAGGAGTCCCGGCTCGGAGTCTGCATTTCTTATTGATTCTCAGCCTGGATGAATGTAGAGGAGTCCCGGCTCGGAGTCTGCATTTCTTATTGATTCTCAGCCTGGATGAATGTAGAGGAGTCCCGGCTCGGAGTCTGCATTTCTTATTGATTCTCAGCCTGGATGAATGTAGAGGAGTCCCGGCTCGGAGTCTGCATTTCTTATTGATTCTCAGCCTGGATGAATGTAGAGGAGTCCCGGCTCGGAGTCTGCATTTCTTATCGATTCTCAGGCTGTAAAGTTCTTGTTCTTTACACTAAAATGCAAAGGAACTATTCCAGCCTGTAGCAATACTGTTTAATGTATTTCTGGACTGTTCCTGCTGTATAACAATAGCAGAGTGAGTTCTTGGCGTGGGTACAGTATGATACATTACTGTAGGAGGGGGTCCTGCACCACAGTAAGACATTCTCAGGTTATTTCCAACCCACCAGAATGTACTGTAATTGAATCTATATTGCAGTATGACCTCTGTGCTCTTTATAATAGTGTCCGTGTCTCTTCTCCTATAGTATTCCTTACTTGAATGAGTGGCTGTTCTGCTACAGTATTCCTTGCTTGCAAATCCACAGTGTCTCAGATATAGCACCAACTTTGTATTTTGTTACAGAGAAACTACCAAAAAAGAAATTGCTAACTACAGCTGCAGTGGGATCCATATATAATGTACATTCGAATGCATGTGAAGTGAAAATGTTTTAAAATGCCAGTATATGTTGTGAGTTATGCATTTTTCTCTTTTTATTTTTGTTATTTTATATAATTCTATGTATAAGCGCACACAATATGACTTGTATGAAATAAAAAAATTATTTCTCAGGTTTAAAACTGATATTGTGCGTGGTCTGTTGTATATACAAGTAGAATGTGGGGCTTTAACCTAGTATTAGCAGCAGTTGTTTGTCACATCTATTTATACATACATATCCTTTACACTATTAAGTATGTATTTATTAAATTGGGACTAGAGTATCAAACTTTAAGAGGAACTATGTGTTGAGAGAGAGGATATTCTACCCACTCTACTTTGCTGCAACAGCAATCATTTGTTCATTAACAGCTCTGTCAAGTCAATCCGATCAGTTCAGAGAAAATGCTGAGTGTTTCCATGTCTAGTGCCAGCAGTGTGTGTGACAGATGGTGGTGAGTTGCGAATGAGTCTCCTTGTTCCAGGAGGCACCTGTGGATACCGTCTTGTCTGAATGTTTTCAGTAAACAGATCACGAGGATCACAGAGACAGACTATATGGCCTCAGCTTGTAGCTGAGCCGTAGAGAAAGTGATACCTGGGCGTGCCCACGCTGTATTGAAAAGGGCACTGGCAGCCCTCCAGTTGTGTCTGCAATGATTACTTGGCACAGACTCAGGGCTGTGTCATGTCATTTCACAACATGTTGTCTCAGAGTGTCTTTATGAAGCTTCTCAAGGTTTAAAGTGACTGGTTTTCTCTCCCCTTGTGAAACTGCTGTCTTGTGCTCTATGTAATTTTAAAGCTGTGTTGTTGTCTTCAGCTGCTGAATTCCAGTGCTCTGCTTGGAGTGCTGCTTCCACAACAGTGTTACAAAGTAGCATACTGGGGTGTGTTTGAGTGATCTAAACAGCAGTGGGGTCTAAATACAGCCACTCTTTAACTGGTATGATTTATCAACCCACTTATGAACATGACTACTATAATAAAAATAGAAGGAAACGTGGTCCTTGGAAAATCAGATTATAAATCCAATTTAGGACTGGCCACTGTTTAGATCATCACATGAGACTCCATGGACTTTGTACATGTGCTTGAGTCCTGCACAGCTTCCATTGTACACACTGCTTGAAGCTAGCTTTCAGTTGTAATTAAAGCTTGCCTGAACCATTAACTGAGTCCACTGGGGGGCACTCAAGCACTATGTTGATGTGACTGGAGGATTGAAGCACCCCAGGCTCTATTGTAATGAAAGAATGTGCATGCTGGTTGAGAAGTCGGTGATGTGCAACAGTGTTACCAGCCACAGTCTATATCTCGGAGCAGCTACAATTTTACAGGTCAAGGTTACACAAATGTGATTAAGATCCAAATAATGCACATGAAAGGTCTGATAAAAAGAAGTCATTTAAAACAGTGTGCAGACAAACCACCCGAGCGCCTCGGCTAAAGGGAGAAAGCGTTCCGTCAGGTCTGATACTGAGCCAGGTCCCTATTGAAAGACAGATTGCAGATTCCGTTTGGCCTTGCAGTTTTAGTAAAACAGCGCTGGGCCCTTCCTGGCTTGGGTTCCAAGTCAAAGGAAGATCGGAATAAACAGTGACTCCAGGCTCAGGCTCGTCCCAGTATTTGCTTTTCAATGAGGTTCAGTTTAAACAAGTGACTTCAGCATCCCTACATCACAGTCGTTTGAGGATCCTGTTCATCTGCTCGGGACATAAGAAGCCATGATGTGCGGAAAGTTTCTTCAGGACTTTTTTTTAGTTTTTTTGTACAATTTCAGTATTATAAAAAGGGTGCCAAGGCAAAAAGAAACCTAATATATCTTGTCCACACTTGAGAGATGACTCGGTGGCTAATCTTTAAAATGAACTTCAGATTGGTCACGTCTTTATACAGGTAACCTCCAAAGTCCAAGATTCAGTAATATATTTTTTTTTTTTTGTAGGAAAGGGATTAGCATTCTGGCTTCAGCTAGTTTGAACGGCACTGAAATTAAAGACGTTGGTATGCGTGCAGTTCCGATTGTGTTCTGATACAATGTAACTGCTATAGCTATCTAGTGAAGCAGACTCTCTGCCTCGGCGCCTCTCTGTGGGAATACAGATTAGAATCCTTTTAATCACACTGTATAAACCCAGAAGCTTCCTGGAGATGGATGTAAATCACTCCAAGCATTGTGTTTGATTGATTTTCATCAAATATTTGAGTTGCATGATGGGTTTTTCATTCAGACACAGACCTGCCTGCCAGATAATAGACTAACAACTTCACCTCTCTGGAAATCAATTGTATTACACATCTACGGAAGAAACCAAATTGGATTTCAGTTTATGTTTGCATACTGGGACGCTGTCGCTGCAGCACCACAGCAAATGGTTTGCAATTAAAGCAAGCTCAGTCCTTCCAACTGGCAAACCCTCTAGTGAGATTGTCGTGCTCTGAAATATATATAAGATTGTATGATAGCTGTAAATGGAAAATGCATTATAATTGTTAACAGGTGTGGTGCATTAAAACAGTTGTCATTTGTTTAACGTTACTCAGTACTGATGCCTTACTAAAGGAAATCCATTTATTCTTCCATTTATCTCTAAATGTTCTTTTATATTATATCCTGTCCTTGGGAATCAGTTGGATCTAATGAAAGCAGACAGGTAATACAAGAAATGTAATCTAGTGATAATAAACTAGTCTTGTTGCTGTCTGAGACTCATCAAGGCCACTCGTTTTCAAACTGCATTCCATGATGAGGTCATGCATTCCATGATGAGGTCATGCATTCCATACACGTTGTTTTTTGTTGTTGGTGCTGCTCATAGTTTGATGCTGAGTTGCCTGTTTAATAAGGAAATGGGTTTGGGTTTGGCCTACATTAGAGAAGAAAACAAAATGGACAGAATGTATTGAAATTGGTGCCTGTTAGTGCAAAGAACTGGCTAAAGTAACATTGGAAGCAGAGACTGTTGGGTCCCGTATCCTTGCAAGTGAGTGCTCTCCTGTCTACCCATTGGAAGCAGAGACTGTTGGGTCCCGTATCCTTGCAGGTGAGTGCTCTCCTGTCTACCCATTGGAAGCAGAGACTGTTGGGTCCCGTATCCTTGCAGGTGAGTGCTCTCCTGTCTACCCATTGGAAGCAGAGACTGTTGGGTCCCGTATCCTTGCAAGTGAGTGCTCTCCTGTCTACCCATTGGAAGCAGAGACTGTTGGGTCCCGTATCCTTGCAGGTGAGTGCTCTCCTGTCTACCCATTGGAAGCAGAGACTGTTGGGTCCCGTATCCTTGTAGGTGAGTGCTCTCCTGTCTACCCATTGGAAGCAGAGCCTGTTGGGTCGATTTGATTTAACGTGGGGGTTTTCAAACACATTCTTTTTCAATAAATGCTCGATTTTCACAGGGATTGTTGGAATGAGGATGCTGCAGCCCTTGCTATGATTAAACACCTGGAATTAGTGTGGATGCCACTTCTGAACACCAGAGGGCAGTATTGCACTTGATTCAATGTCAGAGCAAGTCATTTTTGTTAGCAATGAAAATATTGTATTTAAGATTACCTTATGTTCACCTATAATTCGTTTCTCCCTCCAAGCACAGTAAAATAATTAAAACATGTCACTGCTTATGCTTCTGCTCTTAGAAGTGACACAGTTTTTTTCTTCTTCTCTAAAATACATGTTATTACCCAGCATCCCTAGCCGCTTGCCTGCATTGGATGCTGTTGTGCTCTGGATGTCACATTGTTGCGTGCGCGTGTTTGCATTACAGTTCTTCGACTAATCATGGAATATAAAAAGTGGCAGGGAAATGGGATGTTGGAATGCAGCAAACCAACATGGGTACTGTATTGTGTCACGATTATTCACCCATTAAACATTTATTTTACATGCAACACAACTATAAGATTGTTACAGTATACAGACCACACATCTCCCAAGGTAATCGCCCATCTACATCACAGTAGTAGAATATCATTTCCATTTGGATTCCAGCACAATATAGACTTCATAAGAACTGGCAACTATTGGAAAGTTCCTACAGAGCTCTTTGTAGTGTGGCGAGGCTCCCTCTCTGTAAAGCTAATTTCTTAGGCTTATAACCAACACTGATTCTGAAGCAATGAGTTGTATCCAGTGCTAGCTCTCCAGGGGACAGGCTAAACTAAAATAGATTAGGGCTTCTGTATCCCAACAACAAATAAACTGGATACAAGCTAAGCCTCCATGCCTTGGTCGTTATCTACAACGCACCTGGAATGAAGCTCAAATGGAGACATCACAGGCTAGAGTAATAGCCAACAAACAGGTAAGTATAAATCGAGCAGTCAAACACATGTCTGAAAACCGGGGCCCGTTTCATAAAAGTCCTGTGATTGCCATGTAGTTGCGATGAGGTTGCAACATCACAGAGGTCTTCACCGCGTGAGTTTCATAAAGCACTTCACAAGTGCTGTTGCTTGAGATCACTCTTTTACGATAAGTGAAATCAATAACTCTGTAATCAATTTTAAGGTGCAGTGACCAATTAGGTAAATACACAGTGGCGGGGTTACAAACGAAAGCAATTGTTTTAAAAAGAAAGTCAGGAAGAAAAAAAAGTTGCAGATGATCACTGATGCAGTAAACACTGTAGCAAAGAACAGCAGACGAAATAAGAAAGAAATTGATAGATCTAGCGAGCAGGACAAAATTAAAATCTGAGGCTGTGTGGTCCAGTGGTTAAAGACTAGGGGCTTGTAACCAGGAGATATCTGGTTCAAATCCCACCTCAGGGTCATTGTGTGACCCTGAGCAAGTCACTTAACCTCCTTGTGCTCTGTCTTTCAGGTGAGACGTAATTGTGAATGACTCTGCAGCTGATGCATAGTTCACACACCCTAGTCTCTGTAAGTCACCTTGGATAAAGGCGTCTACTAAATTAAAAAAATTGAAATCTATATTGTCACAGTCTCAGATAACGCAATTTAAACACTGGGCCCTGAGGCAGAAAGAAAATATCCCTTTACATTTAAACAAGAATAATTCATAATTCCTATTTGTATATTCTGAAGGTTAGCTTAGTGTAATTAAAGAAGTTACTGTGCATTCTCAGTACAACAGGAGATTCCTGTTTCTATCAGTGTTCATAAGAGACTATCAATTTCAAAGCAGGAATGAGTTGCACCCGAGGGAAACGGATTGAAATCTAAATGCAAACTCCTTGCCCTTTTCAAATTGCAGTAACGTGAATGAATATTAATGAAATCATTTTGCCGCGCTGGAATGTGTTTTTTTCTTCTGATGGCTGTCCAAATAAAATGGGTTCATGGATGTTTGTTTATTTTAAACCAGTCTTTCAGCCTTTTTTTAAAACATTAATACATTCATTTTGTTTAAAAATGCAGTAAACTGTGCTGAATTTCAATTTCAACAGAAGGTGTAACACACTTAGGGTCTGATGTAAGGATACGTGCAAAGGGATTTGCAGCTGCAAAACACCCACACTGCTGCCAAAAACAGTGTGGAGCTAGCGGTCACTAAACACATGAAGTGCATTGTAACTATGCATAACAGCATTGTAATTATGTGTAAGTACACATGCACTTGCTAAGTAACTACTATGTAAATACACAGTCATTAGAGACACGTAGGGAATGGTTAACCTGTAATATCTGCTATCATACAGTGCAAGTGAAATTTACAATCCAAGTACTCCATATGCAGTGATTCAGATAAAGCTGAGACCTTGTGTTTTCTTTTGGAACTGCGTTCATTATGAATTTTCAGCATGTCATTTAATACTCCAAATGTTCCATTCTAATGGCATGTTAAAGATACTGTATTTCCTCGACGTCTTCCCAATATTTTATTTCTTACCTGATTCTGAAGGTGAGTTTCTGAACTGAGGTGGTTCAAGAAATGATCGTCAGAATCATTGTGTCTCCTTTACTGCAGAGCGTGTCCATTTAGGAGGCAGGAGCTGCTTCTACAGCTAGACAGTCTCCTCATTGTTCTGCTACAAGTGCAGTCATCAGCACTCCTGGTGCTAATCAGACTCTGGTGAGATCGCTGTCACAGCACAATGGCACAATCTACCCATACAATGGGTTTTTAATGGAATTCAGATTAACTACTGCTGCAATGGACATCTGAAACAAACCTTCTTCAAAACTTCAATCGAGAAATCAATTTTAGCTGAGAAACAAAATATATGAATAAATTAAATTTTAAAAAAAACTTTTGAAGCCCTTTAATGATTTTCCTCTGCTAATCAATCAGACAGGCATGCTGTCTTTGTGGGTGACAAGCTGTAAAAAAATTACGTCCGATGCAACGAGTTTCGACAGTTTATACAACAAAGACGCAGGGCTGATGAAATGTACACACGGTGACAAGAAAGTAACCAACCTTGTCCAGTAATCCCAAGATCGTTGTGCTGGTATATACATCAGGAGCAGAAGTGCTGTCACAGTCATTCTCGTGATTAACAGGAAAAACATTCTTCTTTTTCTGACTTTAGACAGTATACATTTTAAAAGGGTTTTGCATTTAGTTAGTGGATCTTCAGGGACTCTTTCTTTTTTTGGATTCCACGTGTCAGACTATTCACGTCACATTTAATGACTGGGACTGTCCTGTAAGAGACTTTTACTGTCACATCAAGTGCCTGTTCAGGTAATCAGCCTCAGCATACGTTATTTTGCCATTACGAGCAACCTGTAAGATGCTCTAGACTTCTGCTGCATCAAGCCTGAATGACAGGTGCTAATTCCATTTGATCCAAGAACTTATAAAGTTCCAGCCATTTCTCTGCAACAAAAATATTATTTATGAAAGCCTGTAAGTCCATACAACATGTGCTCCTGCTTTGTGATATTTAAATTGTTTATTTATAATAAATACAGATATATAGATAAGCATATGTTTGAATGATGGGACAGCTGTATTATATTCCAATAATTATTCAACCCCTTGGGACCTGACACATGAAAGACATAAGACTAGGCATTCTAATATCTGTCTGTTGGGAACTGGGTGTGGGATCAGCCTGGACGGTCTCTCTTTCTCACTTGCTAGCTTTCGAGGACTGGTTTCAATGCAGTGTTCATAGAAAAAGCTTTCATGCCTGATTCGGCATAGTTGGAAATTCAGGTTCAGGGTTCAGTTTCGTGCACAAGGTATATAGGAAGCACAGATGGCATTTTAGAAAGTACTACTTTAAAGCAAAAATGATATGTTCCTTTAAAAGTGTAACAAACCCCTTTTGAACAGAGCCTTGTACATTAGTAACAGTTGTAGAACACAAAATGAGTCAGTAAAAGGGTAATATTCATATTTGTACTGGGAGTTCATTCCTGTGGAGTCTCTGTATTCATCACAGAAATATCATTTCGTTTATCCTTTGAGCAACAGATTATTACAACTGAGTGGCATTTATTTAATTAAACGTCCCAAAGCTTTGCTTACGGCTTCTTAATTTCCATTTTTGTTCTTGTAAGGTTATTGAAAGTCGTGCTGTGTTGTCAGGGAAATCATTCTGATGCTGTAATGAAAAAGTTTGCCAAGTGAGCTTTGTGAGAAGAGTTTGTGTACAATCCAATCCTGTAGCATACAATCCAATCCTGGAGGACACAATCCAATCCTGGAGCATACAATCCAATCCTGGAGGACACAATCCAATCCTGGAGGATACAATCCAATCCTGGAGGACACAATCCAATCCTGGAGCATACAATCCAATCCTGGAGCATACAATCCAATCCTGGAGGACACAATCCAATCCTGGAGGACACAATCCAATCCTGGAGCATACAATCCAATCCTGGAGGACACAATCCAATCCTGGAGCATACAATCCAATCCTGGAGCATACAATCCAATCCTGGAGGACACAATCCAATCCTGGAGGACACAATCCAATCCTGGAGCATACCATCCAATCCTGGAGGACACCATCCAATCCTGGAGGACACAATCCAATCCTGGAGGACACAATCCAATCCTGGAGCATACCATCCAATCCTGGAGGACACCATCCAATCCTGGAGGACACAATCCAATCCTGGAGGACACAATCCAATCCTGGAGGACACAATCCAATCCTGGAGCATAAAATCCAATCCTGGATGATACAATCCAATCCTGGAGGACACAATCCAATCCTGGAGAACACCATCCAATCCTGGAGGATACAATCCAATCCTGGAGGACACAATCCAATCCTGGAGCATACAATCCAATCCTGGAGGACACAATCCAATCCTGGAGGATACTTTATATACATTACATCCCAGTCCCCAGTCCCTGTTCACATGCAATTTGTTAGGTGTAAAAAAGACCAAACAAACATTCTAGCACTTTACATTAAGCATCTCTAATTACTGTGTATTTACAGTAATTACTTGGTAAATACTTGTGTACTGACACATCATTATAATGTTATTATGCAGAGTTACAATGTGCTTAATGTGTACATTTGGTTGCATGATATTAACCCAAATCCTAACCCTAGCCCTTTTATTATACAATTGTGTACTTACATATATTGTGCAGAAATATGTACATGTTAAGTACATTATTAACTATGCATAATAACATTGTACTTATGTGTAGTTACACATGCATTTACTAAGTAGCTACTATGTAAATACACAGTAATTAAAGACACAAAAAGGATTGCATTTCAGAAGCAACCTCTAGAAACCACAACTCAGCCAGAGTGTATGAGAATTACATGAAGGGAAAAAAGAGTTCAATATTGAAAGATTGTTTTCAATTACTTTAAGATGAAGGTTTCAGTTTTTATGATTGTTTCCAGACGACTGTAACGAATACTTGTAAACACATTCGATGCAATGGCCTGTAAGATATGATATCAGTTATGGACTGATATTAAAGCAGTGATACATCTGAACACTTACAAAGCGAGGTGATCTTTAGACAAAAGCCAAACATGAACCACTGAGACAATTCAAAACACTTCTTTGTACAGATACGACATTGCTATGAAGACAGGTACTTTGTGGTATTTAGAAGTTAACATTAGATATTTGTGTCCTTGTAAATGAAGCACAAGACTTCATGTTCCCTAAGGCAGTGCAGGGATTAAGAGAAATAGATGTTATGCAGGGATTAAGAGAAATAGTTGTTAACTAAACTACATGAATGAAATGATATGTACTGTAACTAAAATTACATTGATTAATGTATTATACGGATGTTCTTGTGCCCATGAATAATGATGTACCCTACATGGTAATTACTAAATGTTAGTGATATTTCCACGTGTCAGGAATACATTCATCTTAATGGTAACAGAGATTCTGCCTCACATTGCTCTACATGCTGTTGATAAATGTGGTTCTTTGTAAGCTAATGTAACTCGTTTTTAAAGACACTAATTGCTTACAGTTGCTGTAAATTATAAACTTGTACAGAGGCAGAAATCTGGTACAAGTCACTTAAACAAAGAGATGGCTTCTTTTAAAGGGGTAGCTTTGTACATCTTGCCTTAAATATTACGCCAAACAGTCAGCAGTGATGACCACTGCAGTGTAGAAAGCCTACAGGAAATATGAACAGCTAGCATGTAAGTTGTGTTGTAAATTGTACAATAGAGGCATAAATGATTATAATAATACATAAGCACACATCTGTAAAGAAAGGTTCTTATCTCATATGCAAATGGAATTCGTGTATAACAGGAAGCAGACTTGCAAAGCCAGTCACATTATTTAAAACCCAAAACTGATGAGAAAGAAAATATGAACTGGAATATAATTACTTTGAAAATTTATGTTATGCAATTACAGATAATCTGCAGATTAATACAAGCACATCTGTGCATGAAAATGAGGCAAACCAAGTCGATTTTGAAATGGACTTTGAACGTAAATAATTACATTGATAAATTAGCACTGTATACAATGAGAATTGAACTGCTTGATAGCACTAACAACTGCAAAACCATAACTGAGTTCATCAAAATGCGTAAATGCAGCAGCTCATGAAGGTGATCAAAACCATTCATATCATTTGCATTTATAGAGGAGGTTAACAGAGGTCAAATAACTGCAGTCGTTGCAGATTAATGCATGCTATTATTTATTCATTAATATTTCATGTTCTGGTGTTTTACCACACAAGTCATTGTACAATCGTCTGAGGAGTAAATTATAGGGACACCACTTATTATAGTTTCAGGTCTGTGTCTGTTTATCAGCTGTGCACTGTTCAGTGTGTGTAAAAATCATTAGAAATATCAAATAAACAAGAAACATTTACAAGTCAGTCTTTTAAGGGATAGCTACGTTATTATGATCATGAAATCTGTAATCAATTGGCAGGCTTCAATAAGCATGGGGGTGATCAGTTGGACTTCAGGATTGGGTTTTGATGTAGCAGATATAACATGTGAAGTTACAGTGCATTAACATTAGGGTATCAACAGATCATTCCATTAATGGATTTGGACAGAAGAGGTAGAAGATGAGACTCAATGTCATTTTAGGAGTCTTTACATGAGCATTTACAGAGTATATAAGCAAACTACTTTCAGCTCTCTGTTGCATTTCACTACACACAGCATAAGCCACGTCTCCATTAGAGTGGATTAGTTGCAACTACACACACCAAGATTAATGTCTGGAAGCATTGTGCATATTAGGCCTTCTATAGAGACGGCTTAAAATATGCTAATTAGCTTTTTAAATTCAAAATCAGAAGAGAACTAATTAGATTTTGACTACATGGATCGAATAATGAAAACTGAACTATTTATATCATTTTGTCTACATACTGGAAGTCCAAAACCTTCCAAACTGACCGCCATCTTTTTGAGCTTGACCTTACTGGACTTGATTTTGATAGCAGAGGTTTCGCTGTACGTTTATAAACAGCTGTTTTTCTTCCATTGGCTCTGTCTTGACAATAGCATGTGAAGATTAGCTTTTGCTTATCTGTGTGTTATCTTTTTAACTTTTTCTTAGAGTTTAAAACAATATTTGCCAGTCCTCGATGGCAAGGTTAATGCAGTAGTGATGTCTGGTGGAGATGGGTGATTTTCCATTGCGTTTCACCTCTGAAGAGTTGTAGTGTTCCCAGTAAGCTGAGGATCAGCATGTTCAATCTCTGGTAGGGCTGAAAGGATTTCTTATGTTCTTATATTTGCTTGTATTAATCTTTACAAAGCTGTGGCATGTTTGTCTTGCAGTGCTTTTCATTCTGGTAAACAGCGTGGTCCAATATCAGCTGCCAAACACTTTGAGCGGTCTGGACTTAATCTAGTCAGAGCGGGCTGTGTGTTCTGCCTGGTAATGCTGCTTTAATAAAAGCTAGTACAATATAAAGTGTACGTTTCTAAATGATGTACGGCTGTTTGTATCCTGGTTAGCTTCCAAGGTAAGGTAAATCAGTGTCACTGAAGCATAATAAAATACGACTTCCAAAAAAAACAAACATTTGATTTGAATGTGTACAATGCCAATAATTTATTTTATCGTTAGCAAATATTATTAAGCTCTTGTAAATGTATAAATTACAGCCCCAGGAAATGCACAGCATTAATTCAGCCGGCTTCGATTATACAGTTCTCTTGGGGATTAAAATTACACATTCTAATGCCGGTGTACCTGCTTTCCTGAGCATAAATCTAGCGAGGATTAATTATCCTCTAATTCTCCCAGCAAGTGGTGATATACCTGCTAGACAACTGATCGTCTGAGTGAAGCTGCATTATTTATTCTCTCGCTCCCAAGAGAAAGATAGACATACAGAATTTATTTGAAAAAATCAGATTTAATTAGATCTTCAAATTCTTTAGCCTGCAGTTTTATAGCTACACCTCCTGGCACACATTTCACCTATTAATGCTGAAAGTAATATGCAGGACTATAAAATGTTTAGTCCTCAATAGAGATGGGCGGATAGTAAAACACTCTAAATGCTACCCACTGGTATCTCAATAATACCCTGAAATTCCTTCAAACCATGTAGCACTGCCCTTATTATGGCTTCCACTGTTTTGCCTTGAGTCTATTTTATCTACAAACTTAATGGGAAGATGCTAACTTTAAGTAATGCAGTTGAGAAGCGAAGGGGTTCCATATGTAGTTTAATTAGTTATGATCTTACCCATGTTTTATTTCAGCAGTCACGAATTCATGAGATGCACTCCACTGTGTATGAAGCCGTAAGCCGTATCCTTGTTCCAGACCGGATTCACTTGTCATGCATTTACTGTGTTTTGCTCTCTTTGATCCATAAACAAATGCTCATGTCCTCAAATGCCTCTTCTGCATTAAACTCCTCTGTCTTTCTTAAACACCTTGACGTTGTTGTGCTGCTACTTGGGGGAAGCTGGAACGCGGTCTTGTTTTTGGATCATTATCCCTTCGACAGAGCGTGCCTTTCCCAGTCCGAGCTACCTGGTATTGCAGTGCTGCTTGCGGCCATGTGGAGCAAACATGGGATGCCCACCTAGAGAGAACGGAAGACCATCCGAGAGGAGGCTTGCTCAGACAATGATTGCCACAAGACACATCGATCGGTCAGCTGTCTGGGAGTTTTGAAGGCTGTAGTGAAATCTATACACTATAATGGGCGGCCATTCCATTTTAGAGATCCTGAACGTGAATGGAAATCACTTGGTTTCAATGCTTGCTGATGACGTAATGTGTAGGTAGTGTGAACAGGGTGTTAAAGAGGTTCACAATGAAACGGTGCTGTATAAGGAACAGAGGAGCAACCTGGCAAGACTGCTGAGTGCTTCTGCATGTCTGAAGGCGAGATTCATGTTGGGACCCCCCTGATCTAATTAGCTGCTACAGGAATCAATCCAGGCTTTCACCTTCCTCCTTTCCCCCCCTCTGAATAATACACTGACAACACGTGCTGGGAATGTGATTGTTCAGAGAGAAGAAGGGTAAGGCAGTGTAAAAAGTTGGTTGCAAAAGAAAACATGAAGACAAATAGCACTCAAGGTGTTATGGATTCTGTTGAAACTGAGGTCAACACTTTGTCGATATGTGTGGCTGACTGTTGACACACAAACCCTCAGTTTAAATCAGTTCGCTTTGTACACCAAGTCGAATGGATTGATTTTTCAATACACCAAGTCGAATGGATTGATTTTTTTTTCAAAATCAATCTTGGCTCCTTTTCTTCATTAAGAATATTCGAGCATTACAGAACTATCTTCATATGTATGTTGCCTCTCTACTAGCAATAGCTGCAAAGAAAATGTGTTTCTAACATGCAGGAACCGGATCCTCTCAGGTATACGCAGTGCACACATGCAGGAACCGGATCCTCTCAGGTATACGCAGTGCACACGTGCAGGAACCGGATCCTCTCAGGTATACGCAGTGCACACGTGCAGGAACCGGATCCTCTCAGGTATACGCAGTGCACACGTGCAGGAACCGGATCCTCTCAGGTATACGCAGTGCACACGTGCAGGAACCAGATCCTCTCAGGTATACGCAGTGCACACGTGCAGGAACCGGATCCTCTCAGGTATATGCAGTGCACACGTGCAGGAACCGGATCCTCTCAGGTATACACAGTGCACACGTGCAGGAAATGGGTCCTCTCAGGTATACGCAGTGCACACGTGCAGGAAATGGGTCCTCTCAGGTATACGCAGTGCACACGTGCAGGAACCGGATCCTCTCAGGTAGACGCAGTGCACACATGCAGGAACTGGATCCTCTCAGGTATACGCAGTGCACACATGCAGGAAATGGATCTTCTCAGGTATACGCAGTGCACACATGCAGGAACCGGATCCTCTCAGGTAGACGCAGTGCACACATGCAGGAAATTGATCCTCTTCTGACCACAGACCATCTCTGTACCAGGTCAACAGCTACACTTTAATAGCCACAAGCATCTGAAAATGCATTTGCAGACCATCAATACTCACTCAGTGCTCCCAGCTTAATACACTTATTACAATGATACCCCAATGTTTTCTTGGGACTTTTCTGTAAGGTTTTTGCTTTTAGGTTCTGAAAGATTGTCCCTTTGTGCCTTCCATTGGTATAAATTACTTATAGAGTATATACAGATTACACCCCTACAGTACGTGTCTCTTAATTACAATGTAGTAACACAGTAATTACACAGAGGCTTGTCTACCTGAGTCCAAATGCAACTGATCACAGGGTGGAGATTTTCAGCAGTTTATGCATTTACACATGCGGCTGTGTATTTCTTTACAATGTAATTACCAAGTAACCGTGTGTGTAATTGCAGTGTACTGGCTGTGTGTTTAGAGACACTTGTGCTTCTGACATTCATGAGAGCAAGGTTGGTGTAGGTTTGCATGGGTCTCAATATAATATTCCATCCACACACATTGTTTGAGATGTCTCAGGCCTCTAGATAATCTGACTTCTCGCTCACTGTTAGGGGCCATGCTCACTGAGCCGCACTGTCACTCTCCAGCACTCTAATTCAGACAGGCACATCTACCTCTATTTCAGGAGGGGAATAAAGAATGAGGGACAGAGTGCTGATAGAAAAGAGCCCTTTCAGATAGCCAAGGATATAGTGGAACACAGACAGTTTACTGTCTTACACACACGCACACGCACAGCCCTGGTCTAGTTGGCATGAAACCCAATTTCCCAGAATAATCCCTACAGTATATAGCATGATTTATTGTATCGATATCACAGCAGTGCCCTGACATCCCGAGCCTTGCATTGATTTCCCTGGTGCCGTGGCTCAAGAGGATCTCAGGATGCCACCAGGAGTGCTTGTAAATATGTTGCTCAAGTGAGAACTTACTGAAGTATGAAGGTGCTTGGCCTATTCTCTTAGTTGATGGGAGCCTCCCATTCATCACAGTGACAGCTGACCTCGAGGAAGGCGGCTCACAGATTATTTGGAGCTAATAACTTGATCTGGGTGCGGAGCCGAGAAGGACCAATAAGAGGTGAGAGGAATTGCAATGACAGCACGGTAAAGTCCAGTGCAGTATGATTCTCTCTGAACAGATTGAGTGTCTTCCATCATCTGTGATGCTTTACCAGGACAGTCCAGCTTTTCCATTCCCATTTTTACTGTATTTATAACAAATGCAGATTACTCAAACAATCTTGACAAGATCAGTGTGAAGGTATTAAAACAGATCCATGTGAAGGTAATGAAAACAGATCCATGTGAATTAATTAAAATAGATCCATGTGAAGGTAATTAAAACAGATCCATGTGAAGGTAATTAAAACAGATCCATATGAATTAATTAAAACATATCCATGTGAATTAATTAAAACAGATCCATGTGAAGGTAATTAAAACAGAACTGTGTGAATTAATTAAAACAGATCTATGTGAATTAATTAAAACAGATCCATGTGAAGGTAATTAAAACAGATCCATGTGAATTAATTAAAACAGATCCATGTGAAGGTAATGAAAACAGATCCATGTGAAGGTAATTAAAACAGATCCATGTGAAGTTAATTAAAACAGATCCATGTGAATTAATTAAAACAGATTCATGTGAAGGTAATTAAAACAGATCCATGTGAAGGTAATTAAAACAGATCCGTGTGAAGGTAATTAAAACAGATCCGTGTGAAGGTAATTAAAACAGATCCATGTGAATGTAATTAAACTCAGGTTCATTGGACCAAGAAATGGAATGCAAATTTTTCGGTTTCTGTGCGTTAGCTAATTTGTTAGATCTCTTCATTTGGCCAGAGAGAAACTGATTTATTGCCGTGGTTAAAATGAAATTCATCATTTCTGTTTTTTTATAGCATGTGTTCAATGGCAGTCGGGATTTCTATTTGGTTAAACAAAAATGAAATTAAAAAGCAGAATGCTTTTATTTCTCGTTCTAGTGTCACAGCTGGGTGGATATCAATTAGATCCTTACAATGGACTGTAATGAAACCAGGAAATCAGAAACAACGTGATACAAGATATCAAACCCCTCTGATTTATTGCAGCACAGCTAGAATACAAAGACAGGGCTCCCAGCAGTGTGAATTAATGACAGCAACAGCGGTCTGTCTTATTACTGCCATAGCACCCATACCTGATCGAGGGTGGACTTCCTTCCACTGCGTGCTTGAAAGTGGTCCTTGAAAGCTTGAAAGCAGTTCTACAGAACAGCTGAACTCAATCCACTGAAGAAGGCATTGCAGCTGGAAGTCAGGATGTTCCAGAGACTGTGCGCTTCAATTCCCTTCCAGGACTGTAACGAACACATCTCGTTTACACAGCCTGAACAGGGAGAAGAATGGTTCTCCCTTAATAAACAGAGGGGCACCATTTGTTCAAATTGCATGTCTTAGCAGAGAGCTGGTGTAGGGTTCTTCCCCCGTGCCTGGTGAGACTCTGTCATCAAGGCCTCAGGAAGGGCAGCCTGGCAGGCGAGGGGCTTGGAGCTCACATTGTGTGTAATGTCTGTTTTAAAGAAGAGGCTGTGATCTCTGTGCTCAGTTAAACAGCTCCTGATCTCTTCACTCAGTGCTGTAACAGCGGTACAGTCAGTTCAGTTTTACAGCACCCATAAAAAAAAAGAAATCTCTACAGATAAGGTTATGTGACCTTCCACAATATTTAACTGGCCATTAAAGGTTATCCTTCAAGGGTTATTATAGAATAATAATTGAAAGCACATGGCGATGGCTACGGATGAGATTTAACTGTGGATACTGGATGAGGTCTTTTTTTTTTATTTAAGAAGGAGCGTTCTAGAGATTTTCTTTTTTTTAACATAGTGAGAGTGATACAATGTTTTTTTTTTTTTTAGTTGCTGTTTTTAGAAATGTCTCACTATAGTAAACTATGTTCATTTTACAAATTAGGTGGGCACCAAATGATGGGCAATGTAGCATGACTGCTGTTGTAGGTCATAGAGGGTCCAGAAGCTGGCATTGAGATGTAATCGACTTAACATTGGTCACCAGAGATTCCATCATCAGGAAAGCATGCTTTTCTTACATGGAGGACGTCTGTCTTACTGGCTCAGTAAATCCCCGGGAATTCTGCTAGAATCCCATACATTTTTTTTTTTTTGCAGAATCATTTTATGCTGACAGTACGGGGAAATGTTCAGCTTTTTAAAAATAATTTATTTCACCTTTGAAACAGTTTTAAAAGAGCCGAGATGAGATGAGTTAAAAAAAAACTGTCACCTGTCAAAACAGTTCCATGTCAATTTGGGTACCCTGTCAGTTTGGAGTTCGTCAAACCTTCTGAGATTCTGGAGAGCCATCAAGGTCCTGAGTTCTTTATGTAACACACAGCACATGAGCTGGCAGCTGAAATGATTTCTCCAGGCTCCCTGTTGTACCATGAAATGCATGAGCACTAGTCTGCCAGGCTTACAGGACTGACCCTTCACATGATGTTCTCTAAAGTACGCTCCCCACTCTTGAGCACATAGACAGCATTTCCACAAGGAAATAGCTCAGGCTCTCAGAATGTGCCTGAATGTGGGGTAGTTTTGTGATGTGGGTTCATATCCGCAGTATTCATCTCATTTTAACCAGGAGGGTCTTTAATCAATTGTTCTTGTGGACAAAAGGATTTGGAAAGATCCTTAAAACACATGTTTCATGTTTATCCTGTAAGAAAACATCTTTACATGAATATGTTTCTTCACTAACATGTGTATATATGTATATGTATATGTATATGTATGTATCAATATTTATATCCATAGATATATTGATAGATATGTATTCATATGGGGAATACACCCAACCTTGTTCCTATATAAACCTTGTCTATTTTAGATTTTCTTTATGATTTACTGTTGCTAGATTTAGAAAGGAGATTGCTAGTGTAACTCATGCAATATCGAGCTCATCATTAAATGCAGGTAGAGTCTGGAAAGGACAGTGAGCACGAGAGCATTGAAAGGTAATCCCTCGGACCTAAAAACAAACAAACACAAAGTGTCAAAAGAAATCAGGTCCAATCTGGCACCTTATTCATTTCTTAATTAAAGTGATTTCATGTCGGGAATGTTAAGATAATTGTTCAGTAGGATGCAAGGAGGCAATCTGGTAAGGGCTCAATTCACGTAATCCCTTCGCTAAAACAGGAATCTGTTTACCCAATGAAGTCACGACGGCGCTGCAGATTAAATAATGCTCTCGTAAATGAAAAGTCAATAGCACTTACGTGTTCACTTCTAATACCCTAAGTCTAATCACTTGTATAAGTGCCAATTACCTTTAATGAATGGACTGTGTTTACAAGCAAGGCTGTCAAGAAATATTGCATTTAAAATAACATGATATTTGTACCCAGTGGTTTGCACACAGGCCTCAATTACTGTGTGTGAATATACAGTATATTCAACACAAAGATAGTCATGTCTAATGTTCATGTTGCATGAGCTTCACAGGGATTGGATTGCAAACAACAAGGTTATCAAAAAGTGCTTTTCAAGCCTATTTTTAATGTGTTACCTACACATCCTACATGAGGTGGAAGAATTCACAGAACACACATTAGGGTTCAGTTTATCACATTTAGTTTATTTGTTACAGAAAATGTTTTGTGAATAGGGCCACTAAAGGAGACTTATGTAAATAAAATTGTGTTCTTGTTTTCTACTGTGTTAAATACATTTTTAACGAGCAATAATCATGTTTCCGAGGGGCTGTGGGAATAATAATATTTGCTAACTATCCTACAGCTGTGAGTGAATTGAATCAATGAAACTTGTATTTCAGTTACCCATTTGCATATCTGTTTCTCTGGGGAACAGGCAAGGGAGCAGATTCTGTGCCTCCAAATAAAATCACAACAGTATACGCTGTGAGGAAGGAGATGGGGGGCAGTTTACATGTAGTAAAAACCTTTTTTCAGACTCGTTAGTGTACTATACCCAATACTTTTTTTTTGTTAGCCCAAGGGAAACAACACGCATTTGTACAAAGTGATAACAAAAGAGGAGTCTGTTCAGTGCTTAAGTAATATCCTGATCCTCTGACACATATTTAAAAGAGTTTCTTGTCTATCTCAGTCTTGTCTAACTGCACTTTGCCTTGCTTTTTTGTTTGGGCACATTTCAGATGTTTCTTTTTTCACTGCAGCATCCTGCCCTTGCCTGACTCAGGTGCCTTGAGTATTAAAAGCCTAATATTGGTCTCCCTTCCCTGCATCGTCCTGGTTTGGCTTGAGGTCAGTTTTACAGAAGCAGTTCTGGACTGTTTAGTAGTGGAATGCTGGCAGTGTTCCAGGGCAATGTATTTAATGGCACAAACAGAGTGCAGCACATTCAAGTAACTCCTCCAATAAGGCATTTGTAGAACGTGCTAGTGTCAGTCAAGGGAACACATCCCTTCTTGAATAGCTGTAAGGAACAGGTGCCATAATATAAATTACACTCATGTTCCCCTTAAAATCTTTTAGTTGCACTTACAGTACGCTTATAAATCTTGTAGATGGGTCGCCTTTTCACAGAGACATAAATTTAATTTGCAGCAAACTGAGTTAAAAAGGTGTTTTTATTGGCTTGTGAGATGTTCTTTGTTCTCTTTATGAGGCCCCCCGCTGCCAGACGGATTCTGTGTATTTGCACAGAGCTGCCTCTTATCAATTGAAGGTGTGTCAAGCCTTCCACACATAAAACACACAAGGCATACCTGACCATCTGTAAGAGGTGAGTCCTTCAGCGTGTCTAATGACACAGCAGTGAAACAGAATGGGGTAAAGCAATGGGGCTTGGAAACAGAGCACATAATTCCAGCTAACTGAGTGCCTCAGCTTTGTGTTGCTGTGCATTGCAATGATATGCAACACAAGCAGTGTGACTGCTTATTAATACAGTGCCCTATACTGTACAGCTAGACTCATCCCACTATAACATGACACTGTCTGCTGAGTTCTGAGGTCTGGTCCTGACTGACTGCTTATTAATACAGTGCCCTATACTGTACAGCTAGACTCATCCCACTATAACATGACACTATCTGCTGAGTTCTGAGGTCTGGTCCTGATTGACTGCTTATTAATACAGTGCCCTGTACTGTACAGCTGGAGTGAGATTGTTACAAAGACACCAATCTGTGGAAACATATTATTTCCCCCTCAGAAACCAGTTTAAACCCTGTTTAGTTCCTTGTATTGCTTATGTGCAGGAGAGTTATACAAACACAACTCAGAAGCAGTCCATGTCTATAGTCTCCAGACAGCCCTTACATAGCGTGATATTGTTGATGTTATTAAATCATTTCACAGTACATTACTCAATGATACCTCCATCTCACACTTTCACACAGTTCTGAAAGCTTCCGACCTCTTTGTACTAAATAAATAACTCCTCATATTCTGCTTCAAAAAGCGTATTTTATAGAAAAGCAATACCCTGCAGAGATTTTGGAATTTCAAAGCATCAGAGAACAAACATATTTCAAGTTTGTATATTTTTTATATATATAATGTGTGTTTTTTTCATTCATGGCATTGAAAGTATATTTGAAGTACTGGCATGTTTTCTTTCTTAAAGTAAGGGTTTAAAATATCATTGAATTTGAACCTCAATGGCAGTGAAATCTCACTTGAAAGGACTGCTATTTGACAGCCTTTCCCGTGCGTAGTTGATATTGACTCATGTAACCTCATCACCAAAAGGCAAAGTTCCCTTCCATTGAGCTTGTAAGAATCAAACAAACACCAGACTATGCATGCGTTGTATGAAACGCAGAACAATGCTTTGACTTCATCTGTTTAGGATTTGATTTGGTATCTGCCACTTCCCAGCTCCAGTAACTCTTTTCTTACCTCCTTCTTCTATATTTCAGTTTAGTTTCTCTGGCTGCTGGTTATTGATGAACCAGTTGCCATTTGCCTTTAGATTGAACGCTGTAGCCTGTAGTTATATGCATGACTGATACTGCTGCATTGAAACATTATTAAAAAACTGTTTATATTTTCACCAGCAGGTGGAGACCTCAACCCTTTGTAGATAAAAAAAAACATAGAAAAATAAAACACAGTTTTATATTTTGATGGGAATCCTAACCCTGACCCTGACCCTGACCCTGACCCCCCTAACCCTAACCCCAACCCCCCTAACCCTAACACTAACCCTAACCCCAACCCCCCTAACCCTAACCCCAACCCCCCTAACCCTAACTCCCTAACCCTCTAACCCTAACTCTAAAACTAACCCTAACCATCTTCTGATACAACTGTGTACTTACATAAATCGTGCAAAAATATTCACACGTTAGTACATTGACCCTTTGCATAATGACATTGTAATGATGTGTAAGTGCACATGCATTCACGATGTAACTACACTGTAAATACACAGTAATTACAGACACAATGTAATGTGTTACCTTTAAACATGCAATAAGAGATATAGGGTTAAGTTAATCAGGACAGCATTTTTTTAAAGCGAATCTGCAACATGTTAAATATTCTCGATTAAGAGGGCTGCCTGCAAAATGCCTTGTTTCTGCATAGTGATTTACAGCATAATTATTGAGAATTTATATTAATGAATGATAGGCGGGGATTAAGAAACTACATTTATCAAATAATGTGTCTAATCTCTGCAAGCAATTATAAAGTAAACAACAGGGAACTAACAAAAGCAATGTAAAACACTTTGCTCAGGGATTAGGATTTATTCTTCAGGGAAGTGCTGTCTGCAGTTCAGAAATCTCATTACTAAACCAGAGATGTTAAAATAAAGGTCTGTTTGGAAATTGTAATCTTTTTGTTAAGTTCCCTTGGTACCACTGCAGCAACAGAGCTTGTCAGTCTAAATACAATACAATAAAACATCTGTGCAGCAAATATTAGGTTACAGCATCTTATAAAAGGGTTGGTTCTGTGGGGAAGAAAGCGTCTTCAAAAAACACAGCACTTTCCATTTTCCATGATGCTATTTACACAGAAACTGCTTCCACGTGTCTTTAAGTTTAATTTGAACAAAACAGAGGAAAAAACAAGGAAGAATCTATTGGCTTGTGTTAAGTGGAAAGAATACAACTTTCCTCTTACTGTGGTATAAATCTGTGGAAACTGGAGACAAAGTAATTACTATGTAAAGACACAGTAATTAGAGACACTTCATGTAAAGTGGTACCATTAAATGAATCACTGTCACCAAACAATTGACAGAAGCTACTACAATACTGCCCTTGCAATGTCAGTGCTATAATTGACCTATGAAACAAAGTGTATTCAGACTTAAGCAAATACATGTTTGAAAGCACACACACACGCTATTGCTTGCTTGTTGGTAACACATTTGTCATTTACTGACATGTGTTGTTCTTGCGTTAGATGAAGGATGTTTTTCTCAAGGGAAACGTGTGTTCTGGCTGCTGAAAGAAGCTCTGCCTTCTGGCCATGTGAGAGTATGAGAGAGAGAGAGAGAGAGAGAGAGAGAGAGAGAGAGAGAGAGAGAGAGAGAGAGAGAGAGAGAGAGAGAGAGAGCAAAATAACAAAGCTACTGCTTTCACTGGCAACATCAATCTTGTAAACTACCTGTCTGAACCACTGAGACTGGCAAAGATAACTTTTGATTTCAGATATTCACGTTATGGAACTATTGGAGAGATAAAGCATGTGCAGAAATGCATGTGAAAGGAAAACCTGGCAAACTATTAACCACGGTAACCTTGTAAAAGAAAGTAGTTTGTGGTTGGTTGCACCTGAGTGGAGTAACATCTGAATACAGCAGACCCCCGTTAATCCATGCAGATCAGGACCAATTTGAGCCCGAATTAGTAAAAAACACGGATTATCCAAACTGTTTGGGAAATCACTGCGTTATTAATTGAAAACTCGAAAAATGTAATAATACAAATAAAATATAATGTCCCATACAATACGATTTCCGCACTAATAAAGAGTGTGAATACCCGCTTCCTCATAGATCAGGTGATTTCTGCACTAATACATTTTGATAATGTACTGTATTAAAAAACACGGATTGTCGAAACATCGAATTATTGAAACACAGATTAACAGGACTCTACTGTAACTCATTTCTATTGATAATTAGTAAGATAACGAAAGCCAACTGTAGTCACATATGTTCTGACCTTGCTATATTATAAATACCAGGCATGGAGGCGACACAGACAGAGAACCCTCTAATACCTCCAGGATCATCGTGGACCATCAGTGTATCAGTCTGAGGGCTCTTTCCAGGGGTTCAGGTAATCTGATCAATTGCCTATCTCTGTTAATACTAGTGGCACGTATTGTATCTAAACAATAGCGTTCAGTGTAGAATGTAATGTGGGTATTTGGGACTAATTAATGATTAGAATTTGAAACATGGTCTGGTCTCATCCTTATATCATAATTGACTAGTTAATTCTGTTTACCTCAATCCATACATCTGACAATGTAAATGCATCCCTTTGTGAATCATTGCAGACTCATTGCAGCCCATCAATCACATCCAGACAGGATCCAAGTACAGTAATTGAAAGACGTTCAGCATTTCCAGATGAACATTGATCTCCTTGAATACTCATTTCCACAGACCGCAGAAATGAGTTTATATTTCCATCAAACCCAATACTGAGAGTCTGAGGCTTGTTGCAAAGTGGCATTAAGTAAACAGGATTGTGTTTCACACTGTGTATCAGATCCATGAAACATTCCAGTTGAGCTAAAGCACATACCGTACGCTGGCATGGTAACCTTCCCAGGATGGGAAGACATGAGCCATAGCAATCGCTGAAGTATTCATTTCATTGTTGCTTTCACTAGTGTTGGCCACTATATTGTGGATTCAAATGGACCCCTTTGGAGTTCTGCGAACTGCTGCTTCCTATTTATAATATATTATTTTGGCTGGAGTGCAGGATTGCTTTAAATACCACACGATTGCTTTTATTCTTGTCATGTTGTAACCAGCAGTACACTGGAAATACTGCTACACAACATCCCTCGATGGTTACCAATGGAAACTCATTTTCCGAGCCCCTATATACAGTGCACAATGATTTCATTTTTTCCAGTCTAATCAAAGGGTTGTTTTTGAAACACAAACAGGAAGCTGGGATTGTGCCACAGAAGTGCTTGCAGTAAATCAATACAGAACCATGGAGCTTCATTAAATGTACACAGGGAATAATACTTAACAAGAACAGAATCAATCAGTAAGCAGCTGTCATCTTTGACCCAGCTTCCAAATAGAGGCAATCATTTTCTGTGCCCACTGCTTTCTGTTATGTGCCAACACCTTCCACAGAAAGGTTGTTTTTTCATGTGTAGTTTCTGGGTTCTCAGTCAGCACTCACAGACAGAGATGCCTCTGGCTGCTGCTTCTGCTTTCTTTTATGTTTTTCAGATGCAGAAATATACAGGGTGCTGTAAACTCTTGCTATTCTGAACCTGCTGAGGGCTGGAAATGTTCCCAATATTGAATTGTTCAGGGTTTGTAAGGTTAGATTTTTTTAAGGCTTTATCTTTTTAATATTCTTTTTAATATAATTTTAAATATTCTTTCTTATATTCAAATATCAGTTTAATACACAGAGGTCAGTGTAATACAACCACATGGTTAATCTGATCCAGTTTAATACACAGAGGTCAGGGTAATACAACCGCATGGTTAATCTGATCCAGTTTAACACACAGAGGTCAGGGTAATACAACCGCATGGTTAATCTGATCCAGTTTAACACACAGAGGTCAGGGTAATACAACCGCATGGTTAATCTGATCCAGTTTAACACACAGAGGTCAGGGTAATACAACCACGTGGTTAATCTGATCCAGTTTAAAACACAGAGGTCAGGGTAATACAACCGCGTGGCTAATCTGATCCAGTTTAACACACAGAGGTCAGTGTAATACAACCGCATGGTTAATCTGATCCAGTTTAATACACAGAGGTCATGGTAATACAACCGCATGGTTAATCTGATCCAGTTTAACACACAGAGGTCAGGGTAATACAACCGCATGGTTAATCTGACCCAGTTTAACACACAGAGGTCAGGGTAATACAACCGCGTGGTTAATCTGATCCAGTTTAACACACAGAGGTCAGGGTAATACAACCGCATGGTTAATCTGGAAGTTTAAAAGCAGAGGCAATGCTTGTTTGCCTCCTCATTGCCGTCTCAGACTTTCTGATTTTCTTCTGCATTCTTGGTATGGCGTGTCAAACTGAGCAGCACTGCTTGTCTAGTTAAAGTAAAAAAGCCCCTGGTCTATCATGTAAAACTATTAATCTCATTCATCTTTCATAGACATTATAAAAGCTACTGTACTAGTGCTATGTTCAAGTGATACTTTTCCTTCTCTAGTCAGTCCCAGGAGGTAAAACATGCATCTGCAGGGGTCTCAAGAGGAGCATCCTCAGCTAGCTGAAGCAAGGGTTGGCGCGCTCACAGCTAGTGTACTAATTACCAGACTGATTGTGAAAAAAATCTAAAGTGCAGCAATTGTGGTAGCTGGAAAACAGAGGCCAACAGGGAGTGTAGCTCTCAGATTCTCTTCTCGTACAAAAGGGAGTTTGTTTTGACCTGCTATCTTTTGGTAAATGCTGCATCAGTCATCCAAACTCCTATCTCCCTTTTCAGTCTTACAGCATTTAGCCTGACATAAACTATATATATATATACATACACACATTGTGAAATATGCTGATGATTATTATTAACAAGAAATAGAAGTTTATTACATTTAATGACAGATTTCTAATGTAAAGATTTGTCAGGGTATATATCATGTATAAGGTTTCTTATAAGTTATTATTAGTAACATTAATACGGTTCATAACACCCTTTATAACACAGATGCATCCTTAAAGTGTTGCTTGGTTTTTGGAGACTAGACCTGCACTCAACATTGGCCCTAGAGGAGTTAATGTAGAGATCGGGATGCACGTTGCTGTAAACTATGGCTATAGATGGAGACACGAACCATGTCCTGGAAAAATACAGCAGTATCAGTCAAGAATAAATATTTCATGGTTCATCTTTAAATATTAAAATATTGATTCCAGAATGTGCTGGAAAAGGTTCTATAGTCAGATGGCTTGGTTCAAGAAGTTAGGCTGTCAAATTGCTTAGCTGGATTATTTATACCAGCACTGAAATTTAAAGATGTACTTTTCAGACCATAATGAATGTAAGGGTCACCCACCAGTAAACGAATGCCATTTAAGATGGGGTTTTTAGTTTTTTTAAAGGATTGTGATATAATGTTGGTGGTTGAATTTACAATGAATAAAGTGGACATAACAGCCATTACAAAACCAGTGAACTCGTGACAAATAGCCATTCCTCTTAATAAAAGACCGGTCTGCATGAGATTAATGAATGGAACAATTTCAAATGTTAAAGCTGAACATAATAATTAACCCAACAGTGGCATTTGTTATTCAGCATTTAAGGAATCTGGTGCTGTTGTTCATTATTCATTCCTTACAGTTCCTTTCTCTCTGCTCTATCTGGTTGGATAAAAGGCTATTTAAATACAATTAAAGTACAGTTCTGTAAGCGTGTTATTAAAAAGAACTGACGTCTGTACAATTTAACCAAATGACACTCCATTCTACTCTGCAGCCCGTGCATTGCCTCTAAGGAAGCCTGTCTTTACTGTCACTGATCCTGAGATAACAGCACCTCTCAAATAGCACATAGAACAGCCTAATTATAATTCCTACATAGAACTTCAACACAGATCAATAAAAATCTGCTTTTAGAATCACGTAGATAAAAAGGCCCTTTTCTGTTAAAAAAAAAGAGAGAGGTTCAGAGGAACAATTGACTGAAAACTGAAACACAAATATGTTATGCAATGTACTGGAAAGAAAACTCCAGACAAGACTATGAAACCTACACACACTTCCCATGAGTGTGGTACAGCACATTGGACATGCAGTATCCCGGTAGAGAGAATGGATCGTTCCTGTGGGCATCAGAAATATCTGGGAAGCGTAGGCAGTAAATAAAAGGATCGTGTTGTTCTTTTCTTTTAAAGCGCTGCATTGTCATAGTGGAGAGTGTTTGCTCGTGTGTCTCTCGGTTGTGTTCAGTGTAACGCAGTGTATTCTGGGATGTTAGAGCAGGAACTGAAAAATGACAGCTTTCATGACATTGTTAAGTTAATCTGCCTAAGAAAATGTCTGACTTCAAGGCTGACAGTGATAAATAGCCAGATCAATTCAAGTGGATGGAATGAGTTGAGACAGTTAATATGGAAAGCTGGTGAGCAGATTTAGTTTATGTCTTGTGATGGGTTAAGATAACAAGTATTCTTCAATAAGCTATTTAAAAAATGAGTTGAGTTCAAGGTCCTTACAGGGAAATAAAAATAAAATAAAATAAAATAAAAACATGTGTAGGTACCCCTTTGTTTAAGCAGAGGCTCATTTGAAAGATAATCATCTCTTCTGTTTCTAAGACTCACTAGATCATGAAGGCAGACTTTTGGACAGTCAGGGACTCCAATTGCAATAATTATTGGGTAACACTTTACAGTGTGTCTCTAATTACTATGTATTTCCATAGTAGTTATTTAGTAAATAGCTGTGTACTTACATGTAACTACAAAGTTATTATGCACAGTTACAATGTACTTCAAGTGCACATCTTTTTGCACAATCTAACCCTATCTCTTTTCTGATACAATTATATACTTACATACTGTATATCCTGCAAACATATTTCCACATTGAGCCAGCATTGTAATTGTGTGTAAGTACACATGTAGTTACTAAGTAACTACTGTGTAAACACACAGTAATTAGAGACACTTGATGTTAAATGTTACCAATTATTGCAAGAGATGTCATGCATGTAAACACATTTCAGAATCCATATTCTAGTCCTAACATTCACATTCCATTTTAGAATCCCCCTGCCAAACAAACCCAAGCTATCTTTCAAGATAGGGTGGAGGGGAAGCGACTTCCATAGCTCTTCAAACTGTCCCAAAGAACCCCCAAAGAATTGCTTCAGATTCATTCCATGCTTCCCAACTGATACTGGTGCCCCTGAACCCGTGCTCGCACATTGCACAAGAAGACTAAATGAACACTATCTGCATTGATCTGTGAAACATTTTAAATGCTATCCTAGTCTCAAAGGGAAAAGGCAAATACACAAACTAAATGTCATTACACCTTCTGCACCTCCCTCTCGAAGTAAATTCATTTAATGGACTGGCTAAAGTCCTTTGTTGATTTTCCTGTCGCTTCAGTGCATAGTTGAGAGAATGAATGAAAGTTTGTATTTTTAATAGTTTATTTTGCTTTAGAAATTGTATTTGTTTATCAATTCTGACTGCCTGCTATCTCTGTCACTCTACAAAGTGTTATGTTGTAATGTTCTTGCACTGTGGTTCAGTCAGTAATATCTTTTTCTTTCCCCTTCTGTTCCTTGTGCTTCACGCTCTGTTGAGTGGTACTGGGATTGCTTGTCTAGTACATTACATACAGTACAGCCTTGGTTTGAAAAGAAAAAAAAGACCTTGCTGGAAATCAGGCTGATACGTCAATACCATTTTTATGTGAATATGTGTGATTGCAATACTGTGGCATGGCACTTAGTTTTAATATTATAAATCAAGATTCGATTCACTGCCCGTAAACCACAACATGTAAATATAACCTGAATAGCGTGATAGAATGTTGGCCGGTGGAATCTAATTTAAAAAATCAAGCCAGCAAAAACACACTGTATTTATGAAGGATAGATTGAAAACAGAGATCTGTCAAGTGTATACAAATTACTTTCATAAATCTTTTCCAATTAAAATTCACAAGCACATTTTTCAGGGCGGAATTTATTTAGGCAACCAAGCCGACGCTGATTCTGAAAAAGGGAATCATTTCACAAAGGGTTTATTTCTCTGGTTTCCTCAGCGATATCTTCTCAAGCAGCACATTGGAGGACAGCATTGTATCTCATTTCTGTCTAGAAATGTGCCAGTGTCGTGACGTTATCAGAAACTAACAGGTGAAGTTTATATTTGAAAAGGCAATAACTGATTATGCTGTCTTGTCAGGTAGTAAAATGATAGCGCCTGTAAAATCAACAGCAATGTGCAGCTTAAATCACTTTGAGTGCAATTGAAATAAACCCCTTACAATGGCACCGCCTGAGACTGAAATCAAGGTTGCAAATGACAGATATTGAGTGTGCATTCCCTATTGCTCAGAAGTATGGCTAGTTAGATCATGCAGACCTCTAATGGGAAAAAATAAAACAGAACCTGCTACTGGTCTAGTCAACCTTGCCCCAAACCTTACATCCCAAGGTGAAACAATCACTTAACATTGCAGCTGCAGTATGCAACGAATCTGACTGCTCCCTTAAGGAACCTAGTTGTTTGGAGTAATGAGCAGAGTGGCTACTTTTTGAGTCACCCATTAATTGTCTGGTAAACAATTATGCATGTAAAATATGGGCAGTCCTTGCTACAAGTGAAGTAGAAACCAAAATCTTATTAATTTACTATCAATGCTGAATGATTGACAGGGACATCAGTCCTTGCTTTCACTCCTCTTTCCACACTGCTGACTGGCAAGACTGGTGCAAAATTCATTAAGAAATGATTAATAAACTTGATTCTTATTGCATTTCACAGCAGTGTGCATCGCTGCCATTAGTCACTGTTTATAAGTTGAGAAGTTTGCATGTATAATTTGACCATCTAATGCAAGTCGTACGGTGCTACAAGGAATTGAAATGAAGTGTATTTGCATATTAGAGTGTCAGGAGGCTGAGGGAAATATAATTGCATTTGAAGAGCACTGATCATAGTTCTTTTAGCCCCAGTTAGTCTCTTTGAACTCTCTACTCCCTGATCAAGCCCAGGCAGCCTGGAAGTGCTCTGAATGGTGTCCTGAGACTGCTCTGCATTGCTTCTGCTAAGCGACCGATGCTTATTTCACTGGGGCTAACTGTGTTGTTTGTTGGATGTGCATGTTAATATCAAGGTCCTATATTGTAATCATCTTAAGGATTTCGGTTCACGCAGCACAAGCCACCTGGACGGAAATCATTTAGAGAAAGCTGCAAAAGATAATCGAGATGTGCCGTTTGGCTGACAGAAGACTAAGGGTGAGTTTCAATTTAATGAAATAAGGTATAGTGCTATTCAATGAAACTTCAAGAGACTGGGAGGCAACTGGAAAAAAAATGTGTGTTCATATTTTATAAGTCTAATGTGTTTAGACTTAATGTGTTTTTAAGAATGCTATATAATTATTATTACATAAATGGTAGTTATCTCTATATTAAAATCTTACTGACTTCACTCAGATGATACAGCTCTATAGACTAGTCAGACATGTAGGCATATTTTTTTGACAACTTCCTTGAAGAAATAAAAGGCTTTAATCATTTCGGAATGGAATCATGTATAGTGCATGTGAGTGGGTGGACTGGTCACAATTGAGAGCCGGCCCTCATTCTGCATTTAGAATATCTTAAAAGCCAAGTCGATTCCCTGGCGTGAAAGACATCTTTTAATTTGTGAGAGACCAGGGGGAGATTTCCAATTTCTGCTAAGGCAATACAAATTCCTTTTCCTATTCTATCGCCGATCTTGATAAAGGGCAAACAGCTTTATAAATCTTATTTTAGATTTCTTTCTGAATGAAGTGCACATACACATCAAGACACAGAGGTATAGGATGACAAAGAGGCACAAAGCTATTATCCTGGGAAACAAACCTAGAATAATTAGCTGCTGTTAGTTTTACGTGAGACAATTGAAACTGTCCAGATTTAAGGACTCCGTCCCCAAGCCGCCATTAATCAAATAGAGTGGAATTCACTTCAATTGACTTTCCCAACCCTGTGTAAAAAGGGTGCCATTTTGAGAAATGGAGCTGCTCTGCAAACTGAAATTCAAACATGTTCCTCCAAAAACAGATAGAGGGCATTACGGGACATCTGGTCCCTGAAGACACTACAGGTGGATAGTCAAGAAGCACTTGGGAAAGAGAGATGCATATGGATCACAGAGATCAAGGCTTTGATTGTGAAAGAAAGACTTACAGTTCTGCATAGTCCAAATGTCATTTCGTCCACCACTGATGACACTGGGACAGTCGAAAGGTTTGTTATTTCCACTAAATGGCATCAATGTGTAATACATTTGATATTTACAGTACATTGAAAGGGAAGAACAAAATGAGCCTGCCCATAAAGCGTCCCTCCTGTGTTCCCAGCACCACTGTGATTATTGAACCAGTGTGGTAAAAAGCCCCACAGCGATACCTGGGAACTTTCATCTCGTACAGCATTTATTAAACTGCCTCTGCTGTTTGCAGCAAGATCAATTGGGATGCCTATAGGTGTTTAGTACCATTAATCATTAACCGTAATTAATGACAAATAATAATGACTGTCCATTGTCCTCTTTGTCTTTTATTAGTTTCTCTGATGTGATGATTTATTCCTATAGTTAGCACTTTCATTATTTTTCCTAATTACCTGCACCACTTCTCCCATCAAAGTACCGTCCACTTGTAACACATAATTGCTTCTGCCATGAATCCGGTTTTGTCAGTAATGCTCATGCCCTCTCAACAGTTTTCACTCCATTAATATAAACACCTTGTAATTCAGGGTGTTATGTTGCTGTTGATACATTTCCTCATTAATTCTGATTTCATAGCTGGCTTGTTTTTGTGATGTCTATGTCCCCAGTTATTACTCACAGCTTTTCGTAGTTAAACTGCAGCGGTTAACATTCTTTCTGTTTTTGTAGTCTTCTGTTAAAAGCTGTCCCGTTGCTCTTGGTTTCCAGAGCCCACGGCTCAGTGTTTTAAAATGCAAGCTCTGATTTATGGTGGCAGCGTGCAGAGAAATCAAACATTGCATTCTGAAGTCCTGCAGAGCGGAACTCACAAAAGCTACAATTCAACAAGCGCAGACCAAGCTCAAAACCAGCCTGAGTTTCAAAATCAAAAAACTTCTTGTATGTGAGTTGCAGTGTGCAGTGTTCCCCTAATAGGTGCAGCAGATCCATTACGCATCGGTTCAGCTCTGGAGCAGAATATCAAGGGATACACGTTCCAATGGTAAATATTACATACAGTGTGACCCCCGGGGAATTGAACCAAACCATTTTTATGTATTTATTTTTTTCACAGAAAAACAATTTTCTAGTTATGTGCGTCGTAAGGTACAATAAGCTGAAAGCAGGATTCTTCTGTCACTTAAGTTCCTTTTCTATCATGTTTCTGTTTAAATGTTTTTTGGATTTTAAATTGAAAAATCCCAAGCCTAAGTGGTCTCTGCAAATGGGGAGCAAAAACAAAATGAGACAAATGTTGCTTTCATGAAAAGTCGATTTATATATTTTTGGATTTAAAATGGAAAACTCCTTGGTTTAAATCCTCAAAGTGATCATTCCAAATGGGGTGCAAAATACAATCTGACACATTGCTTTGGGGAAGGGGGGTCTTCATGATGCTTCCTCAGAAGACATTGTCAGCCAAATTCCTACTACTGTATTACTAACACAGAGACATGCTCCGGAGACCACTGACACAAACACGCTGAAACACTGGAAACCAGCACATGGGTAATTATACACCTACCAACAAAATAATGTTGTTTTTTGACGTCAGGTCCAAGAACAATGAAAGAGGATGAGAAGTGATGTCAGAGTTCAGTCTATAACAGTGATGACCTGCTGTTGGGGGGGGGGGGGGGTCTATGCTTTGGAAACAAAGACATTTCATGAAGCCTTCATTGTCTTATCTCTTGTGCCTTTCCATTTCAATATATTGAGCTCCGCTCTTTCCTACGACAGCCTAATAACCGTTTCTGATTCTAGATAGTGACAAGCATAATTGGAGGTCACAGGTGCTGCTGACTTGAGGTCATTTTGTATGTTAACAAGATCATTTAACAAGGCTTTCAGGAAAGATGCATGCTGGGAAAAAACAAACAAGTGAGTTATTGCAGATGGAAATGGAAGGATAAGTGGATACATGTGGCACTCAGTTGAGAACACACCAATCATCATGCACACTGTATCACTATCTCAACACATACTCACATTGAGAAAGAGGGTTTTCCTCCTCTGCAATAATTTATAACAAAATGCATGGACTCGCAGTAAAACTAAATATGACCTTAGCTGAGGATGCTGAAATGTGCATTTGGTCATGGAAGTTTTTCAAAAACCACCACAATATTATTTTACAACAGCAACATGTTTTTTATTATTTGTAATCGTCCATAACAGTAAACACACAACCATGACATATTCAGAAGCTTTAAAAAGACAGTTACTGTTTATTTTTAGTACATCTGCTTCGTTTTCGTTACTTTTGCATTGTGTTCTATGCTGTTTGCTGTGGTGTTGTGAGCCTCTTGCCAGGTCGTCATTGTAAATGAGCATTTGTTCTCAATTGACGAATCTGAATAAATAAAGGTTTTAATTGATGGATAATACTCACACGCTTGACCTTTCTTATCAGCTCAACCTTAGAATATGAATTTACATTTGATATTCTAAGTGAATGGGCAAACCAATTCATTTTTTTTTTATTATTGATCTCGCTGCCCTTGGACCTAGTGTTATTTTTCTTCTTTTTTTGTATCCAAGGTTAAGTTAATAGCTTGTGGGTGTAGAAACACATTGGGAAGTCTTCAGGCTAGAAGAAGGTGTGATAATCTAAACAAATCAGATCAGGAATCCAAGGACATTGTTTAATGAAGGGGTAAACTCAAATACCCAACAGGGGAGAGGGCAGTCCTTGCTCTGCCACTGGATAGCTAAGATTACCGAGACAAGAATTGGAATTCTGGTAATCCAAATCAACTCCCTGGGTAACTCACTCGATCCTTTCCTGTAAAACTTTCAACATTTTAGAAGAAGACAGCATGTGTTCTAACCAAACAGTAATTATTAGTCATCATTCATGTAGGATTTGAGTATATTTGATCCTGCTCACATGGAATTGTATTTAAAGTTACAGGTTCAGTAATATTTAATGATATCAATTTTTCAGTAAGTTAATTGATATTAATAGCGTGTGTTATTTGTATGTTTCCAATGACTTCCCCAAATTGAGCCTGGGTCTCCTGGTTTAGGATGTTATCAGAATGCCTTGAGTGAAATATGTCATTGCATTCAGTTTTATTCAACCTCCCATCCTACCAGGAATCCTGTTAGAAGTCTGTCTCTGATAAGAAAGCTGTTTCCAATGTTATTCAAGTCTCCTGATGTCATATCTGCTCCCCAGTGGCATGGTAGTGGAGGCCCAGAGGCAGCCAATGTAATGTTTATCAACAGATGTTTGCATCTCTAAAACCATTGTGGAACAAAAAAACCCAAATCTCTTTCTGGAGGGATGCCATATTAATCCCAGGCAGGTGGAAACACTTTTATAAGTCACTTATGGGGTAATTGAGGTTTTCTTCCATTTCAAGCCATTAGCAATCCTCTGTGGCTCATCACCATCGATGTACATGAGAAAATAACAATCGCTCAAATACTATAGCAATGGTGCCCACTATACCAAGTGAAGCAATTAGTAATCTGTAATGTTGTTGAAGCTGACACACCGGGATCCTTCAAGAAGTTGCTTGATGAGATTCTGGGATCATAAGCTACTAACAATCAAACAAGCAAGATGGGACGAATGGCCTCCTCTCGTTTGTAAACTTTCTTATGTTCTTATGTTCTTATATAACTATAAAATAGGAAGTGACTGAGAAAAAACAGTCAAGAGTGACTGGGTGGAAATATGAAAGAAAGAAACAACACATAACTGGATGTGCATACTGGATTTGAACATGTGTGTCATTGCTTTGTAGCAAGATCTATTTTTGAAGCAAGTGCAAATGCAAAAGGTATATACTTTATTTATAGCATTTGAGTGTATTATTATTATTATTATTATTATTATTATTATTATTATCATTATTATTATTATTATTATGTGTACTATTATGTACTGTCTCTGCATGTAAGTAGTATCTGCATGTAAGTATGATCCAGGTAGTGCACACCATTTTCCAGTATTGTACTGTATATCAATGTATTCCATATAAGGGCTGCGAGAAAATGGCCATCAGTCTACAAACCAAACCATACATCACACGACAACCTCCAGCAAACCTAACTAGACGCAGCTGACCGGCAGTCCATGCAATGCATGTTACCCCTGTCTGCTTAATGAGCATGCGTGCCTGCTGCATTGTGTGGATTGGGTCAGCCTACTGTACCAATAGAGTGTTTAGTACCAGGGGGGAAAGGCGCAGTTATAATGAAGCCCATGCAACTTAGTATTAGCTGATATCAAGTTCAATCAATGTGTCTGCTCTTTGTGCTGTGTACAAAATAAGAATTGTATTATTATTATTATTATTATTATTAGTAGTAGTAGTAGTAGTAGTAGTAGTAGTAGTAGTAGTGAGCGGACATTTAGCAGTAGGTGTACAGTATCTAGTTGTAGTTGTATATCACCGTTAGGATGTTTTCCTATTTAGAATCCCTACGAGCACGGTAAATGGACTCAGAAAAAGGTCCTTGAATATTTATGAATGTGCTTCTGTAAACGTCACTGTGCAGTAGTGCTTTGGATGCTAGTGACTGGAAGAGGCAGAGAGAGAGAGAGAGAGAGAGAGAGAGAGAGAGAGAGAGAGAGAGAGAGAGAGAGAGAGAGAGAGAGAGAGAGAGAGAGAGAGAGAGAGAGAGAGAGAGGGCAGGCAGCGGTTGAAGCGTCATGCAGAAAGCAATCAGCAGCAGCACCAACACATCACAGCATCCAAACACAGACCTGCTTCAACTTTCTGCAAAAATGAACAAACCAACTGCTTCTGTTGACGCCCAGTTGCATACCCTGTGTGCTAGGAGTTAGAGGCAAAAAAAAACACAAAGCAAAAAAAAAAAAAAAAGGATTGTGTTGAAATCGTAAGCAGTTTGCAAAGGATCGTGTGATTAAAACGCCTCTCTGAGCCATAGGACTGACAGTCTTTGATTGCAATGCAACTGATGTTTTTTTTTTAAAAGCTGGATATGAAAACATTTGTGCGTTATTTTTTGCTCCGTGGGTCCAACTGTTCTCTCTGAGATTTGTGCATCGCAATACGGACAGCGGGACCCTTTGTCACAGTGTAAACCCATACTGCGTGCAGGCGAGGGTGTGTTGGCGATACGGAATTTGACATGCTGGGAAAGAAAAGTGTTTCAATAAGCAACCTCATTCACCTTGAAGTTGTGTTTTAATTAGACAACACGCTGTTTTGCTACAGTCGGAGAAATACGATATTTTGATGACACCCTTTTTCACAACCTTTAGCCTTTAAGCGTGCAGCGTGGAACCTCCGGAACGGCGTGGTGCTGAAAGGATAGCGCTCGCTGTGTGCAGACAACCGGACAGGCTGCTGTTGTTGCTTCTCAAGCCTTACCTGGCATAGCAGCTGTACATTAGTTATACATTATTCATCTGAATTGATCGGATTCATCTTCGTTAGTTTGTTTGCGTGTTTGTTTTCTTCCTTCTGCTTCTTAGGCTGTGTACGCCCTTTGGTTGAATGTTTGCCGGGTTTCATGGCGGTGGCACGGAAGATCAAAACTTTGCTGACTGTTAACATTTTGGTTTTCGTGGGGATTATATTGTTTTCGGTGTACTGCAGGATCCAGGACCGCTCAGAGGAGCTCGTTCAGGTCGGAAGGAGCTCCGATCAAAGGATCCGAAGCAGGAACGCCAAGGTCGGCAACTTAGTGGACAAACAGTCCATCCTTCAAAGACTGGAGCACCTGGAGGACGTGGTCTACAACCAACTAAATGGTACGGGATTCAAGATTATTATAATGAAATAGTATCATTTAAATATCGAGGTTAGTTATAACAACGTTAATTATAACAAGCTACTGCACTGTACCAGGCAGACTTGTACACCTTTTGTTTCTCCAGGTTAAGGATTCTGTGGTACTTTGAGGAGACTGGTGTATAAAAAATAGTAATAAAATAAATAAATACAAAAAATGCAAATAATTTAAAGAAATTAAAAAATCTGTAGACTGACACATGTTTCCCGTCAGTGATATTAGTATGCCCATACCAAATCCATGCTTTTGAAATGTGTAGTTTGACACATAAACACATTAAATAACTACAATAAGAGTATGTCTTTGCTACTGTAGTTTTGTGTTAGAGCTCTGGTGGATTCAGGCTGAAGAACATGTTGTGTAGTGTATAGTGCCACACTGTTTAACAAGTATATTTATCTAACTGCACTTACAGTCAAATATTAAGTATAACATATATAAAATGGAATGTAATTTAGTGCCACAGGATCGTGAATGTCTCCAGAATAGAGAGGACCTTGGTTTAACATGCCTACAACTGAGTGCCCCTTCTATACCACTACACCACCACACCACACCCCACTAACAGGGTACTGTACAAGTTTGGTTAGGGCAACATTGACGTTTCATCCTTAGAGGGTGACATTGTGATCAGTCTTGTGTTGGGATGGAGCCAGTCATCATAATGCTTTGCCGTTTCCGTAAAATACATTTACTGGAAAGCTATAAAACTGCTCAAGATCTAGTGATTGAATGAATGTGAACATTACAGATACACTAGGGGAACGATGTGATGATGTGTGCATCCAATCAAATGAGCCTGCGGCTTATCACTGCTGCTCCCATTAAACTGACCCTGAGCTTAATGTAAAACCTTGCTCTCTCTCTCTCTCTCTCCTCTCTCTCTCTCTCTCTCTCTCTCCTCTCTCTCTCTCTCTCTCTCTCTCTCTCTCTCTCTCTCTCTCTCTCTCTCTCCTCTCTCTCTTCTCTCTCTCTCTCTCTCTCTCTCTCTCTCTCCTCTCCTCTCTCTCTCTCTCTCTCTTCTCTCTCTCTCTCTCTCTCTCTCTCTCTCCACCCACTACCCCTGTATATAGATGCTGTCACATGACCATCTGTATGGTTAATCAATGACCTAATTCATGAACTCATTCCTGAACTCATTTCTGAAAGGTGAAAGCTTGATTCATCTGACTGCATGGTTTTTGCACAGTGTTCAAGAACCCTTTGCGAATGCTCAGAGCTCCGTAGAAGATGTTTGCACTGCTGGTCTCTGTTCAGAAATAGCTTTTTCAAAGCTGATCTGGCATGAAACCCTCTTCCATGTGTGTAATAGAGAATCAGAGTATCTGTATAACAGGAACGCTCTGACTTTTTTATTATTGCGTAATGTATCGACTCATAATACCGACGCAGGTTAAAGAAGATGCTTTATGTTCAGTCCTTGACATCCTATGCTTGGCTGGTCCATTCATTTCCTCTCTTTGTCTTCCATATAAATTCACTTAACTGTTTTCTCTGTCAAAGCAGATGGATTCATTTTATCTCTCCTCATAAATTCTCCACTGTATAATGCTAGCTAGATAACCATTGTCACAGCTAGAGTAAATCAGAATTGATGACATTACAATTATGACCAAGTAATGAAACGAACCAGTTATGATACAAGCTTGTGTGTCAACTTACATATATTACCCAGTGCCAGTCAAAGTGTGTGTCAACTCACATATATTACCCAGTGCCAGTCAAAGTGTGTGTCAACTCACATATATTACCCAGTGCCAGTCAAAGTGTGTGTCAACTCACATATATTACCCAGTGCCAGTCAAAGTGTGTGTCAACTCACATATATTACCCAGTGCCAGTCAAAGTGTGTGTCAACTCACATATATTACCCAGTGCCAGTCAAAGTGTGTGTCAACTCACATATATTACCCAGTGCAAAGTCCATTGCTTTTTGCTTCCATGTTGTTACTGACATACTTGCATATTGTACACGACACAAAGGGGTAGATGTACTAAGATGGGAAAATAGGTATTTGGGTGTTCGCCTCAGAAATGCATTCAGCACCAATGGCAACCCACAAGAAAAAGCAGACTGGGAAATGCAGCAACAATTTTGACTGTTTAAAACATGCTTTCAAAAGTTCTTAACAAATTAATGCAATTGTAAGTGTTGCAATTGCCAGCAGCTTTAGTACATCTCATTATAATATTTGAGAACCCTCATTTGCACTATCCCCAACCCTTTTTGTGAATTTATACAAGAACACCCATAATTACATATTCATCTAAGGTTGAACCACAAAGAAAAACTGCTGCCGCAAAGCATTCCCTAAAATGTTGCTAACAGCATTGCGCTTGTTTAGTACATTTCATCCTAGACTTCCGACTCGCTTGCAACTTGTTTGCGACTCTAGCGACAGCTGCAACACTTTAGTACATCTACCCCAGAATCCTTTCTGTTATTCCATTTCATTTGGATTCCAAATTATGCTATCCTGCAATAACAGGACACAGTGCAGTTTGGATAAGCACAAAAATGTCACAAAAGCTCCCATTGATTCACAGCATAGCCTGCTGTCTAACAGCTGATTCAGTTGAAGACACATAAAGGCTGTAACTTGGTGTACTTGGTGACCACCCTTATATTCTTGACAAGGGAAGCATTCAGGGTCTGGGTGAGTGGGACTGGAGGATGCTGTCTTATAAACAGGTTTCAACAGGGTGGTACGCCCGGATCTCCGCTTTCTAAATCGGGACTGCAGACAAAGAAACGCTAGAGACGTTCATTATTAACAGGTGGCTATTAACCAGAATTGAACTGCAGGTGGAGAATCGTTAGCCTGGTGACCTGTTCTCATGGGTTATTGCTCTGCTGAGCAATAAAACCATTCTTTATTAAGCCATTTTACTGCCATGAATGCTATATGGATTGGTCACATTTTAGCCACTAAAGAATTCTTAAGGGAATCATAATTTACCGTTCTTAAACAACAAGATCGCCTTGAGCACATCCGTTTCATAAATATTTATCATCTCAGAGAGTCAGGTTTGCATGCACAGATTTATTCTAGCATTGAACAGCGAGGTATATTCTACAGGGCTCATCTAGAGTACAGCGTGTCCTACAAATAGCGAATGCATCCCTCATTGTATCCCCTCGGGGGAAGCTAGTCTTTTTTAATATTGCCAACACCTTGATAGTTGGATTCTGTACAGAATATGAATGCACAAGCCTTGCTGTTGATAATACAGTGCTGTCACAATCCCAACTTCACAGAGCTCCCTGCATGCAGGAGCTTGTGTTCCTTATCCAATGGTCACACTTGTAAGTAAACTTAACAAGAGTCAGCAATGCAAATTTAATTGCATATGCACTACTTTGTCTTTGTCAAGCAAGTTTGCGATACAGAGTAGTACAGGATGTGAGCAAAGCATTCTAACTTTCTGGATCATATTTCAAAGCAGAGCAGAGCAAAAGCAAAGGCACATCGAGCTCAGGTGTGTTCTGTTGTTTCTGTACTTTTATACTGTAAAATTATTGGATCCAGTTTGTCATTGACTGTGCACTTGCTTCAAGAATATGTCTATGATTATTAAACCTGCTTAGTAATTCTAATTATTACTGGGTTAAGGGTGGGTGGATGAACTACGACTCAGAGCTCTGAACTCAAATCTCAGCTCTAACCAATAAAACTCTGATTAACTGATTCAATCAGAGCCAGGCAGCGGGCACATTGAAAGCAGCAATAAATCCTGTTATCTAATTTGAAGCACCACATAATCCTGCAGTACTGCTTGGCATCACAGAAGGAGCAGGCATGATCACATCATTGCAAGCCTGCACCCTGTGCCTCTTCTTATGTATGATTAAATTCAACGTTTTGTTCTAACCTGAAACACCACATTAGAGAGCATGCAACACCAATGCATTTGAAATAATGACCCGTATGTTTCACATAAAGAAGTACTTACTGTAAAGTGGCAGCAGTCTTTCAAATCCCAACCTGTGTCTTTGTTTCCCCCCTTGATTGTGACTGAGTGTGTTAAACACCCTAAAGAACAGAAGAATGATCTCTATCGCTCAGTTTATTGAAGCTTCAGGAAGTTTTACTGTACATGTTTTAATATCTTTCCCAAATCAATCATAGTTTACAAAGTATAATCATGAGCAGAAGCTCTGTAGAGCAGTGAGCTACGCTAGCATGCCCTTCAGCCTGTGGAAAGCCTGCATGTCTGCTTAGGCTGATACAGAGCCACCTACTGAGGCAGTAACTTTGCAGAACTCAATCATGCACAGTGAGAGGGTCACTCTTCTTGATACAAACTGTGGTGTTTGCCTTCCAGTATCTGGGAGCAATGTGGTATCTATTTTTCACTGTCAGCTGTATGGCTTAGGCCTTACTACTGACGAGGCAATTGAAAGACAAGGGCAGAGGTATAAATGACCTTTTCATAGCTGAGATAGCCCTTCGAGCAGTTACCCCTTGATTGAGAGCTGGAGATCTACCAAAGCTTCGTCAGGGGAAAGAATTTACATTATGGGCAATTGTCAGGCAGTGATTGCCATACTTCATTTGCCATAAAAAAATGATGACGAACAACGTGTGTTCTTGTATTCCTTATTGTAAACCTAGTTAACTGACTGACTTGCCAATAACACCAGTTCTTTCCTATCTAATTAGTGCAGAGCTGTGTTAAAACTAAGTGAACCTCCAGAGGGTAAATTATAGGCAATATATTTCAAAGAACTGAATTGTCTTTAACCATGCAAAAAAGACCAAAGATTGACATTGACAGACTGCAGACTAAAGCTCAATTTTGGAACTATTTTAAATATAAAAAAGGACTATACCTGTATGTTAATTGCTGTACCCAACCATACATCTTTATGATTTTTTTTGACTGTAGAAATTCCTACAAATGTAATGATCAACGCATTTCACTGCCGTTGACATTGCCTGTGGAATGCTTTGACATTCAACTTGTGTGCTCTAACACCGCTGTGTTCATTGAAGCGGGGATGCTCTGCTGGGATACAGCACTGCAGCGAGTCATTGATTTACAGTGTCATGAAGCATCAAGGGAGACACATGGTGCCGTGGTAACGGACCGTGTTGTGGGATTCTGAACCCTGCAGGTCAGATGAGGTAATAAAGCTCTATAGCTGTACAGTGGTTAAGACGCTTTTCAAGCAGGTGGGATCCATGTGACAGATCAATGTGTACAAGAACAGGGAGTCAGATCAATTCATTGTTGGACGAAGTCTCTCTGGTTTGTTTGTTTTTTCAAAAAAAAGCCAAGTGCACCATGTTCGTAAACATTGCACCTCAAAGGCTGTCTAAACTCGTACCATCTAAAGCAAACATTACTCAATCAAACTGTCACACTCAGCTGAGGAGAGCCCTTGTTGTCAAGAGGCAGTTGGTCAGGATAGGGACCGAGTCAAACAACAGCACTTTGCTGGGACGGATGTGCGGTCAAAACCAAGGACTACAGAGCAGAACCCCTCTCCGGGGCCAGGCCAGTGTGCAGGAGTGAGCAGCAGCACTCTGTGATGACACAGATTAATAAAGAGCTGCTGCACTAATGACCTGATTAACAATGAATTGGAGAGTTTGGAAAACGCCCTTCAAATCCAGGAGTTGTTAAGGCCATTGTCTGCTATTGTCTTATGTTAACGGCATTTTTGAAGAGTACAAACTACTCATTTTTATATATATTGTAAAAGACTTGACCCACTCGGGTTCGTTGCCCCTTTAAAAACACGACCCAGGACATTGAAATGGATTTTCTTGCGCGGTTGCGCTATTTTTAATAAACACAAAAATAAAATAAAATACAAAATAAACACCTAGATCCTCTTGGAGCGCTAACTATACAGGTTATTCCCTGACTAACTTGCAGGACGGCTAAGCCGTTTACCTGACACTACAAACACAAACAAACTTCGCAAGTCTCCAGCACTTACTTTTCAATGACTGCTCGGAAGTAGAGCACCTCTCTTCTGCTTCCTTCTACTCAGCAGCCTCGTGCAGCCTGGCTGCACGTCTTAAATACCCTGCACCTGGTTCTAATTTTTAATCACCCCCGGGTGCAGGGGATAATACCTAGCAATACAATTAAACAATACAAAAAGGTGCCATTTTTTCTTCAGGGAGGTTTTTAACCCCCTCCCTGCTGTCTCACACAACCCTCTATCTTACAATATATAAAAATTATAATAATGTCCGTTGGGTCATTTATAAAGACATGCTGTTGATACAGTGTACAACTTACTCTCTAATGTCTTATTAATAAATATATTGGGATCTGAATGAAATCAAAGTTTCTGGGAATGTCATAGATTTACCTACCGCAGTAACTGATTTAGTATCACATCTAGAATCAAAGGTAGCAGTGATTGGTTGATCTCATCTGTTTAGGGATTCATTAATCATGTTTATTTTGCCTCCAGTAAATCTGCTTATCATCTGTTGCTGCTAAATCAACATATTGTGTATTCATTGATGCGTTCATTAATATGCTGAGATATTTATTTCATATGAGTGTTTGATGAGCGAGACTAAAGTAACAGCTCACAATGCATTCAGTCAATAGAAACCTGTCCTCCTCTAACAATCTTGGTACAGTTCGTAATGTTATTCATGCTTTTTAATATATTTAATATCATTGCAATTTGAAAAACAAAGATGAGGAAGCTACTTTGATGAATACCTAATGGAACTGAACCTCAGATATAAAGACACTGATGTCAGTAAGTTACTTATTGTGATTGATTTGTTAAAGTAAAATTCAGTTCATACATTATACATTCATATATTACTCATCCCATGTGATTTGTAAATCATTGTATGTCTTATTGTGGGTATCGGCGGTAATTGTATTCAGGTTGTGTTCAGCTATTGTCAAGAATAATAATTGTCACAGACTTCTGCCATGTTGGCAGGACCCATCTTGAAGACCCAATGTGAGAGTCTCAATCTGCTTAAGTCAAGCTCTAATTAGGACACATCCTTAAAATATCTTCCATTTTAAATACTCAGAGAATAGAAACACATGCAAGGTCACTGTCACTTGAAAGAAGACCCACATGGCAAGCTCCACTCTGACCCAAATATCATATCATGTCTAGATTTCTATAAACAAGTTCAATCCTGGTTTAGCAATCATGTACCACGGTGAACTATTTCCAGACCATACTTGGTGCACAGTGTGGCAGCACAGGCAAGCCTTGATCAAAATGCATTTTCATTATCAGACCATGGACTTTCAGAACATGGTCATACAGTACAATACAGAAGATCACAAACAATGACTGCCAACAATGGTGCCATGGTTAACGCTGGGTAACGTAAGGCAGAGAACGCACTCTGGCTTCAGGTAGATTTCACGATGCATCTTTTCTCTCCTAAAGGTCTTGCCAAACCAATGGGATTAGTGGAAGGACCTGGTGGTTTGGGGCAAGGAGGAGTCGCTGCCACCCTGAGGGATGACAGCCATGAATCAGAGAGCAAGTATGAAGAATACGGCTACAACGCCCAACTGAGCGACAGGATATCTCTGGACAGATCCATTCCGGACTACAGACCAAAGAAGTAAGTCAATCAATCAGCCATAGGCACACTATTGCTTATCCAAATACTAATACACTTTTAGACCTTTTTAGGAATTTGTCTAACTTAAGCTTGGCATTTGGTTAATGGCAGATGACATCACCAGTGCTATAAATACTGTGCTCCACTCACGATCAGATTCTGTTGTCAAATACTGCCCGGGGGAGGAGGGGTATTTAACAACCGGAGACTGACAATATGCAAAGTAACCTATTCTTAGACATGTGCATTTTTACACTGACCATGTGCATTTTAACACTGAGCAGAACACATATAAGCTAATTTTCATTCATTTCAGTTTGTGAAACCGATAGCACGTTACAGACCTTGCGCGCTGGTGCTTAATTAGAAGTTAATTGCACAGGAGCTATCAAGCGGTGCTCTTCGATGACTAGGGTGTTTAATAGATGCTCTCCACATGTTGCCCATCAGATATGATATTGATTTCTCTTTTGTACAGATGCTGGGGGCCTTTCCTAACTAGCTATGCTCTTGAGTTAAAGTCTCTATCAGCTGATGGCAAGGCTGGCTGGTGCAGGAGCTCCTACACTGGAGCACAGAGGCGTCCGAACCATGTATCATGTCATTACCAAAAGCCATCCAGCGTGGATACATGTTTCTAAGAAGATAACATAACTTAATAACAATAATTAAATAGCAATACAGTTTTTATAGACGTTATTCAAGGAGCAGATTGTATTATCCAATCTATAACAATCTAATATCCAACTTGGGGTCCAAGCTTGCGTTTGTGTGTAGAATGTGGTTTACAGTCTGAAGCACAGAATCACCACAGTATTTTTATATTGTTTTCAAAATGGATGGCACTCAACAATTTTATTATGTTATTTTTTATAATACACAACAGCAACACGGAAAAATAGTATCTCAGTGTCTAATATCTTATATATATATATATATATATATATATATATATATATATATATATATCAAAATACCATTTCTACTTCATTTTCCTGACATCATACAAAACCCTATAATAGGAGTTCCATTCCAAATATTAATGTTACATCGCCAGTGTTGACAGGACCAGATGAAAATGAGTCTTTAAACACAGTTTTCACATCTCATGCAATTCAGCTTAAGAGTTTTCGATTCAGCTTGCGTCTGTCTCCGTGACAGTGAGTAACAGCAGAGTGTTTTTCTGTATTTGTAAGCAATATATTTTAAGATTCATTTTTCTTACAGCTTTACAGAAAAGTACCATTCTGAGTGAAATCCCATTAGAGTCCCATTAACAGACCTGCATTGCATCTTCATTTCATCACGATACCACTGGTGTGTCAACAAAACAAGACAAAACAAAACAAAAAAAACAATGTTGTGCCTTTCCACAAGCCTCATTCCATTGCAGATGAGCCACGGCGTACTATAAAGGTTTTGTAAAGGGGGCGGGGAAACTTTGCAAAGAATCTGTGAAAATCTCATTCAAAATAATACAGTCCCTTTTCAATGTAATTATACAGAATCGGAGGGCTGGCTAGTGCATTTATTATTATTATTATTATTTATTTCTTAGCAGACGCCCTTATCCAGGGCGACTTACAATCGCAAGCAAATACAAATACATTCAAGTGTTACAACAGTGTTAGTGCATGTAATGTAATGATCAGAATCGGAGGGCTGGCTAGTTCATGTGATGTAATTATACAGAATCGGAGGGCTGACTAGTGCATGTGATGTAATTATACAGAATCGGAGGGCTGGCTAGTGCATGTAATGTAATTTTCAGAATCGGGGGGCTGGCTAGTGCATGTAATGTAATTATACAGAATCGGAGGGCTGGCTAGTGCATGTAATGTAATGATCAGAATCGGAGGGCTGGCTAGTGCATGTAATGTAATGATCAGAATCGGAGGGCTGGCTAGTGCATGTAATGTAATGATCAGAATCGGAGGGCTGACTAGTGCATGTAATGTAATGATCAGAATCGGAGGGCTGGCTAGTGCATGTAATGTAATGATCAGAATCGGAGGGCTGGCTAGTGCATGTAATGTAATGATCAGAATCGGAGGGCTGGCTAGTGCATGTAATGTAATGATCAGAATCGGAGGGCTGGCTAGTGCATGTAATGTAATTATACAGAATCGGGGGGCTGGCTAGTGCATGTAATGTAATGATCAGAATCGGAGGGCTGGCTAGTGCATGTAATGTAATGATCAGAATCGGGGGGCTGGCTAGTGCATGTGATGTAATGATCAGAATCGGAGGGCTGGCTAGTGCATGTAATGTAATGATCAGAATCGGAGGGCTGACTAGTGCATGTAATGTAATGATCAGAATCGGAGGGCTGGCTAGTGCATGTAATGTAATTTTCAGAATCGGGGGGCTGGCTAGTGCATGTAATGTAATGATCAGAATCGGGGGGCTGGCTAGTGCATGTAATGTAATGATCAGAATCGGAGGGCTGGCTAGTGCATGTAATGTAATGATCAGAATCGGAGGGCTGGCTAGTGCATGTAATGTAATGATCAGAATCGGAGGGCTGACTAGTGCATGTAATGTAATTATACAGAATCGGATGGCTGGCTAGTGCATGGTCTGTGATAACAATGTGGGTTAGGCTGTTTGTACAATCAAACTTCAAATAGTCTGAACATTTTTCATTAGTTTTCATTATTATTATTATTATTATTAGTAGTAGTAGTAGTAGTAGTAGTAGTAGTAGTACCAATAATATATGTAGTAAATGTTTACCTCTGTATAAATGACTGGATTTTACTACCTTATTTTTTACAGTTATCCTGTGAACACTAATAATATTTTGATTTGTAAAGATAAAAGTAAAATCGCAAATAGAGAAAATATATATTCAGTCACAAGAAACACGTCGTGCAACGCTAGCAACCTTGTTTATGGTAGATTTTGAAAATGTAACAAAATAAAATCCGTAGGAGAGACAGGTACAGCATTACACAGAAGAATACAGAACCACCTCTCACCTAGAAATGAACTTTAATAAACATGAACACCACATGGATAACCTACAATTTGTAGTTTTAGAAGAAATTAAATTAGATCAATTACAATTGAAATAAATGGATAAATAGACTCAATACCATGATGCCTGAAGGTTTAATAGAAAGGAATATTAGATCATTACATCATTAACTGTGTAGTAAATGACATCACAAACAAATCAGTAGATTTAAATAGAAACAAGTGAGTGCCGTTACCATGGCATCAAAAGCCCACAAGCACCTCCACTGTTTGTTTACAAACACACTATCCCTTGACAAAGGCATGTTAAACATACTGAACATTGGGAAATTGTCTCTTTTGAGCAAAAAGTATGTATATAAAAAAGGATAGCATCAGAATGATATTCGACAATATGTTTTCTTGGCAATGTGGTCTTGACTTGGAACAGTTTTCAAAACATCAGCAGATCAAAATATCATCCGGTTTTCAAATTATTGATTTATGAAGAGGTGTAATTAAATATATATATATATATATATATATATATATATATATATATATATATATATATATATATACACGCACAAGCACCTGCCCAGGATATGTGGGTGGAGTGTACAGCATATCATGCTGCATGACAGGTAGTGTTCAGAATGTAAGTTGCCCTATTGCTCTGCCTACAGCCCTCCCTGCTGAGCGAGTCTGGTGGGAATTTGATTATGATTGCTTGTTGCTGCACAGATTCAGTTCCATCATCACAGAGACGAGCCACTCTCTAGTTCTCTTCACATTCTTTAAATGTACAAACCCTAAAACCCCTCCAGGACTGGTATGGTTTGCTTTTTAAAGTCTGCTCAATGTGGTTAACCGTGTTTATTTGCAAGATGAAGGGATGCTCTTTAGTTAACGTTGTGCAGCTTTGGCTTCTGCTATGTGACTCATCAAGCTTCTGCATATCTTAACTGGTTTGCTGGGTTCAGCACCTACATGTGCCTGAGGGCAGTTTCATATTATAATGCTATCTGCATACTGTGAATGCAAATACAATGTGATGCACCCAGGGGGTCCATTTTAATGATCTTATTATTGAAATGTCTCGTTGTTTGTATTGTATAATGTTAATTAGTGGGTCAATAGATCACCTTATAGGAAATCCCCAGTAGTATTGAGAACCACCACGGCATAGATATTAAAATAGACCTCCTTATGTAATAAAATAATAATAAAAAAAAAAACATTCCAGCTGCTTGACATGGCAAGGTGAGCGGTAACGCACAGAAACTGCAGAGGAGTGAGTGAATGTAACTTTATATAACAGAGGACAATATTCATAGGGACTATGAGAATACAGTATTACAATGGCACAGTGGTGTAATCCTAAACTATTGATTTTATCAAACAACAATTATTATACAAACTCCCATTTTATTGGTATACTGAAACACATATAATAGGCAATGCATTGATCTAATTTCTACAAGGATTTCCACAAAGTGTCTTTCTCCATCTTTGTCAGCATGCTTTACTTTACGTGTGTGTGTGTGTGTGTGTGAGTGGCTTCACATGTGTTTGTGTTGGGTATAGAAGAAGCTCCTATTGACTGAATCAGACAGCCATGCAGGAGATGCGACTTCGCCTACATCACAGCTGCCTATAGAATATATAGTACCAGAACAAGGCTCTGTTCTCTTTCCGGCTTGACTTCACCACTGAAATATCCATGCGGGATGCTGCAGGCCACATATACATTTTGAATGCTCAGTGCAGTAAATCAATTTGTTCATTTGATTTTTAATAAGACCCTGAGATTATTTCACAAACAGACAAAACACTTGTTAAAGAATCGCTCTTTGAAAAGAAGAGAATTAAAAATAATAGGATTTTCAAGTACTCAGCTGGCAGGCAACCTTTCAAGAGTATATGAAATGCAATGATTACAAAAAACAGTATATGAAAGAGAAGGTGAATTGCCACTTATTTCCCCTCTGTTCACCGTCGATTTAACAAAACAAGCAGAGTCTGAATTACCCAGCTCCGAACGATCCATAATTATATGTATTTATTTATAGACCCTCAAATCCACCCCCACCTGCTTTAATCTGACAAGCAGGGGTATTCCATAAGACATCCAAAACTCAATGCATGTGCTGGCTAAACTGCTACTGTATTGGGTAAACCTTAACTCTAACCCTAATACAACAGAACTATAAAACTCTAAAGCCTCACCCCAACCCCAGCCCCAACCCCAACCCCAACCCTAAACCCAACCCCAACCCCAACCCTAAACCCAACCCCAACCCCATGCCCAACCCCAGCCCCAACCCCAACCCTAAACCCAACCCCAACCCCAACCCTAAACCCAACCCCAACCCCATGCCCAACCCCAGCCCCAACCCCAACCCCATGCCCAACCCCAACCCTAAACCCAACCACAATTTGAGAACCTCTTCAAACACTGAAACGTGACGATCCTGCCCGGGTCCCGTGTGGTTCTGGCTCATATTTTGACAGGCTGTGTCCGCTGAATGTTGTGGTAGATCTGTGTTATTGTCATGAACTGTGTGTATGTTAAAGATGAACACCTTTGACACATGACAGGTGTTCTATTGCAGTGCAATCCTCACACAACACTAGCAAAGCGATAAGCGATTAGGATATACCTAATGAAGGCACTTCCGATTATAATTACAATACAATCACAGCGCTGTATTGTAAACACCAGAAATAGAAAGAATGCAGAGCAGAAATGCACACAGGCAGACTACCGGGGGCTGATAAAACAACAGCAGTGTTCATCAAATGGAAGCTTGAACTATGGAGGTTTTACTCTAATATGGATTTTTAGCAAACATGTCGATATGCATTGTGTAACCCAGTCTAGTCAGCCACACAAATGTGTTGTAAGTTTTATTTTGTTTAAAATCATGTCCAATTTGTCCTTTCCTTACTCCGAGGGCATAACATGTTATCCAGTTTAAACGCAGCCATCATAGCAGGCTGCTGCAAGGTCAAATCCTAACAGGCTGTTTTGCTTGCTGTAAATTACTTCTAAAAGCAATTACTTAGACCAGCAACAAAGCCACCCTACAGTGTGAAATATGAATAGACCTGACATATATCAATGCTGCAGCATTAATATGCCTTATCACTTAAGCACCAGCGGAGTCATGCATTGGCTCAGAAAGGACTAGTGAGAAAACAAGGTGGCATTTTCCCATTCTGTGAACAAGCTGTTGATAAATGGTTAGCCCACGGAAAAGTAAGGAGCTGTTGGTAGTAGAAAAACATTAAAAAAAAATCTTAAATCTTATTTCAGTATCAAGGATATTCGGTAGACAGCAACTCGAATGAACAAGTGCCACTTGTTTCACGTTATATTGCTCATAAAACAAGAATTTCAGAAGCAAACAAAAATGTGAGAGTGCAATTTTATTTCTTCAGCGCTTAGCAGCATCAGCAACATCTAACATGCACTGGAAGAGGACCTTGGAGAGGATTGATTTACTTTTTCTAAAGCTTTTAGAGAAGGAATGCTGCCATTTCTCATAATGCCTTTAAACAATGGCTGAGACCACTGGACCACTGTGCAATCTCTAATGGGAACAATTTGAGACAAAGTATACATGGCAGTGGTGGGGACAGTAGTCACAATATAGTCTAATTGGTTCACACCGCTAAGCTGAGGGCTACAGTAATGCTTTCTTTTTTGGCACCAAGTGAAATATTGTATAGACTGCTTGAATATTGTATTATTTGCTTTTGTATTGCATTGCTGATGTGCTGTTCACATCTATTTCACTGTTAAGATGGGACATGTTTATTTTTCTGGGAGCTGAGCTGAGCAATGATGAAGGAAAAAAACACAGTCGTGTGACACAGATATACTCAGCTGGGCTGAAATAAGCTGCCCAAATGTTGTCAAAGTAACTGAACATGCAGCCGTGTCTTTTGTTAGCACTGAGTGTTTCTGTTCACACAATCCAAAGAGGTGTGCAATTATACTGAGAGCTGTGCAAAGAACATGTGTTTGCAAGTCCTCTTTCAATATTACCGACGGTTTAGTTCTTTTTTTTTTCTGTGTATTTTTTTGGGGGAACATGTTTCCATTCCTCATACTGCAGCACACACACCCTGTTCTACTCGACACAGCCACATTGATTGAGCTAACGACACAAACACACAACCCACACTGCAATGCAGCCCAACAACATAGCAACCATCTTTACTGGGGTAGGCAGCTTGTGTCCAGCATTAACATCAGCAATTGTGCTACAAATCTTAAAGGAAGCACGCCCTAATTTTTCATTCATATCTCCCACTCTCCCCTCTTCACATACAGTTTACTTAAAATCTCTAGTTAGTTAGTTAGTTAGTTAGTTACAGACTTTATCAGTTATTGCAGATCATATAGTAAATTACTAAAAATCTAAAAATATTAAATGTGCTTTCTTGTTGGTAATACACACACACACACACAACCTAACTGTATTGAAACCCATTCTGAATCAATACAGAGTAAATGTTGCTTGTAGGTAAAGTGTTTTTCAATAACCGAATGATGTAACTTCATTATTCGGTTCAGTAGAAAGCAGCAAAAAAAAAAAAAATCTCTCGGTGGTCTTGTTTTTGTGTGTTACTCCAAGGACAACATAATTACCAAGTGAAATAAACTGGCTATGTGACCTCGAAAAAGGAGCACTCTTTGGTTTGTAATGGACTGACCCTGTGCCTTGTGTTTTTACATGGATCAAAAACAACAATCAAGCAGGATTGATTTCTCTGCAAAGACTCTTTACTTGCAAGTTTTCATTTGTGACCTCATTAGCAGTTTCTATTTTCTTATTACAGGTAATCAGACAAAACACAGCCCACAAAACTTTCAACCACTACAGTGTATGGATCATGAATACAACCAATCCTGTGTTAATACTCAGCGACATAATTAACAGCTACAGTGGGCTGCTTATATAACCCAACAGCTGGTCAGGGTTGCTATTTCAGTGGAACAGCATGGAAGCAGACCCAGCCAGGAAGCCCACTACATAGTGTGATCTTCCTTTGCATGGTGTGTGCACCTGGACCTGACCAATTAGCAAGTGTGGGTTTTGCTCCCATTTTACCCTTGACCCAGTGGAGGGACTTAGAGTTTGCTCTGTGTTTCTTTCACATCAATGCGGCACACCCACGCATCTACTGCATGCAAAGCTTATATTATTCCATTTAAAAGTGATTGAGGTTCTTGGAATCCACTGTGTGTTTGTCAAATGGAATTCATTCATTTAGCCATCCGTTTATTAGTTTATTCGTTTGTCGATGTATTTATGTATGTATTTCATTGGTTAGTTATTTGTGTTCTTCTGTCCTCGCAGGTGCAAGCAGATGACCTACCCAAGTGCTCTCCCTCAGATGGCTGTGGTCTTCATCTTTGTGAACGAGGCTCTATCAGTGATCCTGCGGTCTGTGCACAGCGTTGTCAACCACACTCCACCACAGCTCCTCAAGGAGATCATTCTGGTGGATGACAACAGTGACAGCGGTAAGACCAGCTCACCATCGGGTCAAACCCCAATTCATCCCCAGCTCCTCAGTCAGCACCGGCATTAGTATTGATCAATCTTAGCACCCTTAGTGTCTGTTTGATATTCCCTGATTTAGTCTTTTCGTCATCTGTGTCCAACAGTGACAAGGGTCTTTATTGATATCTGTTAGGGTTGAAATCAATGGTGAATCATTCCTCAGGTTCATCAAGGTCTTTCCTCCAAAGTGCAGTACACATTTCTGAAAGCAGACCTAAGCAGCTTTGATAGAGGGGGTGCTATAAATGTGATCACTATAATCAAACTGGCAACAGGATCTGAACATAACCGAGCCCACGAGGGCTACAATTAGACACACTTTAGGGCTTATGAAAAAATGATGGCTGAAGTGCGCCGAAGAAGCTCTGCTGAGTCAAAGTGTTACAAACTGTTTTTTTCTTTCAGTCTCAGGCAGAACCCAAAGGAGCTGGCATAGTAAACGCAGTCCCTAACTCCCCGAGACTGCTCTGATTTTATAACTGGGAAGCGGTGAGGGGAGGCTTGGCAATCAATTAGTTAGTATGTACTATTTGTGGTAATCCATGCTTGCTGGAAGGCATTATTATAAATAATGTGTTTAAAGAGGGAATACGCTGAGTCTGTGTTGGTTCATTAAAGCGTTCCCAATACAGGAGCTGTTGTAAATGAGTTGCCTTTCGTCTTATTAAATATTGATTAAATACAGAAGTACTAGTTGCCAGCTTTTACTGTAAACTCATGGAGTTTTTTCAAGATGTATATATTTATTTATTGGTAAGATTTAAAATGGTCTCTATCTACACTGCAATTACGGTATGAATTACACATCAGTTATATAATAATTGCATTGTAATAAACAAAAGACATTTGCCAACATTTGCCATTTAGTTGTTTCATAATTACACAATTACGAGAATTAAAGACACTTAATTTAAAATAAAACGTGTCCTTTATTTTAAAACAAACCAGGGGAAATCTTCCTGTATTCAAGTCTTTGCATGTATTTAATTAAACTGTAATAATTAAAGTCAAGATTTTTGGCAGACTGCCAAGATAAATTCCTATTGAACTCCTGAATTAGTATTATTATTATATTTCCCTTACTTTGTTATGCATTTTTCTGTGTTCTGTTGCTCCAGTGTTTATTATTATTATGCTATATTTGTTCCTCTATTTGTCTTTTCCTGAATGTAAACCTGGGCATTGATCAAACATCCCATTGAAATAATGAACTCATTTTACCTTTGACACTGCTGCCCTCTGACCTCCCCTACACATGCTTATACAGAGAGAAGCACCCTTCGTGATGACAGGCATGTAACTGTCTGGGAGTCTCTCTGGGTTATTTAGAGGCTCTTTAAATAAACTCTTGTGTGCCTGGGTTGTTCAGATTTTTATTCACCAGCGTTTCAATGGACTCGCCCCCCTCATCTTGAAACATAATGCCACACGTTAATAAATGATTGTAGACTTTGAAACTGGCAGCTACACTATATGGCAGGGAAGCAAAGTGACAGAAACTCACTTCCCTACCTTGGATTATATTACTGAGCTGAACGGAGACGATTTCAGGGACCTGCTGGGAATATTTCGAGTATTGATCAGTGTTTTACATCCATGCAGTTTGTTTCAAGCAGGTAACAGCTGTATAAGTTAATTCTCCTACTACTTAGAGACTACCTTTACAAATAAGAAAGATAGACAATGTATACGACCAGTTAATGTTATTATGATGTAGTGCAGGCATTCAAATGTATTGGTTTGTCAGCGATACAGTTTGTTGGAAACTGCTCATCCAACTGTGATCATACAGCAGCGTCATTTTTTATGTGATTATAACGAAAAAAAATTAAACTGAATTCAATAATCCAAGGCTTATTAAAGCTCATTGAAAAATGCAGTATGGCACTTAATAGTTGAGAGTTGTAGCATTGAATAACCTTGCATCTTAACTGTTATAAGGCAGCAAATTGGTCCCACAAGGGTTGTGTTATAATATTGGAACAATCTGTACAATGTAACTGATAAAGCTTTTAATCAGCCTGACAAGCTTAAGTCACAAACAGTTGGCCACATGATTGATTTTGAACTTGTTTCTCAGAGAGTCAAGTCGCCAGGATGATTCATTTTACATCTGCAGTTTCTTTGTCACTGTCTCTGCTGCAGTGGAGCTGAAATTCAACCTGGACCAGTATGTGAACAAGAGGTACCCGGGGCTCGTGAAAATCGTGCGCAACAGCAAGAGGGAAGGACTGATCCGAGCCAGGATCCATGGGTGGAAGGCAGCCACGGCTCCTGTCGTGGGCTTCTTTGATGCCCACGTGGAGTTCAACATCGGCTGGTAAGTCAAGCTTTCTTAATGTGGTGCAAATCTACTGTGGGTCTATGAAAGGCGGGCAGTGGGGTTTTACAGTTAAAAATAAAGGTCCGTTTGGCAGTAAAAAAGAAGAAGAAGATACGGTTATGGGGGGTTGTAACAGGTAGTGTTATGGAATGCACAAGAAAGAAAGAAAGAAAGAAAGAAAGAAAGAAAGAAAGAAAGAAAGAAAGAAAGAGTTCAGCTGTCAAGGGCACTGCTTGGTTTTGTGTGCCTCTGGGGCCCAGCATAAGGAGCTTAATGAAATAACTTCAGAGGGTCTCAACCCAATTTCCAGTTGACATCCACGCTTATCACAAAACAAGCAACACAACTGGCCTTAATTGGCACCTAGTTTGAGACTGTCAGCTCAGAGAGCCCTGAAGACAGTGTGTGGTTGAGGCTGGACAGTGAAGAAATCCAGCATTTAACCTACACGAGATGCTATGCCTGACCTTGAGGGAAGTTCATTTTCGTGCTGCCAGTACTGACACATTTAAAGAGCCCTCAAATGCCTTTCTGTGTAAACAACACAGGAAAAAACAAAGACACTTATTGTGCTAGCATAGAATTAGCACCATAGTCCTGCCCTTGCCTGGTTCCCCATCTATCCTATAAGAATCCATGCAATACCAAGGAAATACCAATATAAATTCCAATCATCATTAAACACCATACATTCTAATCATCATTCATGTGTTGTTTCAGCAGATCGGAAAACAGTGCTCATGCCAGAGCTCCCTGGAACGAGCTATCTTATATTGCATTTATTGTTTTGCATTTCTATTTACTAACATGTGTGATGCAGGCAGAGAGCAAACCAAAGAAGTCAGCAGCAATAATAAATACCTCATATCCTAACAGATGTATTAGAGCATAAGAAAGATTACAAACCAGAGGAGGCCATTCGGCCCATCTTGCTCGTTTGGTTGTTAGTAGCTTATTGATCCCAGAATCTCACCAAGCAGCTTCTTGAAGGATCCCAGGGTGTCAGCTTCAACAACATTACTGGGGAGTTGGTTCCAGATTTCCACAATTCTCTGTGTAAAAAAGTGTCTCCTATTTTCTGTTCAACTCGTATTTCTTGTTTAATAAAAGATGGTGCTGGCTTTCTCATATTCTTTAATGCATTGTTCTGAGCTCCATTGGCAGGTGTCTGTTTTTTTCCTAGGCTCTGGCAATTTGTTGAGAGACCTACAGTACTGCATCGTTTCTCTGGATAAACTGAGCTTCCACTGAGCTTCCAGGTGCAGTCGAGCAGCACAAGAAAATAAAACCCTTCCTGAGTCCTGCAGTCCTTGCTGGGAGTGAGCGTTTCATATTGCAACATGTGTCAGGCTAATGGGAGCAAATTGCGCCTTAAAGCATGAGAGAGGCAAGCAGAAATACACTCCCAGCTGGATTACAGCTGTCAGGATGTCTGGGGGGTTTGCTGTTGTAGAAGGTGGGCTTAGTCAGGACAATTGCTACATAAAAGGCTCTGCGTGATATAACCCTAAACATAACTTTAACCCTAACTCTAAACCTAACCCTAACCCTAACCCTATTACATTGTAACTATGCATAATAACATTGCAAGTATGTGTAAGTACACATGTATTTACTAAGTAACTACTATGTAAATATTCAGTAATTAGAGACACGATGTAAAGTGTTACCAAATTTGAATTCACGGGCCACCCAACTTTGATACCGTAGGATATTCTTCATTTTTACTTGCTTCTTACTTCTAAAGCCCTTCATTAATCTGGGCCTTTGTATCTGCAGGATCTGATTGTACTTTATACTCCCAGTGACACTCTGCGGTCAGCAGGTGCTGATCTTGTGCTGATTCCTCGCAGTCTCTTACAATCAGGAGGAGGAAGAGCTTTTAGTTGTTGCGCGCCTCGTCTCTGGAACTCTATTCCAATGTAATCTTTTAAGTCAGGTTTAAAGACGTATCTGTTTTCACGTGCTTACTGTTAGGCTGGGCTGTTAGCCGTTTGTTTATGAGTCTTGTTGTAAAGCACCTTGGGATGCTTCGCATGAAGAGCGCTATATAAGAGCAAATTGTATTGTATTGTATTCTGCCTATCATGCAAGGCATGTTCCTCAAATAAAGAGTTGTAAAACCTTCTGCTTTAATGTCTATGAAAGTAGTTTATTATCTATAACGTTTATTTTTAGCTGAAGGCTGTATTTGTGATTTTACGTGTACTGTATCCATTCAGGATTCGGCTCAATGAGCTAGATTCTCAAAGCTTGTTACCAAACCATGTTTGAATTTTAAAACAGGACTTTTCACAAAGCCCCCTTTGTATTTAGATATCTGACTGTTAGTTGAATAAACGCAACTATGGGATGTATTCTCAATGCTCTTTACTCCAAATCATCAGTACACATGCAACCCCCCCAAAAAATTACCTAACCAGAAAAAAACGAAACCAAAAAATGGAGCCATTTGATTTAGGGGAGCAATGCAAACAGTGTTGAGCAATGTGCTCTTCGGCTTAGAATTGTAATTGGTGTTTGGAGTAAAACGCAGGCCCTACACTGCTCGTTGACCTACTGAACAATGACTAGCATTCAGTGCAGTAAATTGTGTACACAAGCTCCCAAGGACAGTGTAGGAGAGATGGAGGATTACATTAAACAAGCTGATTTGAAGGAGACTGCAATCCAGCGTCCGCTCCCAGCCTGGGCACTGCTCATGATAGATCTGCATCCTTCCCCATAGGGTAGTTCTATTGAGCAGCTTTGTTCTATGCATACTGATTCGTCATTTCATCTGCACTCACAGATGTGTATTGAATGTGTCGTATAGGTTATTGCTTTCACTGGGACTGGCAATGTGAGTTCACCTGTCTCCTTCCTTAAGATTGATGTCACTGAAATCATCTCCTGAAATCATGGGAAGAGCTGCAACAGCAAGCAGCAGAATGACATTGGCAGCAATTAATAGGAAATAAACACAGTGTATTATTATTATTATTATTATTATTATTATTATTATTATTATTATTATTATTATTATTATTGAATTGCAACCACAGTCTTTATAGTTTGTTTCGGTCACAGAATAAAATGTCAACATTATTAATGGTACCAGTCATTGGGTCTGTAAAGCCAAGTTAAAAAGGAAATCCTAGACCTGCTCTGGAGCTTCGGCTGCATCCTCACGCCCGAAACCGGATTTTCAGACTCTTGGGTTCCACTGAAACAGCATCTCTGTTACTTTACTGAGACCAGCCGTATACAGTAAGAATTCTACCATGATGAATGTCCCAATGGCAAAAATGCTTTCGGCTGTGAAGTAAACTGCTCTGACTCCTGTATGATTTTTCTTATTTCCTTCAAGCACTACAGCGTTGCACCTTGTTTCCATAGAAACCAGCTGACAGGGAAGATAATGGTGCATCCCAAATGTAAATATGCCATAATATTCATAGAATTCCCTCCATGTAAATGTCTCAGGATAGACTTTTAATATGACTTTGAGGGCCTGAGTGAGATCTCCAAATGCTAAGGAGCTTAATAAGGAGCTTAATGTATTCCCTGTTAGTAAAGGCATGATGAGGTCATACTGGGGACTGAAGTCAGAAGCCTGTATAGTACAGTACAGCTGGGTGAGCGATATACAGAAAACAACCAAGAAAGTAGCAAACATGGGCAACTGTCTTTTATATCAATGTCATTGTTATTCAGCATCAATTCAACATGCCTGTGCTGCATGGCTAATGCAGTACGGTGTTTCAAAGGTAGCGGTGCCACTGATGAAGCATGGTAATAATGAGATGAAAACGAGACATGCGTTTAGCCTACCTGGCACTCAGCAGCAGTGTTCTGTGAGATCGGAGCCTGCAAACCCCTGAGAAATCTCCCTGACAACTTTAATACTGGATTGCAGGATGTTCCACAGTGCAGTGCAGTTTATCTAGAGAAAGGTGATGTCTGTTCACGAATGACTGCGTTGACATGCTGCTATTTTTGCGCTGCAGGGGTTTTGCTAATAAAGTCAATCTTGCATCCCATATGTAATGAGGGAGAAGGTGTTAAGATTACAGAACCAGTGTTGCAGATCCATTATTGATCCACCACCTGTGGTTTTTTGACCAGCCTTTTTGGATTTGTTTTTATTATTTTCGTCCCCATCAATATTGTCACTGCCTTGAGGCACAGCATTGACCTTTACAGTCATTAGGATTCAGCGGAAAGACAGTGTTGTGGATAATTCCAGCAACCTCTGAATTTTAAAATGCAGACAGTTTCTTTAAAGTTAAGTTGATTGTGTGTAAGTACACATGTAATCACTCAGTAACTGTCATGTAAATACACAGTAATACAAGACGCTTAATGTAAAGCGTTACCATTTTCAGAAACGATTGCAGTTACATACTTGCAATAACAACCAATGCGAGCCTGGCTGACAGTAAACTACACTGTGCAGAGCTTCCTACAGAACTCCACATGGACTCTTCTGTCAGCAGTTCCGCTCCCCTCCCCTTCTCCTCCGTCCCGCACACATCTGTAACGCTACGCTCAGTTTTTAAGAGCCTAGACCATTGGGCCCAATAGTGGCAGTGGGGAAAAATAAAACATTGAGAGCGCGCCAGAGGCAGTTATTCTGCACGCTGTCTCGGGAGCTGCCTTTGCTGAGGTCGTAAAATGAATTTGTATACCTCCAGATCCTCTCGGGCCGCATTTGTAATGGCCTGGTGACTAGTGTTTAATCCCTTTTCCTGTAGATTACTAGGATGCTTTATAGAGGGATGCTCTGGTGATGATTGGTGATGTCACACCTGAGAGGTTGACTTTGTGTGCAACCCTCTTGTTCATACTTTTAATCACAGGCACAAAGACAATCCAAGCCAGTCTTTGTTTAAGTAAAAAGCACACATTATGCATTGACTTGTGAAATGGTAGCACTTCAGATAGGATATACCCGAGCGGCACATTCCCTCAATGCAGCTCGAAATCTCCTGCATGACTGCACAGTAATAGCTTGATACTAAATGGAAATGAGTTCTGGTTTCTCTGTCTCACAGTCTCGTTTACACAGCATTATATAGCTTTATTAAAGTTAGATGTGACAGCAGGGATGTGTTCTGAAATCAGTGCAACAGCGCCAGTAATTATATTAGCAACTGGCTTGGGTATCTGTAGGATTCATGTAGCATCCTCATTAATCGTAAAACCATAAATGGGTTTTGAATGTTAATTCAGAGGGTAACTGCACAGTTCTCTTAATTCTATTGACACAGCTGGTAAACCATTGTCTAGAGCCTCACTGAATAAAAACACATTTCTGCATGAAGCAGGGATTGCAAGGAGTGTTGCCTCCCCTCTTGACAAGCTGCAATGTTCTTTGTCCTTTCTTTCCAGGGCTGAACCGATTCTGAGCAGAGTTAGGGAGGACCGCACCCGCATCCTCCTCCCAGCCATCGACAACATCAAGTACAACACGTTCGAGGTGCAGCAGTACGCCAATGCAGCCCACGGCTATAACTGGGGGCTGTGGTGCATGTACATCATCCCGCCCCAGGACTGGCTGGACAAGGGAGACGAGACAGCTCCCATTAGGTAAGGAGAATGAGCAAGGCTGAGGCTGAGTCCCTTTACAAAAACATACCGCTCCTAAAAACAATGAGCTTGCTAAAGCTTTGCAAGCAAAGGCTGTTCAAAAACCATTACATTATATCATGTGATTTATTATTATTATTATTATTATTATTATTATTATTATTATTATTATTATTATTATTATTATTATTATCTCAAAATATCCAACTTCCCAATGTTTCGGTTTGTTTGACACCTTTGTCAAGGGAAAGTGTGTTTGGAAACAAACATGGAGGTGCTTTTAGGCTTTTGATGTCAAGGTAGTTACACTCATGTATTTATCTTTCTATATATTTATAACAGTGGGGTATGTAAAGGGATTTACATCAGCAGTCTGGTTGTGATCTCCATCCAGGTCTAGTCTGCTGGCTCTCAAGTCATAATAGATGGGTTTGAAGTGGCCCGTCCACAGTCCACAGCACTGAGTGCTCTCCAAAGCACAGCTACCACATGCTTATGCAAAGGAGACGGTGCCTTATACCTGGCCTTGTTTGAATCGCCATGGCAACAGAACAGCTCTCTTAAAGTCAGACAGTCCTTCATACTGGTCAAGGTTGCAGTGCAGGAAGCCATCAATTCTGTCCGTTTGCGACTTCATGTCTAATTGGATTGGCTGAGAGTTCTGCAAGTTAATAAATGATGTCACATCTCAGGGGTTACCCTTAGTGTAACATGGCAGAGAAGGCTTCACTTCCTGTTCCTGTAACCCTGTGTTGATCTGCCAGTGATATGCCAGCGCTAGGTTGTGTGATTTCTGATTGAACTGGTTAATCACAAAACAGGTGCACCGTGTTCAAATTCACAGGGGTTTGGAGCCTCCCCCCCATAAAACTATAGAAAAACCTATAGAGTTTATCAAAAAACACTGTGTCTCTAATTACTATATATATAGTGTAAGAAGATTTGCACATGAAGTACATTGTAACTATGCATAATACATTGTCATTGTGTGTCAGTACACAGGTATTTACTAGGTAACTACTATGTAAAATCATAGCAACTAGAAATACAATGTAAAGTGTTAAAACAACATTTATTGACATTATACTGTTCCCTCGTTACAGTATTTTAATGACTTTTTTTACACAATATATTTATGGCGATGCATTATCGAGTGGTCCTTACACAGTAAAAGTGTACTAATTACTGCAAACTGTGGCACATTTGTAAATGATTGAATCATAATAGGCGGGCATGTAGAATAATAGGTCCATTAATAAATAATATTAAACTGCAATACCAGTAAAGTGGACACAGAGTACCCACAGTACTAAGCTGTGTGGCTGAATTGTTCTGCATTAAGCAATGGGAAGCATTCTTTCAGAAACAAGCACCTCAGACCTGATATTTAGGCATCTACAAGCTGCTTAAAAACATTTTCTAAAATAGCTGTTCATGTAAATGTGAAATGTCCTCGAAATAGCTTCACCTACAGCTTGTTCCAGCTTTTCCCGGATTCAAATGATCAACCATTTGCACAAACAAGAATCATAGCAATTCACAGAGACCCCCAGAATGCGCCACACTCAATCTCCATAATGAATTTGTGTTGATTTTTTCTTTTTCCATTCATCTTGCGATGCAGATCCTGCACATTGTCGTTTCGGTGGATGTATTGACTAGGGGGTCCTAGTCTAGTGCCAGTCAGATCTGTTTTTGAAATGTATTATTTTATTTCATGGGACTGTGCATTTCACCAGCGCATATGTTTTGTCGATTGCCTAATGCAGTTGTGATTGCTACTAGAGGCACGCTGTCAGTGTAAATAAATGAGATTCGTGCAATTAGTGTGCTGTCAAAGCACCGTCCTTTCAAGCTCAGAGTACTTTGTGGTCCGAGATTGGGTTCAACAAGCACCATGGAATCAGTTTATGATTCCCTTCATGTTTTCTGCCATGGGCTTTAAAAGGCATTTTTCGCAATGCAGTTGATATTTTCCAGTTCTGCTTGAGCAGTCGCATTAATATGGATTTTTAATTAAATCAGTGTTTTCCACAGGTGCAGCTTGTCTCCCATCAGAAGCCATTAAACAATAACAGTTGCTTCCGTGCTATTGAGCAAGAATTGCACGTTGTTTTGAGCTTCAGTGACTGTGAAGAGTTATTGACTTCATAGTGCAAAGAAGAGAACTGCTTTCAGGGTGCATGTGGGCTGTAGGGGTTTGTCTAGAAAACGGAAACCGTAACAGCAGGAAAATATGGCAGTCAGATTTTACAAATACGTTTTTTTTCCCCCCTCGGCTCTGTTAAAGTTATTTGTCAGCCTGTCAAATAAAAGTCCCAGTTGTTATAAACAGCACTTTAGATCACAAATGGAGAATTCAGCTTTCCAATTTCTTACACCTATCTTATGCACTATATAGCTGAGAGTAACTGCCCCAAAAGTATTATGAATTCACAAAGGAAAGTCAATGCTGTAAGCGATTTCTTTAAAGAGTAATTCGATTGAAAGAGAGTCTCCAAAGCAAGAGCCCCTACTCTTCATACGTGGCATCCATTTGAATTGTGTATTCGTCAGCGACAGCAATCCCTCATTGGACAACGCTTAAGTGTATTGACAATGCTTGGCTTCAACCATTCCACATTTTGAAAGATCCATTTTTGATTCAGTTCCATTAATGATAATAATAATAAAAATAATAATAATAATATCTTTATATAGCGCCTTTCCTAGTGGACTACCACCACACAGCGCTTTACAGAGGCAGGTTGTGAACTGTGCATTATATGCAGAGTCACTTACAACAGGACATAGATTTAACATCTCATCTGTAGGATGGAGGTTAAGTGACTTGCTCAGGGTCACACAGTCAGTCAGTCCGTGGCAGAGGTGGGATTTGAACCAGTGACTTGCTGTTTACGAGCCCTGGACTTCAACCAATGGACCACACAGCCTCCTTAGGCCAATGGGTTTCCCTTATTCTGGAGATACAGTGGCCCACTTTGAATTGAACCTCTTCAGATATTATACTCGTTATACAGCCCATTATACTAGTCAGTAACACTTTACATGAAGTGTCTCTAATTACTGTGTATTTACATAGTAGTTACTTAGTAAAATGCATGTGCACTTACATATCATAACAATGTTATTGTGCATAGTTACAATGTACAAATGAATTAACAGTGTGCTTATTACATATAAACCAGATCCACCATTTGCGCTGAAGCCTACCCCTAAAACATACCAAATTTGGGTATATTCAGCTGTTCTTTTATGACACATATAGCACATAATAAACCTACAGTCACAAGCTTTTACTAGGGCACTGCTAATAGAATTAATACAGTACAACATTCTAGAATTTGCAAAGTGGGTGTCTGATTGGAATGTAACAAAGAAGGGAAAACAGAATTAGAATTAGTTGGATGGAACCAGGGACAGCCTTGTACTCTTTAAGCTGCTGCTCGTGTCCCACGAGGGAGAGCAAGGCAATAGAGCATGTGAGGCGGCACTGCAGGTCAGCACTGCCGACACAAGCACTGTGTAGAGCTGGACTGGAGCACACTGGAAAATGCTTAACCTCACGTCTCAACACCAAATACAAATGCTTAGAATTTAACAAGAAATAAAGCAATACAATATCTGTTCTGTACCACTTCTTCTTCTTCTTCTTCTTCTTCTTCTTCTTCTTCTTCTTCTTCTTCTTCTTCTTTAAAACCATGTCTGTCAGCCTACAGAGAAAGTACATATTTGGCATTATAAATTCATAAATGTCAGCCTTTTTTTTCCAGGACACCAGCAATGATTGGCTGTTCGTTTGTGGTGGACCGCAACTACTTTGGAGAAATTGGTCTTCTGGATCCAGGAATGGAGGTTTACGGAGGGGAAAACATAGAACTAGGCATGAGGGTAAGTGACAGGAAGAAAATCCATTTCCATATAAGACAGGTAGAGTAGAGTATCATGGGGTGATTGCAGTTAGGGTTAGGGTTAGGGTTTGAAATACAATGCTACAGAGATGCACTGTACCTTTGCTGTAGGTAGAGTATCATGGGGTGATTGCAGTTAGATCATAGGAGAGGGATTAGGGTTAGGGTTAGGGTTTGAAATACAATGCTACAGAGATGCACTGTACCTTTGCTGTAGGTAGAGTATCATGGGGTGATTGCAGTTAGATCATAGGAGAGGGATTAGGGTTAGGGTTAGGGTTTGAAATACAATGCTACAGAGATGCACTGTACCTTTGCTGTAGGTAGAGTATCATGGGGTGATTGCAGTTAGATCATAGGAGAGGGATTAGGGTTAGGGTTAGGGTTTGAAATACAATGCTACAGAGATGCACTGTACCTTTGCTGTAGGTAGAGTATCATGGGGTGATTGCAGTTAGATCATAGGAGAGGGATTAGGGTTAGGGTTAGGGTTAGAAATACAATGCTACAGAGATGCACTGTACCTTTGCTGTAGGTAGAGTATCATGGGGTGATTGCAGTTAGATCATAGGAGAGGGATTAGGGTTAGGGTTAGGGTTAGAAATACAATGCTACAGAGATGCACTGTACCTTTGCTGTAGGTAGAGTATCATGGGGTGATTGCAGTTAGATCATAGGAGAGGGATTAGGGTTAGGGTTAGGGTTAGAAATACAATGCTACAGAGATGCACTGTACCTTTGCTGTAGGTAGAGTATCATGGGGTGATTGCAGTTAGATCATAGGAGAGGGATTAGGGTTAGGGTTAGGGTTAGAAATACAATGCTACAGAGATGCACTGTCCTTTGCTGTAGGTAGAGTATCATGGGGTGATTGCAGTTAGATCATAGGAGAGGGATTAGGGTTAGGGTTAGGGTTTGAAATACAATGCTACAGAGATGCACTGTACCTTTGCTGTAGGTAGAGTATCATGGGGTGATTGCAGTTAGATCATAGGAGAGGTCCCAGCAAGCAGCTTTGAATGTACGATGCTGTCTTTGAAATAGCTGCATATTCTTAAATGATGGTCCAGTGATAGTATTGCTAACACTTACAGAAGGCAGGAGAATGGCTTTTCAAACCCTGGTTAGAACTCCTTCAGCAGTGTCCCGCCGACACTATCGTCCCTGCAGTTGTATTGCGTCTCATCACACACTATCGTCCTTGCAGTTGTATTGTGTCTCATCACACACTATTATCCTTGCAGTTGTATTGCGTCTCAACACACACTATCGACCTTGCAGTTGCATTGCTTCTACACATCACACACTATCGTCCTTGCAGTTGTATTGTGTCTCATCACACACTATCGTCCTTGCAGTTGTATTGTGTCTCATCACACACTATCATCCTTGCAGTTGTATTGTGTCTCATCACACACTATCGCCCTTGCAGTTGCATTGTGTCTCATCACACACTATCGTCCTTGCAGTTGTATTGTGTCTCATCACACACTATCGCCCTTGCAGTTGCATTGCTTCTACTCAACACACACACACTGCAGCCCCTAGCAGGTCATTGTCTATTATATTCTGCTGCTTTCTTGCGATGTTTCAAACACAGCACTCAAAATCAAGACAAGCTGTGCTCCACATACTTTAAGTTGATACGTAACCTTGACTCTCTAGGAGAGGGCAGTTTTAAGGGTATTGCTTTATTAAAATGTCTACTCCAAAAAAAAACATGAAGGCTAAGGCTGTTGTTAGATTTGCTGTAAAAATAACATTTTGTAGGTAATTTTGAACAGAATTATTGACGCTGACATAAAACTACTTAACTGACCCTTTTTGGAACATCACAGTGACATGACATTTAGTTGATTGCTTTTTCCCAGCACCAGCATTTTTTTTAGGAGCGGAATGTGTTTTTATCAGTTAATGGGACTAAGAACATATTTTCTAAAAGCTGTAACCTTTTTCATTTAAGGAAAAACCGTGTGTACCATCCTTACAGGAACATTGTAATTACACATGCAATAAAAGATTGACATGAACAAATATATAGAAATGCTGCTACAATTCCTAGCTGAATTGTAAAGTTCTGCACTGTATACGTGACAAGAACAAATTGCTTTATCAGTACAATACAGAAACATCCAGTACTCACACATGAATAGATTAATCAGCCACGATGAAGCACTTTGAGAACATGCAGTCTGAGCATGCAGTTTTGTTTTTTACAGTATTCATTAAAAGAACATCTGGTATGGATCCACCATTTCTCTTTCTCAATTCATGAATGATTTGGAAAGCAGGAATCCATTTCTTCACTTGATCGTTTACTTCTTGCTTTATTAAGGTATTAAAGTAAACGACCTCTCTAATCTGCGTAGCTGGGCTCTTACATGTTGTAACCATTGTATTTACACATGCCGTGTTGTGTAATGAAATGACGTATGCAATTACGATAATTACAATCTTAATGTAAAGTGTTACCAACTAACAAGTGTATTACTTTTATATATGAATTGAAAGCAAATGCTGCATAGTCTGTTTAAATCTTTGCATTACAGCATGTGTTACACACCCGATGTACCTCTTGTGGTTTAACAAACTAGTTTTGCTATCAGAAGACCCTGTGCACTTGGTCGGCCTATTTATAACTGTACAAACCTTAATGAGACATACCAAACATTGTCTGAAATAACAGCATTGAATGGATGGTTGGTGGGACTTGGCTAATATGGGCACAGATGCACTGCCATACATCACAGTGCTGTTAAGCCTTTCTAAAAAATATATTACCTTTCATTTAACATTAACATTGGGAAATGTCAAATGACTAATTGCTTCTGTTTCAAGCGTATTTTAAAATGAAATTGACAAGTCTCCAAGAAAAATCTGTGGGAGGAAAACAGGTCATTTTAAAGTCCTTGAGCTCTCTTCAAGGGATGCAGACCTTCATTTCTCTTGCCTTGTACCTTTTTATAATTAGGTTTTACACTTGGATTGTGGTGGAACCTATTACTTTTATTTTAAATATTACATTTTAATTTAAATAAATCTTAATTTCCTAAAGAGCCTCCTGTTCTAAATAGAACGTCATGTGTTAGTTAAATGTCTAGCTTGAAAACACTTTTAATACAATGCTGAACATTGAAAACACTGAATTCATTCATAAGAATTGAATGCACTTCAGAAAGACCGTCATATAAACTGTCTGTCACTTTTAGAGATCCACTGACAATTCATTGTGCTCCACAGTCTAATACATTTCTATTCACATCTTGATGGCTTTTAAAAAAAAAAAAAACTGTTGGCAAAAAAAATGTGTGCATTATGAAAAGCTTTCGTGCCAAAGAGTGAAAAGAGCTAATTCTGAGAACTTGTAGCAGAGAAAAACAAGAACATACAGTCCTTGTTAGCTGATGTACTGATTTTGTGTGTAAAAATATCTTTCTAACCCACACCATGCCCCCTGGAGACTGTAAACAGCTTTTTGCTCTCACACATTCAGATGTTTATGTTTTTGAATGCTCCTCATTGGATTCGAATGGGTTGTTAATGAACACAGTTCATTCATTTAAGTGGTTTATTTATGGAGTGTATGTTCGGTATTATAAAGTTAGGTGCAAACCTCAAGAACAACATACCGGCATACAATATCAAATAAAATACAATAGTATGCAGGACAGAGGAATAAGCACACAATGCAGTACAAGTACAGTACAAATCAATTGATACAGAACTGCATTCTTCTTGGTAATGAGTTTCCTCATTGACAGATACAGAACGGGTTCAGCCCTCCGTGCTGATTGTGAAACAAGGCCAGCAGCTTGCTTTATTGGAAATGTGTTGATAATTTATTTCCATCCTGTCCCAGCCTAAGGTAACTGATGGTGCGCAGTGAACAGTCCCAGTTGTTGGGGGTCAGAGCGTCAGAAAAAAGTACAAGAAATGTTGACATTTTTGAAAAGTAAGGGTTCCCGAGTCGCTGGTTAGCACTTTGTTGAAAGCTTCGCTTTCAGTAATTTTTTTTTTTTAAATCTCCGGGGTCACTGACAGGTCAACACACTGTTAGTTTTTATGTGGAACTGTCTTCTCTGTCCCGACTCATTACATTATGTGTTGAGCGAGGGAGAGGGGGATGTGAATTGAGTGCTGACGTTCACTCAGCCAGGGAGAGGGGGATGTGAATTGAATATATATATATATATATATATATATATATATATATATATATATATATATATATATATATATATATATATATTATTTATTTCTTAGCAGGCGCCCTTATCCAGGGCGACTTACAATTGTTACAAGATATCACATTATACATTATTTCACATACAATTACCCATTTATACAGTTGGGTTTTTACTGGAGCAATCTAGGTAAAGTACCTTGCTCAAGGGTACAACAGCAGTGTCCCCCACTGGGGATTGAACCCACAACCCTCCGGTCAAGAGTCCAGAGCCCTAACCACTACTCCACACTGCTGCCCCTATATACACACACACACATATCTCTGAAAAAGGCAATAGAGTAGGTGAGATTGCAGAATGGGAGACAGGAGACAAGGCACATTGAAAGTCTTTGCACATGCACTGTATGAGGTGACCCTGTGCACCACAAGCGGCCGTCTAAACCAATTGGGCTCGTCTGCATCCGTGGTGTTAGAGCTTTTAACCTCATCTCATCTCACCGACAGGAGACTGGACAGAATCTGTAACACCAGTATATCTCACAACACTGCCCGTTACACTGACTATCTGAAGAAAATCCAATATTTTAATCTGAGTGTTTTTCGTGTTACAATTTGCTGTGTGATGTCTTTCGGAGCCCCTGGGGTGTTGCTCCTATTTATTCATACACTCAATGTCATTCCGAGTTTGTTAAGTAAATCCGCAAGGGAACTGAGAAGCTGGATTCAAACAAAGAGACAAATTATCCTCAGCAGGGTACATTTATCGGAGAATAACCATGAAGGATGTATTTTGTTGAGAAGCTGCTCTGAGGTTGTTTTTTGTTTGCTTGTTTGCTTGTTTTTAGATTATGAATAATCCTTTTTTTCCCCCCTTTAATTAAAAGTACATGGACGGGGGTGATTTTAACATTTTGTTTATTCCCAAAACCATTCGTACTTGGAATTAAAGATTGAACCCTTCCACCGTGCTCATAGAAGGTCTTGCCGTGGTAAACAGACACGCCTGTGTGTTCACCTGGCTGTGCAGGGGTGTTAATCCAATCCCTTTAATGCCTCATTATTCTTGAGAATCTTATAATGCTTCGGAACGTAATCCTTTGCTGACTGTTTGTTTTTTTTTTAAACACATTTGTTTATTGTTCCTAGTTTACAGCCAACATCATTGTAGCCCTAAAGCTGCTGGTTTGAATTGCTTTGGAGTATTCTTTGCGGTTTTGGTGTTGTGGCATGCAGCATCCTGTAGGATTGAATTGCTGTTAGGGGATCGGTCTGCTGCAGTGACTACAGGCAATATAAATTGGGTGTGTATCTGCTATCTTTACCGGCTCTGTGTTATTTATCATTTTCACATTGTTGCTTGACTTCAAACACCTTTTGTTCTTAAGCTTAATTTTCAATTTAAAAGCAATAAACAGCAGCTCTTGGAACAACTCTTAACAGATGGGCCAGTGTGAGCAATGTATATAACCATTATTTTAAATCGTCCAGTATTTGCACTGTAAATGTAATTTTAAAAGCTATAACACGTTTGAACTAATTATTGGAGATGGTATAAAAGGGTTGGTTCATTCTGTGCTCACACAGGAATTTCAAGTGCCTGCAGATCAGCACCAGTTGTGCCTCGTTTAACTCTTTGTTATCAACACCACCTTGCTAATAGCAAAAAGAAACAGTTGATTGGTTATTGACACTGAAGTCATTGCTGCTGCTAAGCAGCTATTGTATCATGGATGTACTGAGAACCGGATCACACTAATTGAGATAGGAGTACGACCCATCCACACGGGAGCTACTTGAAACGCTTGCTTTGTTATTAAAAAAAATCAAACGAATGGCAGATTGAACGTTACCTTTCCATCAGTAACAGTGCTGAGATGTGTGTGAATATCATACGGTTTGCTAAGCTGGCAAAGCTATCAATGCAATTCAGATACAGCCATCTTTCAGTCTCTGCACTAAACAGAGTAGACTTCAATACCATAAGGAATGCTGTTTATAAAACCCCCAGAGTAGAGACTTTGTATACTTGGATTCATTTATCAAATGGATTGTAATATGAAAGGTCATGCATGAGAGGCACAGACCCTTTCTCTTGTGTCTTGTCCATCTCCATTAGATCACAGGTGCTCTGCCATTCAGTGTGAATTTCTTTCCAATATACAGTGGCATGCTAATTTCCTTTTAAAATCTCGAAACCATGCTGTACCCTTTTGATTTTGATCTAATTTGATTTGACCTCTTTTCTTTTATTGCATGCCAGTGACCTTTCCCTGAGTGGGAAACTGCAATTCCCTACCAAAAATGTAACCCTTGACCCTAGCGGTCTGGCAGTAAAGTACATCTCTTGCTTGAACATGTATGTTAGCACTATACATCCCCTGACAAATAAAGAGAAGCCTGTACCTTACAATGTTGCTTATTGTTTTGCCTTTGCGCTGTTCAAGCATGTCAGTGAATTGAATGTGAGTCTGTGCTACATTGCCATTACATAGTTGTGTTTCATGTCATTCCCATACAAGTAAGCCCCAATATGCACACATAAACCTTTTCAGTCAGGACAATCTTGCATTAATTAACCACCTTTATTAGAATACAAATCTCACAGGTATCCAAAAACATTGACCCAACAATAGGTGAAGAATAATGCGTAGAATATAAATAGTTGGAGCACAACCTCATCCTTCAGAGAATCCCGGTGCCGCCTTCTAAAAAAAACAAACAATAAAATAATAAACGTGTTCATCCTGGTGAACAAAAATATTAGGCAGAGGAGCATCGTATACAACCCCCTCCCCCCGAGTGAGGCTAGAAGTGAGCTGGTGGTGGTTGGGGAGTGAGGTGGTAATTCGAAAGCATGGCAAGACTGAGTTTGCGAAATAGGTTAATATACCTTGTAGGTTAATGGGAACTTGCCGGTAATACGCTTGTAGATTAACCAATGAATGTACTAGGTGTTTGTACTATAGATTTGCTGCCTGGAAATCTTGCAAGCTTTATATTAGCCCCTTGCTTAAAGCTGGAGCCGACGGTGCCCCGCTGCTGCTCTTCACTTCATCTCCTCAGATGAAATAACTCTGAATGTGACAAGCCTGCCGTAATGGAAACATGGAAGGAGCGTACTCAGAGGCACAGGAACCGACAAGTGGATTGAGCTCCATGCTACTCACAGCGGGGTTATGAAATGCACTGCCTGGTGCAGAAGAAGGCCTCTCGGTAATCACGGAAAGAATAAAGACAAACAGGTTCAGCTTCCAGATTGTTTTGTTTTGTTTCTATTGTCCTCTTTTCTTTTTTTTGTACACAGGGCATAACGAATGCATGGCAGTGTATGTTCCTAGGAATATATAGTGCTGTGGATTAATATGGGGTGTTTTCTACAGTATCGCCAGTCATCACAGACAAATGCATAGCTGATGTTTGTTTTTTCTGTCTTTTGTTTTCCAAGTACTCACTCACACAAACATGAAGCACACTCAGAAACGGTACGCTTGATGCATCGTGGTCCATTCTAAACAGCAGCACAATCCCATTGCAAACAGGCAGTGCTGGGGCTTGGCCTCATGTCAAGGCCATTGTAGCGCAGTGAAGCAGCATTGTAAACCACGCTGTTGCTATATCTTTATTTGAACTACCTAATACAGCATATAGCTAGCAACCAGTTCTCTGGAAAGCACACATATGCAATGCTCATATGCTATGATACATGCCAGGAAGGAATCGTGCACCTCACAAATTCCCAAATCACAGCCGAGGAAATCACAGCGCTGTGCTCTAACCAGCCTGAGGGCGAGAGCAGCTTGAGAGATAAAACATGCATTAGGTAGAGAGAATAGAACAGACCCGATTTAGCATCAAGACCCCCTACTTACAGCTGTCTATTACACACACCTGCCCTACAGAGAGACCCCCAGCTCCCACACATACACAGTGTTCAGCCGGAAATGGAAATCACAGGCATCTTGCATTTTGCTAAGGCACTTGGTCCCTCACTTTGAGCTCATTCAGTCCCTTGTGTGGTTCTGAAATTACAGAATAACTCCATTGTTACTCAGTCATCAAAACGAGGTCCCTGAACAAACTTTGGAAGGTTGGCAAATAAAGGAGCAATGAAATGATTTGTTTAAGAAATACTTTTTTTAAACCAGTGTGCACACACTGTATATATTTAACTACAGATCTCATATTTGATATATTTAAGCTCAGCATTAAAAAGATGCATAATGCTTGTAACCACATTATAGACGACATGTGATTATGCACCAGCATGCATTGTTTTCTTTTTCAGCCGTGAATTTGTTCAGAATTTTACAGTAAAGAAATAAAGCTGTTGGCCTTGGCCAGGTCAAATGGAAAGCAGCACCTCGCTTAATATGGTCTTGAATGTACCAGCAGCCAGGCTGGCAAAACTGGCAATTAACTGAAAGAGGCATTTCAATTGCTCATCACCTACTTGAGAAATTCAGTTTGCTATTGAATGACTCAGATTTTTTTTTTTTTTCAAGCATTTAGAATTTCAACTAGTGAATAAATTTCCTTTCCCTTTCTTTTCTCTCTCTCTCTCTCTCTCTCTCTCTCTCTCTCTCTCTCTCTCTCTCTCTCTTCTTTCTCTCTCTCTCTCTCTCTCTCTCTCTCTCTCTCTCTCTCTCTCTCTCTCTCTCTCTCTCTCTCTCTCTCTCTCTCTCTCTCTCTCTGAATCTACTCTCAGCCATTGTGCTGCCAGTCTCTAGTAAATGGCCTGAGACAACAAGCCAACTGTTCACACACACACACACACACACGCACACACACGCACACACGCACACACACACACACACACACACAAAGCGTGTTTAATATACATATCGCAGCAAGATGGGTTGCAATAATATTTGTGTGGCTTTAAAATTGTAAACAAACTTACAATGGAAGCTGTAATTTATTATTATTATTATTATTATTATTATTATTATTATTATTATTATTATTATTATTATTATTATTATTATTATTATTATTATTGTTATTTTAATTAAGGCACTTTCATAGCACAAATGCATCAGCAACATTGACTTCATTATAGGCTTAGCTCAAGTAAGAACCTGCTGCTAACGCTGGAATTATAGCGAGCTGTCTGTCCTTATGATGCATATGGTATGGATAGCAGTGAAGGTATTTCTGACAACAGTACAAACAAAAAGTAATGTTCCTGCATATTCTCTATTACTATATAAATGCAACTCATTCTATATGTCCTTGAAAAAGCATGGCAGTGATTTCTTCTCTCTTTAGCACACAAATCCACGTATGAATTCTCCTGGATGCAATGCCTGAGTGCATTGGATACAACACCTGAGGATCTGGTGCCCTTGTTAGAGCCCTGCATGAGGGCTTGCTGTTAATCATCCTCACAGATTCATGACATCCATCACATATGGATGACAACAAGAGTCCGAATATGTGCAAAATAGCTTGAATGCACACCGATGGGCTCCTCTCACTACTGTGTCAATGTACACTGAGACACGGTGGCCCGCAAAGCGTCCTTTGGCATTGTTAACAGAGCTGAAAACCTTGCAGAATCATGAATGGTCTTGGACGGGTTTTTTGTGTTTTGCAATTTCTTTTTCTTTTTTTCTTTTTTTTTTTTGCTGCACTGCAGTCAAACAGTTCCAACGTGACAGCTGGAACACTCATATTCTGTTAATTTGTGAATTTCTGAACTTCAGCAATAAAAACTGCAAACTAATTGCTGCAACAGCAGTTTCTTTGTAACAACTCTGCAAGTAATACTCTGCCAAAACAAACAAGAGGGTGCTTAAAAGAGCAGCATCCAATAAATAACAACAGACATACAAGGAAGCTGTATGTGAACATGTACGCCATCCACGCCCATTTACTGTATTATATTACATAATGTGGACCAAAGATTAGCATCTGTGCACAAAAGCTCAATTTCTGGGTTTTTATTCTGAAATAACAGTAGTTATTGAATCTGCACATGTATGTCACACAGAAAACAACTATGTTTCAATAATAACATGTAATTGAAAGTCTAGAAGAAAACTTCATTGGATTCCTGCCTTTTAAGCTGAGTTGGGGTTTTGAATCCCTGCTGGAAAGATAACAGTATTTGTATATTTGTTTTCCACTGAAGCGCAGGTCTATTAATTCTTTGTTCCATTGATTTCCTGGGTTGGGCTGATTCTACAGAACTCGGACCAGGGATCCAATCTGATTGCCTCTTTCTCATATAACTGGTCTCACATACCCTGATTAGCACAGATCATGGACTAGAGGTTGAACATAAAGCACTCAAAACTTTTACCAACTTTTAAGTGTTCTGCAACTCCTTGAAATGTTAAAAAAATGTTCGTGTTAGGACTGCTGAAAACACTTTGTGGCGTGACATCTGCTGAGATTGCTGAGTCAAGCAAATTAGCAGAAAGGCAGGCTTTTGTAAAACACGTTTCTTGTTTTAAACAAGGCAACGCATGGAGACTCGTATACAGTCTATTTTCAATACCTCCTTATAGTAAAACAACGCCGCACGGAGACACTTGTATACAGTCTATTACTGTCCCACCTGTTGCCTATTTTAAACAAACGCTCCTGATCCGAAGCAGTGTGCTCAGATATCGGCATTCCAAACACAGAGCCCAGTTTCCTTGACATGCATCAATGTTAGAAGTGGGCACTCGTCTCTCTTTGCATCACGCAGTGTCGGTTCACACACATGAAGCGCACAGTCAGCTCTGCAAGTTGCACATGATGCCTCTGGACCTCAAGCCATCTGCTGTTCTTTGTCTCTTTTGTTTTTGATATAATTGGCATCTTTTAACTCTAGGAATTTACTAGCAATCTGTGCATGAAAATAGTCTTTGCACCCAATTGACAGTGTTGTGTTTCTGTGTAGGTGTGGCAGTGTGGAGGCAGTATGGAGGTCCTGCCTTGCTCCAGAGTGGCTCACATCGAGCGCACTAAGAAGCCGTACAATAACGACATTGATTACTATGCAAAGCGCAACGCTCTCAGAGCCGCCGAGGTGTGGATGGACGAATTTAAGTCACATGTTTACATGGCATGGAACATACCAATGAACGTGAGTATAGGGGGGGTCCCAGTCCTTTTGTACAGTCAAAACAAGTATGAATAATTCTGCTCCGTTCCCCCCCCCCCTGTTTTTTTGTTTTCCCTTTCCCACATCGCTGGACCCATCACACATCACTGCTAAGTAGTGACACCTGAATGTGACACTAAAGCAGCCGCCAGCTCGCATTCAGGGGCTGTGTGTCAGGCCCTGATTCCAGCTCACTGACTTTCACAGGCTTAATCAGGTCAGGATATCTCATATCCCAGGCAGCTCTGAAGGAGCTCTGCACTGAAATGGCGTGTCTTTAAACCGCATCCATGTGACATTAGGATGCTGTCTGTATAAAAAAAGGTCAGAGAGAAATTTAAAATATTTTTAAACAGACACGTACTGTACCTGCATGGAATATCTAACATTCAAGTAAACAATACATCTTTTATATGGTTTATTTTTATATCTTGTTAGGATGTGGCAGATGTAATTTTTGCTAACACATTATAAAAGCATTGGTTAAAGATGTGAAAATGATATACCTTTACTAATTTGTTTAGATGTTAGTAAGTTTCCACAATAATTAAAAAGGTCAGATCATTATATCATTGGAGGGACAATACAAATCAATTACTGCCATTAAAATCCACAACTCTTCGTGAATCCATTGATCTTCTCAGGGCAAATCCAATTTTAGTTACCAGGTATAAATCTTGGAAGTTCATACAGCACTATATCCTTATAATGAAGCTCTTTATTCAAATCTGCAAAGCACAGCATTGGAACTGATAGACGAACAATAAGATTACCATATTGAACCTGATTTTTTATAAATAATGAACAATCTGAAATCTCTTTATCAGTCAGTGATATGAACACAAAGTCACTTTTTCAGGACAGTAGCTGAAACCTCGTTCCAAGAGACTGGGAGACCTAGTCTGAGGCAAAAAATGTTTGCATGATATAACCCTAACCCTAACCCTGAACCTAATTCTAAACCTACCCCCCCTAACCCTAACTTTAAACCTAACCCTAACCCTAACCCTGAACCTAATTCTAAACCTAACCACCTAATCCTAACTCTAAACCAAAACCTAACCCTAACCCTGAACCTAATTCTAAACCTACCCCCCCCAACCCTAACTTTAAACCTAACCCTAACCCTAACCCTAAACCTAATTCTAAACCTAACCACCTAACCCTAACTCTAACCCTAACCCTAACCCTGAACCTAATTCTAAACCTACCCCCCCTAACCCTAACTTTAAACCTAACCCTAACCCTAACCCTAAACCTAATTCTAAACCTAACCACCTAACCCTAACTCTAAACCAAAACCTAACCCTTTGCTGATACAATTGTGCACTTACATATATCGTGCAATAAGATTTACACCCAAACTACATTGTTACTGTGAATAATAACATTGTAATGATGTGTAAGTACACATGTATTTACTAAGTAACTGCTATGTAAATACACAGTCACTAGAGATACTTCATGCAAAGTGGTACCTTGATTTCTTTCCTGTAACAGAACCCTGGGGTGGATTTTGGGGATGTGTCCGAACGGATCTCACTACGGAAAAGGCTGCAGTGCCATAGCTTCCGATGGTACCTGGAGAATGTCTACTCCGAGATGCGGATTTATAACAATACCATCACCTATGGGGAGGTAAGGGATAAAACGGAAGTGTAGACCCTCTTACAGTATCATTAGTACCTTTATTGTCTTGACTTAAGATCCTGCCTGGAAAATATATTGTCTTAAAATGGCACTGATGAATCACAGAACAAACCTTATGTTAAGCAGCTAACAGTGTTTTTTTTTCATGTAAAAAAAAGTGGAAAAGATTTTATAAACAACTTCCTCATGTCAATATTGTCTGCTGGTTGCTAGGTGAGGAACAGCAAGGCCAGTGGATACTGCTTAGACCAAGGAGCTGAAGATGATGATAAAGCCATTCTCTACCCATGTCATGGGATGTCTTCTCAGGTGGGTGCTCTTGTTACGATCACTCAACTATGACTGGCTGTGGCAGTCGCCTGTGAGCCACCGATGTAGAAATCCAATTCAATTTCAGTCTTCGGCGGGTCATTTTCTAGTAACATGTTCAAAAGTGGTTTAATTTGAAAAGCCATAGATTGGTGACCCTACCCAGGACGGTCTGATATTTGGAATGTGGTTTGGTTAAGTTTGGACTTTAGATTTGTGCTATGCAGATTCGTATAGAGAAGGGAATGTTCTTTCTCATCAGCCCTTCTGGGAATGAGTTCCAATACCGCGAAAGGACAATGAGAGTCTTTCTCAGAATGCTGTGCTGTGTTTGGAGGGCGACTGTATTTATTCCGATGTGAATGGAAGTTAGAATCCTCTTGGTGTATGATACTGTATGTAAACCCAGTTATCTCAAAGTGAACTCTCTGACACTATCCAATGGGACGCTGATTATGATTTTACAAAGCTATGCTACACTTATTTTGCACCTCGGGTTACAAATTAATAGGCATGAAGAACAGGCAAAATGAAACTGCTGTGATAAATTATAGGTGGCACAGTGGAGCTGATAAAGTCATTCAGGGACAGACTCTGAGGACAAGGTTTTAACTCTTTATGTAGAGAAACCAGCATAAACCTACAAGTGTAAAGACATTTCAGCAGGGAATGACACAAATCTGAAACCAGCATAAACCTACAAGTGTAAAGACATCGCAGTAGGGCATGACACAAATCTGAAACCAGCATAAACCTACAAGTGTAAAGACATCGCAGCAGGGCATGACACAAATCTGAAACCAGCATAAACCTACAAGTGTAAAGGCATTGCAGCAGGGAATGACACAAGTCTGCCATTTCGAATCTTAATCCTGAGATCTTGTGCTTTTCTTTCCTGGGTGGTTGGCTGTAATCCCCTGCATTGTGGCATGCTTCGTAATCTTAGTATAGATGGGCCTCTGAAAGGCTGAAAGCCAGGGATGAAAGCTCACGGGTTCTGCCTGTTCCTGCAGAATTACTGAGGAATCCACAGACAGAAAGCTTAAGCCCTGTAGTAGGAGCAACACAATCAGAAGCGCAAGGGGAATACAGGAAAGGTCAACCAAGTGCACTGGAACTTTTCAATTAGCTTTCTTTGCAGTACATTATTTTAAATTGTGTTTAAGGGAAGAGTATTATTTTTTTGTTGCTACAATAGGCTACTAATTGCGTTATTCTTTTGAAGAGAACCCTGAGTGTACCGTACTGCTTTAACCAATCAGTTGATGACTGAAATACAATTCTAAGGCACTTGTACAAAGGGTGGATGACTCATCCCCACAGACAGAATCTATTTTTATATTTGTATTTAAACATACAGATTCACCCATGAGACATGTACTGTATTAGACTTCTAATCAAAACAATCATAACGTTTTATAGAGATTTTAATGCTCCCTTTCATATGGAAACAATTACTGCAGCTTGTACTTTTGTTGCTGTGTGGGTAATTCAATAGATTTGTTTTACATCTCACTTACATTTCTATGCTGTTTGCAATCAGTGGTTCTTATTGGAATTACTCATACACTGGGATTTCTTCATTCTGTTCTAGTTGCCTGCAGTAAACAAACAGGCTAAATCAGCCAAACTTTCTGTGCCAGCACCATCTAGTGCTTAGCAGTGTATTGGCTGCCAAACCAAAGTAAACTTGAAAAGATCACTATAATGGGCTGGCTTGTATTTCTGTATGTACCTGATAGGCAACTAGAAGAGAGAAGCAGCTCCTGAATTCAGGTGGACCTGAACACAGAACCACTCAGATTAATTGCCAACATCATACAGGGGGGCAGTCATTGTGAAAAATATAAAAGACATAGAAAACAATCAAATCATTTGGAAGCAGCTTACTCTTTAAGCCTGCTAATGTTAAAGTGAATGTGAATATGAGGCAGAGGAGAGAGATCCTTCTGCTAGAACAGAATCTGATGGCTTGTCAAGTCGCATCAGCGTTTCTGTTTCACCAGCTCCAAGAATCAGAGGTGCTCCGAGGTGCTCCGAGCAGCAGCAGGGGGATTGTTAATATTATTGACTGCTATAAGGCTTTAGGTAAAAAAAAAAAAAAAAAAAAAAAAAAAAAACAGAGATTTGGGAATTTGGAGTTTGAATATGTAAATAAATAAACTCATTGTGGATGTCTATCTTCTATGATCTATCAATCTATACATCTAATTCTCTCTCTCTCTCCCTCTCTCTCTCTCTCTCTCTCTCTCTCTCTCTCTCTCTCTCTCTCTCTCTCTCTCTCTCTCTCTCTCTCTCTCTATATATATATATATATATATACTGTATATATAGTTTATAGTGTATGGACATTGGTAAGCTATTACTAAACATATACTCCACCTGAAATTAAGATAAATTCATTAAACGTTCACAAGCCTGACAGAGCAATCCAGCATTAGTGCAGCTGCCTTTCCCGCAGTGTAATGCTTGTGCTTTCACTGCTTCGGAATGTACACAGCGTGAAGGAAAAGCAGTGAACATGCGTGTGGATTACAAGGCCACTGCACTGCTACATCACTGCTTGCCTGTTTACTGCCAAATGAGCTTAGCCCCCCTCCCGGGCTGGAGAAGGACATGTGCACTGCACTTGATGTGTATTGTTGGTGTTAAAACACAAAACCCAGCCCTGCTTTATAAAACCCAGCCCACATCACTCTCTCTGACCTTCTTTCTAACACAGCAGTGTGGAATAGTGGTTAGGGCTCTGGACTCTTGACCAGAGGGTTGTGTGTTCAATCCCTGGTGGGGACACTGCTGCTGTACCCTTGAGCAAGGTACTTTACCTAGATTGCTCCAGTAAAAACCCAACTGTATAAATGGGTAATTGTATGTTCAAAAAAAAAAATAATAATAATAATGTAATTGTATGTAAAAAATAATGTGATATCTTGTAACAATTGTAAGTCGCCCTGGATAAGGATGTCTGCTAAGAAATAAATAATAATAATTCTGCACGTACATTTTTTTTTTTTTTTTGCGCTATAACTTATTCTGAGGTCGAGCTAAACCTTAATGAAGCTTGGGGCCATAGTCATGCAACACCCACTGCCTGCCAGTGACCAGTTAGAGCACAGACCTGATATGCATTTAACAGAGAGCAGGCATGATCCTGAACTTGAGGGGGTTTAGCCTTGGGTTAAGTCTGCAGCACCTGATATTCCCAGGGTCCCCAGAATCAACCAGGTCTTGCCCTGTTTAGGCAATCTCAGAAGGTATTGAAGCCAAAGGCTTTCAATAGGGCACTAGAGCATTATGAATAATGAGATGTTTTATACCATGCAATTTACATACTATAGCTACAGTGCTTATTATACACTAATGTAATTAGCAGATTTCCAAAGTAAACAAATCAGCCTCTAAGCAATAACATTCTACAGTGTAATTATTATTGTGGGAGCTGCAAACAGTGAGAAATAAATGCTTTTAATGAAAAAACTAAATCAGGGAAACAAAACAAAATGAGCAGCAGTGCACAGTGCATCTCTCCATCGGAAACACCCTCTGATAAATGCATGGCACCTTGTTTCTTGTGGAGTCTTATGCTTTTGAATAATTAAATCCTTACTCCCCCTAGCATATCTCTTTTGATGAGTGCTGGGATGTGGAGACACACATCCTTTATTGTTCAAAATGAAATTCTGAAATGAAAAAAAAGAATACTATGGATTTAAACAGCCACATGTTTCAGTGCTGGTGCCTGTAGTATTTAACCTTCTTATAACTAAATATCAGTAAACACCCATCTCTTTATTGATTAGCTGTCCTTTCTTCCGTCCTTCTTACCCATAAACCCGCTGCTTAATCTCTACATAGCTAGCACTGTAGCTCCACCTAGTGGCTTTGCCTTGTACTCTACCGCGATACTACAGCACCCACAGGCTTTCCAGGGTGTAATGGGTTAAGCTTCTTTAAACAAGAAGAAACTGTGCAGTGAAACTGATAAAGTGGCTGGGAGGCTTGTGCCATTTTAATTTCCTTCATAACAAAATCAGAGAATGGAAATTACACTAACTTTGATACTCCCCCACATGTGTCACTGTTCATTACTGGATTGTTACACTACAACCCTGACATGAAGACGTGTGAGTGAGTGAAAATGTCTTAAGCTGTTGATTTAAATGTTATGCAGAACAGAACTAATTAACATCAAATAATAAAAAAGACAAACAAATATGGCAGTTATCTATAACCTAGTTATGGGAGCCTTGTCTCTTCTTCTTCTTCTTCTTCTTCTTCTTCTTCTTCTTCTTCTTCTTCTTCTTCTTCTTCTTCTTTTTTTACAGCCAGAAATGAACCCCAAAGAGACTAACCTCACTTTTGGGTGTCTGACTTGAATCTTGGACCCTTTATTTAATTGTTTCAAACGGTGTAGATCAATTGAATATACCACCATGCATAACTTTAGTCTGCTTTATACAAAATATGAACAATTATTCATTTACAAATGCATTCTCTGCATTAAACTTGGAATAAACCCGTAAGTTATGCCTGTCCTTTTTGATTCACACAGAGAGAAGCAGACTTGTGCACCAAAGCGACAGTTCAACTGTTCCAGTTGTAGGAGGATGTTACAAAGTCCCCCCTTTTTCAATATAATTGTGCGTTGTTGGCATGTGTCCGCTGAAGCTTCTAAGTTGTGTGTTTTTCAGCTTGCCCGCTACACCACAGAGGGGCTTCTACAGCTGGGGCCCTTGGGCTCCACTACGTTCCTGCCTGACACCAAATGTCTGGTAGATGATGGCAGGGGCCGATCTCCAAGCCTACAGAAATGTAAAGGCGTCTCAAGATTGTCTCAGAGACTCTGGGATTTTACACAGGTATGTGCTGGGAATGATCAGACTGTGTGCAAGCCTGATGGGCATGGTGCTGGGAATGATCACACTGTGTGCAAGCCTGATGGGCATGGTGCTGGGAATGATCAGACTGTGTGCAAGCCTGATGGGCATGGTGCTGGGAACGATCACACTGTGTGCAAGCCTGATGGGCATGGTGCTGGGAATGATCACACTGTGTGCAAGCCTGATGGGCATGGTGCTGGGAATGATCAGACTGTGTGCAAGCCTGATGGGCATGGTGCTGGGAACGATCACACTGTGTGCAAGCCTGATGGGCATGGTGCTGGGAACGATCACACTGTGTGCAAGCCTGGTGGGCATGGTGCTGGAGAAAATCGAACTGGGTTAAGAGGACAGAGCTACTGTTGTTTTCTCTATTGTTGGTAAGGAGTGGTTTCTAAAAATGAACAGGTTCATATATGGCTTTCCACGCAATTAACAGTGGATGATTATAGAGTACAATCTGTCAGTGTACATTGGTTCTCTGTTGCACTGTAGAGACTTAAAGCAGTGCACATAAATCCACTAGTAATTATGGGACCCATTTGAAATTGATTGTGTTGTTCTCTTGTCACTTCTTTGCAATGGAAGGCTTATACAGGTGGCACTAATTGACATGTGTACCTCAGCGGTGTCCAAGGCTAAAAGAGGAGTGTGACACGATAACAAAACATTATAGAAACTGCAGTAATTGCAATCCATTCAAATCAAACCAAAAGTGTTCTATACAATTACTTCATTTCATTGTACCTGTCCTTGAAGTTAGAGCATTAGCAGCCTTATAACACTGTCATTCTGCTTGTAAAGAAGCTCTGAGAACAGCTAAACCACCACAGATTTATACCAGCCATTAATTATCCCCAGAGCCATACAATGTGTTGTCTTTAAACACAATGTTAGAGGCCATCGTTTGGAAAGAGATCAGTAATCAGACTATTATGGTCTGTAATAACCCTTCGAAATCTCATTAAATAAATCACCAAATTCACCAGTTTGCTGATTAATTAAGAACATAACAAGTTTGAACTCTTTCCTGATGTTTGTTTTGCAAGGCTGCCACTGCCACAGTACCAAAGCCTTGTATCTCAGGATCCATGGAGATAGTGACTTCATATATATATTTGGCAAGTATGTGATTAATGCCTGATTCATACAGAGGCATCTATTAGCCCCCAGCTTCATGCAGAGTCATTTGAAACAAGGACATAAAAAATCTGCACTTTATATTTGACACATGTAAAGACTTATTTATTTATTGTTTTCCACAGAATGGTCCTATCATCAGCAGGGATACTGGCCGGTGTTTGGAAGTTGAAATGTCCAAAGATGCCAACTTTGGGTTGCGCTTAGTAGTCCAGAGATGTTCTGGACAGAAGTGGATGATCAGAAATTGGATAAAGCATCCCAAACACTAACATTCATCTGAGGATCCTCCAGGTGTCCTCCTTGTATTCAGGGAAACATGGAACCCAAACAGGAGGCATGACTGGGAAAACCAAAGGATAACATGGATGTGTTCATTCCAATTTCGAGGCCATATTTAGCTCGCTGTGGGGAAGTGCTGAAAGAAGTGCTGGAATCCCAACGGGACCCCGTTATTAAAATGCCAAGATAAAAGCCGCTGTGAAGCAGGCCATTCTTCCAATGCCACCTGCTTGTCTTAACGACAGAGGGCTGAATGTGTCAATATGTCATGTGTTGAATGGTTTCTTTAAAGAACACACAAAAAGTACAAAGTACCCCTCCTCATCTAGAAGCTAAGACAAAACTTGATGCAACATGGATATTTTTACAAAATATTATTACAAAAACTTTGCATTCTAGAAAATAAATATCAGAGCTGCATTCATATCAACTTTTGCATTGGAAACGGGGAGAACATCGGGCATCGATTCCATTTTAATGTCTACGGCAGTCACTATGGCTGTAAACAAAGGCAGTCATGGGCTATTAACCACCCTGGATAATGATTGTGGGCTTACTCAGATGGGGTGGAGCCTTCCCGTAAAGACAAGCTGACAGGAAGATGCCAAGCTTTTCTTAGTTTTAACTTATTGACTGACGCACACATTTTATTAAGATTTATTATGTGCCTTTTTCATTAATATATGCTATGTCTAAACGGGGAACATCAATCCCAAAAGCATGTCTGATTACATTTATTGAAGAAAATATGTAAATGTTACATGTAATAGTAATATATTGTACAACTGAACCAGGCAGCTGCCTTAAAATAAACATGTTTTTATGATCTGCTGTGAAACTGTATTTTTAAGAGATCAGGTGCTGCAGATTCTGTTGCAGATTTTGCTGATGGGTTCGGTTTAAAGATGAATTTGAATGTACCATTTCTTTATAATCTTTGGAAGAAAGGGGGTAGTTGAGGATTTCCAGAGAAGCCAAACTAATAAATATGAAGCCCTCTTCATACAGCACTGGAATGTTGGCTGGACACATCATTGACATGGCGTTGAATAGAAGTTATATGAGAAGCTTTCAGTTTGTACAGCTGTCATGGATCGCTTCCTAGCAGCTGGTGAGTTAATAATACTGAGGGGAAAACTGCAAAATTACTGTGTAAATTTACAAGGGTACACTTTTATAAGGGGCTGTGCAAGTGGAGGTACTGTTCCTTCCTCAGGAAGAATCACTAAATATCCCATGGCTATCCTTCCAATATCATGGTAACCTGTTAAGATTTTGAAATCTTGTATAATGATGTAGTACTGTCAATACCTTTCTTAATGGTAAACATACTTTTATTGTTGCAATTTTCATTTAAAGCAAACCTAGAGAGTATCCATATGTGCCAGGCGAAGAAAAATGGATTTTGAAAGTGTATACATTTTTATTGACTTAAAACAAAATCCATACTCATACCCTTTACACAAAATGTTCATTATTCAAGAGAATCCAATATACGTCTCTTGAGGTCTCTGCGCTGCACTGCTGCATTGACCATTATGAAACTACTTTATTAGTATTTCTAGTGTGCTGTGTGACAGGATAAAGGTGCTTCATAAAAAAAGTAAGAAAAAGAAAGCAATGAGAGACTTTGGGCTAGATACTAAAAGCTATTTATTCCAAAGGAGTCATGAGCACTTCAGCCTATTCAGCACTTCAGTCTGTTTACAAGCCCCTCGATTAAATGTCTGGATTATTTCTAGTTCAGTAACTTTGTTTGGTGTGCTTTTCCTTGTGTAAATGTTCAAATGACTATGTGGAGTATGTATCTGAAACTGTCCTGCCCTTTGTGAGAATGTTGTTACACCAATGAGATGAAATGCGCTTAGCAGACTCTAGGTAATGCACACGTGTGTGTTTTGGTTAGTTAGGAAAGAAGAATGCAGAAGAAAAACCTGACTTGATATATAAATGCAAAGGCTCCGGTGCAACTGTGTCTGCAGCAGGTGTGAAGGGTTTGAAGTCAATAGGCTTTTAAAAGAAATCTCCTACCATGCAGGTATTTGGACTCTTTTAGCCTTGCGATAGAAAGCAAGCTTTGCTGGTACATCTTGTGTTTACTTGGGTTATTACAAAGACTTTGCAACTGCCTGACAGAGAAACTAGAAGATAATCGTCTCTCTTTGTGAAGCTCCTAACAGTATGGTTGCTATCAGCAGACCTTCTATTTCTAAAACTGTACAAGTCCATCGCTAGATAACTGCTCTGCTGCTGGGAGAAAGAGATGTGATTTATAAAGCTCAGCAGCTGCAGTCCCACCTTTGCCACTATATTCAGTGGCTTGGTATAGATCTGCTGCTGATCATATGGCTCTAACAGCCCCATGCTGTAAGTGTCAGTAACTACTTCACAACAGCACCCCAAACTCTTTTCTATTTAATCACATGCAATGGGGTGCTGTTATTATGACTTGGGTGTCAAACAGAAAAAGCTATTAGCTTTATCGTAAGGTCGACTTCCCGGCTCCGGTTTCATTGATGTTATTGGTTATTTTCTCATCTTCTACTCACTGTTATACTCTTAAAGTGCAGAGAAACACAAAAAGTCTACCGGTGGGACCAAGGAACAAGTGCTGCTTTGTGATAGATTACCTTTATATCCAAGGCAAGAATAATGTTTCTTGCAAGCCATTTAGTTTTCTTTTTACTCGCAATGATGAATTATAGTGTGGTTTACCAAGCTCTCACTATTGCATTTTCCCAGTCATGTTTTTTCAGCCCTGTTCTATATGAGGGGGCACGCTTATGTGTACAGTGATTAATGTGATACTTTGTTTCATACATATTCTTAGCCTTTACATCTCTGGCTGGTTTGAGGCACAAAGGGCAAAATAAGATGGTTTGCAGGGAGAATGGCTGCTGTAATAAGCATGGTCGTTGTGTCTACCAGTGCACTCCTGAAGGCAATCTCTCATTTGTGTCCAGCTGGTTTAGCAGAAGACATAGCAGGCATCTCTATCAAGGCACAGCTGTTCATCTCTAATCATTTCATAAGAGCCATGTATCATTTCTGTCTGCTCGTCTCAAATACATTGGTGTGTATGCTGTAATATCTTATTTAAGACAAGAAGGGTATTTTAAAAATACTGGTACAGAGTTTTCATAAATCCTTAGTAATGCAGTATATAAAGTAAACTGGTTATAGGGGAAATAGAAATACCATATTAGAGCGTGATACAGCCCGTTACTTTTCAAGAGATATGGACATTTCCTAAACATTATGAAACATTACAGATGAGATCTCCTCTAGGAGTTTGATCCCCGATGTGTTTTCATGACATTTTTTTTTTCATTTGTATGTGGTAATGCAGTTTCCCAAAAGAGGACGCACAGTATATCACAGACTCAGTGTTAGTGTTGTGTCACTTGTGTATTACTTTGGGGTTTATGGCAGCATACCCAGATCTATAGCAGAGAGTTTCTGTTTGTAATAATCTTAACAGTGGCAGATCTTAATACCGCCACAGCTTCACATATTAATTCAACTGGGGTGATTTATTGACCCACTTATTAGCATTACTATATGAATATAGTGAAAGAAGGTTCCCGAACAATCAGGTTTAGAAAACGTAGGGACTTGGTATTATGACCAGTCGCTGTTTAGATCATTAAAATAGGAGCCGTCAGACTTTTTCAGGCAAGTTAGCAATGTGGTGTGCTGCTCTGTTGCACACACACCATTAACCAACCCGCTCTCCACAGCAGAGTCGAACGCAGTGACAGGATTGACTTTGAGACGAGGAGCGTGTTTACTGTGTGAGTTCATCAGCTGTCAAGGACAGCCAAGCCTGGATACAAAGCAGGGTCAGTAATGTGGTGGAAGGTGTGTTGACTACTCTTTCTTATCATAGTGTTGTGTTCAATCAATCTATTCAGGAACATGTAATTAGCACTGGGACAGCGAGGTAGGGTTCATTCATACACACCAGGACATTGTGATGAAGACAAAAGAATGCCACTGGCTGCCATTTCCCCGTCTGCAGGCTTTCAGAAATCTGTATGAAAAGAACAGTGACCTTGCAGCTTGTAGAACATGCTGTATCTGAAAGTAAAACTAGGCTGCACTTAGCTTCAGGACTGAGAAGATACTCAAGACACTAAAATCCCTTTAAATGTATCTGATGGTTTCATCAATTCTGAGCTTTGTCATTTTTTTAATTTTTTTTTTTTTTTTTTTTTTTTGCACAGCGAGAAACAGCTAAATAACCAGAGAATACATATGTTCTATTCTCGAGTGGTATTTGTGAAGGAAAACGTTTAGCAAGCAAATTATTAAGACATCTTGTTATGGTGTCAGAAAAAAAAAATACAAAAATCAGATTGTAATATTCTTAGTTCAGCAAATGTTTAAACTGTAATCCAATTCCCATTGTTTTTTCAGTCTGAAAATATCTGTACTGCTTAATAAGCCCTCTGTCACAGTCATTGATCAAAGTAAGTTATCTGTATTTCAGAGCGTTCCTTTGCATATCAATCGCTTTCTCTATTAATATGTAAGGATAAATGTCTCAATCATGCCTAGTGCCAATTTCTGTCATTTTTATCCTGCTGAGTTTAATGAAAGATAAAGGGATATGAAGAAAATGAACATGGCGAGCCATGGCACTGTGCTGCCTGTCTTCATTGGTAAGAAGCATTGCCACGGGCATAAAACAAAGCACCACAAGCTGCCATCAACTCACAGAGAATGTTCCCAGAAAATGTGTTCATATTTACCAACGGTCTTCTATTGCAATGAATGATAAACATGTATTGTGAGGGTTATTGTAAGAGATATTTCTGGATACACATGCACTAAAATCCCTGCAAATTGGACTGTAATTAAACTACGTGATTACAGGAACTATAGCGTAATAAGTCATGGTTTATATTTCCAGGGTTTGAACCAGAACGCTCGGCACTTGAAAAAGCAAGGTTTTGGGTGGTTATCAATCGTCATGAGCAAAAGCTCAAATCACATATACTATATTCAAAATGCTAAAGGCAGGGTTCATCGTACATTTAAGCAGAAATGATCTTGCAGATAAGTGGAGAGGCTGACTGTAGGGAAGCCATGGGTAGCGGCCCTCCCCATTAAACAAAGCCAAAAAGCAGGGGCAGGCTGGGGAGGAGGAGGCGAACTCTGATACACAGCAGGGACATAATGGATTAAGATAAGATATAAATCCCTTCCTTGACGATCATTGGATGTATTGTTTATAGAAAGTCAAATAAGATACTAGCTATTCGACTGATCGATTTGTTCTGGTATTGGAAGCGGCTAAAATATTCTTGATGTTTACGTGATTTGATCTAAGGTTAAAAGTGAGTTCCCTGCCTGAACCGCCTCTTTGCTTAATTGATTACAGATCAATCAGTTAAGCAATGGGCAGCCCGTTTGCACAATACGTCTGGGCTACATATTGTGGGAGTTTCTATTTTTATTTGTTCTTGTCAAACTCCTACAAGGTACACATTTTGCATACATAAAAAATGCTGTACAGAACATCTGCAATAAATAATATGCAATAATAGTACTGCACATCATGTTTATAACAGTCACATGAAGATTTGGAAGAAAGCACAGTGGCCCCTGGGAGAATGTATATTCTGCCTCTCTGTGTAAGATGGATAATGGAATCTCAGATTCCATGATTTGTTCTCTATTGCAAAAGCAATTCTTTCATTTTTGATTGTATCTCTCAGGATATTAAAACATTCCTCTGCACAAGGCGTAGATATATTAATCCTATCTTTTCTGTTGTATTGATTTTAACATTACGGATGGCATTAAATGTCCAAATAATCGCAGTGAATGAAATTAATCTGAATGTAAAACTGACTATACTGTGTAAAATTGCACTCTCCTCTTAGAATCATCCTTCATTACTAAGGGATTTTTTTGCATGGCACACAGTGCCTCCTTGTGTCTTAATTATGTAATTGTGACAATATCGTGTTTAAGGAACTCTTTTAAAAATTAAAAATACATTTTCAACCTATGTTATAATATTAGCTTTTCACACCAATACAATGTAAAAGTACAGAATACAGGTGCATTTTGCAAGGACACCCTCTCCTACACTGAGCTGAAGCATGTTTCTCTGTAACTTGATATCTCCGCTACACTTCAAAGTCCAACAAAGAGGCTCTTGCTGAAAAATGTGAAAGTGAATTTGATAGAACAAGCGTTTGTAAGATAAATGGTGGGCTGATTCTCAGTTGAAGCACTCAGAGAGAATGTGCTTGTCGTTGTTGTCAGGCAGCTTTGTTTACTGATAAACACATCTCTCAGAATGACAGCTTGCACCTTCATCTGTTTTCTGCAAAGTTTCCTCAGAGAAATGTGTCAAGGCTGGTCCTCAGAGGCAGGTTCAGTGAATGTTCACGTGTGCGACCCAACTGGGTATTAGATTTGAAATGGCTTTGAAGGGCATTCACTGTTATTTTTTCTAATCATAATCTGTTATACAACACAATACAAATGTATTATATAGCACTCTGCATGCCAAGGCTTCCCAGGACGCCTCACAATTACAAGCACACTCAAACAGTTAGGTCGCAGAGAGTACTGGTAAGAGAAAACACCTCTAACTGAGATAGTGTACTCAGTGAGGTGCTGCAGGGCTCTGTCCTTGACCTGTGGTGTTTCTTATTTACACCAACAACTTAGATTGGGGATAATTAACAACTTTTCAAATTTCAAGTTGACAAAAAGCTTTGGGGAGTGGCCAACACGCCTACAGCCACGCAGAAAATCCAAAAAGATTGGTTACATTTTACATGAAGTGCCTCTAATCACTGTGTGTGTACATAGCAGTTACTTAGTAAATACATATGTACTGATACATAATTACAATGTTAGTATGCATAGCTACAATGTACTTCATGTGTAAATCTTTTTGCACATTAATATTTGCAGGGTTACGGTTATGGAATGGGGGTTATATTATGCAAAAAACAGCATGTGTCAAATATGAATAGCTTCCCAAACACCAACATATGTATAAATAAATTAAATATATTGTAATCAATAATAAGATAACATACTATTGAATGGTCCAAATGTTATCATGCTTTAATAATAATAATAATAATAATAATAATAATAATAATAATAATAATAATAATAATAATAATAATAATAATAATAATAAAAATAATAATAATAAATCTGCATTCAGCATGAGAAGCATCATCACATTAGGCTTTTGGTCAGAGACATGTCTTTGAACAACCTTATATATTAATGAAGCCCTGATGTGAAGAGAAATTGTGAAGAGCGAGTCCAGCAGAACAGCTTGTGGAAGCCATAATGAGATCCCGAGGGAGAGGCACAATTAGGCCCAGTATATGAGCATCTCAGATAGGCAAGGCTGCGGATGCACTTGAGAAATGAGCCTTTCAACTTCATTCAAGGCTGCTTGGAGTGTGTTGTCTTAATATACAAGTCATTACATGTGCTTAATAACCTTTTGATCAGTTCTAATTTGGCAATGCTGAATTCTTGGATAGCAGCTGTACAAAAAAGAGGCCCTTTAATAAAGTGAAATTGTGTAATGCGTGCTCCTGCCGAAATAGTACTGAGAACTCAGTGGGGACATATTTGTTTATGTGCAACCATTACTAAATGAATGCCAGTGTAAGTGTTCATTAATTATAGTCTGGAGTGTTTTTGTTTTCAGATGGTGGTTGTCACTGTCATTAGGTCTATTGTCATTATGGTAACACTTTACATTAAGTGCTTGTGTAATTACAGTGCAGTTACATTGTTATTAGACACACTTAATTATTACCATCATGTTTTTAAATAATTTATTAAGATAGCCTTGTTTAGTGGACAAGCACAAGCTGATGAGGTAGCTAGGAGGGAAAATGCCATGGCAACAGTAGCACACACACGAACTTGACATGACCTGTAATTAGGAATGCCTACATCACAAAGGTTTGGGTGACATAAAGGCATCTGTCTATTTAGAGTTGAAAAAATAATCTTAAATATTAGTCTTAGAAGTAGCTGAGTATAGAGCAAACATTCACCAAGTTTGATCAAGTTTAGCATTTTGAACAATGTCTACACAATCAGATTCATAGATGCCTGTAAGTATGTTTCTTTAACAAATTATATTTTACATTGATTCATTACACAATAAGTACTAAGTACTGATTTCTAAAAGATGTTTAAGTAAGATATATATATATATCAGTCAGCGCCGCTTTCTCGGGACGTAAAAATATCCCGAACAAGCGGCTGTCCCAATTAAACGAGAGGACCTGAGTCGCACTTATATTCATGATTTACAACATGTGAAAGACAGAAGTATTTTTACTTTTTTAGTTATAAATGAAAAGAAACAGAATTAAATCACATCACATTGTGAATAAATGTTAAATAAATCATGTAAAATACGAGTCAGTTTAAAAAAAAAAAAATATTCTTAAATGAAATGAATTGCTGTATTTTTATTTCAAAATTAAATAAAAAATAATTAAATCGCATCTTATCACAAGGCGAGGCCCCTGTGATGTTGACACAACAACTTTATTTGCAACAGCAGCCTGAGAAACCACAGGAAAGTCCAGTTCAATGTGGTTTACTCAATATACGCAAGTCACAGCGAAATCATGTACTCACGTGATTACTGCACTGCGCTACGCAAACCTGTCATGCTCTGAAAAGCGATCTCCGTTCATCATTTGAAAATACTCTATCCCAATTAAACAGTGACGTCCCGATTAAACAACATAAATAGCATTGGGAAGAACCGTCTCCCAGAGTTCTGTCCCAGTTAAGCAGAAATCCTGATTATCAGTATCTCGATTAGGCGGCACTGACTGGGTGTATGTATATATATATATATATATATCTTTCTCTTTTAATGCCAAGTGTGTTTTTGTTGACACTGAAGATTGAGTTTAGGTATGGTGAAGACATTGAGAAGCTAATAGTGTGATATCTGTGTGATACACATCTGGGCATTCATCTGCATTCCTGACAATATTCTTCCCCATTGGAAAGACAAGAGTTACACCAAATAAATATATAAATAAATACAGTAAAAAAAAAAAGTGTGAAGAATTAAAGCGGTTTTATTTCTATGATTTTTCTCTTTCTATCTACTGTTACTGTTACGTATTGGGACTCTTAGTAGCGTTGCATATTGAGCCTAATTAATAATGGTTAATTACATTTATTGTATAAGCAGTAAGACCCAATAGAGCAATCTTTAAGACCCTGGGAAGTAACATCCTCGGGCTATCCACTTCCCAGTGGGCTGCAGTGCCTGCTTCTTCCACTTCCACTGCTTACATTTGTGAATTCTTTGTAAAGCGTCTTGTTTCCCTTGTATTTACTTGTCTTGTTTTATTTAGATTCTAGGCCCAGGCAGCCATGTCATATCCTTCATCAGATCACCGTTCTTGTAAGTTATCCGTTGCTAAGCAGTTGTAAGTTTGCTATACAGTGTAATGCCAGGACCCTGAGAACACAGCGTCCACACATTATGATAACCACTCTCCCTTAACGCTGTTATTTTAGTTACAGTCACTTCTAATGCTTTTTGAATTTTTGGTAGAACTTCCACTGGCATCTTTGGCCAGCTGTAGACATGCCAGTGTATTTAATTAACTTACAAAGAAGTACCATCAAGAAAATTAAAAATTAAAAAAGGACTCGCGTTCCAGTTATAACACGGAACAGTCAGAGGACCAAATGCCTTCATTACAACTTTTCTAAAAGAGAAAGTCAAATGCCAATTTCCTACACATTCCCAGCGCCCATAGGAAGTAAAGTGTAGCATCATAGCCACTGCCCTATATCCACATGCACAGTTTCCCTGAGATTACAGGCTGAAAGAACTTGCTTTATTCAGGTGTGAAGACACAGTTACACTTGGCCACAGAGCCTCATATTTTGCTGATGGGATGTCATGTCATGTCATGTCACAGCAACGTGAACTCGTTCTTATAAACGTAAACAACGTATTTTATTTTCTGCAGTTACCCACTTCCCTCGAGGGGTGCTAAGTGAACGGGACAAGCATTTATTGGTGCTTGCTCACATCCTGAAACAGGAGTTGACTGTCGAGCAACAAAATGAAATTGTGCTTGCAATGGACTCAGCGTTGATTGAGAACCCACGGCATCTAAAAGCACTGTACACTAAAGGAAGGGTGAGAGAAGTAATTCAATCCATGCGTCTGATTGAATTCTATATAATGTTTACACCATCAAAATATCCAGAGCAAACTATAGAAGAACCAGAGACTTCTTTATAGTGCTTTATACAATCTGTCTGTGTTTTTGTCATGGCAGTATGCTATTTGAAAGGGTTTCAAATACCAATTCTTCCATATCATAAAGTCTCTGTTAAAGTCTATCATCTACTGGAATAAAAAAAAAATGTACATACAGCATTAATTGCTTCCAATCAACATTTATTGTCTAGATCACAATACATGTTATTCATTGGCCAAGAGAAATACATCTCCCTAAGAATATATTCCACCCAGCTCCAGTGCTTTGTGATTGTTAACAAACATTCGATAGTTCCCCTTTATTCAGCATTTCAAGTCAATTTGAAAATAACTCAATCGAATGTGTAGTCAAAGGGATTAAGGGGTAAATGTGGACAGTGCTTCTGCTTACTGGTACTGGAAGCCTGCAGATCTGTCGTGAATAAAGAAGGTTCATTGGCATATCTGCTGAAGGCACAAGCTGTACAGTAGTTGGCAAGGTGAGTAAAGTAAGAAATCTGATCCAAACCCCCCACGAAACCCTCCCCAGCTGGAATCCACCAGGCACTGCTGTTGTGAAGAATATAAAGAAGAAAAGTAACTGCCTTCTCTCGTGACATTTTGAAGCATTGCAATTCTAATTACCAGCAACTGTTCAAATACACAGATCTTTATGATGCAAGGGAACCTGAACGAAGCTGAAAATGCATTAAGAGCAGCCTTGAGTCTGGCTGCAAACAGCAAGGTATGTAAACATATTGTTTGGGTTCATAAGAATAATTAAACACACTGCCTGTATTGTGCATGTCTAGTGTATATTGTATAATATAAAGCAACATGAACACTGATGCTGAAGAAAAAGCAGAAGAAAATGCTAATCTTTTAAGTAGTTTCTTCGGTAACACTTTACATGACGTGTCTTTAATTATTGTGTATTAACATCGTAGTTACTTAGTAAACACACGTGTACTTACACATAATTACAATGCTATTATACATAGTTACAATGTTCTTAATGTGTGACTGTAAACCTAAACCTAACCCCACTAACCCTAACCCTAACCCCACTAACACCTAACCCTAACCCCAACCCCACTAACCCTGACCCTAACCCTAACCCTTTTCTGATACAATTGTCTACTTACATACATCATGCAAAAAGATTGCATAACAACATTGCAGTTATGTGTAAGTACACATGTATTTACTATGTAAGTTCAATATAAATACACAGCAATTAGAGAGGCTTCATGTGAAGTGTTCCTGCCTCTTCATTCACTTCTGATTATAGATAATCAAGGAAGACTTGGAGACAGTGAGACTGTCACTTCTGCACCCAGCTAAATGCAAACCTAAAACAATGGTGCAAAGCATGTCTCTTGCAGTGGCAAAAATAACCACCGCAGTCGCACAGGTGATCCAGGTCAGTCATGAGTCCCATGCCATATATATATATATATATATACAGTATATACATATCTAATTGCTGATAACGTATTTCGCTTCCTTGTTCTTCTAGTGTAATGGGATATCCTTTGGGATTGGTAAGAAGGCCGCTGTGCTTGCTGTATTTCTGGCCCTTGGGATATTCATCTATAAAATACAAAGAGTCCATCTTCATGAAGCACATGCAGCCCAGTGAGGGGAGGAGTCACCGTGGGGAGGAGTCGTCATGATGGACAACAGGCTGCACCAATCAAACCTCAGTTCTTGCATTGGCAAACCCATTCAGCCATTTATTCAAATTATTCTTCAAACTCGCGTGTGGGAAATTGGACATATTGATCCCTGACATTGTTCTAGCCATCACAGTGAGCATTAGAATTGGAAAATCGATTCATACAATTATTCAGAAGTACTGTTCTTATTAAAAAAAAAGCTAATGAAGCTTATTTGAAGCTAATTAAAGTGATTTTAATTTCTCGCTGAATATTTCTAAATGAAAAGCAGTTATTTGGGATATTAAATACATTCCCTTTTAGTTTGTACCGCTGTTCCAAACATAGTAATTGGAGCAATTTGAAAAGGAGACCCGCTTTTACTTATGAGATGCATGCTATTGGTTTGGCTTGTGTCAGATAGGCCGAGAAGGGCCTGCTAATGACATTTTTGGTTTAATTGCTGCTAAGTGCTACCAGAACAATATTACACCGGTACACAGAAGGTGTGAAAATAGCATAGTGTTTCCTATAGGGGCTCTCCAGCTCCTACTGCTAATAAACTATTCCTCTTCAGTTGAAAGTCAAGCCATCCTTTAAACGAGGCCATGTTATTATAGGCAGGCTGCTCCCTTATGTTCTGCATTCAGGTTCCTGAATCAACATTGAGGGTAGGGGTAGCAGTACCTGTATCTTGATTGCATCCATGTTCCAACTAAGATGCATATTTGCTCATTTTTATTGAAATGAACGAAAGCGACTGGGGACAGTTTTAATATTTAATAGCCATATAAGATAGCATGTCATATAAGACCATAAAAACACAAAGCTAAATTCAGAGTCTATTTATATGCAAAGGAGTATGCTGGTGCACAACAATGTGTTATCTGCAAGGCTTCAAGCTATTTATATGGCAGTAGAAATGACTAAGTAGAAATATGGATTTCCCTGTAAAATAATTGGAAAGAATGTTAAAAGTTCAGGCTACTCTATTGCTAGCTGGGCACTTACATAAGCATATACAGTATATCTATAGATAGATAGATAGATAGATAGAGATCTAGATATAGATATAGATATCAGACCTGGTGTGGTGACTGAAGGGGCAATATGAAAGAATATTTCACTTTTTGCAGTATCACATGTAGTTACATTTTACAACAGGTTAAGGGATGTAAAGCACATCAGCAAAACCTTTTACTTTGGCATTGATTAGAGATCCCACAAGCATCTATAACCCTTGCCACATGTTTAATTATAGCAGAGAAAGTTAATTTGCCAGTCACCATTTAGAAAGTTAAATTGCCACTTTGGGTCATCGATATCAGGGAAAGTCAAGTTGACAATGCAGTTGGTTATCTAGGGACCTGCCTTACTGTTTAATTGCAGTGGATGAGAGAAGTTCATTAAAAGAATACTGCTGGAAAGATCAGGCGTTCTGCATCAGCACAGCAGGATCTCATCCGGAAGAACTCCAACAGATCTACTTGTATTTATTTACTAATGTATTTTATTCTGTGGGTATGGAAAGTGCATTTGCTGGTCACATGAAAATGGTGGATTACAGTGTAGGAGAAACACAACATCTCTGTTGTTACTGTATTAAAATATAATTCTGAACCTTGATACCAAATATGGTAGCACTTTACATTACGTGTCTCCGATGAGTATTTACATAAGAGTTACATGGTAAATACATGTATACTGACACATCATTACAATGTTATTATGCAGAGTTACAGTGTACTTAACGTGTCCATCTTGTTGTATGATATAACCCTAACCTTGTAACTATGCTTTGTTATTAACCAGCAAGCTGATCTACCTTCATTTGAGATAATTAAACAGTATGCAAGAGGATAGAAAGTTTTGCTTCTGCTGTAAAAAGTGAAAAGTTATTTAAAAATATCAATATCTTTTTCAATATCTTTTTGTCAGCAGACTATATTTCAATATTGATTCTTATTTGTATTCCTTTTTTGCTAGTCAGTCAGCACTATAATGTTTTAGAGTTATATATTTTGTTATATATTGTTTCAAGTAGAAGATTGCAATTTAAACTCTCCTGTCGATTCCGCCCATCATTAGGAAGAAGGGACATATCAATTTGTATTCAAAGGTGAAGTCAAAATGTGCCCTATTGGGCCATGAAATAATTTAATTTGCGAACTTGTTCGTTCTTGTTAACATGATTAATAGATCTGGCCGAGGCTTAAATGGAAGTGCACTTTGCAATCAAGAAGTAAATGATGCCATCAGTTCCCTTGGAGTTTAGTGATGCATTCTCAGAGCAGCTGGCTGTGAAACATTTTAATTCAATGGTCGCTGATGGACCACTGTGTATTTGTTGGCTGTCCTTTTCTGTTACTACCGCTACACGCCTGTAAATATGTGCAGCTATTGCATAGCATTTGGTTTATGCAAACATTAATCTTGCAAGCGGTGAACATCAGTATCTAATGTCCTATGAACCCAACTTGTGTGTGTATGTGTGAGATGACCTTTATTTGAAACAGGGTTCATTGATAAATCAGTGGACAGCTACAATGCCTGACTCTGCCTTGCAGTTTATCCTGTTTAAGCTAATTGACTATTTACAGGATGTCACCATCTTTGCGTGTTATTGGTATATCTGGGTCATTTCTTATTGGCATTTCTCCCCATGCATTTTCCCCATTTCACACCCTCTTGTATGTGCTATTGAAGTGACAATGTCTTCTTATTGTATCTGGTAATGTTCCTGCTATGCTGTTTAAACACTGTAATGTTAGCTAACATGTTAGCTCTGCTGAAGGAAGGCTGTGACTCGTCACCTTGCTACGAGAGACTGCTGTGCAGACTGCAACGCTGCTGAAGGAAGGCTGTGACTCGTCACCTTGCTACGAGAGACTGCTGTGCAGACTGCAACGCTGCTGAAGGAAGGCTGTGACTCGTCACCTTGCTACGAGAGACTGCTGTGCAGACTGCAACGCTGCTGAAGGAAGGCTGTGACTCGTCACCTTGCTGCGAGAGACTGCTGTGCAGACTGCAGCGCTGCTGAAGGAAGGCTGTGACTCGTCACCTTGCTGCGAGAGACTGCTGTGCAGACTGCAGCGCTGCTGAAGGAAGGCTGTGACTCGTCACCTTGCTGCGAGAGACTGCTGTGCAGACTGCAGTGCTGCTGAAGGAAGGCTGTGACTCGTCACCTTGCTGCGAGAGACTGCTGTGCAGACTGCAGTGCTGCTGAAGGAAGGCTGTGACTCGTCACCTTGCTGCGAGAGACTGCTGTGCAGACTGCAGTGCTGCTGAAGGAAGGCTGTGACTGGAGTGCAGCTGGCCTGCTTGAGTTCCATTTCAGATAAGTTACACAGGCAAGGTGATTTTCCCATAAAGTTTACATTGGCTTTATTTTCACAATGAAAGTAAAATGCATACCCAAACTCCCCCCTCCAAAGATTTACAGTTACTGCTAGACAAAAACCTGTGTTCATTATATGCTGCATCCCACTGTTTCCTCTCTTCAGTTGCTTATTGACCTTCCTGAGGTGTACCAGTAGGTGCAATGCTGAGGTTATCGATGCATTTAAAGGGTCCCGTTCATTATAGTGTCACACATCACATCTCCCAGCTGTGTAAAAGGTTAACACAGTCCTGGCTGCTATACGGAAGTGGTAACTGTGCTTTATAACAGCAAACTGGTGGATTACAGCAATGCACTCTAAAAACTACTGGAGTTCAAGAGGCAGACAGAAATGAAGGGGTGGAAAACAATACATAATGAACAATCTGCTATCATCTTGCCAAGAATAGGACCTCCAAGAACAATGCAACTAACAGACTCACAGAGCAGCTCTCTCAGATTACCAACATATTCTCTGGGGACAGTGGGCAGCATTGAGCTCCTCACTATACAGCTTTTGGCTCTGTTCATTTAGAGATGCACAGAGTGTGTTTTGGCTCTGTTCATTTAGAGATGAACAGAGTGTGTTTTGGCTCTGTTCATTTAGAGATGCACAGAGTGTGTTTTGGCTCTGTTCATTTGGAGATGCACAGCCTGTGTTTTGGCTTAGAGTGGGCAAACATTAGCAGCAACGTGGAACAGACATTCAAATTCTCCTTTTTTGTAATATTGTTCTTATATATATATATATATATATATATATATACATATATGTGTGTGTGTGTGTGTGTATATATATATATATATATATATATATAGATATATAGATAGATATATAGATAGATAGATAGATAGATAGATAGATAGATAGATAGATAGATAGATAGATAGATAGAATCAGCATTTTATCATACATTGCTCCACTGTTGCCTGACATAACTCTAGGATTCCCAACTGGAGGTCATGAATGAGCCTGCAGCTGGAATTATAAAGTGGTCTTTCTGTTCCATTCCATGAGGAAGATCCATGTGTTAGAAATATATTATAGGTCTGTTGAAAAGTAACATTTTACACTGTCTAATTTATTCCAGCATATAATCTACACCATCCAGCATCAACCCAATACTTCAGACAGAATGCATTTTATTCAGTTTCCTCCTGAACTTCAGAATGCAGAACCGTTTGTCTGCTTGACCTAGTTTCTCATAAGTTTCCACTGATATAGTGTGTTTCAAAACAATTGATGAAGCATCGATTCTGTGTATGAGAAAAATAAGTGGAAGTCCACTAGCTTTATGTTTCACTGGTTTGTGCAAAACCGTCGTTTCTCTGTGAAGACATAATTGATAATTAAAATATGCCAGCTGAGCCGAGTTATTTTCAATTAAATGACTGATTAAAGCTTGTATAATACATGTGCTTGCTGTTCATGGGAGCCGTATTGCTTCCTAACTTGATTTCAAATGCAAATGTGCACTTAGCTGTTTAATATATATAATCTTAATTACATTTTTTTCTGCGGTACAAATGAGTAATCAGGAGTCAGGAAAGCAGAATGCTTGCTTTGTGCGTCAGTGTGTTGAGCAAAAGAATCTAAATTAAGTGAACTCTGCATTTTAAGTGTGGTAAATGAATGCTGAAGTGTCATTGTAACTTGGTGTTTTTAAAGAAGGAATGCTAATTCCTGTGTTTGCACATGTCTGCATATTGGTGGTTACAGTTTAGAATGGTATGCCGGCAGGGTTATAATTTCTCTCTCTTTGTTCAGTAAATATCTTGATGCATGAATAATATTAAAATATAAACAGTGTGGTATGCTTGGATGGGTGACCTGGGTCCTTGACAGGGTGGCATTGGTTGATAATGATAATTGCCACAGGAGTGGACCAATACACCTCCACTTGATCATTGGAATAATGGGATGTGACAGGCTGTGTATTATAATAAAGCTTTAAACATATTGGACTCAGAAAATATACTGTTATCGATTTGCATATGAATTTAAATGCATATTTTAGCTTACTGGCTAACATGTTAAGACAGCTAGTGTTTTACCTTTAGGGTAGTAATTCTGAAAGATGTCTTTGACGTTGTTTCTCTTATGCTGGAAGTGCAGTTATATAAAAGAAAGCCAGTTAGAGGTTGCTTTAGTTAGCTGTCATTTTCTTCCCTTTCTGGTATAGTTCTTCTGCCTACACCTTTACCCAATTCTGTATTGAATCTGCATCCAAACTTCAATCACTTACTCATTCTGTAACCTCCCAGGCTCTTTAATTAAGCACATTACATTAAATCTCTCTAACTACACTGTAACTGCATGTGTGGCCACATTGTAGTTACATTGTAAATACACAACCACTTGTGAAAATACAGTGTAGTTACAAAAAGACGTTACCAACCACCAACAAGCTTCATGTGGCAGAGTAACTACACTACCATGTGCACAAGTGCTGTCTTATTAATCAATAAGGGACACTGAAGAAAGTGTTACTGGTTCACAGTCCATTGTGTGTCAGTTGAGTTACCTTCTGTCTCCCAGCTGAACATAGATGGAACCCCAGATATTTAGAACCCTTTGGGTTTCACATTGGCTCCATTATACTGACAGCATACAATGTTTTTATAGAGCAGAAAGGGTTCCAGAGTAGCCTCATGTATCTATATACTAAATGCACAGCTACTATATTTCCTGTGCTGTACTGTAAAAAAAAAAGGATGCTTATTTAAGACGTGTTTTAGGCTAACTGCTCAGCAGTCTAGAGACTGCGAGCTGGAAAATTAATGTCTGATGGATGGACACACTTCAGAAACTTAATTTTAGAAGCTCAGAGCTTTAAAAGGGTCTGCTGCATTTTTTAAATTGCTTTTAAAGTATAAGACTAATGAACCACACAGTGCAGCCTTAAGTGTTCATATGTGATATTCTATATTCATAAAAATAGCTTTTTATATTTGCATATATGAATGATGAAATATCATAATATTATGTTCTCAGACACCGGTAATGCCTCTGAGGTGTACAGGAAACAATCTGAACCTGAGAGATACTCTGAATACCTTGAAAGCAGATTACATCTACTGTGATCGTGAAGCCCCTTTAATTTAAAGATAATGAAACAGTTACAAAGTCTAAACGCAATAACATTTTGTTGATGGTATTTACATTTCAAATGAAATACTATTAAGATAATTACATCTGAACATGAAATGAAGGATGCTGGGATGGTCAAATGACAAAACCAGGACCAAGGAGTGATACAGCTGACTTGATTCAGTGTGAAGCTTTCATTTTATTCAAGTCTGAGGTTATGCAAGCAGGGTGTACCTGGGCTGAACCAGACTGTGCTGAGCTCACAAGATCAGATTATACCTAAAACCACACAGATAGAAGAACTGAACTTTTTAATATCCAAAGAGCTGCAGATATTACATGATTGAGCAACATCTGATGTTACTCTTGGAAAGATTACAAACAGCCACACCTTCGGTCTGTGCTTCTGAGGAGAATGCAACAAAGCTGGGAAGATTACAAACAGCCACTCTCCTTTGGTTTGTGTTTCTAATGAGTTGCCTCCTTCTTGATGTCCGTCCATAAGACTAATCTGAATGGTTGGAATGGTTGAAAACTTTCAGTGCTTTAAGGTTCTGTGTCATGAAAGTATCAGACAGTTCATAGTCCATCACGCTTCAACCAAGTGCCACTGATTTAACTTGACCTTCAGTCGCCCACCTGAGCATTTGATCCAGCACTGATGTTCGTGATGACAATGCGTATGTCCTGTGTACACATTCCTCTCCTCTCTAATCAGGCGCAGCTACTTGATGTAATTACTTTTTCAAACCATGATCAGTTCCATATGCCCTTTCACACTGTGGGGTTCTGTTCCCAATAAACTGCACCTATGCTAGTTTGCTGACTTGTCATATCCACTTGAAAGAGTTACTCATTTTAATGAATCGCTTGTCAAAGCTTAAGCGGAGAAATATCTAACACATTCATCTTTGATAAAAGAACAATCTGATGACTAATTCATATGTCATTTTTTTTATAATCACAGAAGATGAATAAATGTCATGCAGAACAAAAAAAAAACATAGGGTGCAATTCTCAAAAGAGAAGAATTACTGTCTCAGAATAGATGCTCTGTAATCTGTTTGTAAAATGCCTCTCAAAAATAATCTTTGTGACAAAGCGCATCAAAGATAAATCCTGTATCAGTAAACACATATTTACAGTGCTATTATGCATAGTTACAATGTACTTAATGTGTAGTGTTACCACATGGCAACCCACTAGACGTACTGTAGTGTAACTGCTAATTTTAGGGAGGTTTGTCTCTCTGGATGCAGACTGATGGAAGCTCCCTACTGTGAGAAAGACGGTTGGATTTCTCCAGCCATTATTACTCCGATTGGAAAATCCTTCTTTTGTAGAGTACATGTAAGATTCTCCAACGGCCTCCATGTAGCCCACAGCGTGTGTTTATTTGTTGGTATTAAACACAACAAGAGCATCTCAATGTACATGATTGCATTTCACCTGACAGCACACACGGCTATTAGGGTTAATATAGCTTTGAATGTGTTTGTGATCCACATATTCATAATCAATCCAGTCGGACAGCAGAGAATTAACAGCTAATTCTTTGGAGAGATTTTGTTCTGTTTTGTAGTGTTCCTCAGTTTACCATGAATGCTGTTATCAAAGAATCTCACTGCTCTAAGACAAAAGACAAATGTTTTTGTGGTTCTGTTCAGGATCTCTCTGGGGGTGGGTATCACTTTTATCACTTTTGTCTTTCTCAGCTTCATCTTCTGGCAATGTGTGAAACCACACAGACATTCATGGCATGTGGTGGGTTCTCTGTCCCAATCAAGGACCGTGGTCGAATGCACAAGCCCTGATGACTTCCCACGAGTTTATAATCTAAGAATAACCCCAACAGTTTTATATAAAAGTACCCCAGGATTAGTGCAACTGCATCAAATGAATACTGAAACCAAGTCGTGGATCCTCAGTTTAGGATCAGACAGGGCAGGGTGGTAACAATGTACTTCTTATAACCAAACTGGTTTACAATCTAAAAGATCTCCCATACGTTATCTATAGATACCAATCGGCTGTACCCCAATAAACAGGCAGCACGATACTGTGCAGAGGATTTAAAGCTAATGCTCGCCAGCAGTCATTGAGTGGAGCTGTGTTAAGTGCCCACTAGCTTGGTTAATTACCAGACACAACAAGAGCCCACTTGGTTGTATTATTATAATACAGATAAACTAAGCTTTTGCATGGCACAACATTTTAGTAAATCAGGCCCATTGCGTCTGGTACATGAATGCATGCATTATTTGTACTATGCAAGGAGGTGGAGATAGATGTTCTAATTAATATTCTTGTAATTTTTTATTGTATTGTAGCATTTCTTGTAATCGACTGTACATTTCCAACGCACTTGGGCACTGAACAGCGTATCTGAGTTTCCTCTTTATAGCATTCTGTCATCCTCAAGGGATCTGAATTCAAAGAAGCCATGTCTGGCATCATTCAGATAAGGAATCCGATGAGAATTCTTATCACTGGGACCACATGCATCATAAGATACAGTCTAAAAGCATGTCCCCCTAGGCTGCTTCTAAGGAAATGTTCATGTCCTTTAATGGCAGTGTTCTCAAGCAAGCACTAAGCCAGTGAGAATCCAAACAGATACAAAGGTGGCTATACGGTGAAGAGAGGGTGGATTTCACCTCCATACAGTCCAGTGCACACACACACACAAAGAGAGCAAGACTGCAATATTGCTCCACAATAAATATGATCATTTCTGCTCTTTACCGCAGTCCACATTGCTGTAAAGACAAGAGACACATCAATTAGGTTTTCATTGACTAGTTAGGCGATCTGATTCAAACATTCAAAATCCTAAAAGGTATAGACAATGTCGACCCAGGGGACTTCTTTGACCTGAAAAAAGGAACAAGGACCAGGGGTCACAAATGGAGATCAGATAAAGGGGCATTCAGAACAGAAAATAGGAGGCACTTTTTTACGCAGAGAATTGTGAGGGTCTGGAACCAACTCCCCAGTAATGTTGTTGAAGCTGACACCCTGGGATCCTTCAAGAAGCTGCTTGATGAGATTCTGGGATCAATAAGCTACTAACAACCAAACGAGCAAGATGGGCTGAATGGCCTCCTCTCGTTTGTAAACTTTCTTATGTTCTTATGTTCTTATGTTTTTAGATAAGGATCGCTCTGGGGTTTACAAGTAGGATCACAATTAAAATCTCATCTCCTATTCCGGATTACTCTTTAATGTAGGGGCTGAGTAACAAACAGAAGAAGGGATTGGAAGCAGTAAACCCCATAAATAAACCTGACACCACCGAGTGAATTGCTTTCATTACCGATTGCATGCACTTGTTGTGTTGTTTTTCAGCCAGGATAATCGACTGCAGATCCGACACGTGTGACAGGGTGAGTAACATACAGCTTATTTCATGCAGAGTGTGTGAATAATACATCCAGCAAAGATACTGCAAGCATTGTGCATTCAGCAGTAATATAGCTGTGAAGAGGTGTGTTTCTTTCAGTTCGGTCCTATTTATTCAGCTATGTATTGACCTACAGGATCATTGTCATAGTGCTATGATTAATTTAGCCCCCAAACACGATTCAAACCAGATAGCTGTGGCTGGAAATTACAAACAGATAAACAGGGATTTATCTTCAAACAAGCAAACGAAATGTTCCTCATTCCCTGCTGCGCATGTACGGAACTCTGCCTTGCTTTCATGCCCTTTTTGGAAGCATTGTTGCATCTTTTCCTCTTTTCTCCTTTGATTGTTACAAAATGAGACTTTGATTTACACAAAGCGAAGATTCCCCACAGAGAACTCCCACCAGCTGCAGTCTTCTCTGAAATCATTAGCGTGTCTCAGAAGATTACCTTGATTGGCAGGTAGAAGGGCTCTGGTTAATGTAACCCGACAGTGGCATTTTCTCCTAGTATGAACTGTCTGAATGTTGCCTTTCAAAACTCTTGCTGTCACACCCCTGAGACCAATCTAACAAAGAAATGGTCTTCTGAACAGCAACACATATTACTGGTGTGAGCCTGGGATGCAGTGTATATAGTCCCTTTAATTAAATACGCTTACGTTGCTTAACTATACTCTTTCAGATTTCAGTGGCTACTCAAAGTCTGACGTTTTTCGTACTGGAAACAGCTGGCTTTTTAAATCTAGAATGCAGCACATACATAATGCATATGTTCTTGAAAGCTGTAACATGATACAGTACCAATGATGACAGTTAAGAAGATGCTCGTGCTGTAAGGGTCTTTATGCTGGTAAAGTTGGCTCTACATATCTATTTCAACACTTTATTTTGTTTTATTTTAAATTTTACATTTTTGGATATAACAACAGAACACTTGAATATAATGAATTTTTTAATGAGCAATCTGATCGTGTTATCAATCTCCTTCTTCACTGAGGGGTAGTCCAATCAGTTAAATCAAAGTGAGAAGCTGTTCCAGCTGAAGGGAAAGAGAAGAGACCAGCTGAATCATCTCAGGAGCTCCGCTGCCCTGCTTCATAAATACATAGATACAAAGTGAGAAGCTGTTCTAGCTGCGGGAAAGAGAAGAGACCAGCTGAATCATCTCAGGAGCTTAGTAAGCAGTTTTTATGATGCTGTGATCCCACAGGAGTGTTGTAAGCTCCAGGTGGAGGTAATTGGTTCTGTTTCTGATGCAGCTCTTCTGGCTTATTGGACTGCTGTAAATGGTAACCTTTCAGGCTCCTGTTGGTAAGGGACCTTAAAATATCATATTACTGAAAAAAGAGAAGTTAGATTTATCATCTAAAAATATGTTCTAGCTAAATATTATTGAATTTGAATGAGGTGGAAAAACTATGAAGATATGCAGTGAGCGCTGCCTCAATAAGAGAGAGAGCAAAATCCATTGAGAAAGCTCTTCCATCAGGAACAGATGATAATGTTTACGCTGTAGGGTATACAATACGATGACCTTTAGATATGGAATGGAAGAGAGGTAAGGGTAAAGTCCAGGCTGCTCCGAGATTGCACTGACCTTTTCAAATACAAAGCTGCACTCCCCTGCTTCGTGACTGGCAGTAGGGGTGGCATTAATGGGAATTCTGTAATCTAAAAATATAATCACATTTTCTCTTCTGTAGCCTTCATTCCCAGAAAAAAATTGCGATTGCAAACTAAAAAGTAATTGTAACTTTGTGAAAGTACGCGTGGCTCTTACCAAACTTCATGGACTGTTTGAAGCATGCTCATTTTATAAACAGTGTTTATAAACTTTCTCTTAGTTTAAACAGCTCTCTGGAAAATGAGAACAAACTAACGAACCCTCGCTGAAACAGCTGAATAAGGTTGCATGGACTGCATGGACTGTGTTGATAAACAGTCCTTAACAACACATTCCTTCAAACAGTCCTAAAGGGAATGAATACTCTCAGTAGGATGGGTTCTACCCTATTGCTAACTATCTATAGTAAATAAAATAGTTGTATAGTGAATGTGAAAGTTATAAAAACTGCACATGTCAGTTAAAGAGATGTTTGCTCACTGTGCAATAACCTTGAGCCTGGCAATCTAAAAAGGGACGTAAATAATGAGCCCCCTTTTAGAGGCACTGTGTATACACAGCTTTCCTTTTGAAGCCAGGAAACCCGTACAGTCTGTGAAAGGCTTTGGCTCAATCTTGTAAATGTTTGTCACCGTTTACTGATCATAGATGGCAATCTGTGTTTAGCTAAGGTCAAATGATAGTCACCCCCTTCACAAACAATGCTTCGCCAGTGGAGCCTCCCTTGGCTTTGTCACTTCATTCTAATTACGCAGATGGTGTGTGCTTTAGATACTGAAAATCCCAAGAGAGATGGAACAAAGATTGACAAATTCAATATCAAATGCCAACAGACAGTACTTTTCACTGCACAATGTTGGTGGTCTATATAACACTTTACATTACATTACACAATATTATCTTTTTGCACACTATAACTCTAAGCCTTTTCTGATACAATGATGTACTTACATAGATCATGCAAAACGATTTCCACATTAGGTACGATGCATAATAACATTGTAATGAATTGTAAGTACACATGTATTTATTAAGTAACTAACATGTAAATGCACAGTAATTAGAGACATTTTATGTAAAGTGATACCCTATATTCATAAACTGCAAACTTCCATGTATTTAATTTAATTGAAATTCTATTAATCTACCAACAAGCTAAAGCTTTATGCAAGCAGAAACAGAATGCTCAATAGAACAATGGAGGCACTACTTGACAGCTTATCATAGCGACAAGGTCCTCTTCCTTCTAATCAAAGTTGCATTGCGATTGGGAATCTGTAAACAGTGCCATTATGGCTATTTTAAAGTTATCTAGTATGACAGGCATATGACAGGTTTATTGTACTCAACTGCTAACTATGCAGACTGGAACTCAGTTTGAGTTTTTCCTGCATGTATAGCTGACACCCTGGGATCCTTCAAGAAGCTGCTTGATGAGATTCTGGGATCAATAAGCTACTCTCGTTTGTAAACTTTCTTATGTTCATATGTATTCAAACATTGTGTTCTTCTATGGTGTGCCAACCCATAGGTAGACTCAATCAAAATGATGACTCTGGATCAAAAGAGATTTCATAATGGCTGTGAATTTAGCATTGGTCTTCTCTAAGTGGCTTTGCTTTGTGTTTTATTTTTTTACTAATTATAATAAAAGAAATGACTCATTCCCTTCCAGTGATGCAGGAGCTGTCTGTTTAGCACCATTAATGTTTCAGCCATGATTAATAAAAAAAATACGACCCAACTTTTTACTTCCCACAATGTTCCAGCAAGCACCCAGCTCTAATTACAGCCATCTATCTACAGGAGCCACCCCTGCTACAGGCTTCTACTCTGTCATAACAGGACTTGAACACAGATAATATCTTTCTGTGGGGGCAAACAAAAGAAATGCCTGTAAGGGCTTTGCAAGCTTAATGATTTTAAAAGGTCAGGAAGCGTGTCATAAAAAAGGAAATTGCCTGTTCTATAAAACTATAATAACTATAACTATCAAGGATATACTGTGGTTGCATTTGCCACACTGGAAAAGTAAAGTGCATTTGTTCAATTTGATATAAAAGAAATGTAATGTTAATGACAGCTCCGCGATTCCATCTGAACTGCCTCCTCCCCCACTTCAGAGTATTTTCCAGTTGATCAGCTCTCCTCCTATGCAGAACACCCAGTCCTCACACTGCAGGTTCTTTATGTAATGTGCAGGAGACATCATTCATCATTCATTAGCTTGTTTGTGTGGTATGTGCTAGCAGGCGTTTCCCTGCAGCTCTTCATTCCCAGCTAATACCTATCAGGTACATTTGTTGATTCAGTGCACCAGTAAACTTACTGTCCTGATGTGTTCACGTCAAACCACCTTAACAGTACTTAGATGACTAATACATTCAAGCTTTAGGCTGCAGTTTCACTGCTGCTGAAAGCCTGCAGATTGCACAGGTAGTCAGCTCCTGTGAAATTGAAGTGTTTCCATTATGAGCGACTGTGCCTTTTTCTTGCATATCCACCTATTCCCAGAACATGTTGTCCCAAAGCAGGTCACCCCTCTTCCTATTTGTATATACCTGTTATTGGTACTGTAGATAAACTCTTAAGCCACTGTTTGGAAGAGAGCCAGCTTCTGCAATGCAAAGAAGGAACCGTCATTCCCTTGGGTTTACCTAAGAGTATCAAGTGGAACTCATTGCAGTCTCTATTGCTGAGAGACTCCATTTTTCACAACGGCATCCTTTTTAATGCTTAGGGCAGGGGAAGAAAATTGAAATTGAATTTGCTTGCAGTGATTAATGTTAGCTTTGGGGTAGAGTTTCATAATGTGGACGGAGGAAATTGTGTTCTTTAAAATTAACACTGTTATGAATTCAGGGAACGTTACAGCGGCACACATGTTAGTTATACATATTAAAAAGGATCTAACTCAGTCTCAGTTGCTGTAAGAAAAAGATTGAGAACATTTATCCACTGACTTAGCAGAAGGTCTTTAAGTATTTCCAGCTAAATGATTCATGGTTTTTTTTCTGTTTTTTTTTTTTTTACCAATGCTGTGATATTATTAAACAGCCACTTTTACCATATGATTCAAACATTATATAAGCGTTTACGATTTTGTACCGCATCTGCCTGCCAAATACTAAATAAAAACCAAAGAAAAACCATTTCTGATTCACTGTTTCAATATGCGCACAATGTTGAAGAGTGTGGGTGTCACCGAAGAGGTGTGTCAATTTGCATTTAATCAGAACCTTGCAGAACACAGCATTCTAACACTGCTTTATACATTGTCAGAACCTTGCAGAAAACAGCATTCTAACACTGCTTAACACCGTTACATTAAATTGAAAGCTTTAAATGAGAAAAGCAACAAATAAATAAATTAAGTGTAATATCTCTTTAAGAGGAGCCATTGGGCTCCAGTACCTTTCCGTCCCGCCTCCATGTCTATCTACAGGTGGCCAAAGTATTAGGAACACCTGCTTTTCCAAATTTATTTCCTTTATTAAGGTCAGGTGGTGATCGGGGGAGGGGGTGTGTTTGGTAACAGAGTCAGGTTTCTGGCTGCCCTGATTTTAACCAAACCCATCTAAAAAAAAAAATGGTTATAAGGTCCTTTTAGGAAAAAGAAAGTATTAAAAGTACTAAAAACACGTTTTAAAGAGAAGTTTGCTGACAATCCTCCTCCTTTTTTCTGTTGGATGACAAATACTTTTGTTGGAGTTTTCCTGGTTTTGTTTTGGATGGGCAGCAACCCCAAGGAGTTTCTACACTAACAGCTTCATCAGACCTGGTGAGATCAAACCGATCTTTATTTTTGTTTTTTCTTGTTTTTCCATTTGAGGAGCTACAGCAACTTGACTATTCTGTTTCGGGACTGTGTGTATATTTGTGGGGTGTTGGTTTGGGGTTGTTTTTGGTCTCTTGTAAATGTTCTATCTACACCATTAGTGTTTCTGTACAATACACTTGTTTGTTGGTTAACAGAACTGGGTCCAGAATCTATTTATTTTTCTGACAGTATTCCATAAATTTTGGGAAACTGTTACAGCATCACTAAGTAAATTACTTCATAGAAATAGCAAATAGATGGGGGCTTGTGGGCACAGCGCTGTAGTGCCAGTGTCAGTGAGTTGGAGGGTGTGTGCGTTGGAAGAGTAAAATGATAATTCAGTTAACAAAACATATTGTGCTCACCAGGCAGGAAATGACAGAGACCTTGCTAACCCTCTAGCTGTTGAGCGTTTTTTTTTTTTTTTTTTTTTAAAGTCTCATGTTTGCATCTCCTCTTCATGGCTTTTTAAATGAATAATTTTGCATTGACTGCAGAAACTGAAATCCACAATCATTGTTGTGTTGTATTGTATTGTGTTGTTTGGTTGTAACTGGTATCAGTAATCAAAATGCAATTATACATGTTCACTGATCAGTCTTTAGTTTGATATCTGAAAGGATTCCAGTGAATACAGGACTTCTAGATTGAGATTGAGCAGCTTCAGTTCTTGCCTTGAGTCACTTTATATGCAAGCCTCATCTTCATTTCAGAAACTCAGATTTCATTCTAGTTACATTTTAAAAACATGGAGCATTGGGGCTTTCCTTGAATAGGTTAATCCTGCCTTCCTTAGGGTCTCATCAGGTTCACTGTGCTTATCTCCTCAATTACTGTAGAGCCTGGGATGCCTCGTGGATCCGGTGATAAACTGCAGGCGTGTGCTTTAAATGCAGATTAGTCTGGGCTGGCAGGTAATGACTTTGAGGTTACAGCAGAGGCAGCATTATAAAAAGACATTCCATTCCACTGCAGGTCCCACCCAGCTTCATGAACACATTGCAGGTTGTTCTGCTCTGCTCTGTGCTGTGTCTCTGTGTCTCTGTGTCTCTGTGTGTGCCTGCAAGTGCCCTGACACTGTCTGCAAGCCCACCCTATTAATTATAGGCCAACAGCCTTTGGAACTGCAGGTAAAATAATGAGGTCCCCAGGTGAAGCTGAGGTTATTCAAATGTAAAGTAGAAATGGCTGCATGTATGATTTATTGTTTCTACGATGTGCGCTAATAAACATGTTGCTTCTTTATTGTAACAGGTAAGAACAAGGAATCAGAGGAAATAAAACAATTTTGAAACCTTATCACTCACAAGAAACTGGGTTGCAGGCAGGATCAGTTGAATTGCGGTGTTGTAGTTAGTTTTAGTCCATAAGAAAATAAAATTGTAAGACCAAAGAAATACCTGACAGCAACCCGAGTTTTATTCATTTTCAATATGGATTTGTTGAGGTGCTGCATTTTCATTGCATGCTACTGTAGTCACAGCACAGCACAACACCGCAAAGGTTTTAGCATATCTAATGGGAAGTATACCAGGAATGTAAAATATAGCACCTACTGTGATGTTAATGATTTTCTTTTACATATAATCTCTCCTATTTTTGCACTTTGTGAAAGAGAATTCTCATGAGAGGAAGGTAGCACATTATTTCTGTTGCTTACACATGCATCATCACACATGCAAAGGTAGTGGAAAAAACATGCTCTAAAAATAAATAGTGATACATTGGGGTCATATCATGGATTAGAAATGAATAAAAAAATGAAATAGAAAACTTCATCTGGCAGAATATGTCTAGAAGTAAAATATCTAATGAGATCCAGAACACAAATTGGGTAACAAATCATTTATTCTAGAATCTGAGAGAATGAGTCACAGTGCAAGTCATTTCATTCATTTGAACAATATCCACACTTCATATTTTCTCATCTAAAACAATGGGTCCTGGATACAAAACAAAAGCACAGTGCTGAAGGTACAGCACTAGCAGCAAGGAGCACCTGCCAAGGACACAGAGGGCGATTTACTGCTCTGGGCATGAGAGGAGACCACTGTTTGCAGAGCTAGAGGAGCACAAAGAAGCACACAGGAGGGGTGAGAGCCAACTGAAGCGAATCCAAATGAAATGGTCCTGAAAAGTACAGAATATATTCAGCACATAAACAACCCTCAAGGTACTAACAATGTAGTCTATCTCCAGCCTGTACTTCTTTTAAACAGCTGCTTGCTGTGCCAGTGAGTGCAGCGTACCCGTACTGAGGCACAGAGCACATGGTAGAGATCCCAGTGGAAGGACATCAGGAGCACTCAAGGGTGTAGATATGTGAATGGAATACGCAGTGAGGCACGGCACACTATGCTATATGAACGTTTGGGGTCAAGCAACAATTGCTCCAGTTTTGGCAGGACAGTTTTGATTTGCATTTAGCTGCAGCAAGCTGTGACTCATGTGGATTATGAATGTCATCCATGCAGTTCAAGAGTTTGGCATGAACTCAGCTGTTTTTAGATTAAGAAACAGTGATGCCAAGGATACACATGTCACCAATACAGTAACATAACATTGTTGTAATACTAAACCATCTAAGGGGTGAATATCATATCCTAAATCTTTTTCAGGAGTATGAGATATGTGTTGTTTCCAAACAATATGATACAGTAAAAGGTTAATTATTGTGTTGACAGCCAGCAAACCAAACCCAAAACACACACACACCGACCACCGATTTGAACGAGATCATTTTAAGCATTTCAGACTTGCAGTACAAAAGAGATGACGTGGTTATAATTAATTATGCAATGATTTCAAATCTCGTAATTTCTGTAATAGGTTGATTTCTTACCTTGCGCTTTGGCAGCGCAGTCAGCTCTAGCATCTAACCCCCACACTAATCCAATTCATAGCAAGCATACCTCACTAATTAATTCCCTGACAGTGTAAGTGTGCTCAGATGTCCTCCTCAACTGGTATTCCTGGTTATCATCAGTATAACTTGACAGGGCTGCTCACTTACTGTTCTGTGTTTTAATTCCATTGGAAGCCTCTGTATCTCTGGTGTCAAGTGCTTTCTTGAGAGCTTTTCTGACTTGTTAGGCCAAAGATATACAAGCAGATCAAATGTCAAATTTTTTGATTAGATAAGGGAGATGGTGGGATTAGCTGTAAAAAGTCAATTGAGGTAATAATCCTTTAATGTTTTACTTCAGTTCGATTTTTGCATTACACATGGCTATTAAGACCTACCACAGATTTATTGGTAAAACTTTAGTTTTGGGATCCATTATATATTTGAATCGTGTAATAATATATATTATAACATTCTTATAACTTGTAGCAAAGAAATGTATGAGCACAACATGTCCGAACACATGCCGCACATTTGGATACTGGACCTTATTGGACCATATTAGATCATATTGGAGTTTCTAAAGTTTAGTATTTGTAGATTCAGCAAGGAAACCTCTAGAAACCAAGGTGGCACCTTGGGGAGGGTCTGTCTTGTTGCCCTTGAAAAATGTAGAGTACAAAAAAAAAATGCAGTCCAGGGAAATAGTTGAAGAATCAGACCGATACACTTAAAAAGTGAGTAGCGGGGTTCTGAAATATAGTGTTATACATCCCCACGTGTTGCTACAACTGTTTAAACAATGTGCCTGTCATTTTTCTTTCCATTGTTAACATCCTGACAACTTCTTACACTTTAAAGCTCCTTTTCTCCCTCTCTTTTCCTATTAGGGGCAGAGTCCAATGAAGTATCTTAATGAGCAGTGCTATCTGCACTTCAGACCAAATAAAGCAGAAGTGTTAAATGAAGAGGGCAGCATGAGGGAGACCGCAGTGCTTCTGAACACGGCTTAACCTCCGGAAAGGGGACGCTGTTTCTGCACTGCAGCACTCTCTCATTATAACATGACATTTCATAAAAGCCTGGTGAGAGACATTTACAGCACCCTGTGCTCCAGCCTCTCAGCCCTGCGAATGGCTTGCGAGTTTAATAAATATGATCAAGAGAGGCTTTTGTGACAAGAGTGCAATAGCTATGGAAAATCTAAACGGAAAATTGAGTTCCAGTGGTTTCACACGACAGGATTTCTGGAAAGTAATGCTTCAATGCAGTATACATTAAAAGTTACCTTAAGCATAATTTTCAACTTCGTTCTGTCATTTGTGTAATATTAATTAAACATTGATTTATGATGGAAACACAGGTGACCAGTTCAATATAAGCCACATCGATATAAGCTGGAAAGGTGGGTCATTAATGGATAGTTACTTAATGGGATGTATGTTGTAATTTGTAAGTAGCTCATATGTAATTGCATTGTGATTAATTAAACGAAATATTGCTCCAATAAAATATTTTCATTAAGCTGCCAAATAAACTGGAAAATCGTGCTGCATGAATAGTCCACTTGCACTTCATGCATTCAGCATTTTAGTCTGGTTTGCACAACTAACTATGCTTTGAAAGCCACGTGCATCAAAACAGAAAGACAAGCGTGTTTTCTTTGATTGGGATTGCATTATGAAACACAAAATAAATCCTGATCCTGATTGACACGAATATGCAAGTCAAATAAATGATGCACACCAATGTCTTACAAAGCAATTAATGCACCCAAATCCAAATAGTTTTACTGCCAATCGTGTGACTGCGCAGCCGCTGGAAAATCAGTGATTAGCCCTGGCTGTGTTCGGGTAACATATGCATTAACAGTGTTTATTTAAGTGGTCATTTTATGTAGACAAGGCATGCAAGGCAGGGAGTCTGTGTATACTGCTGAGTTGAAGCACACTAAAAACATTGAGTTAACAGAATCCGAGGTGAGCGCCGGAGTAAAGATTTCTTCAGGATGGATTTAATGATCTCATTATAAACACTAGCGTTAAAGCAAGGGAAAGTTGTTTACTCTATTGAATAAATACCTATACACTATAACAGTGTCACGCTAGCTGTTTCATACTGAGGGCTTACAAAAACAGGTCTTTAACATAGTATGTGAAACACGTTTCCTTAGCAGCAGTATACAACTCCACCATCTCCTATATCAACTGGAACAGGGAATGAGTTACCACCTGCAACCAACAGGGGGAGCACTAGAGGTTTCCTTTCACTAAATCTATTGGATTTTACTCTGCTCGTCATATTCTGTCTTTGATTTATTGCCACTGTTTGGATCACATTACTCATAAAGCATGAAATACCACGAAGTGCATTTAATGGAATGTTTGCTCAGCGAGAGATTTATTTTCTATCAGCAGATTTTAAAATGGTTAGGTGTTTGGAGTACTGGCAGGAATAATTCAGCACTTTTGATCCTAAATCTTTGTAGTACGTTAGTGCCAGCGTGCTTGTAATACCCTGAGTGTTTGATTGTGTCGGTGGATTTGCAAACGTTTTGCTTACTTGTAATGATTACCTGCAGTTTTAACCTTCCGTGCCCTTCGATTGAGATGCATTTCAAAGAAAGCGATACGGTGGTGACCCTAGTTAAGAAGGGTAGCCTTGCATTCTAATTGCAAAGTGCTCTGAGGAGTGAATGATCCTGGTGGTAACAAGCACACAGGGTGTACTAGAACTGCGATCTTTAATACTTCAAATACTGATGCAATCGCTCTTAATTGGCTTAATAAACAGGAGCCTGGTTTGCACTGTTTTGTAGGTTACGCATCCTGCACAGTACCATACATATTCAACTGACTTGCACAATGATAGCGCTCGGTAATACAGCGATGCATGAGCAATGTTGTTTGGTAAATGTTTGTTTTGTTTTGTTTTATTATCCAGTCCATTTCATGCATTGAAAACAATAATAATGTTGACTCGAGGGATGTGCTTATACTGGTTTACAAAACAAAATAGTTTAATGGACAGGAAACTCCTGGGTCCTGAAGCGACTGCAGGCAGGAAAAACATCCATCTTCTATATAAGTTCATGACAACTAAAAGCACATCACACAGTCAACTCAAAAATCCCCAGCTCATCTGCCACACACCCGACTGTGAGGACACAGTTCTGTGTGTTAAAACACTCATACTGGAGTGGCTGGGGCTTGCACTCTTAACAGTGTATTATTATTAAGGACACGATCCTAACTGAAAAGTTGGCTGTTCTTGCAAACCTCTAAAAACAGGCTGTTCTGCTAGGATATTAGGACTGCTATCGGTGTCACTGGAGGGACGGAGGATGTAATGAATTACCCTTCAGTAAGCGCTTACCGGAGTATGAAAACAATCAGTGGCCCTGATAACGAACCCCCTGTCCGGAGACAGTCGTGCCGGATTAGTCTGTATCACTAAATTATTATTATTATTATTATTATTATTATTATTATTATTATTATTATTATTATTATTATTATTATTATTATTATTATTTATTTATTTATTTCTTAGCAGACGCCCTTATCCAGGGCAACTTACAATCGTAAGTAAATAAATTCAATTCCCCATATTACCTGTCAGCCTTCATTAGGGCTTTTTAAACCTTAATGCCAGGCTTCTTCGTTGCAGCTCGTAAATCAGGATACAATGCCCTAACATCAGAGACTCGGGGGTCACGTGGCCTTGGCTATCTGCAAATGCACTAACATCAGAGACTCGGGGGTCACGTGGCCTTGGCTATCTGCAAATGCACTAACATCAGAGACTCGGGGGTCACGTGGCCATGGCTATCTGCAAATGCACTAACATCAGAGACTCGGGGGTCACGTGGCCTTGGCTATCTGCAAATGCACTAACATCAGAGACTCGGGGGTCACGTGGCCTTGGCTATCTGCAAATGCACTAACATCAGAGACTCGGGGGTCACGTGGCCTTGGCTATCTGCAAATGCACTAACATCAGAGACTCGGGGGTCACGTGGCCATGGCTATCTGCAAATGCACTAACATCAGGGACTCTGAGGTCACGTGGCCTTGGCTATCTGCAAATGCACTAACATCAGAGACTCGGGGGTCACGTGGCCATGGCTATCTGCAAATGCACTAACATCAGGGACTCGGGGGTCACGTGGCCTTGGCTATCTGCAAATGCACTAACATCAGGGACTCTGAGGTCACGTGGCCTTGGCTATCTGCAAATGCACTAACATCAGGGACTCTGAGGTCACGTGGCCTTGGCTATCTGCAAATGCACTAACATCAGAGACTCGGGGGTCACGTGGCCATGGCTATCTGCAAATGCACTAACATCAGGGACTCTGAGGTCACGTGGCCTTGGCTATCTGTCACACCCCAACAGTGTCCTTGTGCACAACTCTGGAGTGTTAGGGCCGTTCACACCAGGCCTTGGAACTTCTCATTGAAGGATTTAACAGATTAATACCTCAATCGAGGTTGAAGGTGTTCAATTCAGTAATTAAGGATACAGATGAAACAAATACCAGTGCTAGAATGACTCTCGCTGCACACCGCGTGTTACTAAAACGCAATAGTTTCCTGCAGAGCATTTTGAATTGACAATGTTAAGGTTTTTATAAAGACTCTCTCTGTGTCGTTTAACGGTACCTACAGTTTCACGTGTTTCATGAGTGTGGCAGGGAGGGGCGCATCACATCACAGCCAGGAATGGCTTTTATTTTTAGACACCCTGCAGGAAAGCTGTAAAGGAGTAAAGGAAAGCTGCTTCAGAGCCCTGCTGCTTGCGATAATGCTGTTGCTTCTCAGGAGACACAAACAATACTATTTTTTCATCTAGTTAGAAAAAAATCAATACTGATTGAAAAGCCCCATGCTGAGTTACTAGACCACTCTCCAGCTTTATAAAAGTTGATCTTTGCTGTTTTCCCATAATTCTAGCATGCCATGCTTTTTAATACCTCTCTGGACTTTACAATGCTTACCTACCGTATGCTTTACCATGCTTTCACTGTGCTTTGTTGCTCTTTGCTCTGCTTATACTGTGGTAACATTAATCAGGGCTCAGCTCAGGAGTTTCCATCCTAACTGCTGTCTCAGTATAGAACTGGAAGCACTCTGTTGCAGGGCTTATTAACAGGAACAGTGTACATTCCCAACTTACATTACAGAGCTTGACTTGAAATGATAAGGAAATAACACCAGGTGGCTAACACGAGTATACTTTATATCTGAATGATCACAACACATTTCTCCAGCTGTATCTGCAATCTATTGACTACAGTCAGTGTGGGGAGCTGTAATTATTCCAGGTTAATGAGAAGCAAGGTGAAAAGCAGGGAAGGTGGTGGCTCTTATTAAGAAGCTTCCTGCAGCTTCCCTGTCTGTTTCCTTGCTAGCATGTGTTCTGAAGCTCGTATCTGCCAGTAACTCCTCAGAATAAATCCTGCAGATGCACTTTTGTATTGGCAGCGTACAAATAGTTTTCTACACTTGATTGATGACGAGACAAAAGCCAATCAGCCACACAATGTGGGGAAGAAGGCGTCTTTACTGTACAAAGACTATCGGGAACACAAAGCCTCCGTTTAGAAACACCATGAGTTATCGTAGGCCTGTTCGTTTTTGTATTCCTTAGTTTTCGTATTGATTTTCTCATATTAGTATGTCTTTGGTATTGCTTGAGGGCCGCACTGCATTAGGGAGAGTTTTTAGATAAGGTTTCTACAACCTATTTGTATAGAAAGAAAATACTAACTTGTTCCACATTGACAGAATTACCTGCAGAAATAATAAGGTAAGAAAGTAAGAAATAACTACATAATCCAAGACACATTACTCTCGCATGCTGGAAATACATTGGAAAACAGCTCCGAATCAATCACCGCGCTGCAGACATGAACAATGCAGAGCTATTAGTCTTTTTAATGAAATGTATCACTCTGGAAAAGCAATGCACATACATCTTATTGAACATGATTTATGGTAAGAGTCAAAGGAAAACCGTCACACAACAACTTTATATACACAAGCAAAGAACGAGGACAGCGAAAGGAAACAGACCTAAGGCCTAAAGGTGCTTCACACACCCCACTGCAGAAATATACTGTGTGACTGTTTCACTGTCTTCCGAGTAGACAGTACTGCATTCTACAATACAATACAATACAGATTCATGTTTACATAGCACCCTTCACACCATGGGATCCCAGAGCGCTGTAAAAACAAAACAAGAGAGCTCATATGTACAGTACACTGCAGCTACAACTAAGTATATGAAAGCACATTACAAAAAGCATGTTTTCAATTTAGACTTAAAAGAATTCAATGTTTCAACCTGCCTAACGTCAACCGGAATAGAGTTCCACAAACGAGGAGCGCGACAGCAATAAGAACTGGCTCCAGCTGATTTAAGAACATTTAAAAAAAAAAGAAAAAAAAACTTGGAGATAGGATGGTCCTAATCCATGAAGGATCTTATACATTATTACAGCAACTTTAAAATACTACCGTTCAAACAAGTTACAACATGTTAACTAACATTAACAAATAGAGCGATTGGGCTTGAGCAGCCTGGTTAAAATGTTCAACGTCTCTCCTCCACGGTGCCACAATATCACAGCTAATGTTTCAGATTCGTCTTAAAACTTTTATATTAATTATGTGAACGTGTCGCAAAACACACCAAAGCACTTTGTCACTATGGGAATAAAACAGCACACAGACACCCTGCTGTGATATTGAATATGCACTACTTCCCTCTAGAGTGCTATATTGCAGAAGTGTACTTCAGTTAGAATCATTTACTATAGAAGTTACACGAGAATCTGGAATTCAAGGAATTCTTTTTATCCCCCAAAAGCATTTGGTGTACTAATGAAAGCTAAGTACAGACATGTCCAATATGTGCTTTCCAGATAACGACTCATGAATATGTAAAATATGAGTGCATTGAAGAGGACTTTAAAAGGGGAGATTTTCCATGGCAAAGACAGGCTTGGTAACCAATTCCCTCCTGCTGATTTAATAAAAGAATAAGCAGGGCTCAGCCTCAGAGGAGGGAGTTTTAATATGCTGCAGCCTGCAGGTTTCTACCCTGCTCAGACCCTGCAATACCTCTCACTGTTTTAATATGCTGCAGTCTGCAGGTTTCTACCCTGCTCAGACCCTGCAACACCTCTCACTGTTTTAATATGCTGCAGCCTGCATGTTTCTACCCTGCTCAGACCCTGCAGTACCTCTCACTGTTTTAATATGCTGCAGCCTGCATGTTTCTACCCTGCTCAGACCCTGCAATACCTCTCACTGTTTTAATATGCTGCAGTCTGCATGTTTCTACCCTGCTCAGACCCTGCAATACCTCTCACTGTTTTAATATGCTGCAGCCTGCATGTTTCTACCCTGCTCAGACCCTGCAATACCTCTCACTGTTTTAATATGCTGCAGTCTGCAGGTTTCTACCCTGCTCAGACCCTGCAATACCTCTCACTGCTTTAATATGCTGCAGCCTGCATGCTTCGATTTCCTTCATTTCTCTTGATTTTCACTTTGCTTGCAGATCCATGTCCTCTAAGAATCCTTTGCAGTTATCATTGCTGGAATGGAGGAGGCATCCCTGAACGTTCCTCGACCTATTTAGACATCAGGACTATTAATCAAAATCAAGAAATGTGCATGTAATAATGGCTCTGATATTTTCTGTTCTGAGTGTAGTCAATGTGTTTTTAATGAGCCATGGTCAGGAAGCACTGTGAGGTACATGAATGATGAAACATTGCTTTGAAGCAGGATACTTTTGAATCGTAATTTATACACGATGTCCTTGTAAGCAGCAACAATCTGGGACGTCCCTTACGTTTCAAAGTGCAGTACGTTGTAAAAAGTTAGTAACGAGGGTAATCATTCAAATAGATAAAGGCATGTCTTCCAAACATTTGTGCAATTTTGTAAGTTTTTTTTTTGTTTGTTTGTTTAGTTCAAAACCACCTTAAATAAGCTTCTAAGAGAAATCTCTCTTGCTGACAGTGTAGGCTGGCTTTCCTTCAGGCAGCGAGTCGGAATAAACTCCTGGATCATCCCCAGGCTCCCATACCAGGATTTTCTGGAGACCTTTGGCTGGCTTCAGAGCACAGCCTGAACTTGGAAAGTAATATATTCAAATATTCATTATGATTTCCGTATCCCTGAGGGCTCAGTAACTCTAGAGTAACGAGATTGTGTTAGGCAGGGCAGGTGACTGAACTCTGTAAAGTAAAATCATTTTCATTGTCACAGATACTCAAGACAGACCCGTGATTGTGAATGTAGGAAAGTCCATTTAGATTTAGGTCGTTAAGTTTTGTTTTGTTTTTCTCAACACACTAAAAGTACTTTTTTAAAAGCATGTTGGGGATTATTATTTTTTTTATACAGATAATAAGAATAACGGGATCGTCGTGGAGATGCTCTGAAGCGTTCAAGGAACACTGTAACTATGAAATATGAAATATATTGTGAGCACATATACACATCATAATACTATATATATATATATATATATATATATATATATATATATATATATATATATATATATATATTCTCATGAGAGGCAAGTGTATCAAGTTCGTGTGCAGTGACTCTGTATTTATTTGTCTCAGGTAATGGTCTCTCCTGTTTCTACTGAGTGATGTCTCATGCTCTTATTGTTATTTCCATTTCACCTGTTCAGATGCAAATCTGCAAGTGGACTTCACTGCAGCAGAGGCTTTGCAGAGCAGCTGACATTTAGGCATTTGAGTATGAAGCACAGAATGAGATGAATCTGAAAATAAAAAAAACATGGATAGTGGCATTGCTATGGGAACTTGAAGGCAGTAATTCGTGAACTACCGTATGTGTCTGATCCACTGCCAGTTATTTCATTGCTGTGCAGGTGATGGAAGGTGAATGCAAACAGACTAATCTCCAAGCAAACACATTGCCTCATCTCCAAGAAACTGCTTTCTCCATGTATCAACATCAAGCTGTGATCTAGTTTCTAGATAGGGCACGTAATAGCAACTGATGGCCTCAAGCTTTCTTGTTTTCTTCCACATGCCCACAAGTGACTGCTTGCTGCAGTTCTTCTTTTGAAGCCTAACGCATTCCCCTTCAATACTGGTAGCTTTGGTTGTGGATTGCTGCTATCGAAGCACAGCCAGGAATGCAGCTGTGTTGTGGAAGAGGAGCAGCACACCGTTACAGATCTGGTCTGTGTCAAGTTTTGCAGCCATTCCCTTATAAAGGGTTACCATAGTAAAAGCATAGCAAAGTGTAATAAAGCATGGTGAAAGCATTGCAAAGAACAGTGAGGTATGGTCAAACATCTTTAACAACTTGCAAACCAGGGTACACTAGTAGAAGCATGGGGGAAGCATGGGAAACCTGTAAACACACAGTGGTAAGCTTTTACAAGGGTTCTTAAGTAGCCATACAAAATCTATGTATGACAACGCTTGTGATCCATATTCAAAATCCATAAGCGTTTCCATTTACCTTTTATGTGTTTTGATTAACAGATTGTGCTCAGGAGGAGCGGGACTGTGTTAAGGGTGCTTGTCCATCTGGTAATTAAATTACTGGCTGCTTGACACTGTATAAAAGGCACAAGCTGCGTGAGCATGTGGGCTCTGTTTGTAAGGCGTTCTCTTTGAAACCTGTCGTCTTTTGTTTGATTGTTTGTGTTGCACACAGCCTCTCACACTGGAACATAATTAGTAATGAGGCTCCACACTGGCTTCTTATAAGTGGAAAACAAAAAAACAAGTGAAAAGCTATTCAAACATGACACCAGTTATTCAAAGGTTCTCCTCACCTTGTCATCAGACAGTGGACCATGTTGTCCACCCCTGCCCCAGTACCTCCCAGCCTCAGGACCTTACTGTACTCCCTGTAAGCTCATATCAAACCATAAGCAAAAAGCCACGTTAACACTTTACATTGTGTCTCTAATTACTGTGCATTTACATAACAGCTACTTAGTAAACACACGTGTACCTACGCATCATTACAATGTTACTATTCATAGTTTTGGAAAAGGCATTTGATCATGTTCACTACAAGGCTTCTTTTGAAGCATTTTTTTAAACTTGATCTAACTTTAATTTGTCTTCTAAAGAGAAGCGGGTATATATATATATATATACGGCCTTCAATCAATAAACCCAGTCTGGCATATAGACTTGTCTGCCAGGAGAATACACAATTCCTGCGCTGCAAACTTGTCAGGCAACTTTAAGATCAATAACTAACCCAGAACAGCTGGCAAATGAAGGACACAACACAATAAATCATTCTCCTCTCTAACCATTGACTCGAGAGAATTCAAAGACCGTTACTTTAACCTCATTGTGTCGTAGTATTCAGGGTGAAAGAAAACAGAGTCTGTGCTTTCAAATGTACCAACCCAAATCTCAGACAAACCCAGCTGTGTGAAATGTAGCAACAATGAGACATCCAGGGCAACGGTGGAGTAGCACACACCCCCCTTGTCATGTTTAACTAAAACTTAGAGCAAACTTAGGTCAAACTACTTAACACAGTGTAACGACCTCGAGAGGTGGCGGGAATCTCCGAGGACCCCCGTGAGGGACAGGTGGCGAGGACGCTGATTGGGCAGAGGGGAAAGGCTGCAGAGGTCTCCTCCAACCAGATCTGTGAAGTGAGAGGGGGTGGGCTATATAAGAGCGGCAGGAATGACGCGAGGAGGGGCAGACGACAAGCGAACTGACGAGTAAGAATAGAGAGGAAGAGAGAGAACCACCACTACCCACCGTTAATATGGCCAGCCGAGAGATGGGCCCTGACCACCGTTGTGCCATTACCCCCCCCCCGGGAACCTTATTGAAGGAAGAGGATGAGAAGTAGAGGACGGACAACCAATCGAGCAAAAGGAGCGACTGTGAGAAGGAGAAGGGAAGCCGGACAGCAGTCCGAGTGACGCACCAGAGGAGCTGCTTCAGGAGAGCAGAGTGTGTTTGTGTGCTATCTGCATTTCTAAGGGCAGAATTCGCACTGTACCAGAATATCTGGAATAACTTTACTATCTGCATTTCCAAGGGCAGAATTCGCACTGTACCAGAGTATCTGTAATGATTGAATTCCCAGGCCTCAGAGTGGCTTGCCTGCAGGTTTAATGATAGCATTGATGACCAGCACAATGTGTAATCATCATCACTCTCTGTGTGCTTAATTAATCATCTCCTCCAATCACTAGGAGAGGTGACCTATTTCTTGAACAATTCTTTGCGGCAAATTGATTAAGCGGCTTTCAGAAATATTCAGATTTCAAACAGAATAAAACCAAACCTTTGCTCCTGAGCTTATTTAGTTGACGAATGTCTGAAATGAAGTTGTTTTTCTGCTGCTTTTTTGCAGTTCCAAAACACTTACCACAGATTAAACATTTCTAGCATGAAAGTGTTCCTGTAAATATCTAGGGGTGATATTCTTCAATATAGTGAACTGCAACTTCAGAACTGCATCTATTGCTTTGTAAACACACCACTTTGCCTTCTAGTGATTTCCCTTTCAGTTTCTCAGTAAGCAGGTCTGTCTGCATGTCTCCAGGGCAGCTTAACAGCTATCATTTCCAGAAAGGGAACGCTATCCTGTAATTAGAAAGAGGCTGCCGTGTAGATTTCATTTATTTCATTTGAAATACAATTAATTACCACCTGCCTCTCCAATATCCCCAATGACCTGGAAGAACTAGTATAAACCTATTCATTGAGTCTATCAACACAGCGCTGTATGGCTTACAAATGAGCACTCAGAGCCTGCTAATATTAAGGGCTTTATTTTTTAATTTATTAACTCCAGACTTTTATGTTTCATGTGTCATTAGAATTAGTGGAGTTTGGGCATAACAGTGCAATTACAATTCGATCATCAGATAGAGTCCTGAATCAAAGGCGTGTATTAGCTCAAGGTTAGGATCCTGGATGGAGCTCTGAATCAAAGGCGTGTATTAGCTCAAGGTTAGGATCCTGGATGGAGCTCTGAATCAAAGGCGTGTATTAGCTCAAGGTTAGGATCCTGGATGGAGCTCTGAATCAAAGGCGTGTATTAGCTCAAGGTTAGGATCCTGGATGGAGCTCTGAATCAAAGGCGTGTATTAGCTCAAGGTTAGGATCCTGGATGGAGCTCTGAATCAAAGGCGTGTATTAGCTCAAGGTTAGGATCCTGGATGGAGCTCTGAATCAAAGGCGTGTATTACCTCAAGGTTAGGATCCTGGATGGAGTGCAGTGTCTTACTTCATATTGACACAGTACTTCACTCAAGAGCTCTGTAGCCTGGGATTGTATTCTGCTGGTCAAGTAATACACTGTGGAGCAAAAAACTAAAGACTGTTCTGGAGTTTATCGTGTTAAACGCAGCAGTGTGCAGCAACTGAGGCTCACGGGTGTTTGCTGCCCTCTGCTGGGGAATAATAGTCAAAGCAACAGCTTTAGCAGCAACACCATTTCCCTTCTCTCTCTGGGGAACACTGTCAAATGCGAAGCTTTTTTCTCTTGCCAGCGACGGTCCCTTAAACAAATATAATAACAGTCCAGTACAGAATTTTAAGGCTGGCTAGTTATTATCAGTGTGGCACCCCTTGTCCTGGCTTTGCGAGGGTTACGGAGAGGATATTTGCATGAATAGGAAGCACCATGTGGATTAAACCATCATGCTAGTCCTCATATTTGAATAGCTGTGTTTGTGCCAAGATCATAGCTGACTTTGTGCCTCGATCAATGCTCTGCAAAGTGACACCAATCCCTAGAAATGCATTTCAGGTGCTAGCCTCAACCAGCATGGACCAAAGTGTTTGCAGGAGATGCCACATTATCTGTGCACATTAGCATTCGTAATATGATACAGGCCACGATGCTACAGTCAGTACACAAATACAATGTGAGGTCTGTGTGTTTATAACTGCTGACTGTTACAGTGTAATAGATCAATACGTAGGAAAGTCAATAAAATACCACTGCAAGTCAAAGATATTGACATCGTTTGTCTATTGTGGATTGGCTTACCTCGTTATAAACATCTGAGGTTGTATTTACTGCATCGGCTGTTTCTTTAAGGTATTATAAAACTGTTTCACAGATAAAGTTCCAGTTAGCACTGATCAACTGTCGTTATCATATAGGATTAATATAAACTCAGTCAATGCATTTAGGTTCAATAGATATACTGCCAATAGATCTATGAATATGCCCACGTGTGTTAGAACTTTCCTGAAGAGTTCTTTAGAATGTGATCATTCAGACTGGCATTCTATTCTTGCCCAGCAGAGGGCACTGTAATATCACAGTAAGAGTACCTGCACCAGTTCTCTGTCTCTATTCCATGAAGGTCTAAATCATTTAGAAGATATGCGGTTTTTTATTTTTTTATTTCTTCATAAGGCATTGCATTTTTTAAAAGCAAACTTAGATTTGAATATGTTATATAAATGAAATTTTAAACAACCAAATACTGTTCATAATGTTGATGGCAGATAAAAGGCGTCTGCTAAATGACTCATTAATTATACAGGCAATGCACATTACTTTGACCAGACGCCTTGACCAGACTGCACCCAGCTACCTCCAGACCCTCATCTCTCCCTACACCCCCACTCGACCTCTCCGCTCCGCCTGCACTAGAAGACTAGCTCTACCTCCGCTACACTCCCCTGTCTCCAGAGCCCCCTCCTTCTCCACCCTTGCTCCGCAGTGGTGGAATGACCTTCCTACAGATGTCAGGACTGCCCAGTCCCTGACCACATTCCGGCGCCTCCTTAAGACTCACCTCTTCAAACAGCACCTGTAGAACTCCTCTGTTTATATCCTGGGACACTATCACCCTTCATTTAAATGTGCTTTATTTTGCTCTTATTTGCCCCCTTTTTTACTGCATTTAATCCTGTACTTCAGAATACTGTAATCTGCCAAGTGTTTAACCTGTAGTATTTTGTATTTAATCATATCCTGATGTAACTATCACTATTATCTGCTGTATTATTGAATTGTGGTTTGTCACACTTGAACAAAAGTTATTGTATTTCTTGCTCTTATTGTATTACTTGTATTGTAACACTTGAAATGTATTCGCTTACGATTGTAAGTCGCCCAGGATAAGGGCGTCTGCAAAGAAATAAATAATAAATAATAATAATAATAATAATACTTTGGTGTGGGATCTTGCCCTGTTATTATACCGGGTGATTAGAAAGTAAGTTTACGGCAGCAACGCACCATATCATTGATGTGGTAAACTTACTTTCTGATCACCCTGTATTTATATTTCACATTAGGAAATATTGTTTTAAAATTGAAAGAGGCATTCATTTTGCATGTGTGGCTTTCCGTCAGGAGGACAAGATGAAATGTGTTCTCTAAAAAGGACTGAGCTTAAGAAAAATATGTTCTGGTATAATTATTAGACAAAGCAGAAACTCTGCAGCTCCTCTGTATGAAGCAGCTGCCAGCTGTGTCCTTTCAAAACATCAAGTGTTAAGTTTAATATGGGTTTAGGAAAGTGATTAGCAACGCCATTGGAATGAAACAAGTTGCATTGCTGAAAGAAAACAAAGCCTAACACAGCAGCAGCTATGAGCACAGCAATAAGAGGCTGGTTTAAACACTGACGGAAAGCAGCACTAATAACAGGGCTTGCCACCACTGTAGAGAAAAGGAAAGGAAAAGAAGCATTTATTCAGTCAGGACAATCTTGTGTTAAATAACCAGCAACATGTTCATCCCGGTGAACACAAACTATTAGGCAGAGGAGCATCGGAAGAGGCTGAGAGATTCACAAGGAATCCCTGTTTGCTAAAAACTGGTGCTCTGTGTTCATCCATATGTCAAAAACTAAATAAAAAAATAAAAATATATGTAAATACATATATAATTATGGCCGCCTGCACCACCTCACACATTCTGAAAAATAAATAGTGAACTCCCTAAACAAAAAATAATCCCATAATGTGATATCCAGACCTAAGAAAGAACACAAACATAAAAATATTGCACCATCAAGAATGTCCACTTTGATGCTTTTGTGCAGTAATTTTTCAACAGTGGATTTAGAAATCTAGGCTTCTTTTCTTACTTTTTTTTTTCAAGCTGGTATTGCTGCAGCTAAAGGGAAGGCATTAGCAGACTCTATTGTCTTTTTAAGATGTTGTGTGGCTGATTTATACAGCCATCAAGCCACACATTCCCCACGAGACTTGTTGTGAAAAGGCCGTCGTGGTTTTCATGACCAGGATTTATTACGCTTAACTTGGTTAGTCTCGGCAGTCCGTGCACTAACCGGATGAGAGTGGGATGAGAGGCACTTTGAGTTTGCTCCCAAAGGAAGTGGAGATCTTTAATAAAAAGGAAAAGGGAATCTTGATCGTCATGTCTTGATTTAATTGGGAAAGGAAATGGCCGGGGTTTTACCAGTGGCTGCAAAAGCAATTTGCTTGGAAAAAAGAAAAAAACAGGAGTGTGTGGGAGTCAGGCTTTAACAGGCTTGTTCTAAACCCACAACGGAGAGAACTGGGCTGGAGAGCTTCCTCCTTGGTAATGGTAACATTTCAAAACATGTTGCATTCCTGTAATACGTTTTAACCGCTGCTATGGCTGTGACACATTATACATGTTTCTTTAAAAAAATTAAATAAAATAAACCCTTTGACAACCGTGCCTCAGATGCTACTGTAGGTGCAAACCCTTTGCTTTTAGCAACACTAGACCTCTTCTGCAAATCTACCACATCATCATTTCCACAAGCACTGGCTGTCTGCTGCAAATTACCAGTTGCCATAGGAACCACAAACCACTCATCTGGCAGTTAACTGTAGATCCTAGTCTGCGGTAGACCAAGATAGCTGCCTTTCTTAAAGAAGCTGTGTGAAATGCATGGTGTCAAATCTTAGACTCGCATGTGAGTTTCCTTCTGTTCCAGCTTTGTGTCTTATGTGATGCCAGATAAGGTCTTCATGCAGCGTCACAGTAACGTGCCTTGTGTATGACAGAGAACAGCCAATGATGTTTAATCCATCGAACAGAAGGACAGTGGGACAGGAGGGTCCTGTTCAAGAGTGTCTTGAGGGCAAGTGTTCCTCTCACAGTGGATTTAAGCTGATATGCCACAATGACAGTCATGGGTTTGTCTCTCCAGTCATCGTCTGCACTTTCAGAGTCAGACTCATTTTTGTTGAAGGTTACAGTGTGATGAATATTGCCAGGAGAAACAGCAACTCAGGACAGATCTACTTTAACTCCTATCTTGTTATTTTTTCTTTCACTGTAAATAGCATTAAAACGAATGGTGTCTGACACCACTGGTGTGACACATGGGGTTCTCTGAGTTTAACACGCTGATGTTTTGAAGGTTGGCAGACATGCCAGTGCTGCCGTGTGCTGCAAGAAAGGATGCCACACAACAGTCCTCTGAGACAGAGAATCTGAGGAGACAACCTACCATTATGGAACCACAGTAGTAGAATGGATCACAGATCAAAGTGCTTGGTCTCTTCATTATTTGAAACGTCTCGTGATGGGTATTTCAGATATCTTCATTATCTGAAACGTCTCGTGATGGGTATTTCAGATATCTTCATTATTTGAAACGTCTCGTGATGGGTATTTCAGATATCTTCATTATCTGAAACGTCTCGTGATGGGTATTTCAGATATCTTCATTATTTGAAACGTCTCGTGATGGGTATTTCAGATATCTTCATTATCTGAAACGTGTCGTGATGGGTATTTCAGATATCTTCATTATCTGAAACGTCTTGTGATGGGTTAAAAGGCAACCGAATCTGTTGATTTTATACATTTAAATTAACACATGAGTTGACTGAGTGATCATTTAATTACAAAAGCAACTGAAGCAGCATCAAGGAGTTTTTTTTATTTAAATATAGAAACAAAGTAATGATGTGTCTTTGTCCCTGTCAGCTCAAGGGGCCTGTGGTTCATTAATGTGCCTGTTTCCTATCCCCTTGCATACAATCAGCGTGCTTTCAGAATTGCAGCGTGGAGAGACCTGTGAGACAGGAGACTGCCTTGCACTGGGGCCTCCGATTCCTGTGCACTGAGGTAGAAACCCTAATTAGCTGTCAGACTACCTGAGGCTTTTAATCAGGTCCTGCAGGTCGTTCTCCTGAGATGGGAAAAGAAGCATGAAGTCACAGTGTCACCTTAGACAGACAGAGAGGAAAGTGCAGGTTTCATCAGCTCTGAGATTTCAGGGAGATTGCACAAGGGTTTATTCAGCAAGGAAACTGTAGAGCTCAGGTTCCTTACCTACTGTAACACGGCAATGTGTTTTAAATCTGAAGTGAGAAAATCAGTCAGCCCTTAAAATATAAACACACACCTGCATGCATAAAGAGGCATATCCAGCTTTTGCATTAGAAATCCTCCCCGTGGAAACGGGGCACGCTTCAGGCTGTAAAAGTGCCTGTTAGCTTTCAGTCTGTGCTCTTGTTAACCTGAGAAAGAATCAAGTATGTCTTTGGGGTCTGAAATAAAAGAAAGAAATCTCAGTAAAACTGGACGGCTGTTATTCCCTGAATGATACCTGATTTCCACACTCAGAAGACTGTGGTGTATAATCTCTTCAACGCGAACACACATCAAACACAGTGTAATCTCTCCTCGCTAATGAGGACGACCACACACCCTACTGGCATACTGTTTCAAGAGTCCACGATAACTAAAGGCTCTAGTAAAAACCTTCTCACTGAGAACCTGTTTAAATCAAATCAGGATGACTGTGCTGTACATACAGGATGTGCATTGAAACCACAAGGGTATGGTCATTGTTGGGTTGTTATTTCACAGTGTACAATGTAGTTGTTGGCACAGTAATTATGGATTGACCTTAAAAGTTCAAATGCTTTGGAAAAGCTACATTGCAGCTGAAATTGATTCAAAAGCTGACCCGTATGTATACAGCAGAAGTGGATACCTCACTATGATGAGTTACCTGGCTGACAACCATATCCATTGTGTTGTTTTAGAAAACAGAAAGTGCACAGTCAGACAGGCTCTAGACCGTGTTCAGTGAGACCGAAGCAGGACTGGCAAGGGAACTTCTTTTAGACCCAACAAGAATCAGTTCAGGAATTTCACTGAGCCAGTCATGTTGTCTTTACTTCTAACATAAATGACAGTAAATCAATGCTTTGGACGCGACTGGATTCATTAAGATCCACAAGATGGCAGTGTGCTTCTTCTGTATTATCAATGCAAGAAGTCTTTTTATTTTTCTTTCCATTCATATTGAGGATTCAATGGGAAGTTATTTCGGGACGTTATGCTCTTGGCTGTCCCACCTATAAGAACAGTGGACTGTGTTACTGCACTTCTCTTTATGTAGGAGGATATTACTAAGAACAGCATGGGACTGCGCACCCCTCGGCCATAATGAACTGGCTTCAGCGCAAATGTCAGATTTGGAAAAAAAATTTAAAAATATGATGTGACAGTTTGGGGCTGTGGTTAGTTTCATGGATTTGGGGAAGGTCACGGAGAACATATTTCGAAGCAACTTGAGGCAGAGAAGCGTACGAGAATGTGACAGGCCATATGGAGCGCATCAGGAAGACGTGGTGTGAGGATGACATCATTGCCATGCCATATGACCTGCACTCCATCACTAAAGGGGGAAAAAAATATTGAAATGTACCAGACATGGTTTTGTATTGTAGTTGTGCTTTACATCATATAGGGCAGCTCCGTTCAGGAAAACAGCTCGACGTTTTCCAGTTTCTATGTGCCAAAGGATAACCAGACTGAGCAACATGATTTTAGTAAAACGATTGGAAACAGTTTGCTTTAAGGTTTTATTATGCAATCAGAAATGCATGACTGTGTTAGAAATGATGTAATAAACAATATTAGACATGTATTAATGATGATAATAATAATAGCAGGCTATAGTAATGCAGCGCTGTAGGAACATGTGCAGTAACTAGCCATTTATAAGGAGCATCACTTTAGAACATCGCAGCTTTACACTAGTAATGTGTCATTATAATCCAGCTCAAAAGCTGTTAATAACACATTTGATAGATGTGTTTAGAAATGGATCCCTACACTGAAGTGTAATTCAACTCTATGTAGGTTATCTGAATCATGTGAACCAAACCATGGAAGCGGTTAGGAACAGAAATGTGGTTCCATATTAACACTGAGCTTGAGACAGCAGCATAGACAAGTCTGCGTTCCATGACAGCACCCTAATCATACGTCAGACCATTTTTATTTCTTTCTAAATGCTACAGTTTCCTAAACGGATGGATCTTCTGTACTTGTCTTGTATTTGATATATAAAAACCAACATGCTTGGTTCTGTTCAGAGTCGCTTTTAAGTTAGTGTTTAGACAATAACCATAACAATAGCTCTGCTAATGTGCTTATTGTCAAAGCACTCTGGAGCCAAGAGAGGTTAATGAGCTTATGTATAGCTCGGATGGAAGTCATTAAACCCAGAAAAAAAATGAAAGTACAACAATAATGAACAGAGTGTCCTGAAACTCTATATTGCAATGGAATGGAATCAAGCCAGTGTTCTGAAACTCTATATTCCAATGGAATGGAATCAAGCCAGTGTTCTGAAACCCTATATTCCAATGGAATGGAATCAAGCCAGTGTTCTGAAACCCTATATTCCAATGGAATGGAATCAAGCCAGTGTTCTGAAACCCCATATTCTAATGGAATGGAATCAAGCCAGACTGGCAAGCTTCTCTTTGGAGGCAGGGTGTGCCACCTGCTTCGGTCATTAAGGCAGATGGCTTTTTTAAAGTGATATACTGCAAGGTGTTTGGTGGATCAAGTTTGCATGCGTGTGGGTGCTTTCACTGGTACATTTTGCACGCTGCACGTCTGTACTGTGTGTTTTCACCATGTCTGGCCAAGCTTTACCATTCACTTTAACTGTAGCAGTTCTAGAAACTAAGCTTCTGTGTCTTAATCACTTCTTATATGTTATTCTTTAACATATTAAAACTACATCAAACCAGCTGTAAGGCAGCGAAAGTAATTTATAGGGGACACCTCTTAGGGCCTCTACATAATGAGTTTTGATATTCTCAAACCACTTTACAGAAAAGAGGATTTCACATTAAGCTAACAGCGATCACTGCTGGCAATAAATGGAACTAAATTCGGCAGTCTAATTTAATTAGTGACCACATAGGGGGCCCTAACCTGCAGCAACTAATGGTACCTGTCAGCCACACTCGACACTAAGCAGCACATTCAATGACCTCTGTTGAAATGGTATGGAAAAAAACAAAGAAAGAAAACAAATGCAGCTTGATTATGTTTGTGAGTCAGAATATTAGATAACTGTGAATAACTTCTCAAGATCTAACGCTTACTAAAGATGCATGGAATATTATAATAAGCTGTGAATCAATAACCCTAATGATGCTAGTTCTTAAACATTGGAAAGGGGAAAGAGACGGCATGTCTCAGAGTGGAAACATCGTACGCGCACACGGAAAGGATGCTGCAGACTGTACTTTAAAAAATCTGGGGTCCATTGCTAGGAGCCCCAACAGAACTAAAGGTTTCCTGTTTCACATCCTGGTTTTAATACTGGTCAATTTGCCACAGAACCATCATATTAATGGAGTTCTCCTACATGCCAATCTCAATACCCGAGGGCTTCATCTCCAGCCCTCTGAATCTCCTTCATGCCTCATTAGCTTCTGTGTAAAGAGATAAAAGAGAACGTTTGTATCAGGGGGTGATCTTTTCTGCAGCTCAACAAGCTCATCAAAGGACAAGATAATAAAACAAAAGTGTGGGACGAGGTGGGAGGGGCCAACAGACTTCAGGCTAAAATCCCATCTGATTTTCAGCACAGGAAGACTGAGTGTGAAAGCAACAACATGTGCTCGCTGTTAAAGGTGTCTGCCTGTAAAGATGGCTCAGTGCATTGAAGAAGGCAAGCAGGCTATTTCCTGATGTGTTATTCCTTTTGTTTTGTTCTTTTGCCATTCCTGTTCATTTTTAATCAAATATTTACTATTTTGCATTACAGATTCGGTTCACATTACCTGCAGTTCTTTTTTGGAGTACTGGGCTTGGTTATCTGAAATAAGGAAGTGACACGCTAAATGGAATCTCTCTCCCCCTCCTGGCTCTGACAGTTTCCTGGCTGGGGAAGCTTGATGGCAGGAAGTCACAAGTGGCTCCGATGTGACCTCATTGAGTTGATTTCGCACTAGCCTTGCTCTGGTGCCTCGCGCTGTAGAGGGTGCAGGAATGTAAAGCATAGTCGTTTTCTTCTTCGGAGGGTAGACCGGGACGTTATAGACAGTATACTGTACGTAATGAAGATTCAGTTTGTTGTTTAAATGCCTATTGCATCCACTGTGATAGTATTTCTTCAGCAAGTATCTCCTCAATCCCTGCCCTATGAACCACACAGGGGACTGATTATCTTTACAGGTTATTTTGTTCAAGGATTCCATCTTATGGATAGTGTGTATTAGAAACTGTCGCAGCCTCTCCAATCAGTCAAGCTGTTTGGCAGCTACAAGCAGCTACCCAAACATCAATGTATTATTTATAATGCCCTCTGTGAACAATGCTGCCGTGTGTATACAATCTATTGTAAAATCTCTGCTCTGGAAACCCACTAATCCAAACCATTTCCCTCCCACGAGACACCAGCAGCGGGGTTCATTTTACAGGCTGTGTGCTCAAGGCTAGCCTCGGATTTGATTCTTATGTTTAAAAAGCAAAAGCAATTTGCATTTTTATAACTGGTGTTTTATTTTTAATTACAATGAAAGAGCTCTGGAGTGTCTATCCTATAAAACATGTGTTAATGTGCTGGGTTATTTATGTTTAGTGCTCTCTAAACTACAGAATTGTCTAACTCTTTACAGCAGGGTAATGCATATTCATTCAAATCATTCGGTACAGTACTTGATGAGTCTCTGAAGTTCCTGATATTGTGTTTAACCCTAACACTGACCCTAACCCTAATCCTAACCCAAGTCCTAATCTTAACCCGAACCTAACCCTAACACTGACCTTAATCTTAACCCCAGTCTTAATCTTAACACTAACCCTGACCCTGAACCTAAAGCCCAAAACTTAACTGTCCTGTTGTCCTGTTGCAATTGGAAGCAATGCCCTCTGTGACTCACCTGTAGTTAACTCTGTCCCTCATAAATCTGGGATATATATATATAGATTTATTGTAAAACCTTTGGAACCTGTGAGAATAAGAATTCTTCTTTTAATAGGAGCACTTGTTTAGTTTATTTTTTATTTTTCTATGTTTGCCTAATGCATACTGAATTCCATCCTTTCTAATTCTCGTGGCAGTCTGACTGATCAGAATAGATGGCAAATACGATACAGCTCGATCCAAATGCAGATTTTCCTAATGTCTCATCAAGGCACGTTTAACAATATGGCTTTTTCCATTATGGAGCTGAGTAAATTCTTTCTTACAGCTGCTGTATCAGGGATTTGCCATGATGCTTTGGTTCTGTTCATACTAGACAGCTCCCAGCAACCTCCTCCCTGCACATTTATCAAGCTGTCAGGCTTTCTGATATATTTATTCTTTTCAGCAGTACGACCGTGTTCTTTTCTACTCTCCTGAAAACTGACTGCAGTCCAGGAAATCAGAGACCTGGCAGAATTCACACCAATCTCCTGAACTGCCTCAACTATTCCCAAAGGACATTTCACAGGCAATTTCTTAGAGAATAGACCGACGATTCAGCAAGATTGGTGGGATCTGTTGCTGTGCGGTTCAGAATGACAGATACGATGGATAAAGTGCCATTGAAGCCACCCTAATGTTTGTCTGGAAATACAACAGCAGGAAAATGTCTTTGCCTCTTAATTGCTCCATATCCAATCAGCAGGTGGACAAGTGGGCATGACAACTGGGCACTCTCAACAAGAGACCATGGCATCCCACTAACACATTTTGCAGAATAACACTTGAGTATCACTATTTACTAAACGCAGATTGGCTCTGTGCAGAACACCCAGTGTAATTACACAGTGGCAGGGAATCTGTTTCACAAATGGTTAAGGCAGCCTGGAGTCTACCACTGGAGCCCAGGAGGATTTTGCAATGCAGGAGGGAAGTAATTAAACTCTCACTTTGCCTCTAGAAAGCGCTGCCTGACATTCTAGATTCATTTGGCTCATGGGCAGTGTGTTGAATTAGCACTGGCAGGGAGCTGTCTGTCTGCCGTCCCTGGTAGGAGATGCAGCCCCCTGACACTGGCTGGGATTAAAGCACATGGCCTGTTGTGAACAGAAGCACTTCACATGCTTCCTTCAGCACCTTGATCAGAAAAAAAAACTAGAGGTGCTTCTTACTGTTCATGTAATTATCTGTAGCCTCATGTCAGGCATTTGATATTAAACATATGTTACAAGATCCAAACATATACATACAGGTGCAGGCAGTTATAGCACTAATGTGTGTCTTTAAAATATTCTGCTGAAGCATGGGTCCTGTTTTCAATTATTATGTGAATGATTAAGGTTTAGCCAGACCAAACCAAGTCTATGCAGTACAGCGCCCCTTACTGGTGGAGAGAGGATGGTACCAGCCACTGTTTCTGGTCACATGCAGACTTTGGAAAGACATGAGAGCACCTCAGTGATCAAGTCATATCTCTAGAGCTTCAGTTGTGCTGATACCAGTGTTAATCGTATACTAATTACAGAAACGCATGATCACAGTGTGTGTAGCGTTGTCTTGCATCGCGTGAGGTGACGAAAGCCTTCAGCTCCTGCTGTGGGCTGTTGCATTTCCAGCCTTAAGATGGCACTCTGGTATCGTGACTGGGAAAGGAGGGCTGATACAGCTCTTGAATGGGAGAGTCACATTTCCCAGGTCCTAATAAAGTGTGTTGCAATGCATCTGTTAATGCTTCAGAGTACCATGCAGGTATATGACTGATAGCAATGCAATGCAATGCGGGTGACTCTTAAAATACTCATCCGCATTTAGACTGTGTGTGTACGAGGCCTTTGAGACATAAAATAAGAACAGGAAGGACCTACGCTGACAAATGTCTTTGTACACACAATCACTGATCATGTGGTGGTTAAATTAAACAGTAAATAGCTTCAAATGGCATTTTAATGTTATAGTTTAGTTTTAATACCTCGTTATCATTACACATTTTCATAATTGTCCCTACAGTTGACTCTAACTCACTTTCAGCAAACTCTCCTGCTGGCTGCTGGCTGCTAAATGATTACCCTGTGAAAACAGTTTATTATCCAAGTGAATCGGATGCCTTCCACATGCCTTCCACATGTACACATCATCTCTCATGCCACAAATAGGGCTGTCTTATCCTGAAGCCAACCCCAAAGGTGCACTTCGGAGTAGTGTTGGCAACGGATGAGAAATGAAGCAAGCGGGCTGCCAAGGACAGCACAGCGATACACAGACTGGGGGTCAGGCACTGTGTTTTCCACTGTGTCTCAGAGATAACCTCTTTTGTGAGAAGTTTACTGCCATGTGTCGTACACTTTTCAACACAAGTCCAATCTCTTCCTGTCAGCAAGCTGCTGCTGCTGCTGCCGCTGACCATGCCTATTGTTTTGACACAGATCATCATTCCCTGGAAGCTCTTTCAGAACTTGACCTCTTCCAACAAACGGAATTACCTGCTCTTTCAACAGGCAAATTGAAAATCTAATCAAGTTTAATTACATTATAAAAACAAAATCCCTGATCCAGTGTGCTGCCCGGTCCCGCTTCTGCAGCTCCTGCAGGAAGATATTTCTTGAACAGGCTATGAGAAGCACTCTCGAACTGTTTGATGCCCAGCACTTTTCTTCTCTTTGCCAGTGCTTGGTTTGGATGCTGCTGCTGCTGCTGCTGACCTCAGCACTGAGGAGACCCTGGAAATGTGTTTTGCTTGTATCTATGGAGACGTCTTCCACTGACACAGGGAGGGGATGCAGTGTGTAATGATTTATAGGAAAACTGGCTTCCCCAAGTAAAGCCTCTGCAGAACCCCACACCTTAAGGATTATAGGGAACAAGCTGGTACTACTGACTAAGATAAGCAATCATGACTTCACACAATAAAGCTCACTTGGGATTTGTTTTTCCTCTGAGGAGTGCGGTGGGTTTCTCTTCTAGCTGCAATTGATATTTCTTTCGCAACATCGGTAAAGAATGGCTTTATATATAAGTGCAGCTGGGTTATATAGTAATAGGTGCAGAATTACACAGTTACTGTATATTGTTAACCAGTGACTAAGCACGTGGAGTGAAAATAAAATACAAAGCATGGACTTTACTGTGTTAATAACTGTTTCTGTATTGCTTTATATTTCCAGTACTGGAAAATAGAAGGAAGCCTGTTGTCACTGTGGTGTAATCAATAGCAGGTGGTGTTCTGGCTATTTTAAAATATTCTGTAAATTTGATATACTGTGTTTTCTTATATTCTCCACCAATACAGCTGACATTTTGAGTAATGCATTTTGACAAGAAATCTGGCTTACCTGTGCCACTGCCAGACTGGATTTGAAATGATTATCTTGCGGAGAGGAGGGGTCTACACTCTTGAGTGATACAGTCTCTACAGTAGGTCATTCCATCTCTTGAGGAGAGGAGGGGTCTACACTCTTGAGTGATACAGTCTCTACAGTAGGTCATTCCATCTCTTGAGGAGAGGAGGGGTCTACACTCTTGAGTGATACAGTCTCTACAGTAGGTCATTCCAGACAGCTATATGTTGCTCTTGTTTTGTTGTGTATTGAAGATTTTATTGCAGGTCTGCTGTCACACCCTCTTGAATTCATTGCAGATCTCATTATTATGCAGAGTTGGTGGTCCTGATAAGTTCTTGGGTGCTAGAGCATCAAAGAGATGGAGTTTGTAGCTCAGAAAGGACCAATCTTTACATTACCATGTTATTTACAGTGTAGGGATACAAATTCCAATAGTTCACATGTGGTTGTGTATTTACCATGTAATTGCTGTGTTAACTTCAGTGTAATTACAGTGTTATTAGAGTCAAAATGTTAAGCGTTACTGGTATAATCTAAATTCAAGTAGTTCACAATGTAGTTTTTTGCAATGGCAAAGGACATGTTTCACTGCATTTTAATCCCAGTAATGCCAAATGAAATAAAGTTTGAATATTTTTAAATTAAGCATGTAAGCCCTAAACCAAGTGATAACACAAGAGTATTGCATATGCACTGAGCTTTAATACACCACATGCTGCATATCCAGTAAAGCAGCTTTTCAAACATGACTATGAATCAGCTGGGTATCAAGTTAGTTTTGCTGTGGGCTGCTGGCAGTGACACGCGGTTCCAAAGCATGACACTCCTGTTAGTCTGAGTGTTTTTAGCTTGTTTTTCTCAGAGATGTCAAGGTACATTGGCAGGCCTGTCATTCACCATGAAGCCCTTGTGAAGGTTAATATTAACTGCAATTATGTTTCTTAGTAAGCTACGCAGATATGTGATGCCGTATGGAAAGCCCCCAGCTACTGTCAATCAGCAAGGCTTGACGTTAAGCTCAATTGACTGATGAGATGCTGCTCGTCACTGTGCTGCTTGCAGCTGTGCCTTACCTGCCTGGCTGGGGATCATGCCCTGGGGATGTCTACACAAATCTGCATTTAAACTTCCAGAATGACGGCTCAGGACTCAAGTACGCTTTACCAAGCCTTGGTGTATCATTGAGGGTTCTTCCATTCTGAAGCAGAAGACAAATGAAATAAATGAGATCCATTAGACATCTGCAACCCAGTATTTAGTGAATGCATGGGAATAGAAAAACCCAAAGGGTCCCTCCATTTCAACCAGTCCTGAGAGGACAGAACAGCAGGTTCCAATCAGTTTGCCTGTGTGCTGCAAACCTTTTATAGAAATAATATCAGGTGGCGCAATACCTTTTACCCAGCTCGCTTGTCATTTCAGGGCAGGTAATCCGTTGTAGCATTCAGTGGATATAATAAAGAACCTGCCATAAAACATTACAGAATTAAAGCAATGTAATTAGTTAGCTGTATGTACTTCTGCACATTTTATAACTGGATAAATGTCATCACCTGTTTCATCCCTCACTTTAGGGCTGGAAGTCAAGCAAACTTCAATTCATATCATACTCATTTTTACTCTTACTGTGAGATTCCAAGCTTTATTTGATCTCTGCTGAAGTGCAGCTGTCAGGTTTCATGCTTTCTGATTGGGAATTCTTGTCTTGATACAGATGACTAACATTCATCTCCAATTCCCCTGGTACATCAGGGAAACATTCCAAGCTATATATATATATACATATCCTGGAAATTCAGACAAATTCCTCACAGCCCTTTTTCAAGGTATTGGATCGGTAGCTTGACTGGCACTGCAAAGACACTCGGGAGATTAACACAGTCCTATTATGCGAATGAAACCCCAGCCAGCGCTTGCTGTAGATGCTCAGCCCCTACACTGCGAGAGACAGCAGGTTAGCAGGTTGTGTTGTCAGGCTGATACCCGTCACTGGCTGTCAGACCTGCCCCCTTCACTTCGTTACTCACCCCTGGTCAGTGTTTCCATGCCATCTGTGTTCCGCACTGACAAGAGGAGATATCAGAGAGCAGTAATCTCTGACAAAAGGGTGACAGATCTAAAGTATTACTTGTATTGTAACGCTTGAAATGTTTTTGCTTACGATTGTAAGTCGCCCTGGATAAGGGCGTCTGCTAAGAAATAAATAATAATAATAAAGTGTCAGCTGGAACAGACATCATAGAACAGAGGGTGCTGTGTGGCTCACAGATCGGTATGTTGGCCCAAGGCTGGGTAGTGCACTGGTTTGGAGCGCTAATGGAACACACAGGCCCTCCATTCACTAGGTCTACATGGAAAACAGGTAACAAGTATCTCTAATTACTGTGTATTCACATAGTAACTGCCTGTGTACTTTGGTTGATTGCCAGGTTTGATGGATATTTATGACTTGTTTAGTGCAATAATGAGAGATGTGTTTATTTTTGTATTGCATTGATCTCTCAGTCTTAAAAGATCATGATAAAAATAATCGAACATTAGCAATGCATTAATGACATCCTGCCTGATCTTTCTTATTTGCATCATCAAACCACATTTTCAAAGGCAGTCTGAATAATGAGCTGGTTTTTAAATCATTTTGCGGAGCCTCAATTTCCAAGCAAGTTATGCTCTTTTCTTCACACAAATATGGATATTAGATTGCACTAGAATCAATAGAATACTTCATTTAGGCTGCTTAGAGTACCAGTGCGATTAATATATCATTTACAGCTGAAATGAACGGCTGCTTTTCTTTAGTCCAGTCCCCACGATAAGTGTTTGCAGATGTTTGATGCTGTCAGATATTCATTATGCCCTGGAGTGAACAGACCCATAACTCATGCATTAGTTACTCATGCCCCCTGATTAATGTGTCATAACGTTCATGTATGTTGAAGGGAGAGGGATCATTATATCAATAGAGCTGGGAAAACAACATGAACCTCTAATATTAGTATTGATCCACCTCTTGAAATTCTCCAGTCTTCTGTCCGCCCAATTATACGTTACACAGAACATTTAATCAAGAAATCTCTAAGTGGATACTCTACACTAATTGACCATTACTATTTCCTGTATCGTAATGATGCTCTTCAATAGAGATAGATACTGAGGAAGAAAGACTTCAATTGCATCAAGACACATCTATGTTGCTGTTTTTATCATTAGCGTCACTACTTTTTATGACTGAGCGGTCAAGTGAATAAAACTGTAAACAAGTACATGTGGCAGGGCAGCAGTGTGGAGTAGTGGTTAGGGCTCTAGACTCTTGACCGGAGGGTTGTGGGTTCAATCCCCAGTGGGGGACACTGCTGTTGTACCCTTGAGCAAGGTACTTTACCTAGATTGCTCCAGTAAAAACCCAACTGTATAAATGGGTAATTGTATGTAAAATAATGTGATATCTGTATAATGTGATATCTTGTAACAATTGTAAGTCGCCCTGGATAAGGGCGTCTGCTAAGAAATAAATAATAATAATAATAACATGTGTAGTGGGGCTGTGTTATCTAGCTATGCAGTACTCAAGCCAAAGCAGTTATCAGGAGGTCAGTCAGCTGCTGTAAGTGACACCACTTATCTCTTTGAGCTCCTGTTAACTTCATCCCTGGAGGTCTTTCACAACCAGTCGCCATTAACACACCCGAGAACCAAAACTCTCGTGAAGAGATTCTATACAGATATGTACAGCACACATTTAAGTTCAACAAAAGAAATAAGAAATGACTTTCAAACCCTACTTTCCATGAGCACGGATTGACTGGATGTCCCAGCTAGGCCAGGTTCTCTCGCATTCCTCCTGAACCCCCATTGATAGCAAGCTCAGATCACATTCATTTACAAAACCGAAAGCATGGACACTATTGCTTTGCTTCTGATAGTCCTAACAATTCTTTGGAGCTTTTCTGTTACTAAAAATAATGACACGAGAATATTAAAGAACAGAGAAACCTGCTCAGCGCGGATGTGGATCCAATGTGTACGCCCACTCGTCCCTTGATTGGTCAGTGTTGTGGTGTACTTCCACCCATCCCTCTTTGGGAAAGGGTCCGAAATGAATCCGGGGCAGCTCAGATTGGCAGCCAATGTGGGTCAGCTAAATGAACATGGAAGCGCAGTATCAGGGGCAGCAGGGTTTGAAGCTGGGTTGAGTTGTGCATGGAAACAAGGTATTATTGTGTTGTGAGCTGAGCATAAGAACCCAAAGGTGAAGGAAATGTTCCTCTTATAAATCTGAATCTTTCATTACCACTTACAGGAACCATAAGGGGCTAGCTGAAATGTGCATATTCAAACTGATTCACTCATAGCTGCAGGTGCCTGTAGGTAGAATTTGTTTTCCAACCTCAGATCAGTTTGCTTTCAATTTTTAATAAGCTTTTCATATCGTCTTTGCAGATCAGTGGAGCCATCTGGACATTTCTACTGAGCTCTGTCAGTTTTTATTTTTTTCTTGCCATATGAATTTTATCACGTTTATAGGGCAAGGAAACAATAGTTTTAAAGGGGTTGTTTGGAAAAGAGAGTATAAATAAAGTATTTGTTTAATTCAAAAATAATTTAAGATATGTTTTATATATATATATATATATATATATATATATATATATATATATACTTGTGTGTGTGTGTGTGTGTATATATATATATATATATATATATATATATATATATATATATTAGTGAAAAGGAATTAATCAATAAATCATATATTTTGTAGCTTTTGACAGCCTTAATAAGTTCCAGTCTCTGTATTATTGCTGCTTGTCACAAGGCAAAACCTGGAGACAGTGCTGAACTCTCAGACACAGTTCTTTCATGGTGTGTCCACAGGTATACTCTAGGGGAAATAGATTTGCAAAAACCAATGTAATCCCAAAGCAGAAACTATCCTTTGTTTAAGTAGTTTAGCCGTGCGTGTTGAATGTAATATGTCTTGGATGTGAAATGGAAATCCAGACGTTTTGTGACATTCCACTTCAAAATGCAGACACACCCCTTGTCGGAATTTGTTTGGGACTGTTCTGAGCTCACGAAGACAGGGGCAGCGTTAATTAATATCTTCAAACGATGTTAATTATGCCCATGCATAATGCATGAATTCAAAATGTTGCAGTAATGTTTCTCCGATCTGCTTATTTGGGTATTGCTATCCTTCATGGAACACACAGCACAAAGTAAAACACACACCTGTCACAAGAAAGGGTTTCCTCCAAATCCCATTCCCTCCCTTTAATTATGCATGGGGGCCGTCTGTAGACTCTATCAAGCTGCCTCTCGCTGCTCAGTGAGCTGACTACGCAGCTTTGGCAGCCCAAGTGCTCTGAATTATTGAAATCTCTGTTAAGTTCCTGTACATATATCAATGTGATAAATGCACCAGCCTCTGTCATGTTTTCACTTTGTTGTACCCTTGCTGGGGAAACGGGAATTGATAGCAGCGTTGTTCTGCTGCTATGGCTTGGCACAGTGTCTGGAGATCTTGGGGTGGAGAATCACTGGTCAGCCTTCAGAGCTGAAGTCACCTTGCAACTCAATAGATCTCCTGGTCTCTGCCAAGCAAAGCAATGGGAGAAGGGGGAAGATTGTAAGCAGCTTTGTTCTTTTCACCCTCCTTATTTCAGAGCTTGCTGCTGATTGTAAAAAGATACTGGCCTTGGGCAAGGTTGATAGCAACAGGGGCATGTCTTTTAAAGTGCAATGGAGAGCTTTGCACCCTCCCTCGCAAAAACATTTTGAAGATCTTTCAATGATGTTAAGCAAACCAGGTCCTGTCAGGCATCATTATCTTCAGTGACCATTCCAGTGAATTACAGTGGCATTAAATTACAGTGAGGGGCACAGGGATTGGTAATGAATCACTCCAGGGTACCGTAACGGGATTTTATTGTATACCAATGGTATGTGAGAGTAGTAAATGTGCCATATCATGTTATAGATAGATGTGCCTTTTTATAACAAATATTATATTCATCAAGCACAAATCATTTCCCAAATCTCTAATAGCTCTCAGGAGTGGTGTGCATTGAATGAGCTCAGCACATTGCTATCAAGAAATAAAAACAAAGGCTATTGAAATGAGATTTAGTTTTGTTTTGGTTAAGACTGTTTGAGAGGATAAAGGAAACCATCGATGCCCTTACAGATGCTCGTTTTGGGAGCGGAGTGCAGAAGCCTCTCAGACACAACGACTCTGGTTAGAAATCCCTCCCTGAATATGTGTCAGCTGGAGTGACGTTGAAAAGGCTTCTGGGTGTCTCCGTGTTGAGTCCAGGCAGCAGGGGGCCTCCTTGACAGGAGTGCGCTTCTCCAGCTGGGCTGTCAGCCTGAAAACTCTGATGTTTTATTAGTGACGATGATTTGTTGTGCTTTGAGTGAGAAGGAGCTGTAGGAAGAGAGCCCAGCTGCAGAGCTGAAGATATCTGTACAAGAGAAGCTCTCACAACCTGTTTGAAAAAAACTTTTTGTAAACAGATAAGGTTTTATTTTTTTTGTGGAGGGATAAACTAGAAATGCCCTTAGCAGTTGTTGTTGTGTGAGCTGGGTTGACTGTTGTTTAAAAGCGAGAAAGTCAGCAAAAACAAGAGTTTAACAGACCTGTCTGTAAAGCTCGCTTTAATAGGCCTGATCCCAGGACTTAATGACATGAGCTATGAAGACAGGTTAAGAATGAAATCTCTTCAGCCGAGAAAAAAGACAAGAAAGAAGGGACTGGATTGAAGTCTTTAAACTCCTAAATGAGAATGATAAAGTTAACCCAAGACACTACTTCAAATTTAGCACAGAGACAAAAACAAGAGGACAGAACTGGAAGCGGAGTAAAAGTATGATCAGGTAGGGAGCTTTTTTCTACATGGAGTTATAAATGCATGGCAGAGCCTACCAGATAAAGTAGTCTGATCTTTTAATTTAGTTTTCCCTAGTAAGGGAGAATGGTGTACTAACAAGGGGAGAGCCTTGATGGGCCGAATGGCCTTTTCTCGTTGGTGTAAGTGATGGAGTGGACATTCACCTTTGTGAATCTTAAACATATAAGATTTTGATTGTTTTTCTTTATTAAAACTACATTATAAGCATTAAATAAAGCATTTAAACAATGAGCTTATTCAGGAAAATGGCCCTTTTGCAAGTTCCCTGTAAAAACAGTTGCAGAGGGGGTATCTTTGAAGACAAGCAGGTTTACTGGAAACGTATATTGAAAACAGTGCTCACCAGCACCCGGGGAGGAAAAAAACAAGTGCATTGATTTCTCAAGGACGCATCAGTGTGGCTCTCATCATCCAGTTTTCATTCCATTCCATTTGCTTTCCAGCTCCTTGCAGAAATGAAGATTGGACTCAGCAGCTGCAGGAAGGAAGGTTCACTCTTGAACTGGGAAGGGATGAGGATCCTCTCCGGCTGCTTGATAAGCATGCGATGGATTCAAATCAGAACTGAAGCGCAGCGGCATGTTGTTCCACAGTTCAGTCATCCTTCATAGTGTATCTCCTCCTTAAAGGATATGCCGCTTTCAATTCCACTTCTATGGGTCCTGTAGTCCTCCTTTGCCTTCTGCATGTCTCTTGTTCTTTACTGCCGTCTCTGCCTTGCTTTGGGAATGCTTCGAGAGTCCATGTTGTTTGGCCATTTGTCTGTGCTTCCTGAGTCTGTATAAATAGCCTAATGGTTATTGGGTTGCAGTCTCTTCTAAAAACCTGTACTCTTTAATCTTGAAGCCCCGGAGCAATGTGCACCCTCTCCAAATTATAACGTGATTCAGTCACTGATTACATCCTGACTCAGATAATTATTGGCAGCTGCAACATCAAATCTTCTATTAAACTCCTGTAATGAGAACATCCTTCATCATCAGAACTGGAAGACCTGTTTGTGTGCGCCTCGAGCAGTGTGGATAAAAGGAGTTTCATTGTAATCATTTCACAGCTTCCATCGATTCTGTGCAGAGCCAGACTACCTTTGCACAAATACAGATCTACATAGAAATGTGTCGGTCTCCCGTTGGGGTAGCATTGTACTGCTCAGTGCCTAAGATTATACAGGACTCAATGCTATCACGCACACAGCCAGAAGTCATTCATTGCAGATTCTTTAATCACAATATTGTATTGAATGTTTCTAAAAATGGCACACTGACACCTTTCAGCTACCTCAGCCTACCTGTAATAAGTGTTATTAATGAGAATCTAACAATGACTGACGACATTCATGTCGGTGTGTACACTTTCTTTATTTCTCAAATAGCTTTTTGATGCCTTAAATCAATTTGAACATGGGGGGTGTGCTAAATGAATTTTTTATGTAAATGCAATTAAACTGGAAAGCCAATCCTGTGTATGGTTCCATAGGACTGTTTTCAAAGCTGGGCAGTGAGCCAAATGAGTTCATTAGGAACTGGGGCATCATCAGTAGCTGTGTCTTTGTTTATCAAGACTTAGTGTTACCGGTTCATTGATGTATAGGTTCTATATAGTGCTGAAAGCTATGCTGTAACTTCTCCTTCTCTGTCCCATCAGAAAACTTCAAACTCTTGTGCACTGTTCTATATGTTTGCTCTAACTTTGTATTTATCACCAGAAAACATAATGACAACCTAGTAGACTATTGCTGACAAGAATCTGATTGAGAAAGACCATTAACAATTCTTGTTATGGTCACACTTTCCATGAAGTGTCTCCAATTACTGTGTATTTATATAGTGGTTACTTAGTAAATACATGTGTACTGACACATAGTTACAATGTTGGTATGCATAGTTACAATGTACTATGCATGTGCATCTGTAACTCTTTTTGCACAATATATGTCAGTATGCAATTGTATCAGAATAGAGTCAAGGTTATAGTGTGCAAAAAATACACATTAAGTACACTGTAACTATGCCTATTAACATTGTAATGATGTGTCAGTAACTCCTATGTAAAGACACAGTAATTAGAGACACTTCATGTAAAGTGGTACCGATTTCATTCAGGTCTCCAACCAGGGATCCTACAGACCAATATGCCAAATGAATGCATGATAACCAGCTTCATTACAGAGATTAGAAATTATACTGCGTTTTGCTCAGATGAGGTATTGTCTTTAAATTGGCCCAGCTGTTAATACTTACATACCTCAATTAAAAGCATAACTTTGTGTTTGCAGAAGCCTAACGCTTTAAGAGAGCTCATGTTAACATAAATAACATAAAAGGGACCTTTTTAAATAAATATACTTTTAAAAACAAACCGCTTAAATCAAAGTAACGGAAGGGCAGTCTCCTAGGGAATTGTCCATCAAACACATAGACACACTGAGACACACACACGCACACTGAGACATACACACACTGAGACACGCACACACACACACACACACACACACATATACACTGAGACCCACACACACACACACACACGCACACGCTCGCACACTCACACACACACACATTCACTGATGCAATTAAACCCTCCACATGCGAGATGTGCTGAAGGGTGCCTATTCAAACACCAGCTGTGAAATGTATCCCTGCAATCTGAGCTGGGCTTGAGGAGAGTGGCTAATCCTTTGGTTCTTAGTTATTCATGATATAAAGGCTTATTAATTGTCCCAGTGAGGTTTCCGAGGAATCCCTTTTTTCCAATAAACCTTATTCAATTAGGTTTGAATTAGGAACCTTAGTGTTGATTGCGCACCAGCAAAACAGCAGTAATGATTTCCTTTTTTTTTCTTTTCATTCAGTTGTCAAATCACGTGGCATGTTGCAAGATGATCATTCAATCCTTACAAAAAGTATGCCGTGTGTTTTTTAGTTCATGAACCATTGACATTAACATTTCTATAACATTTTTATTTAAGCAACTATAAATGCAATTTGGTAAGATGCTGCCTGTGAATGAAATGACTTTATCTTCACCCCCAATGCCGTCTTCATTTTGAAGTCTTCTTTTTCCTAAATTGAAGGCACTGTTATTACTCTTCTCCCCTGAGAGTAAGAGCCTGAGGGATCTGTGATACTCCCCAATGGAATTAGATGTGAGAGCAGCAATAACAGGCACCAGTGTGAAAACGATTGATCCAGCTGCTCGCTTCCTTCTTTCTAATTGCTCATAAAAGGTGTAATTATCCGGGTCAGTGTTATTGTATTAAACACAGCGTGGCGTTTTAATTTGTATTATTAAAGTCCAATTTCTCTTCTTGATGTGCTGCCAGGTCAGCTGTATTGTTATTTTATATATAAATATATAGAGAGAGGGAGAGAAATATAGGGTTCACTTTCATTTAGCAGTGAATCATTTGCTGAGTGATATACCACTACACCCTTCATTGATCTGCTATTTGCAACATGCATGTAGCTTTGAATAACTTTAAGGTTCTTCCTTAACAAACAGATCCTGTAAACCAGGCAGCCAAGCACTCAATGAGAAAAGACAGCGAGAGAGATGCAATCCGAGTACAGCTAGGTGTCCCTGCTAAAGCAGCTATTGTAGAGATGGGGATTTAGGTTTCCAGAGGCAGTGAATCTTTCAATGCCTCGAAGGATAGCTAAATGTCATCTTTCGTTTCTTTCACGATTATCTGAACAGTCTTCTGTTATTAAAAGGCCAGCCTTGTCTGTCAATCACTCATTCTTTGTCTTTGCTTTTTTCTTTTTTTTTGAAATCTCCTTGTTCTGTTGTTTATTTTGGTCTCAGAATAGGAAACGCACACAATTGCAGTAAAGCCCTTGGCTATCAAACGAATAACTCCTGCAGAATGGTGTGGGTGTTCTGTGTGTGTTTTTTATATAATAACATTTTCCGTATACAGTTTTGAAGTTTGCAGCCACAATTCAGTATTGACATTTCAGTATTATTTTCTTCTTCTTGCTCTCCGATAAATGACTGTGAAATGTATTTTTTGGAATTTATTCCAATTTATTTAAATAAATGTGCGCATTAAAAAGCTGGAAAAAAACGACTGAAGAGAGGTATGATCTGAGGTAGGACTGGATGAGTATAGATATGATTACAGACAAAACCCTTTTAAAACGTTTAACAATTTAATATGAATATATTTTTGCAAAGTCCAATTTGTTAAATGTGGCTGGACATTAAACTTAATTTTCCCTATAAGATTAATTATTACATATTAATGCATGAAAGTATTACAGACACCAGATGAAGAACCACGGGATGGGACAACTTGATGACAACTTGTATTATTTAAAAATGATGTTAAAAATACCTCTTAAATGCATGTGCTCTTACCTCGTTTTGATGTGATATTGACATTTGATCTGAAAAGGAAATCAAATAGTTTATAGTACTCAGCTGTGCGTAGGTATAGAAATATTGTTTAAACTTGTAAAGATGATGATTAGCTAACCCAAATAACACATTTCTGTCTTTCAAGAATGCTTTTGAAAGCTTATGAGGGAGTTGTAATGGAAAGTAGTAGTTTGGTCAGTTAGTTGTTTCACTTTGAAGCTATTTGAATGTATGCATGTTTGTTTTCTTGTTGTGGCTGCTGCTGTTTTTTCTCTCTATTAACTGAATGAGATGCTATTTGTGTTCATGCTTCTCCTTCCCAATTGGTTATTTATGGTATTATGATAGGAAAGAATCATTCTCAAGACAGAAGATGCTTGGTCTGCTCTGGCTGTCTTGCCTGTTTCTCTCCTGGATTAATATAGATCCTATTTCCGCAGTGTTGTCACACATGTCCTCTCTTCTCAAAGTCATTTGCTGTGCCTGTACCATTCCCGGGCAGTCAATCAGTGGCTTCCCTAAATAAAACCGTATTCTTCCTGTTCATTCTGCCTGGCACTTGCCTTGTAGTGTGTAGTTTGTGTCTCTTACGTACCTCTCAGAGACACAGCCTTATTCACTATGAGACCACATGAGATAATAAAAGGGATTGAGTGCCCTGTGTATCAATGTTTGACTGTGGTATTACTCCTAGTGATGCAACTAGATTGCAGAGGTGGCATAAATTAGGTGTTAACAGGTGACAATTAGCTCTAATAAGGCCTTGGGTGATTCTGCAACACCAGGGGTACACAGCTGAGTGAATTCACTCAGTAATGGCATTTTGCAAGTTAAGCTTCAGTCTCCTTGAAACATAACATGTTTTTGTTTGCCTAAATTAAATTCCGTTGTTGAAGGAAATTGACTTTAATTAGTTTCACAAATTATTCAAGGAGAGATATATCTGAATTTTGACAAATAGGCCCCTGATCAATAAAGATGAATTCTCGAGTGGGTCCCGGAGTGTTAGGGTGGTAAAATTGAAAGGGGCTGTTTCTCCTCCCCTATGAGCTCCCACTAGACACCTGCGGGGGCAGGTAGTTTGCCGACATCTGCTGTCAAGCTCCTGGGTGTAAAGAGGCAATGGCATTAATTCCCCAAGCCAAAAGACGTGGGTCTTTCATTTTGCCTTTCTGGTTTGTAAGGACAGACACACCTCAGCGTGTCTGGTTGCAGATTGCATTAACAGCAGCAGAATATCTCAATTGGATTCCCGGGACTGGAGTGCCAGCCTGTTTCTTTAAATTACACTCACTTCCTATCTTTTTTGTCTGCTGCAGACGAAAGATCAGAGAGCTATGGCTGTATAATCTTGTTTGGTTTTCTTCCCGTTGTATTGTGAAAAATGAAAGAGGTCTGGGAGGCATATTTTCTGAGCTGCTCCTAAGCTTGTTATTACCTAACAGACTTACAAAGTGATTTCTATTGATTTCCTGCCAAGCTCCCGTGCCTCCCGTGGCTCCGTGCCCAGCCTCCAGTTCATCCCGGACTCAGTTTAAAGGTCAAGTCATGCTGTTTTAAATAAAGCCGTTTAGTCCGCCCAAGAGCAAGGGTCAAGGGCTTGTTATTGAAACATCTTTCATAGTTGCGTTGCTTCCTTTTTTAACTGGAATCAAATTTGCAGAATTGAAGTAAAGCAGAGTTACTGTAGCAAGCTCAAGATAGCGTTCACATTGATCTCCCCAAAGACCCTTTGGTTGATCTACCCTTAATTATACATGGTGTCCGTCGTTACTCCAGCAGGACATCTAGGAAATCAAAGAGAAACAGGCAGTTCAGTCTGAACCGCTATGTCCTGCAAATACCCTCGACAGGCTATTAAAAATGGCCCTGTTAGTTCACCATTTCAAAGACTGATGCTGTCGATGTCTTGTTTCTCTAGTGCTGGGTAAAAACACCAGTTCTTTCACTCATTGTTTGAAAGTTAGCATTGGTCACAGAGGCACTTTCTAAAGTGTATTGAACTGTTATAACACGGCAATAGTACAGTAACGGCACATGCAGTTAAGTAGTTACTATTAAACTGCTTATTTAGATAGATGGAACATGTTGCTAGTTGCTAGCCCTTTGTAACTACATTGTATTAACAATGTAATTACTATGTAATGACTCATGAACCATTGTTATTACAGTGTAGATAGACACTTTAAGTGTTTCCTGACTTAAATGTCCTGTTCCTCTGTATCTCTTTTATCATATAGTTTAGTGATAATTTTACATCATTTAAAAAAGGGATATTTTCTGATTGTAATAATTTTATTATAAAACGAGTAACAACATTAACAAGCACACTGAAAAAAACAGTAAAGAATGCATGAAATAAAAAATTCCTCTTTTACTGTTCCGCTGTTCAGCATGTAATATTCATATTTGTAGCCAGGCCTTTTTGCTACCCTCTTTTCAGATGAAAGCAACGCAGCAACCCTGATGTGGAGAACCACAAGCAGCAGAGCTCACCTCCTCTTGCATTATTTCACACACCCAGCAGCATGCACTGTCTCTTCCACAGGAGATTGGCTCACCTCCTCTTGCATTATTTCACACACCCAGCAGCATGCACTGTCTCTTCCACAGGAGATTGGCTCACCTCCTCTTGCATTATTTCACACACCCAGCAGCATGCACGGTCTCCTCCACAGGAGATTGGCTCACCTCCTCTTGCATTATTTCACACACCCAGCAGCATGCACTGTCTCTTCCACAGGAGATTGGCTCACCTCCTCTTGCATTATTTCACACACCCAGCAGCATGCACGGTCTCCTCCACAGGAGATTGGCTCACCTCCTCTTGCATTATTTCACACACCCAGCAGCATGCATGGTCTCTTCCACAGGAGATTGCACTGTTTGTTTATCCTTTAACTAACTCCAGGGTGAAGATGACATGCTGACTCACTTCCCCGCAGAGAGGACACCTGTTTAGATGTTTTGATTTTCCTCAGGGTGATTTGCAGTACTGCTTCTTTAATTGAGGGACACAGACAAGCTTTGCCCTATCGATCTGTCTGCACACTTTATTGTGAAACTCTTCTGTAATCTTGAAAGTGTTGGACATTGAGCCTCTGCGATAATATTAATGATTCATCTGGCTGGCATTGCCTCTGCAGCCACTGATCAGGCACTGCTGTCGTTCAGCTGCCAATCACAGGTTGAAGCTGCAGCGAGCAGCGTTTTACCGCACATGCTGGCAATGTGAGTAATTTGATGTTCACATAACTGTGACTGCAAATTAAAAACAAGTTGTAGAATACAAATTCTAAGATGACGGTGAAAGAATTAAAGAGCCACTTTGGTTGCTGAGGAATTTAGAACTGCAATTTAAAGTCCATTACACTTTGCTTGTTTACCTCTGAAATTGCCCGTTGTGTTATAAGCATGCCCTTAAGTGTTCAGTGAAAAGACATTACTGTCCTGTAGATGAAAAGCAGAGCATATTGTATTTATATTTGTGTTGATTTAAGGAGGAGCAGTAGTGACAATACAGATGAATGAGGGAAGCCTGCGTGTTGGTGACAGGTTCAGTCAGAGGGAAATGTCATGCTGATTTTACACAGGTGAGCTGGGACATGAACTTAGTGAATCTGTTGATTCTAGGCCTAGAGCAGGAAATGTCTACTCGTGTATCATTGGTCGCCGTGGTGACAGTGGTTAGACACTTCTAGAACAGCAGCTCTCTGCTTTTTTTTTTTTTTTTTCACTGGCTGTCTTTTGCACATCTGTTTAAAATTGAAAATCTTAAAATGTAATCATGCTGTCATCGGGAGAAATCGCTTGTCACCAAGATGGTGTTATGTTGTCAAATAAAGAATGTACACACGTGCCCCTGATCAGCAACCCCACCCACAAACCCTTTCTCATACTGACACTGTCAAAACATGAAAAGAGCAGGTGAGAGGAGGTCTATCAATTTCAGTCCGTGACCTTGGGTTAGAGGCAGTTTAAATACTTGAAACCATCTGAACATCATTTAAAACAATTCACTAACACTTTCCATGTTGTCTGCAATTACTATGTATTTACATAGTGGTTACTTAGTAATTAGAATGTAATTATGCAGAGTTACAATGTACTCAATGTGTAAATCTATTTGCATGATATAACTCTAAACCTAACTCTAAACTTAACCCTACCCCTTTCCTGGTACAATTGAGACGCTTAATAAAGACATATTAAGATACCTGACTCCAGTGACGATATCCATACTGTCCCAGAGCCGATCCAAGGGGTTCTCAACACTGCTGATGGGATTGCACAGCCCTCAGGATCAAATCAATAATCCAGGGGGTTCTCAACACTGCTGATGGGATTGCACAGCCCTCAGGATCAAATCAATAATCCAGGGGGTTCTCAACGCTGCTGATGGGATTGCACAGCCCTCAGGATCAGCATTGCCTCTTATCTCTCCTCTGTACCCTAACCCTGTGCTGCATTGCCTCTTATCTCTCCTCTGTATGCTAACCCTGTGCTGCATTGCCTCTTATCTCTCCTCTGTATGCTAACCCTGTTCTGCATTACCTCTTATCTCACCTCTGTATGCTAACCCTGTGCTAAAGAAAATGGCGCATGAATTAAAAAAATCTACAGCATACTGTATGGAAATCAAAATTTAAGGGAATAGCCAGTTGCCAAACCTGCCTGGCAACAGACACGTCAAGATTAAGTCTAATTATGAGTGATAGAGGCTAGCTGCAAGCTTGCATCATGTAGCCAATACAAATGCAGTAAAACTTGACAGACAGGGTGATTGCAGGTGGAAAACACAGAATCCCACCCATTTTGAGGCTACACTAGCCAATAGCAATACAGTAGACCTTGGAAAGCATGACGTAAGACCCAGCGATGAAACACAGAGACCCTGTGGACTGATCCTCCCGCTCCCTGCAGTGTCTGATCAGACCCAGCGATGAGACACAGAGACCCTGTGGACTGATCCTTCCGCTCCCTGCTGTGTCTGATCAGACCCAGCGATGAGACACAGAGACCCTGTGGACTGATCCTTCCGCTCCCTGCTGTGTCTGATCAGACCCAGCGATGAGACACAGAGACCCTGTGGACTGATCCTCCCGCTCCCTGCCGTGTCTGATCAGACCCAGTGATGAGACACAGAGACCCTGTGGACTGGCCCTCCCGCAAACTGGACTTGATGCTTTTGGATGTCAAAACATGTTGATATGGTTGGTTGTGCATGAATTGCCCTGTAAATAAAATACATGCGTATTTACAAGCAGCTGTAACTTTTGTAACGCTGTACAGTACACATCCTGAGTGCTCTGCAGTCTTTCAGCATCTTCTGTTTTTACTAACACTGTTTTATTGGCAAGAGTACCAGCCAGCATTCCATTCAGCACTCCAGGGGTGGCCCTGTGGTTCTGACTAGCAAACCTTGCTATAAACTCAATAGAGTAGTCCTGTAGCAGAGGCCTGATTGTGTCATTTCTTGGGTACGGGCGTCTTTATAAACAGTGAGTTGCACAGCACATGACAGAAGGGTCAGTGCATGCAAATATTTGGTTTGCTTTTCTACAATAGCTAAACACCAGAGAATTGGGTTATTTCCAGCTGGATATACTTGGCAGATGGGGCTGTGTCGTTTCTCTGTGGAACCTGCCAAAAACACAGGCATATATGTCATCACTCGATTGCTTTGCCTAACACACAACAAAGGAGGCCACTTAGAAACTCGATGCAAGGATTATTGTACAGAGCCAGACAAATGCACTGCTGATTCTGAAATATTAGCTTTTCTTAAAACACATGCGGGTGGATGCATGCTTACAAAACACAATGACAAGATTGATATGGTTTGTTTTGTTTTTTAATCTATGTGCACATTCTAGAAAAGATTACTTGCTAAACTGTTTCTTGTTGTCATGCGTAGTTTTTTTTAAAATTATTATTATCGTGGGATGATATTAACACCAATGCCCTTTTTAGATGTTATTATTTATAAAATAACTTAAGACAAGAAATAAAAAGAGCAGCTGTTAAGTACCGGGTTCATTAAAAAGAGCCTCCAGACTGTAAAAACAATACTGCTCTGTGGATCAGCTTACAAGATTCATCCTGAAGCCATTCCAGCCGTGGATCCTGAAGCAAGAGCTGATGAGATATCTGTTGCAATCGAGCAGCAGGTACTGCACATAACATCTCTGCTGGCACTAAGACAAAACACTCAGACTGGGTAAAAGCATGCAGTAATGCATCACCACACACAAACCCTGTGCAATTTACCCTAATTGCTAAGCAGTTAACAGCAGCATGAGTCATTCTTACTAGCAATTTAGCGTTCCGACAACACAGAAGTCTTTGCAGTAACAGGCCTACGACGACAAATATTGTATGTGCCGGTTGCGTAATAAAATAATGTAGGAACTTCTGAGAAAGGAGTTTCTGTTTTAAAACTGGTCTGGTTTTGCTGTCTTTCACAAGATGACCCACTTGTTTAGATTCAGAAATACCCTATTAAAACTACAGGATAACTCGTGTACTTATATACTGCATTGCATCTCAAACGAGTAGTGAAACTAGCAGTGCTAAACTGAGGACCCTTTTTAAATTGCTAAGACGGCATCAGAAATGTATTTCCGTGAACTCAAAAGTCAGCCCTTTATTAACATGTGGGGCATCCAGTTAGCTAAATATGGAAAGATACTCAGACAAGAACAACTCCCAGAGTGTCTGCAGTGCTGACAGTCATATACCACAGGAGACAAGCAGACCAGAAGCAACAACAACAACAACACACACACACAATCATGCTCTTTCACATTGGGCAGCACACCAGACATCTTAGCATTCCCTGTAATGCTTGGACTAAAGTTCACTGCACCCGAACGCTAAGAGAAACGTTTAGACTTGTGCTTGCTTTCACAGAAGATTGAGAGCAGCCACAGACCAGTGTTTAAAGAGGGACTGCAGTCGGTGCGAACCAGCAGGACAGCTGCAGAGCTAGAACATCTGGAACAAACCCAGAACACCTGACAGATGTATAGAGAGCCAACTTCCCAACCTTTCACTATGTTTCACATACCTTTATCAGGAGGGGGGATTTCTAGGGTTTTGATGCCATGGGAACCACACTCACTATATATATATATATATATATATATATATATATATATATATATATATACATATATATATATATATATATATATATATATATATATATATATACTGCATTAAATGTGAAGTGAGTTAATAATAATAATAATGATAATAATAATAATAACTGTAAAAGTGCAGTATGAGGTCTGATACGGTGTAAATGGCTCATATAAAACTCTGTTATGAGCGTAGTAGGAAATCATCTTGTGTTTTTGTCCAAGCTATATTTAAAACAACCCCCGTTAGCAAACATCCCCCAACATGAATCAAACACAGAAATGGAAAGTGTGCCCTCCTCTGCAGCAGACAGTGCGGTGCTTCTTCTTGTGCTCTGCAGATATTGTAAGTCATCTCAGCCAGTAGGGCTTCCTGGAATGAGATGGTTGGTTGTGTGGGTGGCGGTTAAAACCAAAAACACAAACAGGAAGTGAAGCAGCCATTTGTTTCACACAGCGGTGGGGAAGCATTGAATTTGATCTGTTACCCAGATACAGTTTGGGGAGATCTGATCTCATCTGGCCCAATACAATAGGCTGTCTGTTTAGGTTACAATAAAAGCATGTGCTCTTTACTGTGTGTTCTTTTAGTCTTCGGAGTCTCTCGCTATGTTACCGTCTCATTTGCATATGAAGTCTTGGTGTATCACTACCTCAAGAGTGTCTAAGCTGGCGAGAATGTTCTTAAACCGTATTCCAAACCCGCACCGTCTCAGTCAAACCACTTTGATATGGCACTGCTGCCTTTGGAAACGAAGGGGGTTGGTTTCATACAGCTTTTAACTCAGGACCACAGTCAGATGCAAACAAGTCATTACTGGCAAAAACCAAGCTAAAAGATAGCGATGTGTACTGTGGCCAGGTTAGTCAATGACAGAGTTTATCATTTATAAATCTCTGTAGATAAAAGGTGTTTGCAAAAACAATGACATTGCTGATTCAAAGGTGAATCAGAACACTAAGTTTCAAGATAACTTACAGGAAGCTAAAAGGCATCGATCACAAGCATGGTATGAAATAAATCATACTCTAGCCTTTCCATTCAGTGACAGCGGGCCCTCTACGCATTTGGTAATGTGTCAGTTCTGACAGCTGTCTAAACCAAACATGTTGTCAGCAGTTGCTATAACAAGTGGATACTGTGTACACTGTTAGAAAATGAAAATAAATCTACCTGTAAAGTAAATTCAGACTGGAAAGCAAAGCAAGGGAGGGTTCAATGTAATAGGCCCATCTTTACAAAGAAGTATCAAAGGATGATTAAAAATATATATATATATATTCTAGCAATGCTCCAGAAATTCTGTAGATGCACCTTAAAAAATTTTTTTTTAGAAATTTGATTCTTCTGGAGAAAAAAAACCCCATTAATAACCATGTGACTAATAGGCTTTGTTCCTTCCTATATACAGTTTTCATGTAAACAGTATTCATATCTGTTTCAGATATCAAGGCTCATTGGCATAAAGGAGAAAAACCCTTAGCCTGCCGGTGTTTTCCATAGCTGAGCACTCTGGTTTTGTAAACATTTCTATAATAATCTTTGCTTCAGGAATTTCCCCCTTCTGAGGCACATTTGAGGACAGCTCTTGCATGCTCTCTGTTTTACAATGGGCAGGGCGGGGCAGGGCTAATTTAAATAACTGTGATTGCCTCGTCTTTTGTAATTAATCTCAGGAAAGCTTAAGGGTCTTAACAGCTTTGAGGAACTAGAGCTGAGGGCTCACTAATTCAAAGCAGCCATGTTTAATGAACACACTTTAGCGTTTTTTCTTTTTTTTTTTTTTTTCTTGTCCTAGCTTTGATTCTGATATGTGGTGAAGGGTTTTGCTTCCGCCAGCTGTCAAATCTCGTCTGGACTTGCACAGAACAAAGTCGCCACACTGCTTACTTAACCGTTTCACACGAGGACTGAAAGCATCAATTGCCATGCGATTTGCAGAGGGGGGATTATCACAGAATGAGTTTTGCCCTGGTATGTCATTTAACAGTCAATTGGAAACAGTGTTAAACCTTAAACCTGACAACTTGTCATTAGCGCTGCCCCTGTGTGTGGGCTGTAAACTAGCTTGTTAAATCGCTGCCATTTGCATGACGTCAAGGTGTGTGTCAGCTCCAGGATGGCTGAACATTGTACACTAACACATGCGTCTCCCAGATCTGGAAAAGTCCTGGGAGAGCCATCCTCCGTTTATTGCAGCAATTGACTGACAGTGTTGGTTTCATTCTGATTGGAAGCCTTCTATTCTTCCCAAAAGCAAAACAGGTGTTCCAATATGAAACACCTGAAAAGCCCAAGCCCAAGCCTCTGCAAATGAAATCTCGATCTCTTGTATAGTCTGGTGCAATAATGAAATGTACGATATCATAAAGATATAGTCTGGGGGGGGGGGGGGGGGGGGGGTTAGTGCAGTTACAACAACACAAAAGCAAAGAATAATCAGCCTGTCTTTAATATCATTCCAGAGTTTTCTTCTTCTCATAACCCATCTGATGTACTTTCACATGTACTCTTACTGGGAAAGGCGTTGGAAGTGAAAGACTGGCAGCAGCAGAGTTATAAAAGCAGATTTATTGCTCTGAGGCCTCTGCAGAGTATCAGATGAGCAATCAAGTGATTTTCAAAAAGTGTACATTACACTGTTTACTTGAGGAAAGCCTTCGAAGACCAGGAATTTTAAACAGCTGAGGATATTTGAACCGAGGAACTAGGTGGAATGAAAGAACATCTTCCAAGCACACCTAATGGAAATGCATTTGTGGATTTTACCTGGAGGGAAGGCTTGTGTGTCCAAAGGGAGAGTCCTTCATGTTTGAGAGCTGAGGTGCTGGAGGGCAAGATAACAATTCCACTGCTGCAGGGAGAACCCAGCTACCCATAAGAGGAGGCCATGTGGCCCATCGATCCCTTGTGAATGTCTACCACTGTAATTGTGCATTGTAATTGTACATTGTAATTGTGCAGTATTGCCACGCTTTTCCAATTTTACAATGCATTTACCATAGTTTACCATGGTTTGCCATGTTTTTTTAAAAAAAAACTTTACCACAACTCTCTGTGCTTTATCATGCTTACCTATGCTTTACCATGCTTGCTCTGTGCTTTGTTAGACTTTGCTGTGCTTTTACTATGGTAACTTTTGTAAGGGTTGCAGTTGAATAAAAAGAGTAAAAGGATCATAATTACAGAAATGTTTGATTACAGCATTCTTTTTTGGCCCTACTAAATAAATAGAGTAATTCTTTATCATTACAGTGCAGTGGAAAATAGGGCCCTGGTGTAGGCTTGGTTTTAATTAATTTTAACTAACTTATAAAAATAGAAATCTGTTGCTTAGCTGCTTTCAAACAACAGGCGGTAATTCTGAAGTTCATTCTTTGTAAGTATGTCCCCTGGTTTGGTTTTGCAAATCGGTTCTGTGTTGTTGTAATCATGCTTTTAAAATGGTTAGCAAGTGACCTTGAAATTGTACAATGCATCGTTGACACTGCATTTGTGTATTTTGCCATGCTTTTCCCAAGCTGTGCTGCTGTACGTTTTAATTTAGTGCTTTGCTATGGTACCATGAAGTGGCAAGCCCAGGCTTTGTGTTGAGCCCTCTTAAACCCCAAGCCTGTTCAGATTTCTCACTGCATGCTGTCAGAGGGATAGTGCAGTACAGTACATCTCTTCAAGGATGGGCTCCCTGTGCACACTGTCTGCACTGCTGCCAGCTCCAGTGAGCTCTAGGGAAACAGTTTGCCTCTGCCTGGCAACACTTATTTTAAAGATGAAAGACGGGGAGGGGGTGGGGTTCTGTTTCCATAGTAACAGTTATATGGTATACAGCAGATGAACCTGTGGCCCTAAGGGTTGAGGGAAATTTGTTATCTGTTTAGCCAGTACACCCTAGAACAAGAAGCACCACAAGTGGAATTCTCTTCTCTAATCAAACCTACTGAACCTCAATTGAACGCAGCTTCAAATCATATAGTCCCTTTTGGAAATGCATGCTTTTGTCATTAAGGCTTTGTTATAAGTCATATTAATGACGTCAACAGACACATGGCTTCCACTATAGAGATGGTTGAGGATTTCCAAAGGTTGTGGAGGCATCCAATAAATAAGAATGGTTTCATTCCCAGAAATCCCTTTCTGTTTCAATCAAGGGGATTCTAGAGCCTGTCAAGTCCAAATCACAAGCTCTTTGTCCCAGAATCTGATTGTGAATTTCCTTTTGCTGGCGTGTTTATTCATCCTGCCGTTTTCATGTTTCTCATCTAATGTCAATAATGTAGAACGCTTTGGGGTGTTTTCAACGGAACAGAAGATTTGATCGGGTAAGCTATAAGGCTGTCTTTATAAAGATGGAGCAACTGGTTCTCTGTGTACATTCCTGGACCTGCCTTTCTGTTAAACCACTACTGGGTATATAAATAGAAATAGCTGGTGTGTATAAGATATAAAAAGGTGGTATGACCCAAATCAGAGACAGAGAAATTATATATATATATATATATATATATATATACACCCAATGAAAAACGTTATATACATAATCTCTTCTTTGCAGGGTAAATAAATAAATAAATACACTTTTCCAGATTAGTTTGAGACAGAATAAAGCATTATTTGTTTCAGCACAAGCAATGAACCAATGTACTTTATAAAGCAGAAATCCCTTGTGCAGGTTTTGCTTCACAGTCTAAGAATGAAGTGTCTCTGTGTCTCAGCTCTCCACAATGGAGTGTGTGAAAGGGAGCAGCCGGTCACTGCTAGGGGAAGCCTGGCACAGCTGCTGTTCATTCCTCTCTGCCAGCATGGGTCACAGTGGCATTGTACATGGGCACACACACAAGAGATGGTCACTAAGTATAAGAGCCTTCATCTGGGGAGGAACTGGCTATTATATGTATATTTGTACTGCAACCTGTTACATCAACTGGTTCTGGTACAAAGGCTCTCTTGTTTGTTAGCTTAATTTTATGAGCACTTCAGTAAAAAAAAATAAATAAATAGTGTTGCCAAATACTGTTACCTACCTTTAAATTGTAAATTATAGCACATGTCAGCAGAATATCAATGCTTGATTATTGAGCCTTTATAACTGGGCTGGTTCAGTTGAAAAAAAAAAAACTACGGTTATGACTGTATTCATTTCTTTAAATAGTTGAACTGTAACTTGCTAGTGGTTTGGGGTCAGTACCACAGTCATTATTACAAGAGCAGGCACAACATGACTTCTGCTGCAGCTATTGCTTACCATCAAATTCACAGACCAAGCTTGTTAACTATATCACCTATTAACCTTTGTGTCAGGACGACTGCTGTAACCGGGGTCGATCGGTTCTGAATCATTGTGGGCACCTCCACGTCCTGCAAAGCAACAGCAGGAAGGGAATTCAGCCTTTATTTGGGATGATTCACAGGAATCGCTGTTGTGGCATTTCATTGCAATTAACTCCTATGGTAATAAATATGTTATTTTCAGCGTGCTGTCGGCAAACATTGCAAATAGATGATGCTGCAGGAAGGAGCTCATTGTATGAAAGTGTTTCATGTGTTTCGTTCAGACAGAGTTTGACTTTCTGTTATTGGTAATTAAATAATTCCATAAATCTTACCTGTCATGCATTGAACAGATACGCTTTGAAATTCCCTTGAGATAAGAGCTTGTTATAATAGACAATAAATTGTAATTCATCTCTTCAAATTCAAGGTAAACAATAAGCTTTGGAGGGGAAGCGATTATTTATTTATTTATTTATTTATTTATTTTGCAAACCCCTAATGACTGCAAAGTGCCCCTACTGTCTATTTTTTCCAATGTAATCGAGTTCCAGTCTTAAAGGATTTAGAACCTGTGCAGCTGAAATAAAAGGCAAGGGGGTTATCCACCCTGTGTCAGGCACAGAATGATATCTGTTCAGAGAGGAGAGCCATGCTCTCAGATCCCTGGTCATCCCTTTGTGCTCTGACAAGCTGCTTCTCTTCTCACAGATAAAGATTTTCTTTCTTTCATCCTTTTTTTTTAAATACAACAATCTCAGCTTTCATTCCACACTGCATTATATCACAACAGACAACAAACACAGAGGAAGACATCTCCCTTGGTTTCCAGCCTGCCTCAGTGAGTTATTGGAACTCCCGTGCAGATTGTGACACTTTATCTCCCCCTGTAACATAATCATCGTATTTTACATCTCTTGAGAAAAGGGGCCTGCCAGAGGACATTATCAGGAGCTGAGGTCGTACATCACAGGAGATAACATCCTCATTCATGTCAGGAGGGATGATCCAGGGCTTCCTGTTTTATCAGCGATTAGCTGGGAGAGACGGCTCTGCTGCCCTTGGCAGGCTGCCAGGGTTAGTGCAAGTAATACCAGCTCATCACACCCTGAGTGTCCAGGCTTCAGTTGAGGGGAGCCCTGAACCCAAGGAGGGACTGCGAGCTTCGTGTTAGGTGAAATACCAGCTCATCACACCCTGAGTGTCCAGGCTTCAGCTGAGGGGAGCCCTGAACCCAAGGAGGGACTGCGAGCTTCGTGTTTGCCACAGATTAAAGATGTACACCACTAACTTTACCCTTGGCACAGTTAAAAATATGCTGCAGGCTGGATTAATGAATCACTGTTTACATAATGTTTACATAATGCGTAGTTACAATGTACTTAATGTGTCATTTGTTGTGCATGATGTAAGCCTAATCCTAACCCTTTTCTGATACAATAGTGTACTTTCATATATCATGCAAAAAGATTTTCACATTAGGTACATTGCAACTATGCATAATAACATTGGTAAGTATGTGTAAGAACACATGTATTTACTCAGTAACCACTATGTAAATACACAGTAATTAGAGACACTGCATGTAAAGTGTTCCTGTGAATACGGACAGGAAAACCAAGCAAAGCGCTGTATGTAATTATGCCCGGCTTCTCCAGCGCAGTTGCCCGTAACGCACTTTGATTGTTCAGCACGGTCCCCCGTGGGTGGGAGGTGAGAAGCGTATTCATTACTGCACGATTCAAACTCGCAGAGCAACAGGAAGCAGGAGGCCCAGAGGTCAGGGGGAAATAATTTGCTCTGCTGCTGCAGCCGCTGTTGCAGGCCTCAGTTGCTTGATTATATTCCCTGGCCAGGCACAGGGACGGAAGCACTGCACACCAGCAGATGACAGTGAGAGTTGTTCCAGGTCTTTCCAGGGCTGCTCCTGTTCTTTCTCATCTACAAATGCATGTCTTTCCTTTCTGCTCATGCCTCATTGCATTTTCAAATGTAATTTTCGAAATTGTGTATAAAATAACATGAAGACATTTTCCTTCACATCCGGGAGCAATGGCTGACTTATCCTCAGTTTTGATTTCTGAATACACTTACATGCACATATCAGTCAGCTTAACTGCAAATGTGCTCTTTAAAAAAAAAAAAAAACACTGAAACAGAAAGAGCTTTCAGTGACCCAGTTCTTATTGCAAGGAAATTTCCTGGTGTGCAGCTGAGCTTTGTAGAGTGAAAGATTATGAGGTCATGCTACTGAATTTTCTGAATGAGTCGTCAATGTGATCCTCCAAGCACAACATTATCTTCCAAATGGGATATCATATTCTCCACCCCACTTAAAACACCCTCATTGCAAATCGTGTGCTGGTTTAGTAGCGGTAGCTTGGGTGAATACTCTTTGAACAGACTGGTCACCTGTTGAAGATAGGGCTATTGCTTTTTCAAGATACAGTTGCGCAGAGGAAGCGATTATAGAAAAGATCCTAATTTTGCAGGATGGTCACATGGTCCGACAATCTGCCCTACAGTTTAGATGATAAAATGACTTACAACCACCCTGCAAGAAAAACAGTCCTTAATCCTGGTGATGCTGTTACTGCCACATTGGGAATTCATTTACCAAAATCCCAAGCACTTCTAGCAGTTCTGGAGCCTGTTGGTTTTTGCAGATGTAAACAAATAGCTTTTCTGTAGCCTTTGATGACGTGTTTATGATGTTCTGCAGTCATCCTGAATAGTTTCACTGCTCTGACATTGAGATTTTTATATTGTATAAATGTTATCTTTTGCTCTATTATCTAACTGGCTGCCATCTTGCTGTATTTACCTCCTGGATTTGAGAAATCATGTGATCATGTTATGATCTTTCAACTCTGTTGACTCCACCTGCTGCCATACCTTCCCTGATTAGTCGAGGAGGGTGCCAAAGCTTGGGTTTGTCTTTATTGGCTGAATGCACGTCTGGGTGTACTTGTTGCGAGACAGGAAGGCTCCCTGCTGTGGACAGCCAAGGATTTTCTTTTGTTCCAGTCTGTTAACCATTTCTACAGTGAATCGCTGCCTCCCACACACACACACATACTGTACGCAGAGCTTCCACAGAGCTCTTGCATTCAGTCTCACTGGCTTTTCACTGGCGCGAGGAAACACTGCAGACAGACAGCCTGCCGAGATTTCAGCAGCACTTCGGGAACAGAAACACTTCGTCTGCAGCAGGAAAGGGGCTTCATTAAATCTTCCAGGATATTTTACTTCTTCCTCCGAACTCAAGCGCTTGTTCCTCTCTGCCAGCAGCAGCATCAATCCTGGTCAGTTCCTCTGAGTTCACACATATTCTTGGAAGGCGCAGGGAGCAGCACAATCTGCTTGGTGTGCAGCCGCCAGCTACAGTCGCGCTGGCTTTGATCCTCGCATTTCAGAGGGTCATTAGAAACCAGGATATTAACCTTCAGACCTTTGAAGCCTGGGTTCATCTTATTAGATCATTATAATGAGGTATTGACTAATGCCACCAGCATGCTTCTGTGGGTTTCTTCCTGTGCTTAAAGGGAGGCTGCAGGCTTGCAATGATCAGTGCCACCTTCCTTTGAATTAGTAGTCTGGTATTTTTTTCCCAGACAGAAGTATAGTCATTTTACCAAACCCCCATATTATTGTTTTGGCACAGTTCAACCATCCTGCCATTAACAAACCATGAAGAGCTTTTCTCACTCTGCCCCTCTTCTTCCTCGTAGTCATGCTGTCTGAGTCTGAGTGAGCAGTAACTAACAGTAAGCATATGTGAACAGCCGGACAACTCTCGTTCTGATTGGATAAAAGGAGAAATGTAATCCTGGTGCCATACTGAGCACAGTGAGAACAGTGAAAAGAAAAATCCAACTTTCCCAACCAGCAGAAGAATACAAAGCCTAAAATACATCACCAATTAAAAAAAAAACTGAAATAAAATGCAAATTCAAGCTCATCAATAACATAATCATTTAAATAAGACTCCACATCGTTAATGTTTGCTGGTCTTTAATATCTTGTAATTCCAGATAGGCCTAATTCACAAAGCTTTAACACATATTGTGGGATTTGATTACCCTGAAGAGAGTAAAGAGGTTCAAAAGTACATTGAAAATGGCCATGGTCTCTGGTGGTGCCAATGGAGACTGACCATAGCCCGAAATGATGATGTAACCCTTTGACTAGATGAAGCTGGAAGTGCATGTGCTGTACTGTACAGTATGGTTTTAAGTAATCTTGGGAATAAATGGAGATCAAGCTTTGAGCTAAAAAGAAGCTATTTTGCTACCCTAATTACAATAGTACTTTATGCCATATATAAAGATATCTTCTCCCAAAGTGACTGCTTTACATCCCAGCTGTCACCATAATAAAAACGTCTCCTGTGGCTGCCAGTGCTAATCCTAGATAGGTGCCTGGCTGCTGTACACAGCTGCCTGTGCTAATCCGAGTTCATTGTAAATATTACAGCTTAATCCCTCCGTAAACGGCAGCTGTAAACCATGTGAAAGATCGTTAATCACAATGAACTGCCCTACAAAGTGTCTCCACTTGTCTCAGTTAAACAGCTCTGCTGCTGCAGCACACGCCACACAGACTATTTCAGATCCACAACGTGCTGCCACTGACAGTACAGGCAGACGAGATTCCAATTCCAATTCCAATTCCAGTGGGAACTTCATCAAAATACACGCACACACGCACACACGCACACACGCACACACGCACACACGCACTAGTGGCTATCCTATTTATAATCTGTCACTTAATTAGCTGATTATAAATAACACCCACCATCTGACAGAAGGTCAAAATGAAGGCTTACAAATGGCTTAGGAAGTTCATCACTGCATATTAGGACTGTGCATAAAAACACCCTTTTCTAAAGCAGTGGGATCAGAAAACACGTGGTACCAAATGTAGCTTCAGCTTCGTTTATCTTTGTACTGACTGTATTCATCCACATATCTTCCTGTTACTCTCTACAGACACATGTTGGAGGAAACTAATAACATGTCTCTTTGTGTGTGTGTTTTTTTTTGCTTGTGTATATCAGTTTTAGCTTTAAAGTAAAGCATTGTACGCATTTTCTGTTCAGTACATCACACGTCTGTTCCCAATCACAGTACTGTATTGTGCTCCCCCTTTAAAAACGGTCCAGTGGTCATCCTGGCTCCCATTTGCCCTACAATTCCATTCCACTAGCACTTTCATTCAAGGGGGAGCACAAACAGTACGTTCTCTTAGCTGCGGATCCCAACGATAACATTAAAAAAGAGGCAACTGTGTTATGAGCTACATGTAGCTGCACTAGTGTGTTAACTTCTCCTGTCTGTATGGAATTAACAAGCTGCTGTACAGCACATGATCTGCGAGTAGATTAGAACAAGTATTCCACATAGTAAAACCATATGTGGCTCAGAATTTCATTGTGATCTAATGCCCACAATCCTGTAGAACATGTGGAATATATCCAGGCCTTCCATTAACATATTGAAGTGTTCGAGGCCGGCCTTCTTAGGCTTAAGTTTGAAGTATGCAGCTGATTAAAAGATTTGAAATATTTGCCCTGGAGTCTAAAAACAAATGAAACTCCCCAATGAAACTAATGCAGTCTTTCATCGACATGTTCAATTCACCTGGCAATGGAGCGAATGGCAAATCCATGGTTCATATTGTATGCTGAGCGTATGTAGTGTTCTGGTAAAACACAAGATGACATCTACAGCATGTGAGCTTGCAGCATGCCTCATCAGTGATTTGTTAGCCCCATAAACACTGTTACAGAATTCTCATCTTATCTCACTCTATGCTCATGAGTGGAATGAAAGGTGTGATGCTTGGCAAACACACAGTCAATGGCTGGAAGTATGAGGTCACTGTTCTTGCAATCCGCAAGCTCATAACCTCTCCCTTCATGTACTGTATTGTACCAGTCCTTTATGAAGCCTAAAAGGCAATCCTAACATTTTGAAATGAAGTCTCACCTAAATCTGCCTTTGTGTATGTGTGGTATCTCCACCCATCACAAACCTCTTGAACTTTGCAATTGTCTCTCTGCACATCATCAACATCCCAGAATGAATAGGCCGCTCTGTATTATACACTGTGGTGATATACATTAGTCTATATCCAGTGTTTCTGTTTTAGTACTTGCAATGTCACAGTGTTAAAATGTGTGCCCCTTTACTGGGGAACACCTCAGGGTGTGAGCATTTCAATTTTCAGTCACTACTCAGTAATATTGACACAATAGGCACTCGTGAAAATGTTAGACAACTTTGTGGTTCAATTAGGCATCTTAAACAATTTCTAAAAAGTCTCCTGCATTTTATCATTTGTGGCTACATGTTTCTTTTCTCTTACTGAATGTGTGGCCATCATTAAAGTCATCAGTTCAATTAGACAATCACTCATTTGCCTATTTTGACAATTTTTCAAGTTCCAGTGGTTTGATTTGATATACACAAATGAAAGCTACAGAAGCAATGGGGTGTTTTAATATATATTTCTGGATTAAGACGCTCCAGTCACTACTCTCCTGTGACCGTCAAAGGCACTTTTCTATCATGAGCTGGGCATGCCAGCTATTCTCAGCATCTTAAAGAAGTCAAGGCTACAGTTCAAGTATCTTTCACACAAGCTAAATGCCTCCCAGAGCCCTGGCAGATCCTGGAGCGCAGGTCTGACACATGTCTGCGTTCAGTTTGTCCTGAAGCTCTATGACATGACGACTGCTTGCCAGGAAACGCACTTTCATTGTTAAGGCAGTTGTCACCCCACCTCTGTGCCAGTTCATTCAAATAACATGGTTTATTATTATTATTATTCATGCAAATGTGCTTGGACAAACCATTCATTTAGATTTGCATGTAGATTCCCAAGTAGGGAATAGGATTTCTCTAATGGAACAAACAAGAGTATTGCATGATATGATCTAGGTTTTCATTTGTTACTATTACCCTGAAATGTGCATGTTTAACTGGAATAAAAAGCCCTATTTAAATATGTTATTTAATGAAGCGGAACCCCCTGTTCTGTGAGGTCTGTGTCGCTGCAAGGGAAATGAGGCGTAGGTGAGCCTCTGATCTCACGTCAGTGTGCAGCTTTTAAGCGAGTCCCAGTCATTGTGCTTCTCCCCTCCAGGCTAACACTCCACATGTGCTTCTCAGTCATGTCCCACCATTAACCTTTATCAAAGATGGGCTCTGTGATCTCTCTCAAGGGTACACTGTGTCCGAGGCCTCCTTCGATCAGACGCATGCAATAATAGCCATTGCATACTAAGGCAAATTGATTCTTAGTGACGCTTGTGTTTGTCTAATTCTGTATATGTTTGCCACTGGCAGTGCTGCGTTCCCTTCATTCATGTTTATTGAACCAATCTTCCTTTATAAAGCATTGCATTTTTCAACTATTATGTCAAGCAAACAAGCAAACTGTCGGTTTGTGGATATTAGCGAGGCGGGGGGGGGGGGGGGCTATAGTACATGTAGAAATTATATTATAAGCCTTGTAAAAATGTATCAAGGTCTGGTTTGAATTAACATTTAAAAAGCCTTTAAAATGCATCGTGTGTGCATGTGTTTAACAGAAGGATTGCCCTTGATTAGCTGCTGCAATGAACCGTGAGCCGTACAACAGTAGGCAAACATCCTTAAATCTGTCTTTCCCTCGCTTCCCAGTTCTGCAAGGTCAAGGGGCTAAAAAAGAAAAGGAAAAAAGATTAGCACTCCCCCACCGCAAAGACTAAGCAGCCCATTGTAGCTCTTGCAAACAGCTGGAATCATATGCTGTGCTCATAGCAGCATAATTGCTTAATTGTGTTTAAACTCTGAATAGTAGCATTATCCGGTATTTCAAACAGAGATCACTTTTATATACTGCTGCCCCCCCGCACACACACACACACACACACACACACACACAGAAGAGTTCTACACAATAGAGTTCTACACAGTAGAGTTATACACAGCAGAGTTCTACACAGTAGAGTTCTACACAATAGAGTTCTACATAGTAGAGTTCTACACAGTAGAGTTCTACACAGCAGAGTTCTGCACAATAGAGTTCTACATAGTAGAGTTCTACACAGTAGAGTTCTACATAGTAATATAGCTGGAGGTCTCTCAAGCACTCTTATACATTATAACACTGACATGGAAATGTCTCCTTTCAAAAACACAGGAGTAAAGAAAACACCAGTTATTTTCAGCTTCTTTTGTGTGCTGTAATGGGAGATTGCATTTTATATAAAACACATGGCTGTTATAAAGGAGGAACGTCGGATTTGCTGGGGAATTGAAGTTTATGTTCAGTGCAGTGTTATTTTAATAACATAATCTGTCCCTCACTTTTGGTTTTTACAGTGCCGACATACAGCGATAGAAGTTATTTGGAGATGATCTCATCTCATTCCTGTGTTCTGTTGCATGAAGCAGAACCACACTAGTAGTGTACACTGTCCTGCAGAGGCTGCTTCTATTAGTCAGCCTGCAGTCTCTATTGCCTGTGCTGTATAAGGAGGCTGGGGTCAAACCCAGAGTTCCCATGTCTCAACCACTGCTCACAATCCCCTTGCTTGCCTTTGTGTTTGAGGGAGCAGCAGTGCAGTCAGGCATGAAGCAAGCTAACACTACTGAGTCACCCCTGGGTCAGACTCAAGCCAGAGGCTTGGTGTAACTGGTTTACAGGACACGCCCCCGGGCTGTGCTGCGGGAATCATTCTGATTGGTCGAGCACCGGGCCTTGGAATGTTGGAGCGCTGTTTTCAGCATTTTTTTTTTTTTTTTTAGGATCCATTTTTCTAAGCGCTGACAAATGACACACACATTCAAACACGGTTTCAAAAGCTTTGTTAAAGCGGTGCCAATTCCAGGTGTCGTGCAGGCTCTGATGACTGCAGGGTGCGTGGAGTGTATGATGAGATACAAGCAGAGATACAGCAGAGAGGAAGGCTGCTGTCGATAGATTAGCCATGGAGTTGGAGTGCTTTGGGATTTCATTTTTGAAGGTTCTGGATTGTAATAATGTAACGTCCCTATGTGTGTGGCTTCCCTATGAACACTGTGGGTTTGATACCCTAATGTCACTACTTAAAGAGCTGATTGTTTAAGTAGCCACTGGTCAGGTTTGTGTATTTTCAATCCATTCATTTACACCTTAAAGTAATCATTTTTAACATACTGGGGAAGCTATATTAATGCTGATGCGCCAGGGAGGCAAAATAAGCTGATCCCTGGAGCCAGCATTACACTTCAGCCATTAACACCAGACAGAAGGATATCTACATCATCATATGGAAGGAAACGTAAATGGATGGAGACACATATGGATCACATTAGTTTACTGTAAAGCTACGTCTTAGTTGGTGCTTATCTTGGCGAGAGCCGAGTTCAAATCAGCATGAAGTTTTAACATCTACTCTTGTGTAATGGAAATCATTATTCTATCTATAATGTAACAACAAGCTACTTTACATTCAGTATCTCTCACTATACTGTAACTACACTGTAATTGCCCGTGTAGTTACATAGTACTTACATTGTAAAAATACACTACCATGTGTAGATACTGTGTGATTACAAAATGTATGTGTAATTACTGTGCCATTGCAACACTCCGATCGTCATGATGGGTCTATAATTAAAGAAACACGTTGACAGTGAGCTTTGTGAAAATGTTGTGCATGAACTCCACTTGGGGGAGATAATAAAGGATTGATCCCGAGCAGTCTCGCTGGCTACTGCTCATGATCATCCAAGATCCAATTCTCACAGTTTAAAACTTGGCAGAGAAGGTGAAGCACACATTAGGGTTGCAGGATCAGAATCCCGATGTGAGGGCTCAGCAGTGTCTGCTGGATGGGCCTGGTGTTCACCTGCACTGTTTCTGTCACTGGGGAGCTTGCAATACCAGCCCAAGCCAGCAGGACTGCTAGTCATGGTAAACACTCAGTTGTCACTCAGTGCATATTGTGGGAATAAAGAAGAGGTCACATATTAATGCGTTGTTTAAAACATAATAAAAGGGCTGACATACTAAAGAAAAGGATTAAACACCTCAAGGTATACAGTAAAAGGCAGCTTTCTATAGAACACAAAGCCTGTCATCTCTGACACATTGTATAAACTCCCAGAGGGCTGCTGGGATCACACTTGACTGAGGCTGCAGTTTCATCTCTCACTGAAGAAAGGCTTCTGTAGAAGAACAGGGAGACAGCATGTGTCTTTTGAATACCCCCTGTGTCTATGAATGAAAGGAGGAGCAGTTCATGGTGGGGAATGATCAAGAATCGACAACCAGGCAATCTTCACATGTGCCATGTTGTAGTATCAGTGTGTGTTCATCACACCTGCTTCTGACCCAAGGAATGTGCACTCAGATGAGCATTAGGTAACGCTTTACATTAAGCAATTGTACATTACACTGTCAATACAGCAGCCAGCCATTTGAATTGCGTAATTAAGCAAGTGGTTGCACTGTAAGTACACAATGGCATATGTAATGTTATTACAGCATGATTACAGTGTAGAGACACTAGAAATAGTTCTTAGTTATCATTAGAGTCACTGATACAGTAAGAAGTGGAATGCCATCTCGTAAATGTGTGTGTTTGTTCTTGTGTGCAAGTCCATGTTCTGGCATTCTAGGCAGAGCCCTGGTAATCAAACCATTGATCTGAGGGATGGAAAAGCACAAATCATCTTTAATCTTTTGCAGCTGTTCAACTTGAGATTCTGCTCTCCAGGGCCATGCTAAGAGATCTGTGCAGGATTCATACACTGCTGTGCTACATGAGGGCCATGCTAAGAGATCTGTGCAGGATTCATACACTGCTGTGCTACATGAGGGCCATGCTAAGAGATCTGTGCAGGATTCATACACTCCTGTGCTGCATGAGGGCCATGCTAAGAGATCTGTGCAGGATTCATACACTGCTGTGCTACATGAGGGCCATGCTAAGAGATCTGTGCAGGATTCATACACTCCTGTGCTGCATGAGGGCCATGCTAAGAGATCTGTGCAGGATTCATACACTGCTGTGCTGCATGAGGGCCATGCTAAGAGATCTGTGCAGGATTCATACACTGCTGTGCTACATGAGAGTCTGCTCTCCAGGGCCATGCTAAGAGATCTGTGCAGGATTCATACACTGCTGTGCTGGATGAGATTCTGCTCTCCAGGGCCATGCTAAGAGATCTGTGCAGGACTGGAGGCATCAGGTTCTAGGACTCGGCTAAGTTCTAAACGAATACCTCAACGTCCATTTAAATGAATGAAGTGACTGCAGAGAGGTTCCTTTCTATCAACATTGTACTTAGTCTCTTTCCCCTGTCCTGTGTCACTCTTCATGCTTTTGTTCTTGTCGAGTGCAAATCTCATTGATTCCCTTATTCATCCTGGAAAAAACAAAGCCATCAAGCAAAGTGACAGCAGCACGTTAGCAGTTCCTGGGAGTGTTTGGTCTAATAACTGGAAATAAAGCCCTCTAACATGCTCTGTGTTTGTACGACATGACACTGAGAAAATTCAGCTCATAACTTAATAGCTTGAATCCATCAGGCAATTAGCGAACAAGAGTCATTTTCTCTGGCAAGGAAGCGACACAAATTACAGAAACAAAGAGGAGAGGTTCCGATAACGTGCCAGCTTGTTATGCTTGACGTGCTACGTGCTGGATTGCAGGGTGAGCATCTTTCTCTGAATTGAGTGAAGTGCTTCAGAAGGATCCTTAGGGCAAGTGTATATACTGTATATACAGTATATATATTATTTGTACTATTGTTTTTCAGAACTCCATTTAATCCAACAGACAGCATTTTGTGGAAATGGTCAGTTCTATGAGCAGCCAACTCCAGGTGGCACAGAAATGCCAAAGATTTTCAAAAAAATATCAAACTCCACGAGGGGTCAAAATGGAACATAATGTGCCCAGAACAATTGCCCAGCATGCCAGCACATCCCCCCATATCTGAAGACAGACACTATGAGAAAAGGTCCACAGGTCCTTATTGCTGAAATGTGGAACATTGGTAATCATACCAATTAGAGTTTATACAGGCAGAAAATAACATTGGTTCGTAATGCTGCACATCGGTTCAGATGGCATTATGATGGGGGAGTTCTAACGAGGGAGTACAATGCATTACACCAGACTGACACATTTCACCTATTTTATTCCTATGTGTGTTAATTCAGCTCGCTGTCTCTCGTTGACTTTCACTTCCTCTGTGTTTCACACATGCCTGTATCAGCACAATAAAAAAAGACACACACGTTTCTGTTTAGTTTGCAATTCCATTTGCATAACAAGTGTGCCTGGTGTTGAAAGGCAGTATTCAATAAGGGCTGGCTGCTCTTATCTGTTTGGTGCAGTTTGCTAATCAGGTTGGAGCAAAAGCATTGAGACCCTGATAAGACAGTGAATGGCTTATGCCCAGTTAAGACCGTTTTAACACTAACTGATTTTACAGGCTCCCAATTTTGCATCTTTTTTCTTATTCTAAATATAGTCACTGCTTGTTTTGATCCTAATGAAAAGTGCTTTTTTATGTGTACAAACAGCATTTGAATCAAAGGTAAACTGTACACAGATTTCAATAGCACTGTTTAAATTCATGTACATTTCCTTTAATTACGACAGTCGACAGCGCACTTAAAATTATGATAATAATTATAATCTGGGCAATGATTCACCGCTACTTCCTTTTATATAGATTACTGCTATAAAGTGATATATGGTTACATACTCATCATCTTCAACTGCCAGATCCTCTCCTGTGAAAACTTGTGAAATAATTCTACTAGACATTCATGATTCACAGCTACATGCACTTCTATAAAACTCCCTGTTATATATATATATATATATATATATATATATATATATATATATATATATATATATATATATATACAGTATATGGGAGTACTCTTTGATACAGAATATATGGTTCCCAAGGGTGCTGTTCAGCAGATGTTTTTTGCATTGGCCATTGACTAGGTGATGAGGCAGAGACTGAAAAGCAGCGTTTCAGGATTGATGCAGACTAGACAGGAGCATTTAAAAGACCTTGGCCTTGCAGGGGTCGGTACCCAGCTCTCACAATTCCTATAAAGAATCTATAATGAATCCGAAGGTGATGGCTGAAAGAAAAACAGGAGATTAGTAAAATATCGATGTCTGGAAGTTCCAACAGTATTCTTTGCTACTGTACAGCTAGGGACGAAAGTTTTGCATCACCTAGAATTTATATATATATGTGAACATCATTTATTTTATTTAACATCATGTAATCAATGAATCTACAAAATGATATTGCAAAAGTCTACCAGAAGCCATAATAGTAGTACAGTATTTCATGTTAGATTTTGAAATGTGACATTTTTCTAATTTTGTTCAGTTTTTCGTTAAGTATATGGAAAACTATAAAACATTATGTAATTCAATATGTTAACGAAAAATTATTCAGCAGATTACATTCGACATTATGAAGCAAAATTAGTTCATTCTATAGGGTGATGCAAAACTTTGGCCACAGCTGTATGTACTGTAGCCTTGCTCATTGCTACTGAATGTAGCCGACTATTACAAATACTACTACAAAGAAGAAGAAGAAGGAGATATCATAGCATAATAATAACATACTCATTCAGCTGAGGGTGCTGTTAGCTCATAGGATGGCATTAGAAAGAATTTGAGCTTTTGGAATTTGTGATGTGTTATAAAAGACAGCTTACATCAATACTGGCTGCTTGCAGACATTTTTCATGCAGATGAATAATACTGAAATGTCACATGGGCAGCTGCTTACAAAAGAACACTTCTTTCTTTGAAAATAGAGCTCTGGTTTGCATTGCTTTGCTTGTGTTTTTGTGTTGCATCTCGCATGATTTTTTTTTTCTATTCAGCACCACTTGCCTCAAGAGCTCATTACAGCTAGATTGAAGAGGCCCTTTAATATGTCAAGATGTTCTGCAAGGAGATTTGCGCTATTTCCTACCTGAGTAGTAATGGAGAGGCTAGCCGCAGAAGTGCACATGCATTGTTAAAGCTGATCTTCCACAAAAACAAACAGACATTTAGTATGCAGCCTACTAAGACATGTCACCTCATTTACTTCTGCCTTGGCTGTGCTGGCGGAAGGTAACTCCCTGTGCCAGCTTGCTCTCCATTCAACACTTTGCAGTTTCCTGTGTTTTTACTACGCAATTACTGGATCTGTGATTTACCTTCAATAGGCTTTCATTATGCTTCACTGCACTGTGCAATGCTTTCACGTTGGTATACCACAGCAAACCTTAATAAGGGCTGGGCTGAGCATATTGCATATTGTTAGCTGCTGTTTGTATAGTTGGAGTTTTCTGTGGTAGGTAAGTTTCTTCAAGTGCACTGAGAAGCTGTCTGATTACCCCTATTAGAAAATATATGGGATTCATTTCCTTCCCCCCACCCCCACCCCCAGGACTGTAGTTTCATTTCTGTCATTGTCCATAATAATTACACACTTACACCAGCGAATGTATGTTTCCCATGTTACATTACCTGTAAATATCACCTTGTAGACTTCACCTGTCGTTTTTGCACATTTCACTGGTTTTGCTTAATAATGCTAATAAAAGTCCCCAAGGATCTGTTATAAACAATCAATAATGCATCTATAAAGGGTGTTATAAGCATTTGACCGGTATTGATAATACTTATAGGCTAAAGCAAGACATTTATCTGCAATAAAACATCCATTAGGTTTCAGACCAGCGGCTTATCCACTTATTCCTGCCAATATAGTTTTTTAAAAAGGAATCCCTGTTGCCAATTTTTCACTGCCTAAATGAGTGTTTTCCTAGGTACTAACAGCTACCCAAAATACACTCAAATTTACAACCTGCTCATACAATTAGTGACAGCTGGCAGCTTTCCTGCTTCCTCTGTGTGAAGAGAAGCAGAGCCCCTTCCCCCTTGGGAGCCAATCAAAACAATGCCAAAAGCAACTGGTTTGTTTCATTTAACGTCACTCTAGACTCTAGGTTTCTGACATAATCACAAGCTAGCGCACAGCATTAAAACAAAGAATTTAATAACTGCTGCAGTATTTCAGCATGATCTTGAAAAAGAGTATCATACAGTTTATTACATTTCCCTGAAGCCCACTTTGTACACTCTATGTATACTAATACAGTCACTGGGCTGAAGAAATAGGGTTGAGACAATTCACAGGGAAGTGGCAACGTGGTTTGCAGGACACACAAGACTGTTTAATGGATTTCTAAATATACAGCACCCCTCTTTCCAGCTCACCTAAACACAGGGGCTTTCCTGCAAGCAGCTTGAATAACACAGGGCTCATGATTCATGTAGTAATGTATGTGCTATCTCATTAGAATCAGTGGAGATTGTGTGTGTGTCACAGAGAGCAGCAATGTATGTGCTATCTCATTAGAATCAGTGGAGATTGTGTGTGTGTCACAGAGAGCAGTAATGCATGTGCTATCTCATTAGAATCAGTGGAGATTGTGTGTGTCACAGAGAGCAGACACAGCTCCAGTCTCTTCCCTGTAGAGACCGATCAATTAAAATGACTACCGGTGCTCCTTTAGGCCTTTTATGTTCAATCAGACGGTGGTTAACTCACTACTACTACTACTACTACTAATAATAATAATAATAATAATAATTATAATAATAATAATAATAATAATAATAATAATAATAATAATAATAATTGTCAGATTTTTTTGTTTGCATAGAGATAATCTAATCAAATCCTAAAGGAGACTACCTTGTCTAAGCATAAAATAGTTTACTTGACAAATCAGCATTCCCAGCACAGATGGTTGCTTGTCTGTGTTTTCATTACTGGAGTTAGTACCATAAGAACCCTCTCAATGGCTGCTTCCTCACGAGATGAACAGCGGCCCTGCTCTCACTGGGATGTTCAAGAACTGACAATATATTGCTTTAAAGCAGATATCTTTGGCCGGCAGGCACACTCTGCCTTGCATTCTGATACTCATTCAGAAAGCATTTGGTAGAGGGCGGGCACACTTACTGTACAGATGTTGTCTTCACATGAGATAACTTATGTCTCTAAAGGACGTGAACCTCGGTGCGATCTTTAATTGCATCGTTTTGAAACAGTCATGCATCACAGCATCATTTTTGCCACCCAGTATGTTACTTATCTACACCAAGTGCAGACAAGATGCCTCAAATGGAATCTTAGAGGGAATCTGAATTGACCGAGGATCAGCCTAGTTCCTAGGTGGCATTGAGCTTACATTGCAGGCAGGCATACTGTATACAGACTGTCAGAGCTGTTCAGAGCCCACCAGTGTATAGCTGACACAGCATAGAATGCTGTATGGAAAAGCTGAGCAGCACTGAGTAGATGGGATAAGTCCTACACTATCATTGTCTTCTGTAGCTGACCTAACAAGCTACTGTGTTTCTGCACTGTATTACTGCACCTTAATAAACCTTTCATCACATTTTATAGATTGAGGAAAGCAAAGTACTGCAGTTCAATCTATTGCGAGTCCCTGCGGGCAGATTAAAGAACTGCATCATTACAAACACACCTTTGAAAGAGAGATAGCACTCGGTGCAGCTGCTAAACATTTCAAAGACGGCTTTGTTTAAATATGACTGTGAGCTTCCCTCAGCCTGCGCTTGTGGGTTATTATCAGTATTAATCTCTGAACTCGTGCACACAGCGCCGCAGCCATACCTGTCTCTCTGCTCTATAATCTGCTTGCAGATTCATGCTATTCATGGCATTTAAAAAAAACATGATCCCGTTTAAAAGCTATTGGAAGTAAATACAGCGTGCTTGCATAGTAGACAGTATATGGGAGAGACAAACACAAGTGCCTTTCTGTAGTGTTGATACAGGACCTGTGTAACGACAGCTTCTCTTCAAAACATTAACATGAGTGATTATCTGCCATGCTCATTATGACATCACTAATTTCATTGCCTTCTTTGTTATAAAAAAAAACTAAAAAACTCTTTGGAATGCTATTGCCAAATGCCATATGCTCTCTTCTGCCATAAGTATTTCTGGAATATTAAAAAAAAAACAATATGCATAATTATTCCAGTATATTTTAAGGATCTGTTCTAAAACTTGCAACGTATTCTTTTAAATAAAGAAATGCAGAAGTTGTGGAGGACTAATACATTCAAACTAAATCCATTTGTCCAATAGCATTCTTTACTAGCGAGTTAAATTACCAGAAGAAATACCTGAGCTGCTGCCAAACGTTCATAGTTTATAATCTAGTCATATAGATTGACACTAGCTGGGTTTTACTAAGTGGCCTTCACTGTGTCGTACAAATGTCTTTTAAACCGGAGACATTTCAATCAGCTGATATCCAAAGTGCATGTGTAGGGTTAAAGGTCAACTTACTGCCACACAGTCTCCTGGATGAATATGAACTGCAAGAATCTATTTTGCATGAACTTTTATCAGCTCCCGAAATGAAAGAGCAGTTTCTCAGCTGGTTATTAGGCCTTGTTCATTTTTAACCAGACAAGTCACAGTATTAATATTGCAGAGTTATCATTGAAATATCTACCAAGCCTACAACTTGTATTTGAACTCTTCTGGGACTCTTGGTAACATGTTTCACTTGAGAAGGCATTATGTTAGCACCTCTTTAAGTGATTGTAGCTCAGAAAATAATCCCAGAAATCGTATCCATTTAGCACTTAGTTACACAGGTTTCAGATGTGCAGTTTTAAAAGAAACACATGTTATAGCACTCATGAACTTGAATTTTAAAACATGATACTCTCAGTTCCTAAGCCTTATTCTTGGATTATCTCTTAGGGTTATCTTTTGCAAATATTTGTTACTTTCATTTGCAATAGGCAGATGTTTCAAAGACACAATGCTCTATCTGGAGAAGTTGCTGTTCCACCCAGTGTTGTAACAGCCATCAGAATATATATATTGTTGTATTTTGAAAATGTGCACATCCTCAGTTAACATAAACCATAAACATAACATAAACGCTAACCCAGTAATGATGTTAATCCATCTCAAAAGTGATGAGAAAGCATTGGTTTGAGCTTGTTATTGAATCAAAGGGACAGACATGTGATCCAGGGCCCTCTACAGCGTTTATGAGTTATCACACTAACGACGCTTTCTCTGGAACAAAAAAGTACATCAGTCTGGCCCACAATGACAGTTGCAATGCTCTTTCCATGCATTTTTAATGTTGTCTGGGGCACAGGATGCATTAGCGTTCTACTTTCCTGTCCTAGGATTTGCTCCATCCTGACAACAGAAGGTTTGCTGAAGCCAATGTCAACTGAGTCACAGCAACCAGAACTTTCTCCTTTCTGTATTAAAGACAAACTTTTTTGAGATTGTACCTGTCATTGTACATGGCTTCTGCTTCGATCATTGTTTACCTGGCTTACTAACTATTCCTGCAAAAAAAAACATCCCTTTTCTCTACCTCTTCTGAAAATCTGAATTTCTGAATTGAAACATTACCATTTGGGAGCTGTAGTATCTAGCTGCTCTGAAACGTTGGCAGAAAACGGAGTCTGTGGTGACGTTAAATGAAATAAAAGAAATTATACATCCATTGTGGTCTTTTAAAAAAAAAAAACATCTGGTTAATTTTAAATAACGTACCTGTTGTAAATAATGATGTAATGCAGAAACAACAACGGAACACGATAGAGAACGTATGAAATATGATGTTAAGCAGGCAAGAAATGACGTGTCCCTCCGACCAGCCCCGGCATGTGGGCAGGTTCTCTGCACAACCAGCAGCAATCCCACTGCAATTTGAATGTGATCAAATATACAGTAAGGGTGAGCACGTTTTGAATTCATCCTTAGTGACATGCGTTCTCTGCCCAGAACCAAATGACTAGCAACATCGATATCATCACTTTATAAGGCAGGAAAGAAAGCAATCTCCTGCTGCTTGAACAGATATAATCACTTTTATTTTACGACCCCCTTCTCCAAGTTTTGAACAAAAAGGCAAAGCCAACGTCAAAGCTCCAGGCTAATGCCAGCAATCTTTTAACATTCAACAACAGACGTTTATACAAGAACATTGCATATTTTGACACCATAGTGCCTGAATTGTTGCAGAAGAGGAAGCAGGTTTAAAACTAATTAAACAAAAATGAATGATCGTATATGCCAAGGATTCCCATACCTGTTTATTAACTCATGATGGATTTTAAACAGCTGGGATGAATTCTTTGTATTCCTTCCTAAGGGACAGTAGAATAATACCTGCTTGATATTTTTTATATATATCTCCAGGCTAGGTCTTCTTCAGGGAGAATGTACAGCTCTATCATTATTCTTCACATCGAAAACCTTTCCAAGCCAGGCTGAATAAAGATAACACAGAAAATGTATCTCCCAAAGCCAATTACTGTAGACTATTGAGAGGACCCCCAGTGTCTCTAATGATGTATTACTGAAGGAAGCATATTCAATCAGTTCTGATTCCCACACAGTCCCATCACTTGACTAACTGTGAAGGACCTCCGCTAATTGCAATGCACTAAAATATGAGAACATGTCAGTATATCTTTATTCTGTTGCAGCTCTTCTTTCTTCTTCAATGAAAAGGAGGTTTATAAAAACACAGCTCAGGGCAACAGCCCAGTTACTACCGAGGGGCTCCGAACCCGAGCCAACATTTCTGTCGAACTTCATCAGATATACTGCAGATGGTGAAATTGCTTCCAGATTACCAGGGCCGCTGTTATTTCATTTCTGTAAGCCTGTAATAGGGTTGGAATCAGCTTTGGGAATGCAAGATGAGGGGCTCCATCTTAGGTAAACAAACAGATCCAAATCTGGGACCTCTCTAAAAAACTGTGCTAGAGTGTTATTTATTTATTTCTTTATTTCTTAACAGATTACCCAGAGTAATCCTAACCGCAAATATTCATAACATCTATTAAATCCCATCTGAATAATTCAGGCTAACACAAACCACTTCACAAATCAAAAGGAAAAATAACTGAAATTGCATCTTCAGGCTGCTATGCCTATAGTTTTACATTTTAATGTGTTTTTTTTTTTTAATCCAGTTGACCACTATACTGCTAAAATAGAAAGATATTCAAAAATACCATATGAAAATCTAACATTTCTATTATTGTGATGTTGTTTTGTGTTGTTGAGGTCTGTCCCCTTTCAATGAGCTGTGTGTTCCATACAAAGAGGTTTGAGAGGACCATGGTGAAGGCTTTGTGCTCAGGACCCAGCCTCTGAAGGTGAGGCCTGAGCATCATCTAGTCTGAAGGGTGGCAGGGCATTTTCTTAAGTGTAGGGAAATGATAGACGATAATGACTAAAGCAATGCTACATTATTTAAGTTTAAGAGACTGCAGCTCTGACACACATTTCTCTCTTTTAATGACTTGTTCATGTCTTCAGGGATATTTTGAGATGAACCGAATAAATACAAATCAATCAAATGCTTATAAAATGGAAAGCACTGTGAAAACTGTAAAAGCTCAATAAGGAGGCTTAAGCTCTCATTTATTTTTCCACAGAAACGATTGCAGCTGTGATATTTGACACACTGCGGGTTGCGATTTGAACGAACAAAATATAAAGCCTGTGTGCCGCATGTCCAGATATAAAGAATAACAGCTAAATAGAAATCGCCCGTTCAGTTTCACTCAGGGCAGGAAAGCATGGTAAATGAAACCGTGTCACTGGCTGCAGAGCGTGTCAATCATTAGGGGAACCAGCTGATAGGTTATTGAAAGCAAAGACGGGTGCTGAAGGCGTGGCGTAGAGGCAATTTCACTCTCCAGTAAGGGCAAGTAAAACAGACTACCTGAAAGTGAGTCATGCAAAGTGATAGCTCGCTTTAATCTACAGCATATCATGTTTTCAAATGAAAATTAAAACGGCATGTGGGCCCTACGTGGAAGAACACAGCAGCAGTGAGATGTGAAATGATTTCTTTAAGTATAACCATTTTAATTACATTGAATTCAAATGTTAAAGCCCCCTGTCATTTGCTTGTTTTCTTCTAGTGTTTTGACAAATTATAGATCTTTTAACTAGAGGACTGCGTTCGGTGCTCAAAATGCAAAGACCTTCCTGTGCTGGTCTGCAAGAGATTGCCCATGTGAACCAGCAGCTCTCCACCGTGTAACGCGGTGATGTGTGATGCAGTGACGTCACTGATACTGCTGATCCACGCTGTTACACCTGACAGGTAAAAGGAAACTCCAGCGTCACAACCCTTGCAAGAGGAGTGAAAATGATGCTAAATCGTTAATGGGACACAAGAACTCGGTTATTACGCGCGTACTTTATATGCAATTTGAAAATAAAGAAAACAAAATATATTGTAGACCGCCGTTATGAAAGAAAAGTATGTTCATAGCTATGTATAAGACATGTTGACTACTAAACTAGATCAATCGCGTCTCATTAACTTCGATATCAGCTACCAGTGCTGCGACAAATCTGATTGCGTCTTTATCAATTTCCAGTCAAGAATATTCATATCAAATGGCAGTGATTATTCAAAGATAAATACTGTGTTGGAAAAAAAAGGTCACATTTTAAATTTTACACACGTTGTATCTTTAGCAGTTGACACACACAGTACCATTTTTCTAAATGATACGTCAGTCACCCAGTCATTACTCATAATAACGATGCACTTTTTTTTTTTTTTTTTTTTTTTTTTTTTTTGCGGTATCAGAACTAGACTTCATTGTTCAATATACATTTTATAACCACTGGTGATAGTGAAATAGCCTTTAAAAACAGCATTGCAGTGGCATGTACACATATGTGAATGTGGTGAGTGCGCATGCACACAGGTGTTTCTTATAGCATTGCACACACAATGATCTACAGTGTGCTCTCCCCCCTCCCCCGATGTGTAACAACAGGTTACACCGATGAAGTGTGCGTCTCTTTGACAGCGGATCAATCGACTCAGGCACTTGGAAAAAATAAACTACACGAGCGTGGTGTAGTAAGCCAGCTCGAACAGGTTTCATTTCAATATTTATAAAACAAGCCACTAAACGCCAGCGACGCCTATCTAATCAGCGCAACGCATCGCCTGTAACAGTTTCTTTACAAGTCAAAAGTTGCAGCGAGCAGTTTTTTAAAAAGTGTTTAATAAAGCTCACTTCCTCTTTGCAGGGGTGGCGGAAGTACGTCAGTTACACCAGACTCTCCAGTTTCAGTGTAGAGGAGACAGTGAAGAGAGCAGATTTTAATCACCTCTGTCTCTTTAAGAACATTCATCAAACCTTTAGGATTAAAAGCAAAGGAGAAAATCTTCCGATTCTACGAGCAGACTGACAACCACGGACCGATTAAGAGAATGGATTTATAAAACTTCCAGGCCGGGAATAAGCGCTTTCAGGGGGAGGGAGAGAATGGATGGGGTTTAATGCTAATCGGGTGGATTTAAATAAATACATAACATAAAACGTGAATAATATGCAGAAGACTCGGGAGATTCCAGCGTGCGTGTGAGTGTTGTTTTTTTTTTTTTTTTTTTTGGTTTGGTTTGGTTTGAAAATGAGTGCAACTTGGAGCGATGAGAAATGATTAACAGCTGAAACTTGCAGATCATGTAAAGAAGTGGACATTGACGGAACATCAATATTGAATCTATGTATAACAAACAGAATCCGCACGGATGTTTTCTGTTTTCGTGGGATCTGGATCTGTATAGAAAAACAAGGAGCAGCAATGTGATTTTTTTTCCCGTTCTCCGTAACATGCATGTGTTTTAATTGTGTGTTTTGCCATTGCACAAAGTTGCAAAGCGAGTGATATTTTGTTGCAGTTTGGCACCTGCCCGGTGGAAGAAGGCATCGCTGGTTTTATTTGGGTTTCCAGGAGTATTTGGATCGCTGAAGGTCTGCTTTGGCGGATTATTTGGAATCGTGTCTGTAATATTTTCGGGAGATTCGGATTCAAGGTCATTCTGTGGAATTGTGCGTGTTTGTTTTGTTTTGGTTTTTTTTTTCGTGGAATTTGCGAGCAGTTATTTTCTCTTCTTCGAAGGGTAAACCAACCGCAATTTTATCATCATCTTATTTTATAGTAAATAATTTATAAATGGATGGTAAAATGAGGCAGAGCCGGAGATCCAGGTCTCAAAGGGACCAGGTAAGGAGAAGGGAGTCTGCTAGCACGGATGCCCGCAATCAGAGTCCTTCCTCCGGCTCTGACAGGGACGAGAGTCCCGGCAGGGAACATGCTTCACAAAATGGGAAAAAAACTCAAAATGTGTCTGCTTCTGCCCGTGCCCCCCGGCCCCCGAGGAGGAAGAGAAGGGAATCCGGCTCTCAAGAAGAGGTTATTATTGATGGTTTTGCCATATCCAGTTTTATCACGCTGGAGTTCTTGGAGGTAAGGGATTGGAATTAAATTATTTTCACTCTAAAAACACGATGGTTTAAACAGTAGATTTAATAAGCCAGAAAAAAAGGTTTTGTTTTGTTTTGTTTTAGACCTAGTATTGTTTAAGACATTTGTATTTTAAAAAAGTAATAATAATAAGCATGTAAATATATGCTGTAGCACATATTGTCTGTGTATTGTGATGTAGTGGTATAAATATTTATCCAAGCTCATTTTAAACAAAAACATGCAAAATGTGTTGATTGTGATCTTACACATTAGATGACCCAAACTATGCGACCTTTCAGGGGTGACAGTACGATTTCTGTTGCATAGCAATTCCACCCATTCCAGGTTTTGATGAGTTTGATCAGCCCCAGTGTATATAGGTAACAAGCTCACCTGTGTCCAATTAAACTCTTAGTTAAACCAAGTGTGTATCAAACTGCTATGCAGTTGGTGGTTGAATTTATTCCAACAGCTTTATTTAACTGGGTAGCTGTATTTATTCAGTGGGCCTGGTGGTTTGCATTGGGTTAGGGTCAGGGGGCTGTTTAAAGCCAGGTGCATGACTGATGCTGCTTCTGCAGTCAGGTGTAAAGATGAAGCTGTCCAGCAGTCTTGTCATTCCTAAAACATTTAAGCTCGGTTCACGTCCGTCTTCTCCCACCTGGGAAAGGGTGTGCAGTTTCTCTCCGCCCTTCACTGTCTTTGCCTTGGGGGCAGGTCAAAGGGGTGGTTGTTGTTTTCCATCTTGTGGTATGTCCTTCATTTTATTTCTCAGAGGGGTACGTCTAATCTTTTGTTAGCAACAGAAATGACAAACGGAATCGTTTCTGAAAGCCTGTCACAAACCGTCTGGTTATGAGATGAACCTGTCAAGCCCTCCGTAATTACTCGAAGATCCCATTAACCGTTTCCCCGGCACACTTACAGGAACTTCAATAACAGGACACGATTTTAAAATAGCTGCATTTTATAACGTTGACATTTTGGCTTGTCTTGGTGCCTGTTTGTGCGTATCCATTTACATATGTATGGAAATAGACACTGTAAACTGTACTTTGTAAGAGAACCTGGGTATCATTTGACTAGAAAATTACTGACAAGAGCCTTTCCAACAAGAATTTATTTCCCCCAACACCCAAACATTCAGCTTGATACTGTGCATATAGTTACGGTAGCACTCTTCTGTCGAAAATGTCTTAACTTTGATATACACGTACTGTTGTGTATTGAGCAAAAAGTAAAGAGGAAAAAAACCATCATTTATTTAAGTACAGATCATAAGTGTGCCTTGGCTACAGTAGTAGAAGCCTTTTAATGAAACACCTTTTCAATAGATCTACTAGGAAACATTAAGAGACTTGTTTGAAAGCTACCCATTCACTAGGAGATCCTTCTTGGAAAGCATAAACCTGCTTCTGCAGTTCTACAGTAATGTAAAAGGGCCCTATTGAATAAAGCACATTTCATAACAGCAGATCGATCAGTACAATTTAAAGGCTGGTGTTAACCAGCCTGTCATCGATTACAATATGAATGTGCTGTTAGTGGAAAGGATAAAAAGACCCTCCACATATGTGGTCAGTCCCACCCCTTGAGAATACACTTACATGTGTAAATACATCCTTCTCTTGAGAGAACCAAAGCAGCACAAAGTGTCTTTCACACTGGGAACACAGTGAATACAGAGAAACTGATTAAGCAGATCTGTATGTTCCCTTAAAGCTTTCGAGTTTTCACTTCTTTTATATCAGCTGATTAATATGGCTGGGAGAATCCCTGCAGCCACTGTAGCCGTTCCTGTTTTCTGGGATCGGCGACACCTCTTTTTAGGTGCGGATCATTTTTCCGTGTTGGGAATTGTTTGGTGATCAGGGAACGGCCGTGCTGAAATTGGAATATGATGACCAAGAACACCTCCCGGCTCAATGTCAGCCTTGTACAGCAAACCATGATTTGCATACATTGAAATGAGGCTTGTTTATTTAAACGTTTCTCCGCTGAAAGGGATGAGCTTCACATCCAAGGTTGCCTGCCTGCCTGCCTGCCTGGGCTCCCAAGGCTGAGCACAGCACTTGAGTGTGTGTGCATTAGCAAGGGCTGCTCTCATGCTCAGACTTTAACATCCAGTCCTTCAGAGTCACACGGAATGCAATCTGTCTGCTACAGTGATCACAATCCCAGCACATGTGGAACGATGCCTGGACGTCCCGCTTTATTCATGTTCTTTTTAAAAACATTTCTTTAGTAAGCATCAGCATTCCCTTGTACAGTTCAGAGGTTCATTGAAACAGATTTCTGTATTCGGTTGTACAGTTCGGCAGGTTCATTGAATAGGATTTCTGTATTTGGTTGTACAGTTCAGAAGACACTTTGTCTCCATGTCCCCACTTGTTTTCTGAAATGCAGCCTTCTTTTTCTTTGCACTGCAGATTGAGTTTAAAATATACAGAGAACTTGTCTTCTCAGCTGAAAGGAAAGCTACAGTGTAATTGCATATCAATTATATAACTGTGCAACAATACTATTAGCCTTTATTTACATAATCACTCACAAATAGCCCTTGTGTTTAAGAGTTAAAGGAGTATTTTCATTGGTGAATTAGCAGTGGTCAGTATGCCTTTTCCTGTATCATCACAGGTCATTAATCTAAACTTTGAGCAGAAGGCATAGCTACCTACATTACTTTTAATAGTTCTCAAGCAATCAGTTGCTTCATCAGTTAGGTATGGTTGGTAAGGATTTTATTATAGCGTGTGTATGTGGGTGAGTCAGTGTGAACAAATCTCTTCTTCAGGGGCAGCAAGTAGAAACAGGAGGTAACTTGCTACCTTGCTTTAGGAAGGAATCTACTCCGTTATCAGTCATCTATTTGGACAGGTGAGACAAAGCAGTTGATGGTCTCAGCCCTGAAGAGAACATGATCACTTGAAAATGAAGCCTCTCGGGTATCCCACAAGTGCTTGGGAAAGGTGTGTCTTTATCTCTGGGCTAAATGTCCTCATTTTAATTCAATTCAGCACCAACAAACCCAACACTCAAGATTTCTTTGCTTGCAAGTCTTGTGATTTGAATAATAAATATATCATCTGTAAAACATGAACTGTTTGCTGGCAAGATATAGACTAATTGTGTCTTTGGTAAAAAATCTGCAAAATATTCATGTTGCAAAACTTGTATAGCTACTCAATTCAGTTTACGTACAGTATATGTACAGTTTGCATGCATACACATTTGTTTCTTTAAATATTTACATAGTGAGACTTCTGCAAAATTAAGTTGCTGCAGATATTTCCTGTTTTAACTCCTATATATGTTAACACACAAAATGCAACACATGGTGTCGTACACAGAGACCCCGGTCCAGACGATTCTCTTGTTCAACATGCAGGGAGGGCAAACAGTGCGCTGCCGGCTCAGCAGGGACTGTGTCATGCTGGCCTCTGTGCTGAGCGCTAACGGGGAAGATAACCTGCTCACACTCCATCTATCAGCCGTACAGAACACAGATGTTCTTCTTAACCCAGGTTACGGCTGCTGTTCTTACACAGAGACCCCGACAGAGGCACAGGGTGTGCAGCACGCAGTCAGTAATTACAAGCAAAACACCAACAACAGCTCCCTTTCTGTAATGGCGGAGTGCAAGCTGCTTAGTCAGGTTTCCTGCACTTAGTCACGCTTTGAGTTCTCATTAACTTGCTGTTTTAAGATTCGCTGGGCTGCTCACCAGCCTCACCCGGAGCCACCTCTATTATCCTGACTGCTCACTTCTCATCAGGCCTGATTGCTGTGTAATGCTTAGCCCAGAGGTGCTCAGAAGTTTGCTTTGGCAGCAGAATGCATCAATAAGGTAAGCGGCTTCACGCTTTCACAGCGCATCAAGTACTGGCCCCAATTCACAGCACTTAAAGGACTGCTAAGGAATGTGTTTTTTTTTTTTTTTTTTTTTTTAATGTTTTTAATCATTCTGTGTGGTTAGGCAGTGTTTTGAAAAATGATGATTAACTAAACAAACAAAAAAGGGTTTAATTTACACCAAACAATTGAACTAATCAAAAAAGAGCTTTTAAAAATACAGTCAACAACATAGTCCTTAAAATCTTGTGAGTAAGACGCACTGATTCTGCACTGAACTGAGATGGGGAGGGGTGATAATGAATGATTCCAGGATCTTATCAAATTCTGTGCTTCTGGGGGAGTTTATATGAAGGATGGTCGGGTGTGAGGTTGAATGGTATTGCATACAATACTGGCTGTACAGCTTACATTCTTTGGTATGAGGCTTGTATTTCATTGATTGCAGTTCATGGTAGGAAAGCTAATGGGGAATAGAAGGACAAAAACAAACGTGTGGATAAATTAAACTTGAAAAGCAATGGATTCTGGCAGAGGAAGCTGGGCTACGTGTGAGGCATGTACTTGCAATGAAATCATTAAGTCATGATGTACAAGAGATAAGGTAAGTCCCTGTTTCTGAACGCGGATCAAATATTTACATAGTGCAATAACCAGTGGGGTTTTTACTGTTAAAATTGTACAATGACAAGCAGTTCAATTTGAGGTTTATTTTCAATGTAATTCGAACTGTGTTGCATTGTTACTTCACGCAGAAGATGACTGGCATACCAATTGTCGGCATGCATTTCTTGGTAAGATAAACGTTCAAATGAATCCTGATCACCAGCGGGAATAGGGTGTTATTTAAAGAGATACTTATAAAGTGATTGTGAAGGGTCAGAAAATACGATGGTGGTTCATTTATTTATCACTTGCTGTCAGCAGTGTGCATTTGGGGCTCGTGCTGTAATGTGTTTTTTGAACGCAGTAGGGTCATGGTCTTTTGTGTAATTCTGGAATGTAAATAAGTTGGTAAACAAAGTCGTCTTGTAAAAAACTAGACTAAGCATGGCTGAAACTATGCAGGAGAGAAATGACAGAGATCAGCAGATTGTGACTTCCTGCTCTTTTAGCAATGTAAGTGACAGAGTGCCTTGTGCCCCAGGATCCAGTAACATGACGTTGACAGTGTCACACATTAGTTTATTTTTATTTAGCAGACTCCTTTACCCAAGGTGACTTACAGACTAGGGTGTGTGAACTATGCATCAGCTGCAGAGTCACTTATAATTACGTCTCACCCGAAAGACGGAGCACAAGGAGGTTAAGTGACTTGCTCAGGGTCACACAATGAGTCAGTGACTGAGGTGGGATTTGAACCGGGGACCTCCTGGTTATAAGCCCATTTCTTTAACCACTGGACCACACGGCCTCCACATCTACTGTGTGTGCCTATTGAGGGAGAGCATAATCTTACACACAATCCCTTGGCTTCTCAAAGCTCCCCAGGCTCCACCAGGCAGGTGTAAATGATGCAGACGAAGGGGAGCTGCAGGAGGGAAATGAAAAAGAGGTTGGATTATAACTTTAACTGACCCAACGCAGAGAGCAAATAGCCATTGTTTCTGTCATTTTGTCACTGGCTTCCTCAGTGTCGCAATGTAAATGATAGCAGCAACTGATCTTTAGTACCATGTCTCTCCGAATGCAGGGAAAGGAACTAGAGGGGTAGTGTGACCATATTCATTAACCTACAGTCGATTAGAAATGATCGGATTATTATACTGAATCTGTTTAGGTTGGTTTTCACCAAGTCATCCTGTTGGCCCTTGTGGTGGGAATGGTCCGACAGAGGAATTCTGGTAGTCTCAGCCCATCAGCACAGCACATTTACTGCAGCATGTTGGACCATTGCTGAGCACGTAGTGGCTGCATTTTGTAATCCACTGTACCTGCTCTGTACAGTGCTTTTTATTAGTTAAGTGCTTGGGAAGCTCTATAGCCTACATGTAATGGTTTATCAGAATTATGACAAAAACATGACAAGAATAATAATAATAATAATAGAGAATAATAAAGTAACTGCATGTACAAAGCCGCCCCCTCTGAAATATTGTACAGCAGCAGGAACCTCCTCTCCCACAAGCAGTAGGGGTTTCCTGCAAAGTGTGTGTATTTTTATTTTTTTGTTCTGCCCTGGACCTGTGGTTTTTCTGATAATGCAGCACTTTGCTCTCAGCAGCCTGACTGACTCACATATTCTGCAGAAATTAAAGAGTTCCTAGAACACATATTGCTCTTAAGAAATTGTAGGAAGTATTCCTGCTTATGCTTGGCAATGACAAAAGACTGCTGCTTATTTTAGCCACGTATTGTGCTTTGGTTCTGGGGAATTTCAGCCTTTGTCTTTTTGTTAGGTAGGCTGAAATGTTCCTTTCTGTGGTGGGTGCAAGTACAAAACATGTGCACCCTGTACAGGTCTATTCAAAACTGCAGAGCTGTTTTGAGGAGGGAGGAGGGAGGGGAAGGGAAGGGGGGTGGTCCCCAGGGTTGGTATGATTACGGTCGGAAAGTGTTGTTTTCTCATAAGAAAGCAGAAGGTAACCTTCTTTTTATGCAGCCAAGGTGTTTCCAAGCAGCAGCTGAATAGTGAAGATGTTCGGCTCAGTCTTCACAGTGGGCAATGCCTGTCCACTTTCATGTATTCTACCTTCCTTCAGAGAAGCGGCTCGTGATTTCTGAGCACGTTTCCTGGTATTGTGCAGCTGAAACGTTCTCGCCTTTCATTGTTTTTGCTCTGCTTGATCCCCAGGGAAATAGACTCCAGTCTCCCCTGACTTGCTCTGAAGGCTTGTTAGTCCACTTCCCTGCCATGGAAGATGAAAAGGAGACAATTCCACTTTCTGCCACGACCAGGGAAGACCTCATTAGTTAGTAAAGGCAGCTTCATTAAAGGCTTCCTAGAAGCATCAATCAAATCTTCTCTAAATCGGTGGAACCTCTTTTTCACATGATCAGTCCTACTTTTCTGAAAACGTTGGGGGGTGTTGGATTTTTGAACATGCAGCACATGCAGACTTTTTCTATGTTTCAGTAAAATTGGTGCTGTACGTTGCTGTCTTTAATGTGGACTCATTGTTGAGTTAAACCATGACATTAATCTAAATTAGTGCTTACTAAACTAAAGAATGTGGGTACGTGTCATGTCTGTAGATCATACGGTATTCAGTGAAATTACATTTGATGTGTGTGTACTTTTAAGCTTACTTTTAAGCAGTAGTTTGAAAAGTAAAATTGTGTTCTGTAATTGCACAGCTGATTGGACCAGCTAATAATAACAATAATCATAATAATATCATTTGTATTTCTGTTGCTTGTATATTAATACACCAAGCCCACTTTCTGCCCCAGTCAAAGTGGCTGCTGGCACCTGATTGCCGAGCAGTGATTTCTTTAACCGGGAACGTTATGCTCAGTTTAAAAAGGTATCCTGTAATTTCATCATGCATTATTTAGAAGTTAAGCCATTCCTCCAAGCAAGAGGTCGGAGCCTCCAAGACAATCTGTCTCTCAAACGGCCTCCCTCTGCCTGTGATACTGTAGGTACCGGCATGGGGTTTTGTCGGTAAAGTGTTGATCCAAAAAGCACATGAAGTACACTGATAACGTCCAGCAAGCCAGCACACATGCTTGCGAGGTCGGGTACCTAAGGGAGTGTTTCTGGAAGCTGGTTCTGTTGAACAGTGCATTGTATCGTCTCCCTGATAACATGAGGCTGTATCTGTATAGTAGCTCGATCTCGCACCCGGAGTCTGCAGCTAGATCCAGCACCCTGCTTCGTCTCCACTTGATGTTCACTACGTCACGGGAGGATGAGCTAGTGGCACCTTCACTGGAGCTCCTCAGGGCTTTCTGGAGGACATGAAACCACCTAACTGATTGCTTTTTGGTTTGGTAACCAGATACGAGCCTGGGATTTCTGCCAGAGAGAGAGAGAGTGAATGAGCTAATGCATGTTTGGGCTCTGATGGCAGAATGGAGTTCATTGTTCATGGGAGAATGCACAATGGGTTTTCTGTGTTATGCTTCAGCCTAAAAGTTAAGAGATGTTTGGGAGGGAGTGGGAGGGGAGTAGGCTATACGTTTGAGTGTCAGAATGGCCTGTGAAGTTTTGAAATTTGCACCATGTGGGTTCATTTCATTGTTTTCAGGTTGTCAATAATAATAATAATAATAAAATAACTTTTTTTCCAATACAGATGTTATCTTTTATACATTCACTTTAGCCCAGGACCTCCCGTTTTGGCTCCTCCATTACTGCAATTAGGTTGCCTTCCTGCTTTGAAAACCGTGGCTGTAGACAGCATGTTATCTGCTGTAGCACATTCTAGTGTGCATATTTATGGTAGGCCACAGGCATGTGGGTGCCAGCTAAACAAACCTGCAGTTACCACCGTGACATTAAAGAGAGCTGCTGTCTGTTCATCCATTACAGGAGCTCTGTATGTGTATGAGCACGGACTTGTGTTCTGTGTGAGAGTGATGGCTCAGTTAAAACAGGATGTATTGACTGTACTGATATTTGTTCATAGAAAGCTGTGTTTAATAGGGTACTATTTCAACCCAAGTAAATGATTCTAAAACACAACACAGGAGATATCCCAATATACATCCCACATTAAATAAAATACTCACTTTGGTGTTTTTTGCTGACTTTGCTTTGAATTTAGTTATCCTCCCCCAAGCCTGCAACAATCAAAACGCAATCAAAAATTCCACACTTCAGTACATGTTTACCCCTGAATTCTGAACTGAGCAGCGCCTGTGTTCCACCAGTGGCTAGCCTAATGCTGTGAACCTAAAATTCAATTCAAAATGATTCTGAAGTTTAATTTAAAATATATGTTTTTAGTTTTTTGCTTTGCACTTGTAACATGGTAGGCCAATAAATGCATAGCTGCTGCAATTTCTGTCTCCACAACCCCCCCACGACAACAGTGCCTGCTTTGAAATTGAGAGCGCTGCTTGAGTCTGATTGCTCCCACCAGGGTAACAGATAAGCAGCAAACTGGGTTAATGAGCTGGCAATCCTGCTGCCCTCCGATTGCAGGGCCTGGTTAGGCAGCAGTATCAGTTGTTAAAAGGAGCTGAATCTCAGGAGCACTGCTCCAGGGGAGACGAGCTAGGCAGTCATTTCAGACAGGGGATTGGCTCCAGCAGGTACGTGCTCTCTCAGAGCGTTTGTTTGTTTTTCTGAGTAACTCTACCAAATAAGTGAAGCTGGCAAAGCCTGCAAACACAACTGGAAGAATTAGTGTTAAAACAGCTTGTACTGATCTGTGCTGGAAACATAAAGCAGGGGTTGGGAATCTTAATGCACACAATGGGTACGGCTGCTGGAAAACTTGAAAGTCTGTCTTGTTAATCGTCACTGTTCTGACAGGTAGACTAGGTTTCAAAACAACAGAAGGGCCCTTTCTCAGTTTGACAAGTGTGTGTTTTCTGCCCTGAAGAGAGACAGATACAGCATGTCAAGTAGGATCATTGTTTGTTTTCCTCACCCTTGTGAGTCAGGTATTCCAAGGAGTTGGAGGACTTCACTGGTAAACTAACTGGTTTCTGTGGTACACCTGACTAAACAGTTTCAAACATGGAGTAGGAACCTTCCACGTATTACCAGTAATGGGTTCTATTCACACATCTTCCACTCCTGAGGTATTAGAATAATGTTTCTTCAAAGTCTGTTTTCATGATGAAAATCAAGTTTGATATTCCTGAAACACTCCTGGACAATGGATGGTTTCATTAACAACAGTACAGAATAGTTTCATAAATATCAAACATCATTTTATACATAATAAGAGACTTAGAAAAACAAAACAAACAAACAAACAAAAAACATGATTTAAACAACTTCTGAGTGAAAGCTTTGTAAATGGATCCCAATGGTCCAAATCTTCCAGCCACTTGAGCGGTTTTCTTAAAATTGACTTAATTGATACTGTAGTGTACCTTTTGCATGTTATAACAAGCATGTCCATTGCTACAGTTTATTTCATTCTGTATCAAATCAAACTGTTTTCAATAGATATGTTACAAAAAGTCATACTTCATAACACACATTTTAAAATAAAAACTTTGGAAAGGAATTACTAGCAAGATGTTGAGTTGCATTAAGTTTTCTTTAGCACCAGGAACACAAATATCCATCAGACCCTGGTGTATAAATTATATAGGAGTGTGTGTGATGCTTGTGGTGTTGGCATTTAGATAAGTTTCCTGGCAGTGCAATGACATTGAAAAGCTGGCAAACACAAGGAAAGCTGTTCAGTTGATGCAAAGCAAGTTAAACACTGTGCTGGAGTGAGACGTCCACGCAGCAAGCAGGGTCAGTGAGAGAGTCAGTGTTGGGTTACAGCTCAGAGCTTTGGTACCAGCCTGTTAATGAACTCTTTCTGCAGGCCAGCATCAGCATAGCTATCCTGCCTAGGATTACTTTCCTGCTGGGTAGCACTATGAACAGAATGCAAGGGTATAACCTCCCGACAGCAAACCTGAACAGACTCCTGTTTCAGGTTTCTCTGGTGTAGTTAGCAACAGTATACCGTTACTGTGGACCCCAAGAGGTTTTTAGTATGGATCAACAGTTATTGTATGCTATGGTGTAGTGCTGAATGGAACATAATTAAATATTCTTTCATTCTGAGTGAGCTGGTACCCCTGCAGATGACCTGGTAAAGAAGTGCTGTTCTGTACAGTAGACTGGGTGTTACTTACTTCAGACCTCGTGTATGTTTTAGTATTCTTTATAAATACTGTAAAGAGTCTGTGATTTATAGATCTACGTAAGCGAATACGAACATGGTCACACGTGCCCGGATGTTAAGAGATACACACCTGGTGTGAAAAGAGGATCGACTATAAGATTGGTTTCATATCTTGTGACAGTTTTTGACTTGATCCAGCTGTCATAATGCAGAACAAGCGTCTCTGACAGGTCAGGATATTAACCCGACTGTGCGAGTCCCTGTAAAAAAAAAAAAAAAAAAAAAACTTCTATTCAACATCGCCTTCACAATAAACCCTTCGATTTCTAATACAGTTATTTATCTGGGACTGAAACTGAGCTGCAGGAGCTGAGCTGACCCTGATTTAAATTAGAATATGTTTTTTTTCTCATTTTTTGTCCTTGTTTTAGCCAGTGCCCCTTCGGAACTGGAAACGAGAGAAAACTAGCAATCCTCACAATGCAGGCGTCATCATTTCCAAGGAAAGCAGAACATTTGTTGTGCAAACGACTGTACTTCAGAGGAATAGCCCTCTGTACACATGGGGACAATATGAAGAATATGGTACTGTCTTGTGCATCTTGTGGTAATTAAACTGCATGTGTCTTTTTTACCCAACTCATCTGCAGTCATTCAGGTGGAAAATGAATAGATGTTTTTGTGCAGATTGTTTTTCCAAGACCTCCGGAGGTGGAGGCGCTGCCAGGATTTATAGTTTTCTTACACGACCGCAATAGCGTGAAATTCTGCTACTGAATCGTTACTAAACAAGCCATGCTGTTTGTCTTCACTTTGCTGAAACAGAACAGACATTTTAATACTTCAGATGATGTGACTGTCTCTTTCGTTGGGTGTTGCGCAAACAGGTGACTGGTATTGGGTTGCAATATTGAACTGGTTTGTGAGTAAGACCATCAGTAATGGTCGGGGGTGGGGAGTCATGTGACCTGCCATGCTCAGAGGGTAGAGAACATTAAATTGGTGATAAACAGCGTCTCAAGATCTATTCATTTACCTTGTATTAGTATATCTGGTCCCTCTAGTAATGTGATAAAAACACAAGCAAAGGAACCAAATGATTTTACAACAAAGTAATGTTGATAGTTCTAATAAGAGAAACGGGAACATGGATTTTAAAAACCCACTCCTTTAATGACACTGAAAGGCACTCCTCATATTTCTTTTTATCATCTTTGAGAGATAGCAGTGTTGAAAGTGCATTCTAGTGTAGATATTCAATCTGTGTGTTTTTTCAGATGAAATATTCTGGCTAGGGGCACTGCTTTTCTCTAAGACTAGCCCTGGAGTGCGCAGTAGTTACTGGCACTGGTCCCATAACTTGCTGTGTAGCATTTTCCAACAAGGTTCAGCTTGTGTGTGCTCTATGCCTTCACATTTTAAAAGGGAGTCTCTTGCTTTTTACTTCACAGTGCTCAAGTGTTTTAATTCCCAACGTCTGTCTAAAATGCTTGCTTAATATGTTTGGTCTTTCTGAACCACTTGTCCAATTGTGTTGAAATGTGCTTGGGTCATTTTGTTTAGTTAGTTTATTGATAGTATCACAATGTAACTTGTTTCATAACTTGTCAGATTCAGACTGGGTTGATTTGCCTGTCCACTGAGTTCCTGCCCATCCTAATTTGCTGTGCTTGTACTTTGCTTCAAATGCTGGGGACCTGTTTTGACAGGCAAATAAAGCGCGCCTGTCTCTGTATAACAGTCATACACAGTTACAGTCAATCAATCTCTCTTTTAATTGTTTAGCATTAATGGAATCCTAATGTGTTTTATTTAATGATGCACAATTGAAAACTATCAGTAACTTGAAACAAAGCACAACCTTGCATGACCTTGACGATGTTTTTAATATCGTCATTCTTTATCTTGTCAACCTGATTGCTAAGAAAAACAGCTGAATATGGGTTTATTTAAGATTTGTATTTGAATTCACGCTGTATATTACTAGTATACTCTGTTCCAAGACCCGAGCTAATGCCTATGGTTTTTAAAGCCATGCAAATAAAAAGCTTCTCTGATCACTTATGTCAACATGGACTAATCAGGTTGTTTATCTTGCATTCGAGAACGTTGTACCCAACTTTATTCACCAAGCTGCATTCTCTTCATTGGCTTCCTCCTCTTACTTAGGTAGACTCTCTCTCCCTCTCCCTCTCTCTCTCTCTCTCTCCCTTCTCTCTCTCTTTCTCTCTCCCTCTTCCTCTTCCTCTCCCTCTCCCTCTCTCTCATTCCCCCTCCCTCTCTCTCTCCCTGTTTATCCACATACCCATAAATGAGTTACACTGCTGTTTGCTTGGTCAGCATTCTCCCCCGGGGCTCTGGCACAGAAACTTGTTGTTGGTAAGAGACAGGCTTAGCTACAGAGCAAAACAAACCGCGAGGAAGCTGGGGAGGAGCTGCCAGCGGTTATGAGGCAGTGCAAAAACAAATAAACAGAGCTGGAGAGGCAGCAACAGAGCTGCGTCGTGTACAGTGTGGTTTTGAAGCACAAAAGAGTCCTGTATCAGCCTGATTGTACCGCTTCTATTTCTACAGTAGTTACAATTTACAGATACCATTTGTAATTGTATTCAAGTTATTCACATCCCACGAGAGAGAATGAGATTGGCTGGTGGGGAATGATCCGGGGGGTCCTGACATTTCACAGCTGAGTTTAGCATACATCTGAAGGAAAATACACCACTTCCTCCACCTGAGTGAATTCGGATGAATAGAAACAGCGTGACCTGTTGAACCAGTGGTGTGGTAGGGAATGACCTGGATACTCCTTCACACACACCGGCGTGGTACACAATGCCACCTACACTAGCCAGCAGATTGTCTTCCTGCTAGCATCCGCCCTCATATGCAATGGACTCTGCCCAGCTTGAAAAGGATTGTGAATTATTGAAAGGTTTCAATGTGATTGCTGCCAGGGTACAGTAACTATGAGTATGCCTCATCCTCACAGTATCTTCAATAAAACAAGGTGATCGCACCTCGAATACCAGCTCCCTGCCTAGCATTAGACCCTCAGCCCTTCATCACTGGCCTGATTCAGATTTAAATTTGATGAGACAAAAGATGGCTGTGTAGGAATGATATGTATCTCTACATCTTCTCAAGATGGGCATTTACAATGATGCAGTAAAATGAGTTCTCTTACCTGTGGGATATAATGCCACATTCAAATGGGTTCTGTTTGCCGGCAGTCTGACATTGTGTTCTGTTTTTCTAGCTGCTTGGAACATATAGCTCTTTGTGCAGAAGATCTCATACTTGCATGCATGCATATGCATAATAACACACACACACAACACCTCTTCAGTGTTCTACATGCATGCAGTGACAAATATCCTGACTTCTATAGCTGTGCGTTCACAAGTGTGGGTTTCCGCGTGAGTAAAGCATAGACATGAACACTACAACTCAATGCCATCTGTTTCTATCCAAGCCATTTTATTTAAAGCAGTAGACTGCCTTGTAGGCATGTTTGTAGAAGGACAGTTTGCATCAGGTGGACCAGAAGTGTTTTTTTAAGCCAGGCAATCCCCACAGACCTGCCAGATTCCACAGTGTGTCTATACCTCGGCAATACGAAGAGTAAGAGCCAGGTTTGGATAACAAAGAGCTTCCGCAGATCTGACCTGGGAACCTTCAAATCTCAGCGAGCCAATTAGCTGGATTAAGTGATGTAACACTGCACAGTCTTGTATTTGTGCTGCAGAATATCCTTATAACAGAAACTGAACCCCAGCTAATCGCTGAGAACTTGTATTACTGCATGGTGTAAACTGAGATCTAAACATCATAAACAAAGCCCAGGGAAAACTGAAAAGTTACATACAATGACATGTGAAGCTACTGTACTTGCTCTTTAAAATAGCCAAAATAATAAACGTTCTTGAGTCCGCTATGTGCAATTGTTTTATCCCCTGGGATAGTCATGTTTATCAACAAGCATTAAGGGTGTTAACCAAACATCTGAAAAGTGCATTTCAAGTTCACCCCTGCCTGTGTCGTGCACAGAATAACTTGCCAGCAGCATTCAAAGAATGAACCCCTGACCTCCCACGCTGTGGAGTGATATTAGATTCCATTACACACCACTGAGTAGAACCACATGTCTAGCTGGAAGAAGCCTGTCTCTCACAATTTCATGTGTTTAACTGATCACCCTGTGAACACTCGCCCATTGTCTGAAAACATTTCATGTGTTTAAGTGATCACCCTGCTAGCTAATGCTTGCAATTCCTCTGTTTTGCATTGTACTCCCAGGGGTAGACTTTGTATTGTTCTCTTCAGAAAAAATATAATTTCCAGAGTCTAGTCTGGGAACCTATTGGAACTGTCATGCAAATGCATTTTGCACCATATCTGATGAGCCAAAGCTACTCTATAAATCTGCATCTTTCAACGGTACCGCAGTTATAAGAAGTTGTGTCTCTCAGATTAATCTCCCCCTCATAGGATTCCCAGTTGATCTTTTAGAATATACAGCCTCTCACTGCGGCTGTGGGTTCTCTAAATGTCTGCAGATTGCTCCATCTATTTTCTCAGATGCACAGCTGTTATGGGTACAGTACATATAGAGTGCAGAATTAGCACATACATTACTGGTAGATACCAGCTATTAACATAATGTTTCTGACTCCTCAGAGGTGTGCCAGTATTGGAATAAAAAAGATGAATGTTGCCTCTGCAAAGTATAGCGTTTGGAAACATCAGACATTTGCCTTTGAGGAGGCATAAAAGCACTGTGGTGAATAGCCTGTCAACAATGCCCTTCTTGAGAAAGTGAACCAAGATGTGGTACAGGCTCCGGTTTTATGTTTAAAAAGAGAGCAGGATTCATGAACTGTAACAAGTGAGTTAGTCATAGGAATGACATGGCGCTCTCCAGCATCCAACCTTACTGAGTGACAGCTGAAATGAATGGATCAAGAAGGGTCAAACTTTAACTGCAAATATGCTTTACTTCTGAAACTGTTTCCATGCAAACCTTGTGCATCTGACAAGGTGTTGCGATTGCACTTTTCGTGACATTGCTTGTTAAAGTGCCTGGTGTTTCAGAGAAGGGCAGAGTTATATTGTTATAATGGGTAACGTGGAGTCATAGAACCACTGTAAGCGTGGCTGGTAAGAGGAGGTGCTGACACATGCTAAACCAGGCTGATCACACCATTGTTTTTAGCTGCAGCAAGTCCGGTTTTAAATAAGTATATTGGCACTGCATACAATATGTCCCAGGTTCAAATACAAACTGCAACAAAGGGAGTAAAGTGATGGATCAGGGAGTGTGTGCTAAACAGAGGTAAACAGAGGCTGTTAAACATGCAGATCTGTCACTGTACCCTTTAAGAGCACTGCTGCTGAACAGCATGGGCTGGAAACACTCGGGAGTTTCCATGTGGCAATCACAATGAAGAGGAAGTAACCCAAGGGCACAGGAGATTGTAAAGAGCAGAGGAATGCAGGCCATAATAAGAGCTGGTAAAGGATAGGAATGTGGAACTATGTAGACTTTGTCTTCTGGGAAATGTGCATGTTAGACATTCAGTTTAGCATCGATGAGGATCACCTGAGAACACAACTGCTGTGCTATTACATGCCTCAAAGAAGTGAAGTGCTGGCTTTTAAATCCATTTTCTTACCTCTTATTCGCTTTATTAACGTTTTTACAGCCTCTGCTGAGAATCTTTTGGTTTGCATGTTTTAAATAAATAAATAAATAAATAGGAAAGCTACCCCCTGACAAATTACTCCTTCAGGAAGAAAATAAATCGGTTGCAAATCAAATTGCACCAGTTCATTCACTGTCTCCTTCGGATCCTTCTGCTAGGAGAAGAGAGGCAGGAGCAATTCCCTCAGCCTGCCCGTGCCTGGCAAATCAGCGAGAAATCAACTGCCACTAATCTTCCCACCGCTTCCCGAATCTCCAAGACCAAGCTCCCACTACTGTGCTAATTTCATCCTCCCCTGTGCTGAAACGGGTTCAATCAAATAAGCAATTGAGTTGCCGTCATATGCACTGAGATTTAAGGTGGAGCCGGCACACTTGCAGTGTTTCTGCATTGCCATGTGACAGCAGGGATCAGCACACAAGCTTGTGTGTGGGGTTGTTGTTAGCTGTGTAATTCTATAGCATAGCAAAGCTAATGCCTCGGATCTGGAGATGGATGTCTTTCTATTGGGTTACCAGCTGAAGCGCTCACAGAGTCATGCTGCACCAAATTTATTTAGTCCCAGACCGTATATCAGCTGGGAAGAGAAGCGTCGAACATCACTTTCAATTTCGGTGACTGATGCATGTGTCTTAAATCTTTAATGTCAGGGGTGACATTTCTGACTTCATTGCCTTTTCATTGTTGCTTGATGCCCAGTCAGGAATAAATCTAAACTCAATCTTAAGTGTTAACTTTGAGGAGCTGTAATTCGAGGCGTCGGGGCTTGACCGCTCTTGTTTTGAGTATTGTGGTGCATTGCTGAACAGGAAAGGCTTGTCCGAATCGGATTTCTTTATGACACAGTATGAAGTGACCTGACTCTCCTTGTTTCTTCTCATTCATTCTCTTTCTCTTCCCTTTCATCATTTCCCTCATCCTCCCTTCCTCTACTGTATATCTGTACTTCTCGTTCTTTCACTTTCTCCCCTCCTCCTACCGAAGGATTGTCTCTGCATCATTAAACAGCTTCATATTCTTCCCTTTTGTTCCAAAGCACTTTTATCTTGTACAGTTACAAAAGTTATTGTCAAATCAATCTGACAGCCCTGCTTTTATCCTAATGGCTGTTGAACACAGAAAATCTGTTAATTTCTTCTCTTGTAACAGGAAGATAAAAGGGAGAGATTTGCTCTGTATGTCGGTTTTATTTTCAGAAATAAGGATATTTCGGGTATATATACAATGGGAAAGCTTAAGCATGATTAACTCTGAAAGTAACCCAAAGACCCAGGTATATCAATGAGTATTTAACCATGATCGTTTTTCTATTTTATTATTGTTATATGAGCAAACGTGTGGGTGTTGTATCTTTATCTGGAACTTACAAAAAGCACACATTTATATGTATTTGCTAAATATATGTTTTTATATGAATATATTTTCATGCACATTCCGAATAGGACACATTCCTTCAGACAATGGAAGGTACCAACTAATGCAGAATTTGAAGTAACCGAATTCCACCACAGTGTCTTTAAGGTCTAGTACTGTGGATCCTCACTGGAAAACTGAACACAAGTGCTGACAGTCTTCAACGTCTGCAACAGACAGCATTAGCAAACACGCTTCAGAAAACTGTGCAAATGTGCAGCCGAACAGCTGAAGAAATAAGGAGAAGCTTTTCTGTTTCTGCCTTCAATGCTGGTTTCAGGCAGCTCTGAAGAGCTGTCTTATGTTACGATCTCACGCTTTAGTGGTAAACCACATTTTCACAGTTAATCTTGGGGCTTTAAGTGTGTTTCTGAAGTGCCAGGACTGCTGGTGTTTTAAGTCAATGCAAAACGGCATGTCACAGAAAAGGGGGGACGTTAAATATGTACCCATGGGGTTGGTTTGGTTGTTGGTTGGGAAGGCATCAGTCCCGTAAGCAGTGGAGACCGGGTTGCTCACCACACGAGCCGTGCTCCAGAGGGCCATTAGTATGCAAATAGCACCACATCCTGACATTTCACAGAGCGTTCCTCTCATAATTAAGAGGCAATGTGCTCTAGTTATTTGAGCTACATGCTTACTAATTGTGCACACCCTAGCTCTTCTGGGGTTGCTTTTTTCCACCCAACTATAAAACTATGAACTGAATATGCAGAACTTTTTAATGCAGTGCTGGGTTTTTTAATTGCGTAAGTTCTAGATTGTTCTCAGTTGCAGAATCCAGCTATTTAGCGTGGGCCTCGTGGGCCACGATTTCCATTTTTGTAAAATAAACCAGCTGAGCGATGGTCACGTTGAGCTGGTGTCTGTATCCCCTGCAAAAAAACCGAAATGCCACACCTGGCCTTGGTTTCTGAATCTCTAGCTCTACTGAATGCAGAAGCCTATTGCAAAGTATACGTATTGCAACAGCATTGTTGTTGTGTCTGAGGCCTCATCAAAGAATCTTTTCATAAGCATTGACCAGAAATCACTCGCACTTTCAAACCTCAAACCTTTTTTTTCCCCCTGTATTGAGTCCTCTTAATTTACAGTCTAGATTCATTTTAAACCATAACAATTCTGATGTAGTGACAGAACAGATTAGTACATCATTTTTAGTCCCAGCAGCTGTGTAAAAGGGGGCCATCCAATGACGTGGTAAGTACACAACATGAGAACTGAAATATATTGATAATACTTTAGTTTAAGGATCTTTTATAAACTATCAATAATGCAGCTATAAAGGTTCATATACACTATCATACAGGTATTAATAATAACAGGCTACAGCATATCAGTAAAGTGTTGAAATAACATGTAACTTAGAGATATATTAAAAACTTGATCATTACTTTCTAACATGACACAAAAGTGTTGTGTCATTAAAACACAACGTTTGCAATAAACACTTATCCTGTGTTAATAATGACCCTAACCTATCCCAGCATCTAATGGATACACTAAAGTGTGAAGCAGATATGATCAAACAAGAATAGTCAGAAGCAAGTTACTGTGAAAATGAATAGCTTACCCTGTTCAATGACACTGCATAATGAACAGCCTGAAGTATGTTTACATATGAGCTCCGCGTCTGAGACAACTTTGATTAAGTGATCTAATATGTTGCTTTGAAGCTGTTATCATGATATCAGTATAGTTAGTGTGTGTAAATAATGAAGTTAATCTCAAACACGATATCGGGAGGAAGCGGTAAGCTTACAACAACACAAGCAAAAAAATACACGTTTCAACCCAAATCCCTTTGTGGCAGCAATAATCTTGATAGCAGATCACTGCACATATTTAACCAGCTAACAAAAAGATTTAAGTTTTTAAAGATAATTACTGTATGAAAGCAAAGACTTTTTAATTTCTGGCCACTGAAGCAGCAGTTGTATTCTGTTGTGGTAGAGATTTTCTACTTTAAAATAAATTCCTAATTGCTTGAATAGGATGAGAGCCCATTAAGATCGTCCTCTCATTTTCAAGGGAGTCGTAGAAGACAGCAGTCGGACACAATCAAACCTTTTGGGCTCCTTCAGCAGCATGTGTGCATTTGAAAACAACCAGCTGACAGCTGCGCTGCATTTTTATTCCACAGAATGTCTTCATTGTAATTATTTTTAAGCTTGTAATTAGTCCTTCAGTTTTACTGTAAAGAAGAAGCAGCAATTATCAGCCTAGTTTTTTGTTTAATAGGTGGTGGAGAGCATGCTGTGTTGATGTACTGTATGCATCTTATGGTGAAAGCAGGTTATAGACATTGAAAGGAATGAAGTGGACAGTCCAGTGTTACTAGAAGACAGCAGCAGTGTATGACTGTTTCTTATTAACAATGCCAGCCACTGGTGTCCTTTCCATTTAACAGATAAATGTCTGCTTTGGTTCAAGTAAATCCTTTCGATCTAAGCAATCAAGGTCAGGAATTCAAATGAAAGCATTTATAAATGTGCCCTGGATAAGGGCGTCTGCTAAGAAATAAATAAATAATACTGCATGTGTTTTTGATAATGGTTTATTAAGCATTCTTCTTCATGTTCGATGTTAGTGAGATGGTAGAGGTGAGTGTTCAGACACAGTATCCTAGGTATACCTCAGGACATGCAGAACACCACATGGTGCATCTTCTTCATGTTCGATGTCAGTGAGATGGTAGAGGTGAGTGTTCAGACACAGTACCCTAGGTATACCTCAGGACATGCAGAACTCCACATGCTGCATTCCACCCAGGAATAATCTAGTTCAGTAAGGAAATGATTGCATTCAGCTTAGCAGTGAAAATGACTAGACAGCTGACAGACAGTCTGTGATTACCTTGAAAAGCAGAGGTAGTAGTTTCTTGTAAAAGCTGCCAGGAGTTTTTGTTGCACTGTGTGTTTATCTTATGTCTGATAGCGTTCTATCTTACTGGCTGAAAGAATAGCTGGAACTAAATCTCACTTATTGATGTGCAGATACTAAAACAAATGAAAGAGCGTGGAAACCAAAATCAAAACCCAGCTACACCCCTCCCCCCTTTTCTTAAGAGTGTTGTTGGGCGATGTTCGGAAGACTCTGGAAGGAGATAGAGAGATGTGGGGGGGGTCTCAGACTAGCATTAAGCTGGCATTCATGCTTACTTATTGATTTAGCAGCTGTCTACAGTGCATAGTATATAGCTGGAGGACAGTGTATCGACTGTTGCTAAAAACACATGTTTTATAGGAGCTATTGAAATATTTAGTATTTTATTTATAACAGAACAGAAATAATTAATTTCCTTGATCCCTGTTGTCCCTGGGACAGGCAGAGGTACCGTCTCATGACATTAATGATCCACTCTTTTTTTTTTTATAAATACCATGAAGATCAAACCTTTTTTTTTTAGTTAGAAAGAAAACAAGAATTCCAGAATTTCCAGATGTTCAGAATCTGTAAAACTGCAGTCCTTTTTGAATTGATATTGTGTACACATCATGTAGAATGTACTTTCCTTGTACAGGGTTTATCTTGTCTAGTTCACCCACTGATCTGGGCTTGCATGTGTTATGTATTTTAAATTCTTTAGAATACACATTTTAGATAGCATTATAATTTCTGACCTATAATTAGCAGCATACTGTAGCTTTATCCCATGCGCCTTCCTGGAATAGCTGAACTGAAGCCAGTGCTTCTCTGGTGGTGACTGACATCATGAAAGCAGCTTCTTACACTACTTAAGAAAAACACACCTACACAGATACAACACAGCACTTAGCATATTGTATAGATGTGATTAGGCATGTCTGTGGACCTGAGTAAGAGCAGGGATGATTTGTATAATATTGTGTTCATTGCCGTGGGGCATGAATGCCAAATGTCTGTGTTTTAGTCTAACCCTGCAGAAAGACATTCACATGCTGTCAGGTAGCTCACATACAGCAGTTTTCAGATCTTCTTTTCCGTTTGGCTTTAAATATTTTAAAACTGACTTTCAGATCCTCACTTGGTGACCCCATGTCACAATCCTTCCTAATCGAGGTCCTTTGCAGAAATTCTCAAATGGTGTAAACATACAAATCTATACATACAAGTCTATACACAGAAATCATACAAGTCATACAAGTCTATACATAGAAATCATACAAGTCTATGCATAGAAATCATACACATCTATACATACAAATCTCCAAGTACAAATGATCAAATTGAATTCCATACTGTGTTCATACTGCAGGCGCTTGAGCCCTGCTCTCTACCGTACAGCAGATCGGATGAGATACCTCAAATGAAGTTTATTTACTGTGTAGGAATTACAAAACAGAAGAAACTTACTATTGTTTTTCACATGCTCATTTATTTGGAGACAAAATTGATGTTTTTTATATTTAAAAATACGTCATTTTATGAGGATGTTCAACTTTAAGAAAATGGTGTGTAGCCATCAGCTTTCTGCCTGCCTGCCTGCCTGCCTCTCCTAATCGCCTCCTAATCACATATCTCACATTCCTCAGATTGCTGAAATACTTGGAATCTTTTCCTCTTCCTTGCTAAGACAGTTTCTTCCTCTTCACTGTTTTTAATGTTAATCCTTTCATATTCAATCTGGGACCTCTTCTACCTCTCATGATGCAAGCAAGACGTGAATCCTCTGGTAGCTCACAAGCTCCACTGAGCAGTGGGAGTGTTGATTGCTGCTACACTGTGGATGACCCAGTCGCAGTCCATGTTGATACACCCAGTGGGTTACAGTTCCTGTTTAAAGCTGTAACTTCTCCCAGGTTAATGTGAGTTTAATGGGAGGTGCAGAGCCGTGGGTGTTCATTAGCAAGCGAAACTACTCCTCAGAACCTGGCAATCCCAGTCCCTCAGCGTGCCGCTGTATTTTGAATAAAGAGCCTCACAGAATGATTTTCTCCCAGTTTATAAATATGTCATCCTTTGGAAGTGACAGAGAAGATGTTGCCAGGAGATTGCATCCCGTTTAGCTCCCGAAAGGATGAAAGGCTCAGGTCTTTCTCCATGCTTCATGGATTGAAAATGGATGACTGCAGAAAATCCTTAATTGGCATCCCTTTCAATCCTACCCAGAGGAAAGTCTTACGGGAGATGTTAGCTCAGTGAGAAGAGTGCTATTTGTGCTACCTCACTGTGCAGCCGAACAGGAGCATGCAATCACTGCTGTGATCTCCTCTGCAGCCTGTGGTGCTCCGGCAGCACCTTTCTAATCTCTGCTGGATAAACATATCATTTCAAAAGGAAATTCAAGAAGCCATAGTTAACATATCAGGGCATTGTTCATCACTGTCAGACAATGTATTAAACAGCCCTTCACAATTGCAGTGTTTGCTAATCAAGTAATTCACCCTTTGCAAAACAGGCAGTGCTGTCAAAGCATGCCACTGTATCCAGTGATGGGGGCTTGGGGGAGTTGCAGATCATGTGTCACATTATCAATGTATCAGAATGCAAATGCTCTAGATAGCGGAGACGCCACTGAGCAGTGTTTCATCGCTGGGAAAACGGGTCCATTGTTAAGGCTGTATTAAAGGAAAGCATTGCCTTGAATCAGCTGTCTGATTACTGGAAACAATGTCCCATTCTTCACTTGCACAGAGGCAGAGATTAACCCGTTGTGAGGGAGGGGTAGTTCACATTATCTGTGTTGTTTGAACTCTCCTCTACCACCTGAATGAGAGATTGCAAATACTACACTTATTCAGAACCAGCAATGTTTTAAAACTTTGCAGAGGGTAAGGCCACCGTCTTCTCTAAAGTCTCTTCCAAAAATGTCTTTGTCTATGTGCAATGTTTCCACATGCATGTAATTACAAGCTACCAGTTGCTATGGAGTTGCCAAGTGCACGGGTGCCATTACAGGGACGATGGAGCCCAACATCATTAAGCAAGGTCCGCACATTTTATTCAATGACCAGCATAAGCACCTGCTCTGCAATTGGGAAAACACAACAAGAATTTTTACAATTTTTACTTTGAGAAGTATACATGCACAAGGATATGAATTGATCAACTGTTACCAGAGTAGCATCTATTGCAGCAGCGAGCTGTGAGCAGTTTTGTTTTTTTTTTTAACCATACCTTCTGTGATTTGTTTTCTCTGACCTACTTACAAGGTGAGATGGTATCTCCATGCACAGTGTTTTGCAGCACCCAGAGAAATGTTTTCATGGTGTCAAGGCAGGAGTGATCGTCTGTATGGTGCAGGGAGGGATGTCAGTTTCTTTACCCATCCGTTTTCTTGAAGGGAAGAATGATTTGATGCATTGAAATCAATAACACTTAGCAGGCAGCGGCAGGTGGGAAACAAAATGAAAAGCTGTGTGTTCAGGAATGGGCTGATCAGGTTGTTTTTATATATGTATAATCCTGCAGAAACTGTAGTGTCGTACGATGCAGTACAAACAGAAACACTGGCGCTGCACTTTCCCCCTAATGCCTGACAAAGACTGGGTTATTTAATACACAATACAATCAACCTGGGCATTTCCTAGGCTCCCCTTGAAAGAGAGAAGCATGGTAAATATGCACAGTTGTTTTGCATGTAAACGTTCTTGTACAATGCTTACAATATACATGTACCTTGCTTTACCGTGGTTGACCTTGTGTTTTTATAATCCTTTTGCATAACTTCTGTGTGACTTGCCATGCATGCAGTTTTCTTTATTAGAATTTGTAACCCAGACTAACCTGTTTCCAAACTTGTTCCTGAGGACCAAAGCAGAGTATAGCACAGGGCTACACCACCAACCGTAGAGCATGAAATACAGTATGGGATTCATACGCTGGATATTTTTAAACGGCAGGCAGCTATCGCTTCACGTTTCCATTTTTGTGCTCAAACTGAAGGATCCAGCCACAGTAACTATAAACATTTGAAGACATTTCATCAACCAACCAGCTTTAAAAAAAAAACAAAAAAAAAAGAGAACAGAGAAATAGTTTTCCGGGTATATAAACAGCACCACAAAGCAATGTTTCTAAAACCACTGGCTGCTGTTCCCCACAGTGTGCAGAACCATTTCATTTCCTTGTACACCCATGGGCCCCATTCACAAGGCGTTTAACTAGGGTTAGAGATTTCAATACAATCGGGCTTGATGTTCACCGAACTGTTCTGGACTGCTGTGGGGTCCTTTAACAACAGTGCAGAGCAGTTTCATGAATGTGAACCTCATTACGCAGACTTGGATAAACACGTTCTTTAATTAAGTTGTGAGTTAAAGCATCGTGGTGAAGATCCTGCTTATTAACCAATAGAGATTCCTGAGAGGCTCCTTCATTGAAATGAGCATTGTTGTTCAGCAGAATGCCAGGGGTTTCTGTCTCCTGTGCAGTATGTAAAGAGAGGTGTGGACGTGGAGAGAACCCTGTGTTCATTGAGAGCTGTTTAAACTATTCTGTTAAATGTGTGAGGCTTTACTGGAACCACTTGTTAAAGTTTGAAGAAGCTTATGTTTTAAATAGAGTTTATTTAAACCTGAAAAGCAGCTGCTGGGATTCATGAAAGCCATGGTACCTGCCAGAAAACAAACCTGCATAAAATCTGTCAAGAGCGTTTCATCATCCAAGTATTTTTTCTTCTTCTTTATTTCCTGTTAGTACAGTACACACTAAATAGACTTGGTGAAACAGTACAGAGCCTGTTTCATGTTAATCGAACCTGAAAATGTAGAAGTGCCTGAGCTTTTACAAGTGCTGTGTACTTCCTTTTTGGAAATGTAGCTGCACCGCATTGAAGGCTTTTTCAAATATGTTATGAAATCCCCTGGAGTGTGTATATAAGCACATGGTTTCTTCCCTGAGATTCCTCTGTCAGTGTTTGTAGTGTTAAGTCTAACTTAAGCTTTGGATTATAAATGCTTTTCTATGGCGGCTGTCGTAGTCTTTTTTATTTATAATTGGTTTTCCCTGCTGAATACAGTAAGCACAAAAATAAATAAAAGGAGAAACAATTAAAGTTTTTGGCAGATGTATTTTATCAAAAGTCTCTGCCAATTAATTTGAGTTTCCTGAGGCCTTGGAACAAGTGGGAGACCTGGGCTTTGCATTTTCTCAGCGGCTTCTGAGGAATACGAACGAATGATGTTATCTGATGGAGCACTGGAGCCAGACTCTGCAGATGGGCAGGGAGTTTGTAACTAGAGTGTAAAAATCTATTCAGAAAGTAGGAAAACAAAAGCTTCTATTGTAAACCATTCAAATCTGTGTGTGTGTCATACCCTAAGTGGCCAACAAATAAGAAAGAGAATGTAAGTCAAGTTAGATAATTCCCTATAAATCCACTACTAGACCTATATAAGATATGTGAGGGTGATGTGCAACTATTCAGAAACAATCCTGGGACAGCAGAAACATTTAATGATGTGGGGGGCCTGTGCCACTGGCTCATCTTTCAGTTCTCTTCCCTTTTACCTCTGAAAGCCTGTAGATACCAGTTCACAAAGCCACCACCCATTTCCATTTCAGTGTAACTGTCCTCCTCTCCTTGAGAGAGGGCTAGGTCTGAAGCAGCGCCTCTGGCATCAAGGTGAAATGAAATCTTTATCTGTGTATCCCAGCAAATGGGAGAAGAAGCCTCTTTGTTAAGCTTATTTAAGTTGGAGATGCAGAACAGCAGTTTCTTCCTCGTCAGCCTTTGTTTCTGCTCTGCCAGTCATTCAGTCTTGTGACACGACTGGGGGATGATCGGCCAAACTCCCATCTCCAAACTGGAAGTGAAGTCTCAGATTAATCAAATTAAACTGCTGTCTGTGCTTTCAAGACAAGGGCATCATGTGCCAGCTCATAATCAAATGGCACGACTTTATCAAACACACTATTTCTATTTGGAAGTGCACAATGTTATATGAGCAGTAAGTATTTTTTAGGTGTAATGGTTCAACATTTAGAAATCTTTCAAAATTAAACTTTAATTTATTGCTGTATTAAACTTTATAAATAAATAATACTAAAACATTTGAAGGAGTGCCAAATCCACTCTATGAGTAACATTATTACCAGTCCTCTTGTGATTGTGCGGCGGATCTTTTTGGTCCTGCACTTGCTTTTTATGTTCGTTCAGATTAACAGCTGTATCCTCTTACCTGTGCTGTAGGTCACATGATTTGATTGCATCAAGACCATTGGAGTGAGTTTGAGCTACAGCGCTGGTAGTGACTGAGTACCATGAAGCAGGAACATCTTTATATCTACAGCGGTGTCGCATATGAAAAAATATACAAAACAAGCAAAGAAATAAAGGAGTCTGAACACAAGGAAAGGCAGGGCAGGGATAATGTTTCTAGTGCTGATAAAGGGTAAGAAAATGGGATTTAAAACATTGGTTAGCACTACATTAACAGCCCTGGAGTGCTAGTTTTAAAACAGCAGTGCTAATGAAATCTGCAGCACATGAAATCGACGTCCTTTGCCCATGCAATCTGGCCCAGCAGGTCTGTAGTGTCGTTTTTAAACAAACATGCTTAGTCAACCGAGCTCATGACTAAGTGATACGTTAGGATGAAGTGGGCACAATGCAGCAGAAGTAGAGTTCGTAGGTCACTGCAGATCGACTCTAGGTGATTATTCACTGGTATAATTTGTCAGACAGCCACTCGCCAGCCCTTTTAATCTTATCATTCTGTCATCTGAGGAATTCAATGGTACTCTACGCAGAGGGAGCACAGTGAAAAAGGTCAGTGTTTACGCGTTGAAAGGTTGCACTTGTCACTGCTCACTGCACTTTCTCCCTGCTGAGCTGAATACCCTTTCCACGGCTGCACAAAGACAACTTCAGTGCATCGCATGGGTGCTACACTATGTCATATAGCTTCTATTGTAGAAGCACCACCAAATGCAGTGAGATGCCCTGCTCATGCATTCACAATGTGATAATGATTTGATCCAGTATTTGCATTTTATTTTACAACCTAAATTCAAAACTTCAACAGAAAAGGTCGTGTGGACGTTCTTGTGGATCCTTCTAAGTGATTTTTAAATTTTCTTTTTTTGTTTCAAATTGGTAGGGACGGATTCTGTAATGGGACCACGAAGGATTTTAACACAGTAAGGGTCCTGTGTGCAGGCCAGCGTACAAGAGTTTGTGGAAATGTGAAAGCAGTAGTGACACTGTAAGGGTTAACACGGAGCAGTGGGATGGAAATGGGCAGCATTGGTGATTTGCTTTATTGACGATTTCATGCATGATTTCTTCCATTAATTTAATTGAACAGATTATAGGCACTTAGCTGTATTTCTAGCTAAGCTATTTTAAACAATGATGTTTTTTGTCTCAGCTGACCTGCTTCAGCAACCTCCTACTGATAGCTAATGTCTTGCATGAACCACATGCTTTATAGCCACATAACAGGGCCCAAAGACAGAGCTTTTAAACTGTCCGTACAAGTGAACCTGAATCTCACAAGTGACCTTTTATGGTGCTTTCTAAACTTCCAATCCGAGCAGTCAGGCATGGGATGCCTTTTATACACCTGTAATTTATGTCAAGTCACCCATCTGGCACACAGAGGCCTCCACACACCCAAGCAGACACAAGCTAAATATATGAGGTTCATACAGAGGATCTGTACACTCAGAAACACTGCACAGGAACCTGGAAGCGTCCTGTGCATGTGCACAAACACGGGTGTAAACACGTGTACATAACAATGCTGGGATTCAGGCACTGCAGCTAATAACACATTGTATTGAAGAAAGAAACAAAAACACATGGGAAAATCAGACAAGGGTTTCTATCCTGTGTCTGTGAAGCTTTTGCTGTCACTGTGACTCATTCACAGATTAGCTTGTGAAATGATTGTGTTCAGTAATTGCAGTCTGCTCTGTTTAAAGGAATAAGTAAAGTCTGGGTACTGTACCAAGTAACAGATTCAACAGAATTCTGATGTCTGGAGCCATACAGGTGGGTTGTGGTTGCTTGTGAATACAGGTAGTATATCCAGTACAATAATATTTTATTTAGTTTTTTGCATTTCTTTGTTGAAAGTGGTTAGGTGTGGAGATGTTCTACTACAAAGCTAATGGAAGGACACTATTTTGCCCGTTGATTTTATTAGTGTAATGCCAGTCAATAGCAAAGCATGCGTGTGGCAGAGATGTATGGGGTTTGAAAGAAGACCACAGAAAGGGGAAAAGCCAGGGTTTTATGAACGCTGGTGTCTTTCTATTGTAACTCCATTAACTCAATGATACTGTATGGTGTCTGCATTAACTCAATGATACTGTATTGTGACTGCATTAACTCAGTGATACAGAACTATGCTGACTTCAGGAGGTTCTCAAACAGGATCCCACTGGAAGGCTGTTATGGTTAAATTTGCATGAAGAGAAAACCGATGACTCAGCTTTCTGTCTCGTTCCTTCTAACTTCACACATACAACAAACAAAGACTCACAGGGATGACGCACACCCTTGAACTTTGAACGCTTACATGGATTTCTGAAGCGTGTTTTTTGCACAGTCAACTGTGCCAGCCAATTAAGGTATTAGGTGACAAATGATGCAGGTTAATTTGAACAATCCCCCCAGCACGATTAAAAAGTGCTTCCAGCGGTACACTCTGCGTAGCGCTGACCCTCGGCGTTTCTCAGCACTCTTTCATGAGCTTTGTTAATGAGTTGAAGTGTTGGAAGAGGAGGCCAGGCAGATCAGTGGGGAGTATCAGACTCCGCCTTCCCCGCGGGAGCTGAGAGCACCCTGGAATTTCTGACGCTCTGGATTTCTCCTCATACAGTCCCCTCAGGTGTTTTGGGATTTTTGAATTAGATTAATCATAAGTGTCCAAGGTAGGTTAAGGTATTGGTAGATATAGAATAGAGGGCTAGATTCACAAAGCATTTACTAGGCTGTTGCATGAGCACCAAATGGGGAAAACCAACTGGCCCAGATTAAGCAAGAAATAAGTGTGTGCCCAGGATCCCTTGAATTAACATGCACTAAATATTTGCTTCAACACATTCTTTCAACATGACCAGTCTGTTTTTCCGTTTTGGAATTGAATTTGGCTAAGACTAAGAGTCAGCATGAGTTACTGTAAGATTTTAAACCAGCACACACGCTTACAGTGTATTGGACTAGATTAATCTAATAAGAAATTAAATATTTGCATCAACAAGTTTAGAGATTCTATCCAAACTGAATGCCATGATGGCTGGGAGTCTATCAGAGTCGAGGGGAGTATAAAGGAAAGGAATCAGAGTGATCTCAATACGCATCTGAAGGTCACGCAACTTCAGTTCACAGCAAATGTCAAAGTAATGTCAGTATTGGAAGAGGAGGGACCTTCAAAGGACAGCTGGCTTTCTGTTCTTTGAAGTGCAGAATGGGGAATTGAACCTGACATTTCATTCGGTTTGCTTTTGAGTTGTTTTGTCTCTAGGAATCCTTTTAAACATTTTACATTTTTATATGTATACAGAACGTTTTGGACGAAAAGCCTTCTTCAGCTGTGTAGAAAGAAAAGTAAACACAGTGCAGTAAACTTTTATTTTTGTACCTCCTCCCCGTTTGAATGAGGGGATGGTGCACAATGTAGAGCAAGGCAGTTGGGTCTCAGACTCAGAAGCGCAGTGCGCAGCTGTTTGCTGGATAGCAAAGCACTGGTGAACATGTGGTCTTTCTTCTTTACATGTTTTACTCTGCATACTGTTACGCGGAAGGGGAGGCCAATATAAAATGTGACATCTTTCCCAAAGGCGCCTGTTAGCCTCCGATTTGGAAAATTGATTCTTCTTCCAGCCCAGGCATAATAAAACCCCTTTAATGTTTAAGCATGCTTTAAAACTGGGAATGGATCCTCTTAAAGGGTGTTTAATCTCCATTAACAAGGCTCAGGAGAACCCTATCTTGAGATATGAGGGAATAGTTTTGAGTACTTCCAAGTGCCATCAAAGATGTTATTAAATGTTTATACTTTCACAGGAAACAATGATTAAACTAGCAATTTGCCTAATGACTGCTTTACTCTTGGTAGAAGGAGAGCACCCTTAAATAGCTACAAAAGGATTCCCTTTTCCAAAGTAAGGTCTTATAAACGGCAGAATCAAATTGCTGTTCTGTTCTACTACACACTGCAGTGTTCTCCCGATGACATCATTATAAAGATGTATCCTGTGTATATGGGTATACAGATAATCTCCTTCAGGGCCGCGGTACAGAAATACGGTAATCCAGCTGGAATCTGTACCATTTCATTCCATACATTATACCAAGTACATAACCAGAGGGCAGGAGCTATTTGTCATTGAAAGGAAGGCCTGCCCAAACGGATGGCGGAAAGGCCTGGGATTTGAAACCAAATTCCAACCCGCTCTTTAAGAGCAAGAGACCTCGGCTTTGTTCTTCTACTTCATAACATCCCTTAAGGGTTTCTCACTTTCCAGTTGAAAAGTTGTGTGGGGATGGGGGGGGGGGGGGGGGTGTTGGCAGGATTACTGTGTCTAAAGGCTTATCCCATCAGCCAGTTGCACCCTTAATAGCTCCTTTTCAGTGGCTGCCATAAAGTAATGCTTCTTTGGCTGGTACTGAGGGCACTGGATGGCTTCCAGGAGAGCGAGGGTTGGCTATTGTGAGGAGGTTACCACACATCTGCTCTGTGGGACAACTGTTGTTGGCAAGTAGCTGCCTCCTCAGACTTTGAGAGAGGGGAGGCGAGAGGGTGTCTTAATGATCTGGTGTGAGGTCCGGTGGTGGAGTGTGCAGTCTGGGACACTGACTTTGAGAGAGGGGAGCCAAGAGATTGTCTTAATGATGTGGTGTGAGGTCCAGTGGTGGAGTGTGCAGTCTGGGACACTGACGTTGAGAGAGGGTAGGCAAGAGGGTGTCTTAATGATCTGGTGTGAGGTCCAGTGGTGGAGTGTGCAGTCTGGGACACCGACTTTGAGAGAGGGGAGGCGAGAGGGTGTCTTAATGATCTGGTGTGAGGTCCGTTTGTTTTGAACATCACGTTGCCAGCTTGATAGAACGCACACTGGAGCAGTCTTGTGAGGCCCTGAGATGAATGACTCCTGCCCGTCTTTGGAAGTATTTGCTGAACCACCTTGTCTCTGCTGACCATCCATGGGAACAGATGCTCCGCAGCAGCGGGAGATGGATTTGTCTTCATGCCCAGTTTGCCTGCAATATGTGCACATTCCAACCACTATCATTTGCTGTGATGGTTTTTTTTTTTCTTTCCTCCCACACCTCCCCCGTGAGTTGGAGTGGTCTGACACATGATGCGTCATTGGCAGAGGACCTTCTGTACTGCATATGAGCTGCTCACAGTGCTGCTGTGACTCAAAATATGGGGAGGACTGAGAAAGACACAGATTGCAGGAGAGAGAGAGGGATTGTCAGAATGACCTGGACAAGCACTCAGACTGTCCATAGTGGGCATTTTACCTCAGTAACATCCATTTGGCACCAGTGCTAACCTCTGCTCCAGACAGAGTCTGGATTACCATGTGTACTTAAGTGTAGTACTGTAGCTCTCTAGGGGATGATCTCTTAGAGCAGACTTGATGAGCACAGCCACTCTGTCTGCTACACATTCGCATTAAAGCCACTAAATGAAAGAAAGAAAAACAGTTGTAAACTGTGAATAGACTGTGTAAAGCCACAGCATGAGCACACAGCCGTCTTTCAGCTTGCGTCCTTTGCTTAGCAACTGTGATCGAAAGCCTTTGTTAGCAGAAGGTCTGTTTTTTGTCTCTTTTTCAATCAAGACACTCCACAGCCCTGGGTCTCCAGCAGGTGGCTTAAAAATGTCCGTCTCGATGGCTGCGCTCGCTAGCCAATTAATACTGGCTGCTCTGAGCTCAAAAGAGCTCTGTTGCTGCGGCAGGCTGAAGAGCCCATTCAACACAATTATCTTGGCATTCTAGCCTGCAAGCAGGAGCGCTTGAAATGGAAGGAGTGAGAGCCTTGCTGGGAGGCTGAGTCCCTGCCTTCTCCGTCTAGCTGTAGTTTTTGTAATGGGATATTTGCAGCAAGCACAGCGTGATTGCATTCTGTGACTGGCACAGGGTGTTGACAGCTGTCTAAGGGTGCTTGGGATACTGGCTGTTGAGTAGCTTGTGTGTTTCTTTACAAGTGTTGACCTCGCGTTATCTATTTTTTCTCTCCTTACAGAATTAGAGTTTTCCCTGTTAGAACTGTAGTCTTGAAGTAATTACTTAGATTCAGTATCTCTCTGAATTGTTAAAATAAGGCAATATGACCTACAGAACCAGAGTGAAAAAACAACTAGCTTGGATTTGATTGGAGGAAGCTGGATTTCTAGCTTCAGATTGTAGTGTTCTAGTTTTATAATGGTGACAGTCCATCTTGTTACTGAGCCCACTTGCTGTATTCTTTATTCTTTCTGTGCTGTTGTTATTGTGAATCCAATCCCCTGTACTTAGAATTATGTTTTGTCTCTGTTTGCCTCTGTTGGTCACACCATTGGGAAGTGAAGATCTTCAGCGAGACTATAGCCCGATTCGCACGGGACTGAAAATAAACAGGTGGTTTATGAATTTTTACCAACATCGGTGAAAGTTAGTCCTGATTTTTCTACAGGACATCGGGACCATCTGTACAATTTCAAACTCGGACGTCCTGTGTCTTTTTACTCCTGTGTGAATCGATCATGTCAGTGTTATGTTACAATTGATACAGCATTTCCAGGGTATTCGTCTCAAAGCAGCACCAGTCTTTACATTAAATCATAATATAATATTAAAATTGATAAATCTGTCCTGGAATTCTACACTTCAGTAAATCACAAATTGGGGATCGGGCAAAAATACAAAACATAATGGGTAACTTAAAAAATGGATGCTTTGAACGGTGCATTTGAAGGTATGTATGGAAATTCAGATCACTCAAGGTTATTCTAGCCTTTACACCCGGGTCAGTGTTTACAAATCGTGCACAAAAGCACCGTCTCTGGCCGCAACATGGCATTTCATTTTGAATTGACAGACTTTTCTTGATGGAAATTAATCCACGTCTGGAAGGTTACTAGACGTCCTCTTCTTCAGGACACCTGGTTTTTGGTGCCGTGCGAATCATGCTTATCACTGCCATTGCTTAGGGTGAATTGTAGCCTGTCTACACCTTCTGATTCTGTGAGAGCATGTTGCTGTCAGTTCATCAATTGTGCCATGGTACGATTGGGAGTGGTAACCTACATCTTTACTCCTTTCACTCTTAGAACCCACTGCAGCAAAAACAAACAGAAAAATGTACCAGAAGGAATGGCTTTTTAAAGCAAGAACTAGACATCAGTGCCTGACTTTGCAAGCAGCTCTGTCATATTTACAGCTTGCTTCTCTATTTAGTACTTCATGAGAATCCTTTGTTAAGGACTTTCCTGTTTTTCTTTTAAACAAAGAATATGTTTTGTGCCTGCCGGACCAATGCAGCAAGCGGATTTTCAACAGCAGTAGACTCCACAGAATCGGCTTGTGCGCTACAGAAAGTTCTGGATATGATTTCTTAGCTTTCCTATGATGCTCACAATTTAGCTGCGTCTGTTATGTTTCGGATCATATTGACCCGGTGCAATTTCAAACAAATTTGAATTGATAACATTTTTTTTTCTTTGTAATTCTTTGGATAACTCTTCTCCTTGGGATCTGCACACCCCAGCTAATGGAAGTAACCCAATGCATGCGTGCAGGTCATCCTGATTACGCTCGTTCACTTTGTACCGGGTACACGCCTGCCATCCAAGCTGGTCATGCCCAGCATTACATTTCCGATTGCCGGTGGTATGAACAGATCCAACGCTGATGCTGGATCATGAATGAGAGTAACCGCATATCTAGCAGGCCCAGGAGACCATTGTGATGACATTGGAATTTGACAGCCTACCTTGATTCAACGTGGAGATGCTGCCTGTGTTCTATTTCCATCTTTTAACTTCAATGTTTCATCCACATAAGAAGCAATGGGGAGTCAAATAGACCCGAAACATAACAGGAGTTAATGTCTCCTGGTGAGGCATTCAGTATGGGCACATGGCAGCAGTATGTCCTAGAACCAAAAGATTGGAAATCTTCAGCAAACCAGGCTGAGGGAACATTCTTAAAATCCGTAATCCAGCAGCGATTCCAAGGAAAAGGTTTCCTGACATCGCTGCCTGGGAGACGTATGTTTGCCAGAAAGTCGGGGCTGTTGGAATGTGTTTTCCAGGCACCCCACGATCATTAAGCTGAAATTTTACCACAACAATATTGGCCTCCATTTTTTCTTTCTTTTTGTTCTGAAAATGAATACCATATGATTTTTTGTTTATAATTGTTATATGTTAAGGGACTTGACAGGATATTTTTTAAACTGTATATCTATTGCGTGTGATGTGGTTTTAGTGTTATAATACACCTTGTAGCACATTATCACGATTCCTATAGAACAGGGTGCTTGCTTGGTGCCGTTAGTTACTTGATAATGGCCTAATGATGTAATCCTTTGCTTAACTTGAATATAATTGCACTGTTATTACACAAGTTATTCAATGTAATCTACAATTACAGACCAATTACAAAATGCTTCTCCATTTTTACACAAGCTGTGTAAATAATCTGCGTTTCCCATTCTCTTTATCTCTTCAGCTTCCTGCTGTTTAGCTTCCTGTGAAAATCTACATTTAAATGGCTAATGTGCATCTTGGGAATAATAAACCCTGCAATTCTGTTCTAACATAATATTTCCTTTTGGAAGAGTTACAGTGTCTACAATGCAGTCAGTGCTCTCGGTTTTATGAATATGAAGAGACTCTGCCTTGCTAATTGATATTTACAAGTGGAAGTAAAGAGAACGCTGTAATGCCGGAAGGCCGCGTTGTCATGTGCCATCCCCCGGAGACTGTGTGCTTGTTTATATCATCCTAGTGTGCTGTTCCGAATATATCCACATTCAAGTGCAGTCCATTCACTTCCTCTGGGTGAAGCAGGCTACTGCATGAAGGCTGAGTTTTCAGCAGCGCTGTTCTTGGGAGTGGGACTCGCTCCTGTGGATTGCTGAGTCTCTTCTGACTCTGAGTGACCTTCCCCCAAGCACAGTGCCACTGCATGACCCACAAGGGGAGGTTTGGGGTTTGATGCAGCAAAGATGCCTCAAACTGTGTGTCCCCGTCTCCTGGAACCATAGGTCCTGAAAACATGTCTTTGTGTTACCTCAGCTTTAGGCTCACCATACGGAGATGTTTCAGCTGGGAACTACTACACCCAGGTCATGGTGGCAGTACATTTACTGACCAATTTGTTGGTGATCTTGGAAGAGAAAGGAAATCCATTTGTTTTTTTACTTGAGTTCTTTATACATGGTGGAGATGTGCGTGCATTACTGAAAATCAATAAAGTAACATATTGGACCGGTAGGGTTTCCATCGAGGATAGATGAAAATGAGTGTTGAATCAAGGATCTATGCTTTAAAAAGCCTGCTTGAATCTTTTATACTCAATAGACCACAAAAGTCTAAAACCGAGTTTCATCAGTAGTTTTCTGATCTTAACCTTTATCTAGATAAGAGCATTTCAGACTTCTTCTTGAAAGGTGTAATTATCTATCGGCAGTAGTCACACACTTCCTGTGTCTGTCTTCTGGATATAGTGATCTGGGGTTCTAAGAAAGTGTCATTTCTAAGAAGCTGCGGTCACATTTGTAACAGTGTTTCTATTGGTAAAAGGCGACTCCTTCTGGGTTTCTGAGAGTGACATGTGAAGAAAACTGACACTGTAGCATCAGAAGCAGCAAAGCTTTTGATGTGAATGAGTGCAGGTCGGCAGACCTTAAGTATTAGTTCAGAGAGCCCATTACAAGGCAACTTTCAACTCCATATTTCTTAGGGTTGGAAAATAGGGCCTCTGAATGATGAAGTGGCCAAATGCCAAAGCCTTAGTAGGATATAATGGATAGTGCCTCTTTAAGTGACGTGCTGGGCCTGTTTAAGAGTGGATTAATCAGCGCTCAGCTGCACACAGTTATATATAAGATACCAGTGAGGGCTTCCAAGCTCCAGATTAAAGATACTGTATGTCTAACACACTGGCCCCAGGGTAAGACATTTACTAAGAGGTTAGTCTATCCCGTCACGTTAATATGAAAGACCAAGCAACTCGTATTAATCATTTATAAGATTAGTTCCAGGATCATACATACATATATACACACACACACACACACACACACACACACACACACACATATACATACATACATACACACACACACACACACATACATATATTTAATATGCTGCTAATGGGGCTACAAATCCATTTAAAAATGCCTTCCACCAAATTGACTTCACCAAGATTGAACTGTACTGCAGTTCTGAACGGGGGAGCAATGAGGCTTCTGAAAATGAAAAGAGAACAGCAGCTGTCTGTCTTGAAGGCAGTAACTAAGATATTAAAAATAGAATTCCTCAAGGCAGCTCCACGCAGTCTGACACAAATAGCGTAGAATATAACGTTGTTTTCAACTGCTGTGTGTAGGAGAGAGGGGAAGAGCGAGAGGGAGGGGAGAAAAGCTAGAGTGAGGGAGAGAATACTGTGGTATCCACTTTATCAGGGACGTCCAGATCTGCTGAACGACAGGCACAGAGTGTATAGAGACAGCGTTGCTTGAACTGCACTGTTACGGGATTGATTGTGGAATTCCATTGCAGGCAGACAGTGCAGAGCACTGCTCTTCATTTCCACTGGCTTGGTAAAACTTAGGGTTTGATTACAGGAGATAGAGAGCTATAAAACACATTCAGACATTATCTGGAGTTGTACCGCAACAGTGAATAAAATATCTTGGAGAGAACAGTTCAGTCTTTCATAGAGGAGTCGATCTCGGTCTAGTTTGATGCACAGCCCCTGACTGTTAAACTAAGTTGGATGGGGGCCAGATATTGTAAAGTACTTCTGAATGTCTGAATCCTGAACACCATAGTGGAGAACAATGAGCCTCTGTGCTTCCTGGGTAGTCTGTATACCACTGAAAATACTATACAACATGTACATTATTATAACTGACAACAACAGCTGTGTGCTGGTAGACAAAGCAACACTCTGAATCTCCAAACCACTTGGCTAACTTGCTCAGCAGAGATACCAGTTCTTATTGCCGTTGTTTCAGCTTGTGTCTCGAAGGCTCATCAGGCGAGGGAGTTGGTGCTGTGTGCGCGTGATGTGTCAGGACACAGGGGGAGCCTGCAGTGGCTATGAAGTGGAAAAACAAACAGCCAGACACAGCTGACAGAGGCTGTGTAAAGCTTTAAGCGTGCACTTTCCCAGGGGAAGGTGCGCTCCTGTGTAAATATACAGGCAGAGCGGGAGCGAGGTGCAGCAGCAGTTTAGAGCACAGCTTTCAGATCCAGGATTCTCCATTCCCTTGATGCGAGAGTTGCATTCTGAAGCTTGACGGTGGCTTAACAGAAACGGCCTGCTTTGTTTCATTCTTCTTCACCTGGGGAGCCCACAAACACAAAGCTAACTGGGCATCAGGATCGGGGGAGCCTGACTCTGCTCTGGTCCTCCTGATTTGGCTGATGTAGATGGAAGAGGTCTGTAAGCCTCTTGGTGACCGAGTCCCTCAGGGTTGCACTGCCTGTGCTGTGTGAGGGGACTGCATTCATTTGAAAAGATATCCGAGTGTGTGTGTGTGGCTGTTTTGAACTTGGGACAGAAGTCTGCTAGTCCCCCTTGTTTTTGTGTGCATTCTGTCTGATTAAACCTGTTCTCTAGAGCTGAAACCACAGATCCACACAGTTCCTGTGTGTTTGTGTAATGCAAATGTGTGACGTGTTACATTTGACCGCATTAACCATGCAGTTTCTTCTATTTCCTCTTAATACACGTACAATTGTATTTGTTCTTTCTCTTGTCTCCCTTTAGAAAATGTGGCACATGAAATCTGTAATATAACCCACACTAGTGGAAAAGATTTTACAGTGCTATTGGGTAGCCTCTTTGATTCAGCAGCCAGCAGACTGGTTCTGTCTTGCACTCAAAACTTGCTTCTTGGGTGGCCCTTGTATGTATTTTGCAATGCAATTAAAAAAATAAATGCATTAAAGATTCTGGAATGAATTTGCATTACAATTTCACAAAATGCTGGTCCCTGAATCACAACTGAATAGCCGAATGCAAAGAGCAGTGTAACATTTGAGTAGCAGATGCTTTGTATTGTAGAGAGACCTCCCAGCCACAGTACAGAAACCTTGATTTGGAATCTCCACCAGGATAACAGAATGCCAGGGTTACTGTAGAATCTCCAGGAGTTCTTCACAATTCCGGGTGTCCAGGTTTACTGTAGAATCTCCAGGAGTTCTTCACAATTCCAGGTGTCCAGGGTTTGCAACTGAACTGAGCATCATTAAAAGTGAATGGAAGCTTTGGCTTGAGCTTGTGATTCCCCCCCTGTTTGAGAGCCGGTCTTTAAAACCTCTCAAACTGCCTGCTGCTGTTTGTCTTCTTTCATGGTCCCTTTCCTTTCATGCTTTTGTTTATGAAGCCAAGTCTCTCTTTTTAAACTCCAGATCAGTTGGACCAGGGGGCTGTGGGCACATGGCTTGCCGTTTCAGATTTCCTGGGTACTTGTCACAGCTAAAGAGATGGAGAGTGTGCTTTATTGTTGTGCTGTGCTGCTTCATTGTCGCTGTGCTCCTTTAGTGTTTCCCCGGAGTCTTGGCTGCCCAGATGGTGTCGGGCTGGGATCTCTTCCAAAACTCACACACTCGATAACAAAACAAAAAGTAACCGTTAATTCACTGGGGTTTGCAGATTAGCCAGCAAGCCCCCGAGCGGGGGTGAAAATCCTGCCCTTGGAAACATCACTTTACAGTAGGCATGTGGGTTTTTTTTTTTTAGAAGATATATTCTTAGAAACCTTCAAAAGCATCCAGAGAATCAGGTTTTAATGAGGGCACAGCAGCACATTTTAAAACTTGATTTTGTGCAGCTAACTGCTTTCCAAACGTAACTATTCCCGACAGAGTCGTGCTAAAAAATGCAACACAGGAAGGAGAGAAGATACACTTTTTTTTTTAAATACAAGGAAATCCTGATGACTACATAGACTAGCCAGCCTTCACTGCAATGCAGCCCTACCACACACTGTAAAACCACAAGGGTAAAAAGTGAACAAAACGAGGTCATCTGCTGAAGAGGCGCCTGTTTAGATGTTTAGAACTGCAAGGAGGGTGTCAGTGTGAGGAATGAAGTGACAGTGAGTGAGGAACCATCCTTTAAATATGAGACGGTCAAACTGCGATGTAGAAAGGGAGTCTGGATGAGAAGAAGAGATCATTTAGGAAACCAGAGGGCATCTACTGACAAAGCGTTTTCCAAACTGATTCGCTAGTAGTCAGTATGGGACCAGCAAATCAGATGCTAGTGAAGACTTAAGCAGGAGAAGAAGAACACACCCACTGTTAGTCTGGCAGAAATACTGTAAATAGCAAGGCAGGGCGTATGCTGCAGTTTCATTGATAAACTTAAATAATGTTATTAACCATGCGCGTTACAAAAATATCATTATGTAATTGATTATCCAGTGTTTATCTTGTTGTATATAATGAGGAATGGAATCGATTTAATCATAGCAACCCTAAATGGTTAATACAAGATTTAATGCAAGGTCCAATATTAACAAAACAATGCACAAGCTGCCGATTTGGGCAAATATTACTCATGGTGATAATTTACATATAAAGAAGACTACTTGACATCTGCCTGTTGAAAGGGAGCAGAGCTTTTATAAAATATTAATCCCGTGGTATTACACGCTGCTCAAGGCAGTTCTTTTGAGCATCTCACAAACTTTGACAGATCTGAAGAAAGATGAAATGCAAGCTGCAGACAGGGAGAGAAAGTGTTTGAGCTTTCACTGGATTCTGTGACAGAGCCCTCACCAGGGAGAGATGAATTTGAGGTGCATTCAAACTGAGGGAAACGAGCGGCTGTTTTATTCAGGCTGCTGTAAAACGCTGTCACTGCAAGGATGGGCTGAAAGCCAGATCAAGTCAGATTTAGAGCAACGTGAGAATACAAAGACAACAAAGAAACAGTTTAAGACGTCTTGGAAGCCCCTGAAACAAAGGATGAGTGGTGCAAGAGGAAAGCCCACTGGGCTGGTTCCCATCCCAGCACTGCAGCAACCCCTGATTTATAAAGGCTTTTCTCAGACTCCCACAAATACTGTAAATGAAGACAAATCACCAACAAACAGAGTGCCTGAAATCTCTTCAGTAATCACTGCAGACACAGAGAAAGAGGAGACTGCCTGCAAACAGGCTGTGCTGCCTTACTGTCTTGTGCTTGTTTGAATTCGGAGCCTGGGTGCAGTGCAAATGCAATTGAGAGCTTGCTAAAAAAAAATTGGCCAACTTTAGTCCATAAATCTTTGGCTTGGTACTGTTTTTCGAATAGATCCTTTTTTTAACCTACAGCAGGGTGACGGTGTGCAATTGTCCCTTTTAATGACTGCAAAAGGCTGTTTCGGTTTGAGAGACGGTGCTTGTAGTATCTGCTACGAGGAATGTATGCTTTATGTGCCGTATGACTGGGTGCTGTTTTTTTTTTTTTTTTTCACCTCCCTTCAGAATAGCAAATGTGTTTTACAGTGTAGTCTGGAATGGAAACAAACTGCTCCCCGCTGTTACCATGGCAATGAACATAAGTTAGACCAGATGAAACATTTCAGCTGCTATAGCCTGTACCTGCAGACTCCAAATTCCCTTTCTTGAATGGGCTAAATATAACTATTGGAATCAATCCCCCTCAGCGGTCTCTTGCCGAGGAGTTTGTGGTTGAAATATCTTACTGTACATCATTGAATTTGTGTAGACCAATGTGAATGTAATCTCACCCTCAGTCTGGGAATGCTAGCTGGATGGTACACTCATGATGTGCATGCTGGGGTCTGTGGCCCTTGTATAATATTCATTGATTGTGAAGCGAATGCCATGTGTTGGTAAGGCATGCTTGCTAACAAGCAGAGGGAGGAGGGGGTGTAAGTGACACTCCTGCATGTTCGTCAGGGTTATGCATATTAATGTTGTCATGGTAACGTGACCTACGAAGCCACCCAGGGAGCCAGAGCCCTTGTTGGTCGTTTTCTCGCCCTTGTTTTGTCGTTGGAGGTTCATTTGTCTTCTAATTGGTCTCATTCAGTTTTGTGAAGAAGTGCTTAAAAGGGTTTGTAGAGAGGGATTAAATTGAGTAGCAAAACAGGTCATGGTGGAGGTTTTCCTTCCCCAGGGAGAAATGCTACAATTTCTTGTTCTTTACTGCATGCTTGTCTTTTGAAAAGTTAGACCATTCTTACAGTATTGACCTTTAAGGAAATACCTGTTTAAAACCCTATGATGAAACAGATGCTTCCTCGGTTCTTGGGTAAACTAGAGTATTTGTTACACGCATTAAACATCAACCAGATGGGTAAAACCACTGTACAGCATTTACAGTAGCCGAACAAAGCTGAACATGATCATAGATTTGATACTGATCATTAAGTTAACTATGATATAAAACCACCAGCTTTCAAGACCTCAAAGAGTGTGTAAAGTTGAACGTGTGAAACGAGTAAACGAAGTAACTGGGTGATTCCTTTGTGTGTGTTTTTGTTTTTCATTAATAAAAGAAGGACCTCGCTCTCAAGCCCCAGGAGCGGCTGCTTGTGAAGAAGCGGAGGGGGCTGGAGAACGGGGTGACAGCGGAGCCAGCTCAGAACGGACACCTCGACGGATACGGGAGCACCAAGAGAGAGCAGGACCGGGGCAAGAAGAAAGTGCCGCTCAAGAAATCCAAGCAGGTAGGTCTGCCCTCTGTCTCTCTGTTCATGCAAGCGAGTGAGAGACGGTTAGGATCCAAGGAGATTGACCTTTCTACCAATCTGGACGCTGGCACTCCCGATGGCTGTTCTCTAGTGTGAGTGGTGTGTCGTGACACATTGCTGTTATGGGAAATAAGACTGGACGAAGCGCCGTTTATAAGTAGCTGATTGAATCACATGCTAAGTACAACGCTAAAAGAAATAGCAAGGCAGTTAGCATTGGCTATTGAGTATCTGAAAATGTGTTTGATTTTCATTACTGTAAGCAGTGGTTTTATACTGACTTGTGGAGCCTTGGTATGTTTGTATTTGCTCTAGTAAATATAATAAGCAGGTGTTTTTGTTGTATATTTTTGGTGTGTGTTGTTCTGATGTATAGAAACAGGTTTTTAGATACATAATAAGCAGCTTTTTGTTTTACAAGGTGGGATCCTGCTTTCAGGAATTTCATGGAAGGTGAGATACACAAGAGCTTTATTAAATGTGACCAAATATTTGGTAAGGAAAGAATGGAGCACCCCTTCATCCAGTTCTACTTTTCAGTCTTTCTTTAAGCATTGAGCTGTTTCACGTTTTAAAATGTTATTATTGCTGTTACTACTTTTACAATGTTTGGTGAAAGTATTATTTTTACTGGTTTAAAATTAAAATAAAATTATTATTATTATTTTTTTTTGTTAGAATAAAACTTTGCCAAAATTCAGAGGAATCTATGGAAGGGTTCTAGAATTATTCTGGGGGTCTGCAGGGATCAATATGTTCAAATCTGACCACACACATGTGAAAATGAATCAGAGAATATCACTGTCTCATCGTTCCGAATTCACTCGCGGACTCACGTCAACCGTTCAACTTTATTACTGACATAAATGCTGCAAAACAAAAACTTGAGACGTTGTCGAGCGACATGGAATCAAGCATCGCTACTGCACTGCATGTGTACAGAGAATAGGGAAGGACCGTTAAAAAAAAAAAAAACGAATGTTTGCCATTTTTTTTATACAGTAGAAACGTTTTACTTTGTATGAAGAGATAAGACAATGTATTGCTGTTTTTTTGTAAATAGGAACAAATTATATGTCCCCCAAACTTGTGAAATGATGTAGTGCGTTCTGGCACTTTTTTGTTTGAGACTCGAGCACTGCACAGGACCCTGATGCATCTCAGGGCTTGTGTCTGCTGTAGCACATCTCCGCGATTTGTGCAGCAGACAGTGTGTGGAAACCACACAGGAAGTGAGCGAGAAACAAGAAAAGATGAGCCTTTTTTTTTTTTTTTTTTTTTTTTTTTTTTTAAACAACTTGCTTTATGAACAAGTTGGCCTATCAGCGTGGGACTTTCTGTGTTTCACTTTCACATTGTCCATTAAAGCAGTTTAACGAAGTCTTTAAACATAATGATTCTAACTCCTTATTAACAAGAGCATCCTTCTCACTGGTCCCATTTTCTTTGCAATGGAATTCTGTTGGTTCTTTGCTTGCTTTTTCTTTTGTCGAGATTTACAGATTTTGACATCCTTACATTCCAGTGTTGCTTACTGGTGTCTATTCGCTTCGTGTGCTGTAGGTCCCATCTTATAAAAAAACAAACAAGCAGAAGTATTCAATATAAATGTTCCAGTGAATGGGGCTCTCAAGTATCTGGTAGCTGCAATTGGATTTCTTATTTAGTTCTCACTCGGTAGCTGATGAAATGGAGACGGCTTAATTCAGTTGATGTAAGCATTAACTTACAGGCTGGGCTTCCCTATGCCAGGTTCTCTTTCCCCTGCAGTGCTTTTTCAGGGCACAGTGAGACCATGCGAAGGAACGCAGTGCTTCTGCAGCAGCGTGAGGGAGAGGTTGCAGGATGAGTGTCATTGTTGGAGCTCCTGCTGCACTGATCCTCCAGTCAGAGCTCTACAGCGCTGTCAATCTGAACCCTAATGAGCTGCGATGCACAGCAATGTTTTTCTTTTATTCTTTGAGACCTCCCTTCCCCCCCAATCCCCCTTTTAAAATGTGATCCGTCCAGCTTCAGTGTGCTGGGTCTCACTGACGTGACAGGAGCCCTATCTGAATCAGATGCCAGGGGAGGTGATTACAGTTGAAAAGGGCCATTCTTTACCATTCCTCATTGCACTACTCAAGCTGCGCAGATCTGTGGCTGTTGATGTGTAGCAGCCCTTGTGTGGACTCATTACAGCTCTTGAGAAGGAGACACTTCTACAGGCTTGCTGTTGTCAGGCTATTTTTGGAAATAACCTGGGTGCAGCGTTCAGCGACTGAGCTTGGATCTTTTTGTCACAGCAACGGCTAGTGTAGATTTGTGACACCCTGCATGATGTGTGAGTCCCGTGACGTGTACAGGAAGGTGGAGGAGCGGGACAGCTATCCCTTTGCTAAGATTCATTCCTGCTTACTATAGTGTGCTACCAAAGCCATTCCAGAATGCTGCGTTCAAACAGGTTCTCCTGGTCTCAGCTGAGCCCCTCATAGCAATAGGAGGAATGCCTTTTTCAAATGCGGTAACTCCAAGAATTCCTGGAATGTATGACCTAGGAAATTTGAGTTATACAGAGTTCGCAAGAGACATCCATTGCGTATGCCCAGAACAACGTGACATGGACGTGAAGAAAACATATCTGCGTTAGGCATTTTGTTTTTTCAACTCTCACCCTGCAAAACCAAGGTCTCCAGGGAGCCACTGTTTATACAGCAACGTTGTGCAGAGCATTGCAGGGATTATGTTGATGCAGCAGGGCTGGAAATGTTTTAGGAGCTGAGCTGGGAGGGAAATCAGATTAGATCATGCTAGCTGTGGGGGTGGACCAGAGTTGTGTCACAGAGCTGTTATAAAATACAAAAGATACTGATAAACCCAAGCTCAGGTTTATACTGTATCAGCAGGGAAAACGTTTACACCTGACAGAAGGGCACCCCTGACTCAGATGAGATCTACCAGTTACTGTGCAGCATCCGGAAGTGTTTCATTTACAGGGTCTACTTTAATGATCTTATCAGCCGGGATCTCCAGTAAATCCTGCGGCTCTTTAACTGTGTTCATCCTGCTGGTGTATCTCCCTAGAGGCGCTTTATTACCCCCCTGTGTTCACATTACTAAATGCAATAATAATACAGTGGAAATAGATGCAATGTAAAGCAGGGTTATGAGTTTTAGGCTGCTTGTTAAGCTCCCAGACGTTTTCTGATGTTTTGTGATGTTTCATTGCTGACGGTCACTTCTGAGAGCAAATAAAAAATGCTGATTTAATTGTGGACAGCTGAACAGTGTGCTCCACGGACACATCTGTCCGCTTACAGCATTTACCCTGGCTGGCTTCATACGTTTGTCCCTCCTTCAATTGCACAAGCCCCTCAAGATGAACTGTACTGCATTGACTTGCATACAAACCTCAGCCGACCGATACGAAAGATGCAGTGCTTCCATTGGTCCCAGTCCCCGAGCCTGGTCCTCTGGGGCCTCTCTGGGCACATTAAGGCAATGCTTATTTCACCATTACTGTGCTGCAGAAGGCAGCTCTCTTGGGCTCTAGAGCAATATTCGCAAAACGGCTCCCTTCTCTTTTCAGCACAATGTAAGCCCTGAGGCTGGCCTTGACATATTATGAGAAAGTACCAATTAATAATTCATTTAAAAATGTGTACAGTGTGTGTCAGGAGCAGTTCAGAGACAGGGCACTTAACATCTATTCACATGCCCGCATTATAAAGATATCTCTTTTTTTATTTTCTAACCATGTCATAGGGAGCACTTCATGAAAATGAATATTGAATTAGAGAGGTGATGGTATTTTGTTTAATTCACTAAGCAGGTCATTCAGGGCTTCAGTCAGAGCAGCGGAACTGTGTCTGGAGACAGAGTGACTAATTGAGATTTCAATAACTGATTCAGTATTGACCTAGACACACACAAGTGGATTAAAGTGACATTATGACAGAGGGAAGTCGCACAGCCCATACTGGGGACAATTAGTTGAACCGCCACAGATGTTCTCTGTTTCAGATGCAAGTTCCATCTAACAGAGGTAATTCACTTACAGTGGATAAAAGAGACTTCTGATATGATTACGAAGCAAAGATTGTAGAACCAAATCCAATAACCCCTTAAAAAGCTGCCTGTTTTCAGCTTTGAGGGAGATTCAGTGTTTTATTTTCTGCTTGATATCTTCTCTACAGAACTACAACTACCACCATTCCCTTCAGGCTTAGGATTATCCGATAATCACCTTTTATATTAACTGAACCTAAAAGCAGGGAGCAAAGGTAAAGCAGGGAAATGTTTGAGGTTGGGTGAATAATCCACGAATAGCAATTCAACAGAAACATGATACAGAGCATGCAGGTGATCTTTGGCCTGTGTGTAATGCTTGGATACAGAGTGGATTGCAGACTGAACTGGCTCCAGTCCCAGTTTGATGTTCCAATAAAGACCAGACTGAGTTTCACTGACTGGTTTTATGGTGCTGATAGAAACCTGGCTGTAAGCGTGTGGTCTGGCCCAGGCTTCACTTAGCGGAGGTGGCTTTCAAAGACTTCACATAATCACACTGGCCAGGGCCTGTGTCTGTTTCCATAGCTGGAAGGCATGGGCAAACATTGCCGACACCCGGAGCTTTGAAGTGGCAGGAAGAGTAGCCGAGGCTGGGGGTGTCTTTTAAAGCAGTAGTGTGGTTTGGTCTAATTTAAACCTTCCTGTTTTACCTCTGTGTCTCTGTCAGGTACTACATAGCTAACCTCACAGGCTTCAGTTGTAGTCCAGACCGGTCAACTAGTTTGCATAAATTGAGTTTTGACTTGAAGTGTTTGAAAGCTGGAGTCCTTTCTGTATCTGTATCTGGAGTCCTTTCATTTACTCAACAGTGTCTTCTGATTCTCTGTCATTGTCCTTCTGTGGGGTGCATGTAGCGGAGATGCCTGTATATATTTATGTCTGCAGGTCAAACTTTTTTATTCATCAAATGTAAGTGAAACCCCCGTTTTGTGGGTCTGTATCTTAGGGCAGGCACAGATACCTGAGGGTTTATCATGTGTGGGTCTGTATCTAAGGGCAGGCACAGATACCTGAGGGTTTATCATGTGTGGGTCTGTATCTAAGGGCAGGCACACATACCTGAGGGTTTATCATGTGTGGGTCTGTATCTAAGGGCAGACACAGATACCTGAGGGTTTATCATGTGTGGGTCTGTATCTAAGGGCAGGCACACATACCTGAGGGTTTATCATGTGTAGGTGTGTATCTAAGGGCAGGCACACATACCTGAGGGTTTATCATGTGTGGGTCTGTATCTAAGGGCAGGCACACATACCTGAGGGTTTATCATGTGTGGGTCTGTATCTAAGGGCAGACACAGATACCTGAGGGTTTATCATGTGTGGGTCTGTATCTAAGGGCAGGCACAGATACCTGAGGGTTTATCATGTGTAGGTGTGTATCTAAGGGCAGGCACACATACCTGAGGGTTTATCATGTGTGGGTCTGTATCTAAGGGCAGGCACACATACCTGAGGGTTTATCATGTGTGGGTCTGTATCTAAGGGCAGGCACAGATACCTGAGGGTTTATCATGTGTAGGTGTGTATCTAAGGGCAGGCACAGATGCCTGAGGGTTTATCATGTGTGGGTCTGTATCTAAGGGCAGGCACAGATACCTGAGGGTTTATCATGTGTAGGTGTGTATCTAAGGGCAGGCACAGATGCCTGAGGGTTTATCATGTGTGGGTCTGTATCTAAGGGCAGGCACAGATACCTGAGGGTTTATCATGTGTGGGTCTGTATCTAAGGGCAGGCACAGATACCTGAGGGTTTATCATGTGTGGGTCTGTATCTAAGGGCAGGCACAGATACCTGAGGGTTTATCATGTGTGGGTCTGTATCTAAGGGCAGGGAACTGTCTGCACTGCTTTTTTTTCCCAATACTGTCACTAGTCTAGCTGATTTTTTGAAAGCTGTGCCTTGGCATATGAAAACAAGCCTGGATACCAGGAGTCCCAGTGAGGCAGTGGAGGTACAGAAGCAGACGTGAGTGTAACAGGAGCCTGCAATCACTGCATGAGCTTTTTTGTGCTTGCCTGTCTGTTTTGACAGCCCCCCCCAACAATGAGTAAACAGTTAGGCATTCTTTCACACCCCAGATGAAAGGCCCCCACAGTGCTGTCAGCACATGTAAACAAAGACACTCACACACACCCATACACACACACATACACATACACATACACATACACATACACATACACATACACATACACATACACACACACACACTCACACATACATACACACTCACACACATACACACTTGCGCGCACACACACACACACACACACACTTACACAGACAGACAGACAGTCACACACACACACTGTGAAATCTTTGAAAACCGGAATCCATAGGTTGCAGCAGTATTGCTAACGTTTTAAGGAACCCTGGTGATGCAGCGTATCTGAATGCTCCAAACGTTCAAGTCTATTCGGGGTCAGACAAAAGGACGCTAAAATTAATATCCAGAACTTTTTTGTGTTTCTCAGGCGGACAGCTTTAGCAGAGCCACATTTGACACTAACTAGGTAATTGTGTAAAACATGTCATTAAAAAATAAATAAAGATTTGATCTTATCAGGCCACCTCACTGCTGCTTCTGCGGTTCAGAAATGCTGTGGTATGAGAGTGCCCCCTGCTGCATGAATGTGTCAGTGCACTGGAATGGGGGTGGGGGGCGTTCATGCAGGCCCTGCAATGGTGTGGATGCATCACAAATTAACTCTTTGTTTCTGTTCACACTGTCCACAGGGTGTCACTGTTTCCTTGAACAGAGGAAGCACAGGGTGCAAGATTCATGAAATAGATGCTACAAAATAGTGTTTTTGTTTTCTTTAATGACAACAGATGTGTAGAAGGCTGTGATTTATGGATTGTGTAACACACAGATAATGCACTGTGGGTTGTGTAACACACAGATAATGCATTGAGATCACAGGATTTCAGAAAAGGAGCTGGTCAGGGAAGTGCAGAGGTTCGGTTTGAAGGCGCGCCCGCAGTACTTATTGGAAGTCTTGAGGAAACACCAGCAGGGTTCATGCAGAGCAACAAGAAGGCAGTATTTGCAAATGCCAAGGATTCCATTTTTATTTTTACTGCATAATCAAAGTCCAGTGTAAACGTATGTATAGAAGTTTCTTCCCAAATTCCATTTTTATGTGATGAAGGGACATATGCAGTGTATGAAACAAGCAGTAAAAAGTGGACAAACAATGTGATGTTCTGTAGAGTATATTGGATTATGTTTATTTAGCATCAATGAAATGTTTAGCTGACCAAATACCCGACGAACACAGTGCACTGTGTTTGTTTGTTTGTTTGTTTGTTTGTTTGTTTGTTTGTTTTTGCATATATACATTTATAAGTATAAGACAGTAAGTAAACAAACATCCCAAGAAGCTTTTTTGCTTCTATAGGCTTTTCGCGTCGTAATGGATTTACGAGTCAGTCATCAAGCTGAAAAACTACTGTGGGCCTTTTTTAATTAAAGCCGCTTTTGTACAAAACTATAAGGATGGAAGACAAACCTGGCAGAACATTTGCATTTCTTACATCCTAGGGGAAGAGTGTCCACTTTCCTAGCACATACATTAGTGTGACAGACTGTGTCATCTTTCCCTTCCCTCTCTGTTTAAAACAGCAGCCTTGTGGCTCTGTATCAGTGTGAGACCTGCAGGGCTGTGTGCTGATGATGATTATTCATGAAGGGTTCGGAGTGTGGGGAGTGGAGGGAAGGAATGCTGCTCAACTGCAAGGGTTTTGGACAAACAGTAGATTCTGCCAGCGCTCTACCTGACTGGATCCTGCAGTGAGCATGATGAGGTCCAGCTGTTTTTCTGTTCATTACCTGGTGGTGGAAGAGGTAGGGATGTGTAGGGCTCTGTATCTGCTCAGTTCAGGGCTTGGTAATAATTTGTAGTTGACTTAGATTGGAAGTTCATATTGGTGATTTTTCATTTTCAAAATAATCCCTGGCCTGGTGTGGCCTAGTCATAATCAACGGAAGGTGTATTGGAATTGAAAGGATGACCTTTTACTGGCTGGGAAGTGACTGAGAGAGAATACCCAGCTGTTGTGTTTCTGCTGTGCTTTGCTGAGCGGAATGTAATTCAATTTCATTTATTTAAATTAATTAATTAATTGATGTCAGCTGCTGACTAACCAGTGTTTTATTATGTGCTTGTGGGCAGAGCAGTGAAAACCTGAAAATATGTCTAAATACAAAGACAGCAAATACATTATTGTACTTAATTGTTATTCTGCTACGCTGGGCCTTTGGAATAATTAATGCCGTAGCCAGTGGCTGGGAAGAGGGACCTTGGAGTCACGTTTACTGGGGGGACCTTCATGCCACTGGTTTAGCTTTCAGGTTTTCTATATAAGCATTGTGTTTTTATTTAACTGTTTGGTAATACCTTTAACATCCAACTGTTCAACAGTAACTGATGTGAATAACTGATGAGATGTAGTATTGGGGGAGGAAAGCCATCCGACTGCTGTGGTCATACAGGGATGGAAATACGACTCCCGTTGCATAGCAGTTTGATTCATTCCTGGAGTTTAATAAGACACACCTGAGCTTGTTGGTTGTGGTGTGGTGTGTTTCCCCATTGTGTTTCATGCTAAAGCTGCCGCTCGAATCGCATACAGTCATCACACTGTTTCCAAACCTACTAAATGAAAAGAACAGCTTTTCCCCTTATTTTAAATAATATCTTTAAAATGTGAATGCTTGGGTTTTTTTCACAGCTTGATTTAATTAATTGCATTCCTCGCTGATGGCGTTTTGCACAATGTCAGCTCAAGCTGTACCATTTAAACGCTGCTGCTGCTGCTGCTGAAGTGAAAGTAATTGAGTCGAATGCTTTGTACTGAAAGATGACTCTCCCGGCAGCTACAGTTACCTGGAGACTTGCATAAAACAGGCTGTGAAGTGCGTCTGCGTTTCATTGCTGGAGATTTTGAAATGTAGCCCAATGAGGGCCTATATTTCCACTGTCATTTATTTCAAGGAGAGCCAATAACACATAAAACCCATTGAGAGCCAACTCAATTGGGAATGCCCCTCAAGTCTCGCAATCCTTTCCAGACTGAAATGGGTTCAACTTCTAGAAAAAGGCATAGTGCGTTTCCCAGTATAAAATACCCATTCGCAAGTTCCAAATGGCAGAGCTCTCTGTGCTAGCTGGATTTGGTAAAGCTCCTGCACCAGTGGGCTCGGGTGGATAATGAGGTTTAAGAGTGGCCGAGCAGATCTCTCAGGATGCAGATTGGTTTTGTTACGGGTCAGCTGGGTCTGTTCCACAGACGCCACAGCAGGGCTCTCCTCCACTCGACGCTGTCAGCGAGGCATGACATATCCGTGGTGTTTACACTGCGCTGTAATGCTGTTATTTCGGTCAGTGGCTGGCCTCTTGTTCACACTGCAGGCACACAAGACAAGTATCTGGAGAGGCCTTAAATACCCAACTGTCAGAGAAGTGGGAGGCGAACAGAGCCAAGAGGAGAAAAGGGTGAATGTAGCATGACCTGCTCATAGCCAATCACGTGTGGAATACACACCCAGTCTCATGTATGAAAAAGCAGGCCTTATTCACAAAACGTTTTCCGTGTGCTGTATGTATGGGGAGAGTTGAGAAATCTCAATGGAAGCTTACCACAACGTAGTCATTTCACAATTCAGCCCGATTCAGCCCCCAGAGTGTAAGCTGCTTGGATCTGAGATCCGCGGCAGCTCTTAACACAAGGTTTTCTCCTTATCTTTATACTTATCTTTACGGCTGTATCTGTAAACTGAACCTATGTACGGTAGTTAGTGGTTATTAAGTCTATTTTATTGTCCTTTTGTTTTGTAGCCTTGTCCTATGTAGCCATCAGCTGTCAGTCTATCAGGTTTGCATCAAAACCTTCCAAGGACGCCCTTTGGAAAAAACTTGAAGATTACATTTCCGTGCCTGACGTACAGACGGAAGACGGTTAAAAAAAACAAAAACAACGAAATCCACCTTCTCACATGTGCTAGTTCTAGCTCTAACAGGAAGATTTGTTTTTGCTGCTTCCAGCAGAGAGAAGTGGATCGGAAACAGTGTCAAATGAAACACTGGCCTTTCTGGGACACAGGGGGATGACTCCACTCCCTGTACAAATTACAATGACCTGACTTCCCTGGTGAACTCTCGCAGTGACTGATTAATGATAATTGGAGCGCAGTCAAAAGCAGAGAAGTGTCACTAAATAGATTTAGTTCAGTTAATTGTAGAGTTCTCGGGGTGCCAGAGAAGCACTTAGCTGCTGTCTGACAATTGAGCTTTAATTGGGCTCCTTGAATGAACAGAATTAGCCTGATTACAAGGAGATGAGACAAAGGTTAGCTGTCAGAGCTAAGAGCAGCTGTTAGGTCACCCCCCCTTTTAATTTGCTTACATGCGAGAAGAATTACCACATTCTAGAACTTTTCAGGCATTCTAAAGGGTTTTTCAGGGGAGGGGTGGTGGGCTGGAACAGTCCTAATGAAGTGTGCACTGTAGTGGCAGTTGTCTCTTCTTACTCTGTGTATACACTTTTTTTAAAGCATGGCAAAATCACATGGTAAAGCACTTACTGTACTGTAGCATACACATGGGAAAGGCATGGCAAACTACATTAAAACTACAGCGCAGCTCTATTTCTTACATCGAATGTGGGACAGGGTTACACTCTGCTGAACTTAGAAAGAAGACATGTTTCAGAGCTCTTTTTGAGGTCACAGCGGTTGCATGTAACTTGAAACAAAAGATAAGTCATTCAGATGAATACCACGGTTCTGTTTTAATACTGATTTTAACAGCAGAGTCGGGTTCACAGCATGAACTCTACCCCCTGTTCCATACAGTGTGCATCAGACACTTTATTAAAGAGCTCTCCAGACTGCTGCTGAAAAAGAGGTCTGCAGAAACAACTGGAAATGATTTAAAGTGACAAGCGACTGTTACTCACGCTTGGCTGGGGCAGCAGGCCCGTCGAGTGAGCTGTCCTACATGTTTCATGCTTTTTAAACCCATGTTGTTTGTGTTTTTGGTTGCCTGGATCTTGCCTGGATTCACGCCAGGTCTCTTGTGGAGATGGTGCCGTACAGAAATACAGCAAAGTGCTGGAATCAAGGAAGACACTCTTAGAGTTTTATCAATCTAGGAGATCATTCATCACAGCTGCTAGCAGATTCTTTTTAAAGACAAAAAAACTGCTAAAATACTATGTGCGTGTTTTATTATTATTATGTATATGAGCATGACAGGATTCGTAACTCTTAAAGCCCGGCACCCAGGAATTGAACTTTCAGATTGTGTTTGGCAGGGCTCATTTAACAGAAGTGTGCTTTTGGACAGAGGCACACAGCCCCCATTGTGTGATGAAGTGAAGCCACACTCCAGTGGCTTAAAACAACAATAGCCTTTCTCAGCCAGAAGGATAAGCCACTGTGGAGCAAATCCATCAATGCTCCTTCTGTTTCAGGCGATTGTTTTAAAATGTTAATATGATGCATTGAAGACACGCTGAAGGCGGAAATCCGATCAATTGGATGAATTGACTGCTGTGTTTTTAATTCCCCCGTGATTATGCATTCGATAATTGTACGTGCAAATAGAATAGTGTTTGCTGTTTGTTTAATTTCACCCTTCCGTTATTGAGCCGTACCGCTGTCCGTCTCTGTGATTCCTCGCACTGCCACGAGCGGCCCCCAGGCACACTGAGATCCAGCTTCTGAGAGAGAGGTGAGGGATGGATATCCTGCTGGAGAACATGCACAGGCTGTGCCAGGGCATACTCGCTTCCAGTATAAACAGTTTGATTTGTACCTGGCTGTGCTTTGTGAGGACACCTTTTCATTTCTATTACAGCCCTCCACCTGCGTCATCCGTTTCTGAAGCGAATGTTGGTCCCTTTTAAAAGCACTCTAGCTAATGAATGCCAACAAGTTATTTGACATGTGAGGCCATATTCTTTTCATTCTGTATTTCAAACATGATGAAAGCAGTCAAGTTGTAGTCAAAGTCTGGTAATTGTGACTTCATCTCCCGTGTGTTTAATTTAAAGGAGAGCCTAACTGCTCTGTGCCTAGACTGCATGCTTATGTACTGTAACCCCCAGAGGAAAGTACAGAGAAAGGTTGCCTTACTGTTTGTTCCTGTTGCTGAACAAACTTCTAGGCAGTCCACATCCTTTAATCAGCTGTGTGTAAAATGGCAGGCTGGAGTCTGTAGTAACACTTGAATGTAGGTTAATATTATACTGCTGATAAGATGCAGTGTCAGTACATTTCCTCCAGGCCCCTTGTTTGTCTGTGGTTTGGTAGGTGCTTTTGGCTGTCATTTAAAAACGGTATTGTTTTGAACCCAGGACAGCTCAAAGAAGACATGTCGCGTCATTTTCAGTTCAGTTCATTTCAGTTCTTCGGTTCAGTATTTTAACTTCACCATTCGGAAAGGGTTGCTACAGTGCTTACTGGCACTGCTGCTAGAAACAGTACCCACTGCTGCATTCGTTGTGTTTAAACAAATGACAGGCATCCCATTTTAAGAATTAAGCCTGCTGTTGCGTGTACTGCCACATCATCACTATTCATGTCTTTTGCTTATATAGTGTCTAGTCTATATATTGTATACTGGTTAATCTTTAAATGTTTTTTGTAAAGAACACTAAGAATGTACAAACTCCAAGTATGTAACGGATTAGGTGCCAAACACAATAAGCACAAATTAAGCCTTTGAGAGAAACCAAAAAGATTGCTGTGAAATCTGACTTCCTCTGAAACAAGACAGCTCTAGGCTTTTTAAATAGGCCCCCTAGGGATCGTACAGATGTTGGAAACAGCTGTGCAGAGCTGGGCAGTGGATTTCTATACCTGCTGCAGGCTTCAAGATTGCTCAATAAACACAGACCCTCAGGGTTTGGAAGTGACCGTCAGGAAAGTGGCAAAGACAAAGTCACCTGAAAATACAACGGCAGATATGAGACATTACAGTGATCGATCATACCCTCCCAAAGCCTCACTCCGCTCATTGAAGAATACCCCTGAATGAAAAGCCAAGTGTTTCAGCTGTATTTAAAAGCAGCACTGAAGTGTGTTGTTTTGTGGGAGGGATATAAGAATGTTTCGCTTGACTGCTTCTGAAGGATTGGAGAGTAGGGGGGGTTTCACAACATTATCAGGAGACCAATTTGATGTACAACGACCAAAAAAGCAAACCTCAAACTGCAGGCAGAAATTCACCAGCTCTCCGCAGCATGCTGACAAAGATGTGAAGATTGCAATCCCTGAGGGTTTAAAATCAATGTCTCGTCCCCTAATTAGCGTCGCTGCATTCTTCAGTTTGAATATTCATTTTGAATATGTTTAATATTAAAACCTATCCAGAGGCTGGTTTGACAAGGTATGAGGAGGAGTGGTCTCCTGTAACGCAGTGTGATTTAGAAGGGGTTCAGGCCTGTTCCACTGAGAGCATACCCGCCTCAGACCAGTTTAACTTTAGTGCTGCTGGGCTTCTCCATTGACGTTATTTTTTAACAGTACCAAAGTCTTGCTTTTTTTAAAACCACCAGGCACATTTTCATACATATTTTACAAAAATAGTTACACGTTACAAAACTAGCAAGAACTTGTCTTTACTTTACAAAAGCCAACCTGTCACAGATACTGGCGAGATGAGACCTCTGCGGGTGAGATGAGAGCTTAAGATACATTGTGTATAACTACGTGTTCAAAATGAATCTGATCCTGATGGTTAAGACTGGCTGGTTCACATCCAGGCTGTGCTGCCAGCTTATAGAAGTAATGACACGATTTGTATATGAAGAAACTGTAAATATAAATGGAAAGAAAATGTGTGTATTAGGATGTATGTGTACTGTAGAATTAAACCGGGACTTTGTATAAGCAGTCACCTGTCTATAGCAGCCACAAGTGTCCAACCACTCTGCTAACTCAGGTTTTAATGTTGTTATCCTCACAGAGTAAACATACTGCATGTCGATAGCAGTCTAAAGGTCAAGAACCGGACCTTGTCGCTGTGCTACTGTAATTGTGTGGCACCCTTCTAAATTAGTTTAACAAATAGTAGAGCACAGGGCAGATGGTGAACTCAGATTAATTGCAGATGCCCTTTTACTCATGACTGAGCTGCTGTTCTGTAGTGAACACATGGACGCCTTCCAAACCTCCCAGAGAGATGAACTTGTTTATTTATGTCCCTGGCCGCCTAATTGCCGATGCACTGATAGGAAATATTGCTCACTTAGCAGGATTACCGGGCGCCGCAATGCTCTGGAGTCTTCTTTATGACCGCTCATAAATGTTTCGTGTTGGGCCGCATGTCTCGGATTGACTGGCACTCCTCCCCAGTCGATTCGTTACTTGTGTTTGAGACACTTTTAGAAATGCTGCTTTCTGTCATCCCGACGGCAGCGAGGAGAAGCTGTTTCATTTCATTAAAACATACCCCTCGCTCACCTCCATGTGCTTGACAGTAAGAAACAAGCCTTGATCACGGGGCATCCCAAGGACCTTATCCATGTAGTTACTGTTAGTTACTGGAACTACCTCATTGAGACATATTACTAAAAGGATCCGGTGCCAGCAATCTGAACAATCACACTCTTACTAAAGTCTGCTCTGAACTGAGCAAAGATATTACAGGAGTTATGCAACCCTTTTAATAAAGCTCAGCTGAGACCGCAGGTCTTCCATTGGCTTGCTTTATTGCAGCAGGATCCAGGTAATTACAGACTGGTTTATAATGGGCCCGCTTGCTGGTACCAGGTCTTTTTAGTAACACATATTAACCAGCAGGTAAGTGGAGAATGTGCCCTGGTGCCCGTTCTCCAGCTCTCTGTTTAATTGCTAAAGCAGCCACATTGTGAGCGGCGGCCCTTATCAGCTGCAGCTCAAGTGATTGTTTGGTTTAGATAAGTCCTCAAGCACGATAGAGCTCTGATAACGACACTGCACTGATTGCAGGGGTGCTGAACCCGCAGTGTGCTGCTGCTTGCTGGAAGTTGCAGACAGTTCGTTTTGAGCAGTGAGCTTTTCAAAGGAGTGTGTTTGCAGCTCTCCGCGCCCTGCGTTTGTATCTTTTGTGCTTGTGTTTGTTTTTTTCCCTGGTGACGGCTGTTCTGCTGAGCTGGAAGTTTCCTCTGAGAGCTCGTGGGTTTAATCCGTTATCACCAGCGCTTTCTTTTCTCAAGATGAAGACAAGGTGGTGGTGAGCAGGAGCAGGGCAGCGGCACACAAGGTACAAGAGGGACGGGGATTTTAAACACAGAGTGAATTCATTCATTAGTGGATCAGAAATGTTAAATGTCTTTTAATTAAAGTGTCCATTGATTTAGCAAATGACAGCATTCTAACCATTTGAGACTATAACATGTCACAGGGTTACCTTAATTCTATATCTCAGCACAGACTGTACCCTTAAAGTTGATGCACTGAACCTGTATAGACACTGGTATTAATCACTTTTATTACAAGAATGGGACTGTATAGATAAAGCCCAGTTTGAGTACTTTCTGCTGATACACACCTTTAAGAGGTAAACCTTTGGAAGGGGGACCAATTGTCCAACAAATGAAATGATTAGCCAAAGTCTTTCATCATAATGTGTGAAAGTGTTATGAAAAACTCCTGGGTTGCCTAATACAGGCTTTGCATTTATGCACTTGAATGCACTTCATTTCCCTGAGGTCTATATCTCACATCTGACAGCTATAGTACATAACTGTACAGTACAAGTCTTTAAAATGAAGGACAAATCACCTAATTCAGGAACACTGACCTGATACATTTACTGTATAGGAAGAAACGTGTGCTGCATTACATCAGCTGCCTGCTTGTCCCCTTCTCATCTGTCCATCAGCTTCTCTCTCTCTCTCTCTCTCTCTCTCTCTCTCTCTCTCTCTCTCCCTCTCTGTCCCTCGCTCTTGCTCTCTCTCTCTCTCTCTCTCTCTCCCTCCCTCCCTCTCCCTCAGTTCTGAAGCAGTGTGTTAGGAATACATTTACTGCTCTTTGGCTTTTATTTCATGAACATAACCTTCCATTCTGTCCTGAGCTGAATTTCAAACACTGTGTTTGCAAGGCTTTCAGAGCTTGGCTTGAGTTTAATCTCTATCAATCTGAAACTGAAATGAGAAAGCACCTGGTCCCTGCCAGGCTTGCCCCAACACTCTGGTAACAACGTCAGGTCACGGGGAATGATGAAGTGGTCTGGCCTCCCTGTATAACACATTGATGCACTGCTATTGCCCGACACATTGCTCTATGAAGCTGTTCTAGTTCCATTTCTTTAGCTGCAGAGATGTGCAGACAGTTCACTTCTGACCTTCATGAAAACATTGAAATTCCCTTTAAGACGAATAGCGCAATTACAGTGTTCTTCCACCTCAGTAAAGATAATCCTTAAAAAGAAGTCATTTATCGAGCAGTATTCACGTTGCTTTTTGTACAACTGTATAACTAGAGCTTCCTATTTAAAAGACACACTCCTTTTTCTTGAAAACTAGAATCTACTACCACAGCCATAAATGGCTTTAATGGCTGGTGTTGAGATCTACAATAAATTGTGTGTAACAATATCTACTGTAAAATGTTAGAGAACGCAAACCAACCCTGTCACTGCTTACAATTGCTCCCTCCGGAGAAACAATCACAAAATGTTCTCGTAGGGTAGGTGTGGTTAATGGTGTGGTCTCGAGCGCTGCTGTAAAGTGTTGTGTTGTTTGAGATGATTTATCAAAAGGGAAATCTCTCCATTTTCATTACCGGAGTCCCTCACCTGGCCTGAGCACTCCCTCACACCGCATCAATATCTTTCCTGCAAGAAACTTCTCGAATCTGAGCACTGCTGTTGGTTTTCACTCCAAGCTAAGAACAATGTCTTTGCTTGAAAGATATATATTTCAGGAGACAGGTGTTTAAATAAGCGATGAATCATTTGTTCTATTCCCAGCGATATCATCCTAGCCGCAAGCAGGGAGAGGGAAGCTGTGTATCTGGGGCATTGACCTTGAAAACGCTGCAGCTCTCTTGTTTTGTTCAGATCCCAGTAATATAGTGGAGCAGCTTCTGGCCTTGGAGCAATCCTTGAATCATCATGGCTGTGAAAAGTAAGAAATAGGAGTGGGTTATGCAAGCCTGCATCACTGCTTGTAAAATACAATATTAATGATTTATAGTAATACTGTGTTGTATTAAATTAGTATCCATTTCACAATCAGATGCAGTGTATTCTTTGTAAGTGATCAATCACTGCTATAAAGGAGGTCTCAAACGAAGGTCTTTGACAATATGAACAGTTCTGCAGTCACGAAGCTGGTCAAACAAACACTCTAGTAGTTCCTTGTGGGTTTTGGTACCACGCTGTCCTAAGTCACATCTGGCAACCTGGTAAATTGTAGCCTGTAGACCAGAAGGCTGACTCATGGTTGTTCAGAAACATGCATTAGTACAGCATAGAAGTGCACCGGAAATCCTGGAGAAGCAGTCGTGGATCTGGTTTTAAACATGCATTAGTACAGCATAGAAGTGCACCGGAAATCCTGGAGAAGCAGTCGTGCATCTGGTTTTAAAAGTGCAGAGAGTAAGACCAGTGAGAAAAGGCGCTGAAGGTGTTGGTGACAGAGAGACCCAAAGATCAGCACACATCTTTGCAGCCGCTTCCTCAAACATTACAGAGCTTTGCCGTTTCGTGTTTTAATAATGCATGAATCTGAAAAGTCAAAGATGCTGGCGGCGTTATTGAATGCGGAATGGTGTGTTGTTCAGAATAACTTGCAACGTGCAGTGAAATTCTGAAGAGAGATGGAGGATATGTGTTATAGCAGCTATCTCACAACTAGAAGACTTCCCAGGAAACATGCTCTTGAATATGCAAAGAGCTTGTGCTGCCAGTAGAAGTTCAAATAAGCAGGACTCTCAGGTACGCTTAGCTGCAACTTCTTAGCATGGTGTTCTGAACTCAGATGTCCTGCCAGCTGCAGTCTTCCACAGTCGGTGATTCATAAGAATAAAGATTTGGCCAGCCTGATTTACTAGCCTGTTTCCTAAGCCCGATTCTTCAACCGCTTGACCAAAATCAACCCTTTTCCGTTACCCACAGAACTAACCCTGAGATACCGTATGCCACCTGCTGGATATTTTGATCCTACCAGCTCAACTTTGGAAAACACAAACAGGTAGTGGTGTCTGAATTGGCAGATCTGAGGTACCTTAAATAGACAGATCAACTTACCAGCAGATACCACACAACTGCTTCTCATGACACTAGTTGCTCACTAGCAAAGACAGGTCCTGTGGGTTATACTGTCTTCACACTCGGTAGCAGTTGTTACATTTGTTAACTTGATACACCGTGAGTAAAAATGCAGAGTTAGAATGGCTTGGGACCTAGTACAGAGGTGGAAGCCACAACAGGAAGCCAGCTATGCTCTTGTAAATTCAAGCAGGAAGTCTCTGTGGTAAATGTGTGAAGAGAAAAAAAACAATAATAAGGGCCTGTCATAACTGCCCGGGCTTCAGATAAAGCTGGAGAGATTATCAGGTACGGAATAAACAAAGCAAGTGCTTTGTAAACTGCCAGGAAACCAGCAGACGAAACTGGACCTAGGTCTTTGTTAAAGCTTTAGTTTTGCACAGAATTCAGGAACTGCAAAGTTGTTATTGTTATAAATTATTGTAAAATCAGTAGCCAAGTCACTCACTAGGTATTTGTGCTCTGAGCATTCCAACAACTACATCATTTGGAACATTGCATTAATTTTATTTTTACAACACAATAATAGCAAACCTTATTGGATTTTGTTACAGAGCGCTGAGCAGGGAAATGTCACAGCCAGACAGGCACTGTTGAGCCAGCCATTCCGTGCCTCTGGAATTGATTTGCAATGCCTTTGATCCCTGTTGATACAGCTGCATTGAACTGTTTGAATAGAGAGGACCCGGGCATACGTGGCAGCAGACTTGCCTGGGGCAACTCGTAACAGTTAATAACTGTGAAACGGCGCACTGTTTAAAACGGCACCACTCTGTGTGTTTGAGAGAGCTTCTGTTGAAAGGTTATGATGACTTATTCAGGGAGTTCACTTTCCTATTTTATTCCCCTTCAATGTCTCTTGGCAGTAAAGTGTGTATCTTTTTTGTCATTGTAATGTATGAGGGTAAAAACATTTATTCCTGAGATGTTTTACCTAAAAGGTGTTTCAGCAGTTTGTGAAGTGGAACTGAAATGGAACTGTGTGAGACGGCATAAAAGATCGAAGTAAAAGCAAAAATGTCTAGACGTGTTCAAATATCAGAGAATGAAGGACAAAGACAGAGAATCAACATAACATGGAAACTTGCTTCAAGGTCCTTTTCTCCGAAGTTAACTGCGTATATTAGCGACAATTTGTTTTAAAGTGTAGCAGACTTCTTGTATCACTTTGTGTCACATCCTGGTAAATGTTTAAAACTCATCCCTGTAACCCTAACAGAGGTCTCAGAGTCATGTCTAAACTGTACTAAACCTGGCGCATCCCTGTAACTCTAACAGAGGTCTCAGAGTCATGTCTAAACTGTACCAGGTACTCCAGAGTGTGAGGCTAGTGCTTCAGGATTCCTGGCTGTTATTAAATGTCAAGATACAGTACCACTTATCCCAATGCTGCTGGCAGAAGACCTCGTACTCCCTGCATGTGGATGCGTAGCCAAAGACAGTTGGCTCTGTGTAATTTCTGTCTGTTTTAAAGGTTTTCTCTGTCGACCTTATCGTGTTTAGTTCGGCTGCGCTTTGCATCCTGCAGTTCTTTACTGCCATCCAGTGGTGTCTTGTGAGTCAGTGCTTCACTGTGTGCCGAGCGAAGGCAGCACGAAACAGCTGAGGCTCCAAAGCAGTGATAACAAGTGAGCTGTGTTAGGCAGCAGATGATCAGAGGGTGAGACATTACACTTGGAATCAAACTGTGTCACTTATTATTTGTATGAAAGGACAGCAACAGAAGTGTGATGGGTAAAATACTACTGCTACTACTACTACTACTGCTACTACTACTACTACTACTACTAATAATAATAATAATAATAATAATAATAAGGATGGCGGGTGGATATACAAGGAAAACCGACGACTGGTAAAACTGCTCATTAGCAGCACTGTCCTGGGTTAATGTGTTGGCCTTGGCTACAGCAAGACAGGGGGCTTTAAAACCCAGCGCATGTTCAAATGCAAAGTTAAGCTTATTAGCTCCCTGTTATCCCTATTATCCTATCCCATTGATTCAAGTTCCGAGTTTAGCCATTTCCAAACCAGACAATCCTGTTATGGGTTTAAAAGCCATCGTCCAGATGAATGTGCCTGTCCTCTCAGTGTTACTGCTCTTATTGTGTCATTGGTTTCAAGGAGGAGTCACTGTGGATCATGTTGCCTGAATGAACTTGAGCTTTACTGAGCCACTTGTTTAGCGTGGGTCGCTTGCCCTATTTCCTCTCCTGTATAGGAAACTGTAGGCAAAGCGAGTCTCCATATCTGAAAGTGAGCAGAACATGTCTTTGTAAAATCTGTGGTATATATTTAGCCTGGGAGTAGTTTAAAAGCACAGCTCTGATATGTGTATGAAAAATCCAGAGTTCAGAGATAATGTAAGCAATACGAAGAATACACTGACATGACTGGCGTTGCCTGGTGATACCGACGTGCCCTTGAGACCCCCATTGTGTATCAGTTGTAGCCAGTCCAGGTTTCCCTGCGAGTCCTCATTGTGTAAGGTACCTGTTCACAACGTGTGTGGTGTGTCTGAGGAGCTCACACTTTTGAATTTGTTGGCGTGCAAGTAGTAACGGGGGATTTTACTTTTTTCCTTTCAAATGACGATTTGCTGCAGACCCATAATTGGCGTTATTATTATTATTATTATTATTATTATTATTATTATTATTATTATTATTATTTGTTTATTTAGCAGACACCTTTATCCAAGGCGACTTACAGAGACTAGGGTGTGTGAACTATGCATCAGCTGCAGAGTCACTTACAACTACGTCTCACCCGAAAGACGGAGCACAAGGAGGTTAAGTGACTTACTCAGGGTCACACAATGAGTCAGTGGCTGAGGTGGGATTTGAACCGGGGACCTCCTGGTTACAAGCTCTTTTCTTTAACCACTGGACCACACAGCCTCCTATGGCGTGAATCTTTTTATGGCGTTCAAGTGGGATGCATTGATTGTCGAGTGAAGATCATGGCTGTGGAGAGAAACCTGATCTCATGCAATAGTAATAGTGACGGAGACATATTGGCCTTCAAGGGAAATCTGTTGGAAATGCAAAGCTTGATGCACAATGTCTAGGGACAGACCCCGAAGAGGACAAGACCCTCTGATAGAAACATTGAAGCCAGCCCGGGAAATCAACCCGTAGAGGTGGAACCTCGGGCCACACTTGACCTTCTGTCGTTCAGTTCTGTGTTGACATTTATTGCACTGGGACATTTGAAGTAATGCCAGAAACAGGAATAATATCTTTCTATAATTGTCATCCTTCCCTTATTTCCTTGCCAGTATCCACCAAAAGGTAACAATTAACACAATAGCAATACCATCTGTAAAGAGTCCACCCATTTTCTTTTTTTCTTGTATTTCAGAACGTTTTGTTATTTTATTGTATCATTTTCTCTGATTAAAGAATGATTCTGCACCTTCCGGAATGGAAGGGCAAACGTTCATATCCCACGGACTTGCAAGGACGGCTGCAGCTGTTCCAGTAACTCCTTGGACTGTGCGAGGTATCTGTCTGCATAAACAGGGTGTCCCACTGCAATCAGGACTTTTAAAAGGAGGATTAATGCATCAAGTTGTTAATCTTATACACAAAGTGACATGGGAGACTTTGATGTTTGCCGATACCATGATGTCATTTGATTTGTGTTCTGGACGCTTCCCACATGGTTGGATAGTTAATCCTGGTAGCTCATGGTACACATCATGCACAATCTACCTTTTAAACCCATCAAGGTTTAAGTCACTTTTCAGATAAATATGACACAGTGCCTGTGCAGAGGTGAAATGTGCTTTTGTGTCAAAGAGTCTGGAGCCCCCCGCACCCTCACATCTCCCTGAGAATTGGCATTCGTTGTTGGGATGAGATAACGTCCAAAAACTCACCAGGAAAGGAAGAGTCTTCAGACATCAGAGGAGTCATCTTGGCAGCGGCGATTCATTTCATGATCAGCATCTGTCTTCTATTAAAATATGAAATCCCTCGCTGTCTTCAAACTGACAGCATCCCTGTTCCTGCCTTTCTCTGTCCAGATAGGACCCACTCTTTCCCTCTCAAGTGAGCCTAGATGAGCTGTAATTCATGTTAAATTGCCTCAGCACATTGTTGCTTTCGTGGGCCGTCCCTAAAATAGATCTGCTCTTTATAACCGTCGGTTGTTTAATGAGAAGCAGCAGGGCCATTGTTACCTGCTGTATTGGGGGGCTGGAAGTTTCCAGTGTTCTGCATATTTATTACTTTGCTGCACCATCAATGCTTTTACTCATATCTGGCATTTTATGTCATCAACAGGAATGCAAATGTCACAGAAGTCGATGATCCTTGTTCTTTGTCCATACATATCTTGAAATAACCATGTCTATTTGAGGTTTTCTCGTTTAGCTGTACTCTTCTGTCATATGCAGTACTGGTATGTATGTATGTATCATGCAAACAGACATACATACATGTATATACATACATAGGTGCTACACTAGATGGCAGTCTGGTCAGAAGCACACTGCATATGCAAATAGGCACAAAACCTGAATCTGAATCACAGTTGCAATCAGTATACGATAGACAGCAGGCTTCACAGAACTACGTGACATTCAGCACGAGTGTGTGTATGTGTATATATATATATGCAAAACTACCAGCGTGCATGCTGTGCATCACAGACGTACGAATTAAAAGACTCATGTGGTTCTTTTTACCACCATCCCTTCATCAGCTCCCTTTTATTTTCACAGTTTCCTTCTGTGAACGGAGCTTTTTGCATTGCCGGCGACCTGCTTCCACACCCAGTAATTGACGTGAAATGGAAAAGCTGTTTCCTGACTTTGGGAAATGGAATTGAAATATCATTCTCATTTAATTACCAGTGAGCGCACCTCTGCATCCTATTCATGTTCGTGTCAGTGTGATTTAGTAACACTTTTTTTTTTTTTAATTTCATTTGGAAAATATTCAGTTCACAGGTAATGAGCGAGTGAGGCAGTAGCATGGTGATCAACAGGCAGCTTCTCGCAGTAGGAATGCAACACCTTTCCCTGGTGGGTAATCACGCAGAGAATGTGCTAACAAGCTGCATTCTGACACCATGAAGCTGAAACACTATGGGATTCGTCTTCCTCCTCAAAGTCTAAATGGATTTTGTGGGGCCCAGTCCGTGACAGTGGGATATACAGTAATATTATTCTTGCCAAGTAAACAGTATTCTTTTGTTAAGTTTTCATTTTGTGGATGGAAAATTCTAATGAGATTACATTTACACACATAATGTACACTAAAAATAACCAAAATGAAATGAAATATTAGCTTGTCGGGCGTATGCTTCCAACAGGGGCCAAAGCGCTTTGCCTTGCAAATCCTAAACCCTAACGTGTCATTAGCTTTGGGAAAAACACAGGGAACATTTGCAAAGCATTTCCCTATGTTTACATTTAAATTTGACAAGCTATTATATTTGGTTTGAGGGTGTTAAAAAACAAACAAAAAAAAACTTGCCAAAAAGTATCAGCTGCTTCCAAATTTGCAGATGAGCTATCATGCAAATCCCCTGAACTCTGGTGTGTGTGCTGCACCCTCTTCTACACTCTGTGACACAGCAGAACCTCATCCAGGCTGCTGGATTACTGGGAACCATGCACAGTGTGCAACTGTAGTGTGACAGGTGAGGTGCCCTTAAGGGAGCAGAGAGGATTGCAAGCCCTTGAGACTTGCTTTTCTGGGAAGGAAGAGTTCATGTTTCAGAGACAGGTGCTTTAGAGTGAGCAGATGTGAAGGAAGGGGCTGTGATTTCCAGGACCTGGCAGGACAGGGATGTAGGGAATCCCTGGGGATTGATGTGCTGGAATAGGGGACTCCAGGGATTAACGAGTTAACAAAGTAAACCCTGCTGGGGTTTGGACTGTGGGGTAGCTAATGCAAGCTGGGAGGCTGTTCATCCCTGTGTTCCATTTAACAAGAGAACCGCAGTTAACACCGTGCACTGGCTCTCTAATTGCACTGTACCTGCACATGTGCTTGCAAGGCAATGTGTAAATACAGTCCAGTTACAAAGGACCTTAGTAGCATCTTACATGTTGTTGATCGGTTGTTTTTAGAGTAATCTGAAAGAGCTGCCAGTGTAACGGGCTGTGTTGTGAGATTCACTGCCATTATGAATCCTGTCCGCTGTCGGTGAGATGAGATGAGTTTAAAAGCTCTAACACCATGAGTGCAGAGCCCTGCTCTTTTGCATTGTGGTTAAGACGCTTGCTTGCAGTGCACGGGGTCGCTGGTTCACACCCAGCCTCCGCCCTGTTACACCAGTAAGGATTGTAACTGTTTTTATTACGACGTCAACGTTGGCACTTGAAATCAGCGATGTGTTTTGAGTTGGCTTGGATTTCATGCGTTTGTTACACTTTCTTCTCGCAAGCAGAAATGATTGGGCCTCCGTAGACTGTATTTCTAACCTAGAACGGTTTAACTGCAATGAAAAAACAAAACAAATTAGTATCTTGATAGTAACAGCGCCCAAGGCTGATTGTAATTGCTGTTTTTGAGCCTGTTATTATCCCAGTTCAATTGCCTTATTGTTTGTACAGAGACTGCTTGTGATTCATGTTTATTAGGTTTACCAAAATATTAAATATTAGGAAGATGTGGCCGACCTGATGTATCCAATAAGTCTAACTCAATTTGCATAGCAGTTTGAGCTGTTCCTATTTCACTGTGAGCTTTATAGCTACTAAATTCACAGCAAAACCTGGAACTGCTTTGCAATGGGACTCTTATTTCCAACCTTGTATCTGCAACCTAACAGATTGTATGTTGGGGTGCTTTGCAGTACATCAGAAAAATCATCTGGTGTGCAGATCCTACATTTCAGTTTGGGGAAGTAGGACATGTAGTGTGGCCTGTCTATTAATCAGCCAACCCCCTGTAGAATTTGAAAGCGTTACAGAACATTGGGTCACATTTAAGCTTTTGCTCTAGAAACAAGGATCTCTCCTCCCCGTCCTCGCTGTCATCTGTCTACAGTAGGTATGTAATGTAGTGTCCTTGGGCTAAATTTAAACCCCTACATTTGAGAAGCCCCAAGGCTTGTGCTCCATGGCAAGGAGATGGAGTCAGCAAAAGAGTCCCTCTCCACAGCTCCCTGCCCAGCCTGGGAACAGCTGCAGCTTCTAAGCCTGTGGAAAATTAAGGCAGATGAATCAATTTGGCCTGTAGCCCTACAGTGCATTGTGGAATGCTCCAGCCTGCGCAGGGGATAATGAGCCAGTAGATTGAGACGGTGCAGTGTGGCTCGGAGGTGGCAGGCTGCTGTGCCTATGCGACTCCCAGCAGAAGCAGCCCGTCTGGCTGGGTTAATGGGGGTTAGGGTCCCTTGCACAGGACACTTTTTAGAAGCAATTAGAGGAAGGATTTGTATCCTTTCGGCCCACCCTTTAAAAAAAATATATATATATGCAGGGCTCGGAGCTCTGCCACATGTGACAAATGGCAATGTGTTTCACAGGAATGAGGACTGAGGGCAGTGATGATTTGAAAACATAACCATGGAATAGAACTGTGCTGCTGGGGAGTGATAGGGAAGCGGGAAGTGAATAGAGCGAGTGCAGCTTGATTGTCTGGAGCTGGGGTCGGGATGAAAGGCACTCCTAGGGGAAGCACAGATCTCGGAGACTTGAAGACATCACAGGGCACTGTAGATAAACTGCGGCTCACAAGCCAGTCCATTCAGAGGTGTGTGTTTGAGAAAGGGAGCAAAGTGACCCATTGTGCCACCACCTCATGCTCTGCTGGCCATGTAGTTAGAACAAGTCAACGGCATACAGCACCTTGTCAGCTTTGGAAGAATGGACGTCAGCTAGCATGGCAGATTCTGACTGATTGTGCACGTCTTGTCGGCTGTATTCTTGTACTGTAAGCAGCAGTTTTTAAAAAGACACACGCTCAGGCCGGCATATATAAAAGGAAGAAATTAAGAAGTGAGATTTGACTGCACATTTAAAAATTGCACCCTGCCACCGGGTGGTGCTATATGCCAAGCAAAAAACAAATGCAAATGAACCTCAGTTACAGCATCTTGAAGCTTTTACAGTAAGGAACACAGCACCGTGAAGTATTTGTTGGAATGCAGACACTGTAACAAACTATAGAGCAGCATAACAGTTTTTTTTTTGCTGATCTGCTGAGTGACAGTAGAGCCCAGTCCATTCTGATTAGGGTCAGCTGTGCATCCCATATTTTAATATATTCCACCACTGCTTCAGTGCATTGCTTCTCGCAGCTCAGCTGTAACAGAACACTCATTTATTTATCCAATCTGCAAGCCCCTGCTTGGAGTTCATTACAGTAATTAAGAAAATAAAATTGCGTCCATTTGGCTGCACACTCGCAAGCAGAATGGCAGGCAGGCACCCCTGCTCTCGGGAGCCAGGTGGCAGCGAACAAGATCTGTCAGATCAGTTGATGACCCTTTTAATTCACAGCAGCCAGAGGCCGCGGCGGAGGCTGTAGTGCATAATTGATATTTACTGCAAAAGGTTAATTGTAGCAGCAGTCGGCCTAATTTACAGTCTTGATCAGGGCCCGGTTGGAACAGCGTAGGACAGAGTGGAATTAATCTGCTCTCGTCCTTTCAAGATGGATTGCACCCTCCGGCTGTTCTGGTGCCTCCACCTGAAATATAAATGCATCGGCTTACAATACCGTAAGATTTATATGTCTGATTAGAATTCAGATATTCTCTCATTTACAATTAGCTGGGAATCGATATAATTCATACTGTATTACAGAGAAATAAACCTGGTGTCCCATCAAATGACCTGTTAAGGAACTGAGAGAGACACTCCTCTATATATTAGAATGGACCTTCTCTTTTTCCAGACTTCTGTTTTGCTTTGGTTTCGTGTGCATGGTATCTTTTTGATGCCGTCATTTATAAAATCTCTTCTTGTAACAAAGACCAACACGGTCCTGTTTGCCACTGAATACATTTCAAGCTGTGTTTGTTCCAATGTTCAGATATTGATCCCAGTGGTGATATATGATGATATATTTATGTAACCTGTGACCTGCACTGATGGTGATCATGGGCTCATCACAATCATTTGCTTTACTTTATATGTAAGACTTGCATGTTGTATTAGAGATAATCATGTTAACCATCCGTAATCCAGTGTCTGTACTTCAATCAGGTTTGTTTTAAATGTAATGACATAGCGCTTGATATTCAGGGTGATTGTCAGCTTCTTAAACAGCAGTCTTGGAAAGCTTCATGAAATCCAGATTGCATTGAATCCTTCAGAACAGTCTTTAAATAGCTCTGCAGTTGAAGCTGTGTGAATAGGACTCTCTGTGTTTCATGATTAATTGCATAATAATTACTAGATTCAAATAAAACGTTACCCTTGAGCACTTTCTCCAGTTCTGCATTCCGTCTCATTCCTGACTTGCAGGTAGGTCCTGGATTTCCCAGGTGTTTACCTGTGTTTTAATCTGGAACAAGGGACCTTTGGTTTAGTTTTCTACAGACTATACCACACAGTGTATACAGGACAGTTTCAAAAGTTATTAACAGAAGAGCAATGATTTACAAAGTGGGTTTGTAGTTAGACAGACACACATGGTAACAGATGTGTAAAGTGTCTTTCTCTGACCTGGTTCATTTAAACTACAGGACTGCACCAGCTTCATGAAATCCTTGCAACCTGATCATGTCATGGGGAAGCCAGGCCCCCCTTTCATTGCTCGCAGTGTGGATTAAGTGACATGGTTTAGTACCAGCATTGACAGGAAATGGCAGTACAAATATGAGATAAAGAACTCACTCCCAACCTCCCAACCAAAAACAAACTCTTCATCATTAAACCATCAGGATGTTAACATTCAAGGTTGAAGAAGTTATGATCGCAAAATGATGATGATGGATTATTATTATTATTATTATTATTATTATTATTATTATTATTATTATTATTAATAATATTATTATTATTATGCTGCACTTACAGAATCTGCCCATCCTATTGCCATACAGCAGCTGCATTGTACTGATCATACAGATCTCCTGCTCTAAAGCTATGAGCTCTGAGTGACCAATGTGTTCCTTGTCGTTCGCCCCACAGATGAAGGGATGCTTGACCCAGACCAGCAAGAACAGCGAGGAAGACCCTCTGCAGGAGCTCACAGGACCCCATCTGAGTGAGGTGAGACTACAGCTCACCCCCATGGTGCACTCCACAGACAGCCTGTAGTTCTGCTCTGGGAATATGTGTTTCCCTACCACTGGGTACTGAAGTCCTGCTATTCTCCAGACACTAGGGACAGCAGTATCAGGTTTCAGTGATCTACAGTAATGACTTGGAAAGGAATACTTGCTGTCATTGAGTTAGCCATCAATCAGGTTCAAGTACTGATGAAGGCACTGGCTGAAGTGTGCGTCTACTTGACTAGTTTTCCTGTAACCAACAACAGCATAGCTGTGACATCCAGGGGAAAGCAGTAGCTGAAGTCCACTCTTTCCCATCCGTTTTATTGCACAGATCACATTATATGGAAGTCATTCCTCTTCAGGGGTGCTTAGTTGCTATAGGTATCAGAGCAAGGAAAGACCTGTTTATATTTGACCTTCGCTTTGAGAGCGAATGTAAAGCTTAATGTAAGAAATTCTGTGTAAAAGTAGCAGCTTAATTACAATATTCAGACACCAGGCAAGGAGTAAAAGGGGAATTGCTTTAGCCACAACTGGTATTTTTTTTACACACATGTATACTAGAATGACTTCTAAGAATATAATAAACATGGTGGAGAAAAGAGGCAACAACAAAAATAAATGAACTGTACCTAAAGAAAATGCTGTTAAATAGTAAGGCCAGTGTGGCCGTAGTTTTACGGTACCTCACAACATCAGAGAGCTTGAACTCTGTACGAGTATTTCAAACACATTTGTCAAGGGTGTCTAACCCCCAAGACCCTGGTAATGAGTGCTTAATGGCGACCGCAGTTACCCACCCTCTTCCCATATGTTAACCAGCGAGACAGCTTCTCTAACAGGACATCAAAAAACAGTCTGATATGCTGGTACACACAAAACAGACTAGAATTGAGATGCAGCGAGGTAATGAAGAATGTATGCAAAATCCCAAGTGACTGGTTTTAACATTCGCTTAAATGAATATAAAACGTGCTTCATAACTAAAGCCTGTCACCAAGCCCCCCAGTCTTACTAAATTCAATCAGACACTTAATTTAGCTGTAGAATGCAACACAAAAAAGTCGACTCTGCTTCTTTAGGGAGGAAAATAAAAATAAAAATTAAACAGAGGTATCTAATGATCATATTGTATGTGCTGTCTGAGCCTGTCTTCCTGTTAACTGTCTCTTTATTTTTCCCATGTTGTTTGTCAGTGAATTTGTTTAAAAGCTTCAAGGTTGTGTTTTTTTTTTTTTTTTATGAAAAAGCCAGGAGAGAGAGAAATAATATAAAAGCAGGTTCTGGCAGATAAAAAGGTAGATGCTGCTTGACAGCTCTGACAGGTAAATGCGACAGCGAGGAAAGAAAGCCCATGTTGAAATTGCATGCTGTAAACGCTGATGCTGTTACCAGAAGCACCGCATCCCTCTAATCTCCTCCCAGATAAATATAGTAGAAAGAAAAGAGAAGAAACCGATCCCCATGATCTCCACCTCTGCCACTCTGTCTTGCTGGGGTTGTTTTGTCCTGCCCCACAGCGTCCTCTGCTTGGGGTGGTGGTACTGTGCAGGACAGCAGAAGTCAGTCCTACACAGACACATTACAATGGGCTCAATCTCCAAGGCTTCCTTTGTTTCTTCCTCATGTACAGTACCACAAGGCTGTGATGTAGTGCTGTTGTTTCGGAATCAGTTTAAACGGTGCTCTAAACTTGGTTTATGCTTTTGCTACCAGTTTGGTTAGGTGTTCATACAGCACTTGTATATTTTAGTGTCATTTCCACCAAGGATTCTCGGGAGCCTGGTGTAATCCTCCCATGCAAAGCATGGTGCCAAGTGGCTGCAATTGGTAGGTGAAGAATTCAAGGCTGAGAGGGGGGTGGGTGATATCCTTTTTTGTTATTAATATTCTGGTGATCTGGATATAACGACCTTGCCCACACCCTCCAGTGTGTTCTTTACACTTTTCATCTCTATGGTAGGATTGGCTCAACAATCTTCAGATTGTCTTCCCCTTCCTCGGCGATCAAGCAGCTCTTTTCAGAGATTGAAAGCGATTAATAAAACAATGTCATTTCCCGTCCCGAACACTTCAGCGTAAGTATTGCCTTAAAAAAACAATCTCTTGTATGATTCTGCTCAACGAGGATGATGTTCCAGAACACAGGCTGTGGATCTGATCTTACACTTTAGAAACAACGCTGGAGTGGAACTAGGTGTGTTCCAGAACCACGGGAGCTAGGTGTGTTCCGGAACCGCGAGAGCTAGGTGTGTTCCGGAACCGCGAGAGCTAGGTGTGTTCCGGAACCGCGAGAGCTAGGTGTGTTCCGGAACCACGAGATGTTGGGCTGCTCCATTGAAATTAACTGGAAGGATAGTGGAGTCTCTTTGAGCTTCATGTACGGTGGACGAGAAAGACGATTCTGAGGAGAGTTCATTGTTTCAGTTTAGAGGTCAGGGTTACTGATTTTTATTTTTTCCATAAGGATAGCGCTCTGTTTGTTTTTTTATCAGTAAAATGGGAAACGACAGAGCTGAACTGTGAAAGAAAAGCCTGCCTTTGTTTATGCTTCTTGTTAAGCTCCTTCGTTATTTACTTTACCAGGTAATTCAGCCAACAATTCAGCTGTGCACTAGAGTAAATCCACAAAGGGATTAGGAAACTTTAAAAGGATTTATTTAGTGCGGGTGTGTGTGTGTGTGCCACAGGAGGTGGGAGGGAGCAGCTGTATCTCTGTTCCACACACACACACTCAGTCACTCATGCATTCCTGCTTTCCTACACTATAATGGAACCCTATTTTGACATACTGTTTCTGCTTGGGTGGCTCCCGATTTGGCACTTTTAACCCAGCGTCTCAAAAGCAATAGCCTGCCCCTTAAGGAAACACAAACGCCCCTCCCACCTTTTCAGTGCCGCATTAAGAAGCTCGAGGTGGGTGTGTGGAAGAGGATCAGGGGGCGGAGAAGCGGCATTTCTGTTCTGTTATTCTGTTTAGTTAACCCTAAAAAGCAGTCTGGATCACCCCCCTCCACCCCCGCCTCCTTTATTCTTCTTTGGGACGGGTCCCTAAATCCTTTTGAAGTCCCGAGCGCTGTACAAATCTATAGAGAATCACGTATAATAGCTTTTAAGAAAGTGTTTAGCTGTTTCATGACCCTCGGCTCACGGGCCGCTGACCTTCTTAATGGATTTTTTTCTTCTCTCCTGTGCTAAATTGAATGGATTGCCCCTCATTATCATTTAAATAAGTCTCTCTTTCTTGTACAAATGCTCAGAATTTTGAATGTGCTCGCAAAGCTCTGCTAATTTCAAACCCTACCCTCCCTCCTCCTTGTCTTATCCCAGAGGACCTCGAGGGAGGGGGGTGCGGGGGTGGGGGGGCACGCCTCAGAGGGGTCGGATATTTCCTTGCTTGTTCCTCTTCTTTGTCTTTTTCTCTGCTAAGTGAAGATGAGGGTAACTAGACTGCGATTCGTCTCCTGAGTCGAGCGGAACGGGTGTCCTAGTTAGCTCAGGCCACCTCCCTGATTGTCGTAGAGGGAGCAGCGTTGAAGACTCATGTATTCAGGACGCTGGCAAAGGCTAAATGGAGTGCTAGAGCATCGCCTGAGGGGGTGGGGGTGGATGGGGATTGTTATATGGAAAGAGAGGGGGGAGTGCATGTTGGCGGTGCTAAAATTGGCCTAGCTGAAATATATACCTCCTGGGAACACAGTGGAAATTGGAAATCGAAATTGGAAATAAAGAGAAGACTGTATAGCGATTTAGAGATTTGTGTTCTGGGTGGCGACTGAATAACTAAAGTACTGTACAGCCTGCGAGGTCCTCCCTTTCACAGCAAGGACCCTTTCAGAGTTCACCAGAAAAGAGTAGGCACTGCTGTGCCAGAGCCCTGGTCTTGTTCGGAGTGGAAATGTTTGGCTTGTGTGTTTCATTCAGGTTGACGTATTTCATTCAAGCCTCTCTGTGTGCAGTACAGTGAGGTTCTGCCAATCTATTCTGCACACTGTAGGCAATGTGACACAGTATAAACGTCTGTGATGTTTTTCATATGTAAAATTGACAGAAACAAAAGGTTTTCTTCATATCGGATTCTATAATGCAAATTCTGCATGGCTTTGTTATCCAGTTTAGTAATTACACATTAGGTAATATGTAAGTACATAGTTATTACTGTTGTACTGACATTTAAGAGCTGTATAATTCCATGGTACTAGATGTGTATTAGCGTTTGCACTCTGTAATGACAAAGCTTGTCTGGTTGACCCAGTCAAATTTAACTTGAGTGAGTTTTAGTTTGAGTTGTCTAACCACAGACATGAATCTTTGAGATGGAAAAACATACCTGTGTAAGTTTAGCAGAGATTGTGTTAGCCTGTCAATCTGGTTCTAAGTCTAGTCTGTATCTACCACTACAACACCCACAGGAGGGTAACTAGTATGATTCATATAATGGAACCGGTTTCAAACATTTTACAGTTTGAAAAGAAATGATTATCTCAAAAATACTTTCAGTGCACTTCTAGTCTATCCACTTTGTCTGAATACTTCATATCGTATGTTATTATAATGCGTGTAGTAATACCGATCCAGTCGTTTAGCAGCATGTGTCAGTATTGTGTAAATTCATCAAACAAGCCAATCAAAGCCCAAAGTAACTGCATTATACCTCAGTTTCACTGGCTCTAGCTGAAGATCCTCAAAGGGTGCTACTGACAATGTGTGGGCAACTCCGATCCTGGAGGGCAGTTCTACACCAGGTTTTACAGGATCCACTGAGATAAATGAGCTTTAGGGTCTAGAGTATGGTTTGGAAAAAAGAGCCCGAGTTGTGGAAGGGCCCGAGTCGGCCACACATGCTTTCTGGCATTGGCTTCTGGACTGGTGTGCCTGTACCCTGTGGTGTTCCACTCACGGTAATCATTGCTGTTTTCTCTTTCTTTTCTTTCTGTACAGAGTTCCACTCACTGCTTTTCAGGACATGGCTACTCGGTAAGTGTCATTTCCCTCACATTTCTGCAATGGAGTTTGAAAGACAGCCAGCATTCCCTAACACAGAACATTGCCCGGTCTCTTACTGTACCTGTGTGCCCAGTTTGTGTTCGTGTCTCCATTGCAACGGTCTGGTTTCACTGGAATGGGATCTTTCACTGCTGTAGCAATCTCATTGTTTACGATTGCTGACCAGGTTGCGTTTCAGACCCCTGATTTCTAAAGGGAGGTGTCTTTACAAATCAGTTGCCAGTGGCACTTTGTTCATATGAAACGCTGTTATTTTGCTGCTGTACAGCTGACATTGCATATGAACTGTACATTTCTGTAAAGAAATCTCAGGACACTTTGTTTTTCTTTTTTAACTCAGCTTCGCTGTTTTAAGAATCATTTTAAGAAAATGTTCTTGTTAGTTCTCTACAGTTCGATCTCTGGTGTCTTGTGAGAATAAACAACAGAGACCAAGAAAGAGCTCACTGGACTGCCAGTCAGAGATAGACAAATCTCACTGAAGTCCTTCGAAGGAATAGAAGGCAGGTCCTTGCCAGGGAATATTCCAGCTTGATGCACGAATGAAAGAAAAGAATCTGGAGCAGGCTTGTCCGTGAGGTGGTACAGATTGAACTGCATTGCTTCAGGGACTGAATAAGACACCTGCTGGGGTCTCACATGAGGAGGCCAGTAGTATAAGCATGACAAAACCTGACAAGCAATCACCTCTGAGTCCCCTCCGGTATCGCTGGACAGGCAGGAGAGAGAGCGTGTCATCATGTGATAACAACTGACTGAATCAGAACTGAGAGAGAGAGAGAATGAAAGATAGGCAGAGGCACAGAGAGATAGAGATACAGATCGAGAGCTTAAACAGGAAGTTGCAGGTTCTCAAACTGCTGGCTTTTTTCTTATTTTTATCTGCGGGCGATATCTGCGGTCTAGCCCTCTCTCTAGCTTGCGGACAGATTCTGGTTTTGCATTCTGAGATGCGCTCGTTCCATTTCATGTCAGCCTCATCTGCTGCTGTGTGCTTTGGGCGTTGTGGTTTGGCTCGGAGGCCCTGGGAGGGGGGGAGGGGGGGGGGTTCAGAGGTGTGCAGGAAGGGCACGAGGGAGCAGATGCGTGAAGCGGCACAGACGGGACTAACTAGGTTATCTGATGGTCACCTCGCAGCTTGGTAATAATCCCCAGCACTGTTTCTGAGAAGACTTCAAACGCAGGTAGCCCTTATCTCCACCACTTGTGGAGATTAAATGGCAGTAAAGTTTCGCCTTATCTAGACAGCTTTTCAGAGGTGTTAACCTCTAACCTAACTGCATGGTTGAAAGAGTGCTGTCAGGTGTTCTTGCCATTTATTCCTCCGCTGTCTGCAAGGGCTGTTAAAGGACTTCGCGTGGCTTTAAAAATAGTTTTTACGTTTTTAGGAAGACTCTTGTGTGTCTGTGTTGGATATATCAGCTCTGTAGGTATTCTCTGTGGAATGTTATCAGTGTAACATTAAAAAAGCAATCCACCGATTTTTCTTACAGCTCCTGTGCAGCTAAAACTACCACTAGGGAAATATAATCTGCTGTTTTTGAATCCAGCAAGTTTATTTTAACTCAAAGAGTACAGCTAGGAAGCAATATGTGTTGTTCAGTCCAGTACTTCAATAATGACAAATGAAAAAGGGATTTTTTAAAATTATTTATTTACTATCAGGTTTATACTAGTTGAAACAGGAATCTGTCAGTTTTAGCGTTTATGGGAAAATACTTTGTCAAGCAAATCTTTCAACCTGTTTTACATTATTTCCTTCTGGCACTTTATGGAAATAAGTATCTTAAAAAATATGGGATGCATGTAGACTGTATAATAAGAAAGTATATGTTTAGCGGTACCAATATGAAGCAATTGAAGTGTAGGTATGCATGCATTGAATGAACGATCCAAAATGAAAATATATGATAGTGTCTCCTTACTAGAGAGAATTGATGCACATGCAGGCAGGCTTGGTGCCCTTACGATCATTACAATTCAGCAGCTTATTAAATAGAACGGTTTAGCATTGGTAATGAAATGTTGTTTCACAACATTCTCTATGGTAGTTAATTCTACACCACTGGGACACAACTTACCAGCTTCTTACTATTGACAATACAATTCATTACCCTGGCTTACCGTTCACGGTTCAGTGGACCCCCTTAAAAAGGGTTTTGAAAGGGGGCGCTCATGCCTTTAAAAGGGACCCCAACCAGTGTCAAGTCCACAGTCTGGTTCCTTGTGATTCTGCAGTCTTTGAGATCCGTTCTGAGTTACCACAGGGCTCACATGTGTCATTGAGTTATAACAGAGCTCACATGTGTCATTGAGTCGCAGGGCATTGGCCAAGCTTCACCACTGCTGCTTGGATACCTGTGTTCATCTGATCCTTAACACTGCAGGATGCCCTCATCCAAACAGCTGCTGGAAGGATAATTCCTCTTTAGAGTAACTCTCACAGCATGAGGGGCATTTGCCATTGACAATACTCTGCTAATGTTGAACTGCTCTGCTCTTTGATCTGGGTGACAGTCATTTGAAACGCAAGTGTTTTTCTGCTGCTTTCTTCTCAGGCTATGCAGAGCTGGGGTGGGGTGGGGGGGGGGTGGTTCTTTAATATCTAAATATGCATTTTAGATTAAAACCATCTCGATTTAAAATTATGTATATTAAACGGTGGGCAGATTTTGTATCTTTTGAATAGACACTGTACTGTACCTCCTTAGCCCTTTTATGTCCTATTTTAACATTTGGCCGCACGCAGACGTCCTCATTTGCCTGACATTCATGCTACAGTTTGGCACGCTCTCTAAATAAAACAAAGAAAGAAAGAAATACATGCAAACGAGGCTCGGTGTGAATTTCATGCCTCAATAGCCAGTCGCATGGAATCAAATGGAGAGGAACCCCTTGAATTAGGCTGAACTCCTTCCACTAACAGACATTAAAAAGACTGCATTAGAGCCGAAGAGAGTAGTCTTCACCTTAACTTGATATGCAATCTCAGTGAAGCCTGCTGTCTTTAAATGCCTGTGTATTTATACATATCCTTGGTATATTGATTTACTGCTTCCCATTTTTAAAAGAGGAGGCAGTGGCTGCAAATCTGTGGAAATCAAAAGTAGTGATGACATCACCCAACTACAAAGTGATGACATCACCCAACTACAAAGTGATGACATCAATGAACTACAAAAGTGGTGTGCTGCCATATTTCCATTAGAAAATACGCTTTTGAAAAATGATAAGTATATATAATCCTCTACATAACCCACTACTGGGGGGGTTCAGTACATTTCTACTGCATGGTATTTGTTTTTAACTGACACAGATAACCTCTTGATTTCTCACATTACATCATCAGCTATTCCTGGAATTCTTTATTCTGATAGAATTCCTCCTGGTTGATCTTTATTTATGTTATTACTGCACATGGGCCGTGACATGGGGATCTACAGTGAAACGCCCACATCACTCAGCTGCCCTATCTGCTCCTCAGGCAATGCACTGCTCCTTTACAGAGATGAAGAGATTGTGTACAATGCACTTAACTGAAGTGAAGGCTTTTCAGAGCACACGTCCATACCCCACCCCACCCTTTTTACTTTAGCTTTGTTCAGGGTTTTTAAGATTGTCAAGTTCAAGTGATTATTTCTCTTTGAGGTCCTGTCTTTATAACCGGTTCCTCCTGTTTACTTTGATAGGGATAGATTCAATGGAAAATGTACAGCTTTTATTTGTTCCCTGTTTATTCAAACTGCCAGACGCAGAGGGACACCCCCTGAACACACAACAACTGCATTTAGACATTCAGAGTCTCTTGAAGGATTGAGTTCAGTGTCATACAGTATCCGCGTGTTATATACAGAATATATTGGTTCTCCCAATGGTTATGTGCAGCCAGGTGACAGTATCTGTTTTGTACATATCAGTAGATTTGCTGCTTGCACTCTGTGTGCCATTGCGAACTGCATCTATGCTCAGTTCTCTTCCTTCTCAAATTGTCCTATAGTGCCTTCTCACTCACCCCCTACCACCTACCCCGGCACAGTTTACCTCCAGGGCTAATCTGTTTTTGTCCCACAATGTGCTGTTTAGGCTTGCAGGTGTCCATGCAGCACTGGCCCATCCACACAGTGCAAATTAGTAGAAGAAACCAATAGCCCAGCATGACACAGTTAAAGCACTGACATTGCCAGGCTTTCCAGAGGGGCCTTTTGTGTCAGAAGCACACCACGAGGCCTGTCCGGGTTGAAAAACCTGTTTGTTTATCCCTGTGTGCGGGCCTGCTTCAGAGCAGAGGCCTGCTGCTTGCCTCATGCTGTGGACCCAGGCTGTTGCCGATAGCAACAGCTAAAAATTGCTGTTAACCACAGCAGGGTCCACGACACATCAATCATGTGGCACAGATAAAGGCTTGGGGCTTTGGGGACCTATTGAATGGCTGTTTTAAAATGATTTCCAGTGACTGCACACCCTATGGTTCAGACCGGAGTAATTCAGTGAAGGAAACTTTTTTTTTTCACTGGAAACCCTTTGATTTTTCAGTGAGGGGGTGGGGAGAGAATCCATTTGGATAAAAGGGCGACATGGTGCATTAGAGAGGCTTGGCTTATATAAAATAAAGCATCTCTGCACAGCCCAGTCTTGCAGAGTTCATTCCTAAATGCTGTTACCACTTACTTTTTATATTGCAGATTTAAGTTTGATGAGCTTGGGTACAGCATGGCAGGACAACATTGTTGTGAAGCAGTGCATACTTTACTTGGTATCATGGTAGTGCCTCAGTATCAACATCCACATTGTCTTTCTGTTGTTGGTATATGGTCTGCAAATGGTTAAGATTCAGAGTAAAGCAGTGGCATGTCAATGGAGACCCAATGCTTGTTGTTTTGCAACGATTCTATAAGGGAAGGCAGTTCAGAAGTGACCCATTCTATAAGGGAAGGCAGTTCAGAAATGACCCATTCTATAAGGGAAGGCAGTTCAGAAATGATCCATTCTATAAGGGAAGGCAGTTCAGAAATGACCTCATGGACTCATGGCTTTTTCTGTTTCGCTGTCCCATCCTGAAGGGATGCTTTGAGGTTGGGAGATACAGAAGGCATCTGAGGGTTTATGGAAATATTCTGGAACAGAAATCCATCCTTAACATTGGATTTTACTGGCAAGCAGTGTTGTTTTTTTCTGTGTATTTGCCTATGTAAAGTATTTTTAATGGGGTTCCTCTTGCTTTTCATTATAAATCATGCACTTACATTTGACTTTTTGCCTCAATCTCATGCAAATTCCTTCTGATAAGATACTTTGTTTCCTCAGCTCATTTGCATGTGCAAGGCAAATCACTATTTATACGCTGAAGGGGCGGGTGAAGCCAATATGAACGACGGAGGAGGCCGTTAGCCCTTAACTTGTTTGTTTGTGCAAAAGTGTTTATTGTCTTTGAACTACGCCAAAGAACCCTGATCTAAGATGCAGGCACCCTTTGTTTTAAAGACACAATTATTTTACACTGCTCTTGACAGCCCAGCAGTTTGAATGCCTGTTTGATGCTCATATTTCAGTTTGTGCTCAATTTTCCAGCTGAGCTGACTAAAGCAAAAGGGTTACTTACGCACTGTAGCATCGTGCTGTTAAAAACACTCACCTGATCGCTACTGTCAAGGGCCCTCTGCTTGTTTAAACATGTTAATTATTAATTCATTAATCAGGTGTAAAAAATCAAAAAGAAAGTTGTGATAGCCAAGATAGTCATCACACCATGCATGCAAGACCTAGAACTGGTTCAGCTGCTATACCGCGTTCTACCGTATCCCTGCTTCCTTTAGCCTGATTTACTTCTAGCATCCCTTCCCTAAATTATTTCCAGAGGGACCTGGGAGTAGGAACTGTGATGGGATCTGATATTCTTCTCCTCCTCGTTTTCCTTAGCGCTGTCCGGCACGATCTCACTGGCGACTGACCTTGAACAGGGATGTTAATCGCATGTACAGCTCAATAAAATAAAAAAGAGGCTTCACAGCTTCATGGAAGAGTAGTGTTTCCGGATTAAAAATGGCGGTGGTTTCTTTTGCCTGCAGCTTTCTTTTCTCCTCCCCGGCCCTGTATCTTCTGCAGCCTGAGAGAGTGCAATAAATCAAAAGGATTTATTACATTGCAGCTTATTAATTCAGCGCTAGGCATTTAAGAAGAGCCCATGTGGTTTAAAGGTGCAGGATCACCTTTCAACACTCGAAGCATCACGTACACTGGCTCAGTAGATGGACTCGGATGCGACCCAGGATCTTTTTGCCGCGAGCCCCCTTTGCTGTCCTATAATAGAGTCTCAAAGTTCTGAACCGATCTCTTGTGTGTGTGACTTGGCTTTGGTCTGTCTGCCTACTTTTCATGGGTCACCTCAGCTGCACTATCAGAACAGTAAGTCCACATGTCCATTAACACTGTATGCACACTGTGACTTTCTACTTGGTTTTACAGGGTGTACCACCCTGGATGTGCAGAAGCTTCGCGGAGGTAAACGCACGCGTGTGTGTGTATTTTCTGAGGCGCTTCTACATTGAACCATGTATTGATTTCGATGTGTGTGGTGGGTTCTTCGCGGCTCTCCTCATGACTAAATGTACACACAGTTACAGGTAGATTGCCTGAGGCAGTACACAGGCCCCTCCTTGCTTAGACAGGAGGCCCTCAGGCCACGCTAACCCCCCAGAGGACCCACTGGAGTATAAACAATGGTTGAAATTCAGCAGAGCCTGAGGCTATGAACGTATTACACAGGCACAGTAGGCACTACAATGTTTCTTGTATAGCGCCGGTGAATTCATTGCATATTAACCATTGGAAGTATGGCCTGTTCTCGGCATGAAAAAAAGCATTGTGTCAAATATTTGAATCAATAGACTGTTTACCACAAATGAAGTATCCATTGCAAACCTATGGCAGCTTAGTGATACCAAAACATCTGTTGTTTTGAAATATGGGTTGGAAAAGGGGAGGGATGTATTGTTGGGTAAAAAAAAAAAGCTGTTTGCTATTGCACCTCAGATAGGTTGTATGTCGTTTCTCTTTCTCTGTTTTTACCAACGTTAGATGAGCTGTCTGCTTTAACCCTTACTATAATGTAGGTAATGAAATACAGGCTGTAAAAAAAAAAAAAGTGATCCATTATGTTAGTCCAATGGGCAATATTTCAGAAGATACTTGAATGAGATAACAGGGTTAGTCAGCATGGTATTAACATGATCAAAGCGCAGTTCAGACAGGACAATTGTGACTCTTTGGGACATTTGTTTGATAGAAATCCCAATGAATATGTAGTGTGTTTTTGATAACGAGATGAATATCAATTCCATTCAAATAAATCACGAGTACACACCAATCTGGGTCAATTCAGCTGATCTGTTCTAAACAGTAACATGCTCTAAACCCCACCACTGAGAACCAGAGCTATGAAAACCAGACTATCTATCAGAGAACGCAGGCCTCTGCAGAGTCTGTAAAAGCATTTCAAGTGGCAGAGAGGATCCTAGTTAGTGACTCGCAGGACAGAGGTGTTTAGACAGATCCGCCAGCCTTTAAATCATTCGTCAGACTCCATTATGTTAAATCATTACTTGCTGAAGTTCCTTTGTGTTCCTTGACAGTGTTAATAGACAGCCAGTGGGATTAATGCGTTTAGCAGTACAGTTTTTAAAATAGAAGCTGGTTCTATGAGAACTAAGTAGGTCAGGCTGTATATATTCTGAGGACTCAGGAAACATCTCCCTGCTACACCTTGGAGCCCTGCTCCCAGGCCTGGCTCTTTAACCAGTCTCATGTATTCTGTTTTCAGGGATAATAAATGTGAAGTAACCGCAACCCACCCAAACCCCATCTGTCTGTCTTTAAGTACTGTAGGTAGGTAGGCAGATTACAGAGAGCACTTTATAATTACCCTGTCAGGTGATACTGTTCTATTTACAAGGACCATGAGTGTTAATGACAGCATGGCTCCTTCCCTGGGGGCCCTCTCTCTAAAAAAACACTGCAGAAGAGCAGCCGGGGCGGAACGGAATGTCTTTGTTAAGCTGCTGTAGGTACAGTTTTGGTCTGTATTGAGCTGCGGTTTTTATATGATAGCTCTTAAGCCACAGTGCACCGTGTTGCAGGATCCTGCTGTGGTTAGTAAGTCAGGCTATTAAAGGCGTTGAGCAGGTTCAGCCTATTTCCTGTTATACGAGAGCGCGTATGAAGAAACCGCACAGGACTGGCATCAGTTTCACAGGGTTCAAGGCGAAGGCGCAATGCAGTGGTTTTTTTGTTTTTCCATTTAGAAGTGATAGTTGACGGTTTTAATAAAGTGAGCATGTGCATGAAATCCTATTCATTGTGTGCTCGTACAGAATCATTTGCACGCAGTTATTTTGAACCCGAGGAATTGTTGCTGTCTGAATAAAGAGCCGTTCTTTTTTTATTATGCTTCTTTTTTGGTCGCTCTTGGATGAGTTTGATAAATGCTATGCTCTTTGTACCTGTTGGTTTGTGGGGGATGTTGGCCCCACAGTAGAAGCTCAGGGAGGTTGTGCTCTTAATGCAGCTCTCCCCAGATGTATATGCCGTGTGCAAGAAGAGATCTCTGACTTTCACACGAAACCTTCGAAGGAAGGGTTAGTCTTACTCTTCTAGTTTCAATCCTTTCCCTGTGCTTTAATTGCAGCATTACCCCTCTACTATATACATCATCACAGGCCCAGGGGTATCATCCATTCCCATCATTAAAAGTGAGCACAAAGAACACTTCAGCAGTAGTAAAGTCTTTTAAAAATGACTTTTCTTTGCCGATTAGAAGCGCCAGCCCCTTGTTGTTCCTGTTTTTTTTTTTTTTGATGGCATTGGAATATGTTGGCTTTCTTTCTTAGTTTGATAAAACATGTCTGACAGAAGTGCTCAGTAGGGACACCTGTTGATAACACAGCCACCTGTTTCAGAACTTCAGCGTTCTCACAATTCAGAGGCAGGCTTTTCCCTAAGCCCCTCATCTGTTCTGTCTGAGCAGTCTTCTAAAACACCTTATCAGACACGCTAGAGAAACTTAATGTCTAGCTTTGAATTAAAGTAATGACTTTGTGTCTTTTTTAGAGGACTCTATTTAAACTTGAACACAGATCTATGGTGATTCTCAGATTCAAACAATACATTGTTAGAGAAACTCATTGTGAGTTTTAAAAGGAATCCAAACTGTAAAATCAGATTTTTGTATCTCTCAGTATTCTCTTGTTGGTATATCTATATGAAGCAGCGGTTATGCACCCACTCCCTCTGGTCACATGCTCACTACCCACACGTTGTGACAGAGGCCTCATGGTGGTGGAATTAGTGGATTTAGCGAAGTGGGTTTACTGCACACTGCCATGCTCAATCCAGACTCCAGACCGACGCAGTCAGGATGTGTAACCCTAGTAATAATGAGGCATGTGGTGCATGACCCTGGAAACCCCCACCTCAAGCTCTGTGCTTCTCGTGAGGCTGCTCCAGGGAACCCCCTGAACTGCATCTCGGTCCCTTGAGATAGAAGGATTTGCAGAGCTGTATAAAAACCTGGGTCTCGAGTCACAGAGGAATTGGCAAGGCTTATCCTTGGGAACCCTTTTGGCGAAGTTCTGAGCCCCACATAATAGCTGGATTTGCAGAGCATATCCAATGGGATGCATGCCCCAAATCTTGGATCCATTGTTGCGGCAGGATTAGCAAAAGCATTCCACCTAAGCTGCAGGCTGCCTAGAGACAGCCAATGTGCTCCCCATTCCCCAGTGGAGGCAGCAGTGGGATCCCAGGCCAGACACAGACTTAATCATAGCTGCCAGATGGAACCTGGATTAGATTTCAAGAAAAAGCGAATGTGTTTAGTTTTCATTTCCATTGCGAGTTCTTACATTTTAATGTAACACCTCTGGGGCCTGGGAGCATTACATGGCTGTCCTTGAATAATCGACACTAACTGCTAGCCAATGCTGGGGAGACATGAAATTAGCAAGCAAGGCAATTTGGCACAGTGATTATTGGCTCCTTCGAGGCGGTTCCTGATGATTTAAGAATGCCAACATTTAAGCAAGTCAGATCTCATTACTCTTCAAGGTTAATTCGAGCTGCTTCAGAGAGAAGTAGCATCTGGATGTGAAATCTTTTTCTTTTTCTTTTTTTTTATATAATAGAGCAGCTCTCGTCCCGTAATTAGGGTGATCAGCTTCGTAAAGGGCCACAGCCCAATCAGACGTCAGTGACAAATGGTTAAAAAAAACACCTTTAATTAAATCATTGACAGTCCTTTTTTTCCTACCACCTTTAATATCTGCCCTGTCAAAAGGTCTCATGTTAATTCCCTTCTCCGCAAGCCTGGTAGCAGACAGCTTAACACGTCCATTCACAACCAGGTAGGTTCATCAGTACAGGTCACACAGATGTGTTCACCCACTGAAGAAAAAGCCAGGGACAGCATCTCTTTAAGATCACACCTCTGCTCTGAAATAAATGAACATGAAGTCAATTCCACTTTCCTCAGCTCATTTGAATTATTCACAGCCCTGGCACTGCTGCACGCTTCGTCATGTTAAAGTGCCCGTGACATTACTGATGGATCAGGGATGCTTGCGGAGCGACTTATGCTAATTTATTTAGATGGAAGTTGTTCTGATGTCTGTTTCAGGGATCAAGGAAACATGCCCTGAAGCTCAAACCTTAGCTTACTGTATCCAGCGCTGCTGGCTCCTAGGTTCAAATGGCAAAACCACTGTGCCAGACTACCAGATAAGAGGACTTGTGTGTTGAATAAAGGAAGAGCAAACCACGGGACCTGAAAAAACAATGACCATTCATTTGATAAAGGCCATGAGAGTTCAAAAACGGTTTTGCAGTACTGCTCTGGCATCGCCCTATAGAATGAACTCATTTTGCTTCATAAAGTCGAATGAAACTTGCTGAATAATGTTACGATAACATCATTGTTTACATAGCACTTTGTAGTTTTCCATATACTTAATGAAAAACTGACAAAAATTGAAAAATGTGACATTTTGAAATCTAACATGAAATACTGTACTACTATTATGGCTTCCGGTAGACTCTTGCGATATCATTTTGTATTTTCTTTGATTGCGTGATGTTGAATAAAATATCTAAATTATGTTCATATAGGCTTTTTTTTTTTTTGCTTTGTTTAATTATGTTTCAATCCTAAAATTCTAGGTGATGCAAAACCTTTGGCCATATCTGTGGTAGGAGTAGCCGTTTTGAAGTTATTCCTTATTCAGTAATGGTTGACAGGGTCCAATCGGTCGTTTCAAGTTGGGTAAAACCTGATTTTAAAAAAAATATATATATTTGACCTTTAAGGTGGTAGGTGACATCTTTAAAGGTTTGCTCATTGTAACAGGTGGCATTCTGGCCATCGAATTACGGGAAATGTTTTTGCGTTGGAGCTCCCACACGCATTGGATAAAGTTCCATTGCACGTTACAAGATAAAAGAGTGCAGCTTCGTGAAGTTTCTCAACTTTGCAAAGCCTCCTCCTCGACATGAGAGAGTATTCAGATAAACCAAACCAATCCACCACTTCCCTTCTGAAATGTCACACTTCGTAGCTTTACTGACAGCAAGTCCTGATAAAACCAAGTCAGGTAAATAACAATTGAAGAGAAAGCAAAGAAGGTACCCACCCTACTGTCACTGACAAACAGCTCTGTCTCAAAGAGAAAGCAAGGAAGATACCCACCCACTGCTACACTTAAGAAGATAACTGATGTTTATTTACATTTTGCAAAGTCTTGACAGCTCCACCATGCTATGCCTGACAAGGGCGAGTCAGTCAACGAACTCTCTGGAGGTGAAAGACGAGTTCAGAGACACGTATGTGCTGTTACAGCAATCCCTATCTGTCTGGAATCGACTCTCCAGAGGAAGAGTGTGAACGCTGAGATTGTATCAACGCGAATAGCTCAGGGCCCACAGAAATAAAAGCACAAATGTGCTTAAGTGATGAATAGTTGTAATTGTATTGGGGGTATACTAGTTAAGTGATTCTACCCGTGAAGGCTGTACCGTGTGTTAACTGACCGTGACTGGAGTTATGTGTCCTGAGCCGAAGGCGAGGCTCTAACTAAAGTCAAGTTCAACTAACACACAGTGGAGCCTTCATCAAGAGGGCTCTATCGCTATAAGATAATGATTTTTCTGGTTGTTCTCTTTAAAGAAACACTTTTGAAACCTACATTTACCTTGAACTTGTAATGATTCATCAGATACCCTTCCGCTGAGAACATGTTTTTAGGAAAATAGTGCCAAGAATTTTCATAAAGGATAACACACATAATTATAGAAAATAAATAAATAAATAACTTTTTTACTTGTCAGAGCTGCTTTATTTTATCTGAACAGTGGCACATATCTGAATGGAGCAATGTTACTGAACTGTCCGGGTCTCTCTGTTGTTGTGTCTGCACTCCAGTCAAGCTGACAGGATGTGATTGACTGTTGCAGGTACAGCATTGGTTGCTTTCCTCGATACAAAGTATTGATTGGCTGGTTTTGGTGTATAATAAATTCAATTTTAACCAATTGTTTCTTTGTTTAGTATTTACTGTCCAATAGATGTGAACTACGCTTAAAAATGCAGCAAGTCAAAAAGAAAAAGCCAGCTCTTTCACAGATTGATTTTCAGTTTGATTCACAGGCGATGCTGTGACTTTCCAGCAGGCATCTACTGTGGATTAATGCCCGCTATAGCTGGAAGCTGATTGGCTGATGATACTGAATCTTTTTCTAATAATTATCAGGGCAATCTTGTTATTTTAAGTGTAGTCTCTTACTGTAAACTGCATTGCTTTTGTAGCGACCTGCGTTGCTGTGGAATGGAGATTACAATCTAACCACATGCTCAAGTACAGGTACGCTTCCTGTTCACACTTAGGCATTGCACCGTGCAAGAGAAGATTCCTGGAACTCTGTATCACCATGTGTCTTTATGACTGTTTGCTCCGGCTTCATCATGGGGCTGCAGAACTTAGCAAGGTGCTATTCTACTGCACTGCTGTGGCAATACCATAGCAATGCAATGGTTCTGTACTTAAAGGCAATGGAAGAGGATACTACAATTATTATTATTATTATTATTTATTTCTTAGCAGACGCCCTTATCCAGGATGGCTTACAATTGTTACAAGATATCACATTATTATTACATACAATCACCCATTTATACAGTTGGGTTTTTACTGGAGCAATCTAGGTAAAGTACCTTGCTCAAGGGTACAGCAGCAGTGTCCTCCACCGGGGATTGAACCCACGACCCTCCGGTCAGAAGTCCAGAGCCCCCTAACCACTACTCCACACTGCTGCCCTACAATGTTGTGAAGTTGAATGGTGCCACAGTGGCTGTAATTTCCTATCTTGCTCATAATGATGTGGGCCACTGTGTTGCCATGGTGGATGCTGTGGAGGTTTGTTAATAGTTCTGCAAGGGATTACCAGTCATCTACTGCTATTGTAATGGTATCCCAATAGCGTTTCTCAAACTTTTTTTTTGTAAGGGTTCACCAGTGTGTGCCATTTATTCCAGATTAATCTCAGCGATTACTGGGGTTTCATTTTCATCTCTGTAAAAGAACTCCATCAGGGTGCAATTGAGGGAGAAGAACCAGAACTGATTTCATGAAAACATTCTATATGTTAAAGCAAAACTGAAAGCTAGCATTAAGACCCATCACTTTCTTTTAAAGAACCTGATTCATGTCATGAAACCTATATCCCTTGTATTTGCAACATGTACCAACTGCTGCAGTGTCTTCTAACTCGCTCGATGAACAGGTGGCCCCACGAGTCAAGGACGATGCAACATTTCAGTCAAATGAGGTTAAGGAGGTGAGGAATTCAGAAGAGTTAACTAGTGTGGTTTTCTTTACCCAATCATGTTCAGGAATGAAGCCTTGAGGGTAATGCTAGGCCTTTCACAAGTTGCAAAAGATGTAATTACACAAATTAGCTCAGCAGACACTCGGTGTTGTACCCTTGATGGCTGCTTGTAGCTTTAGTTGATAATTAGCACGGAGTTACAAAACCACACATTGTTCCTCAGGCTGTACATCCAAAACCTGACAACCAGCAATGAATAATTAGGGATCATGTTTCTGCCAGGCAGGCAGAAAGAAAAAGGAGAAATGATACTCCCTACGACAGTTACATTTCCACTGAATACCTCTAGGATTGCTTCAGAGTACGTTGAGGTACTGTATTCTGTTCCATGGTAGTGGCCATAAAAGTACAAGCTATTTCCAACAGCTGATGTATTTCCATCTATGAAAGAGGATTGAATTGGAGATTAGTCAAATCACTCAACACTTCGAGGCAAACCCAGATCAGAGTTGATGAGGTGCTTGCTGATTGGCTTTGTGATGACATTCAATGTGTCTGTTGCATTTTTATTGTAAGACACACATACAACAACCAGAGCAGAATCTGTGCATTGTATTCATTCCACCCTGGTGTAGAACTCGCATGTGTCATTTGCAAGAACCATTCTTTCTTGTTAATGCTATTTTTTTTATTTGAAGTGCATTCTACTGTAGGTTCCAATTAATGTCTACAACCTTTTCTGTTCTCATTTGCCACTGAGGTTGAATACAAATGTATTTAAAATAGGTCCTCCAGTTTCCTTTAGCAGCAGAGCCAGATCAACATGGTTTGAACCCAAACCGTATGACTTCACAGTACGGACTAAAGAATTAGCTCCAGCCCTGTCACGCTGATGGATGAAGTTAGTCAAAGAGCGACTACTGTGAAGGACACTAGAAGTGGGTTTTACATTCTGAATTGCCATGAGAGAGGGTACAAATACTGAGGTATTCCTAAACAGCTTCCCAATGAATTCAAACAGAGTGTAGCCTCTTATTTTGTTTTTTCTTCTTACATGCCCATAGACAAAGCTGTCCTGGAACTGGTCAAACTCAATGTCTCCTTGACCTAGTTTCCTGCTCATACCATGAGGACACTATCTATTATTCAAGGTAGCTTATTTTAATGTACACCTCTGTGGATTTGCTACCTGTTAAGAGGATTGCTTTCATGAGTCGAGCTGCCATGACAGTGTTTTCTCATTCCAGATAGTATATGTTGACTGATACAGTGTATTTCACTGTAGATCCGAGCTATTCTTGCACAGCTTCCTGTGAACCCACAACAGCATTGTTTAATGTTTAAAGAGCTCTTTGTGTCCTTACATGATTCATGGTGCATATGGGAATGTGGTGTAATATACAATCTACTGTCTGGCACTGCTGGTGTTATCTAGTCCCATAGCAGGCTAAGACAGTGCATTTCTGTCTACAGTACACTCTGAGATATGAGTCTTACTAAATTCAGGATCAACAGCCTACATTTTGTGGGAGAGTGGAGGAATTTAATTTTGCTTAATTTGCTGTCTGTAGGCAGATTGGGAGGGGAGTACTGTAGTTATCCTGCGGCTCCTTGTCATTATGGGTTTCCCTTCCATTGCCTTTGCTGTGTTCACTGCTTCATTGCCTCTTTCATCTTGAAGTCAGCCAGTGCCCGTGGCATTTGTGGAATAATTCAGTTTTAGCTGTGTTAATAACTGCAGTCAGCCTTAAGAAAGGGATGCATAAACTCTCCCTTTGTTTGGCTCCATTGTTGACCAAATGAAATCAAGGGCTCTTTCACTCTCTCCCTCACCCCCCCCCCCCCTCTCTCTCATTATATCTCTACCTCTCTCTCTCCCTCACTCCCCCTCTTTCTTTCATTCTCCCTCTCTCTCTGTCTCTCTCATAGCTCTACCTCTATCTCTCCCTCTCTCTCCCTCTCTCTTTCTCTCTCCCTCTCTCTCCCTCTCTCTTTCTCTCTCTCTCTCTCTCTGTGTCTCTCTCATTATATCTCTGCCTCTCTCCCTCCCTCTATCTACCTCTCTCCCTCTCTCCCTCTCTCTCCCTCTCTTTCTCTCATTGTTTGATTGCTCATTTCCTGAAAGACCTGACTGGGAGAGGAGGCTCGTTCCCCATGGAAGCAATCAACTGGAATATAAGGCCTTTAAAATTACTTAGGAGGTAATTTGGTTAATATTTTTTTTCCATCGCTTGTGTAAATGAAAATGCGTCCCTGTTGACACATTCAGAGCGTGCAGCATTTTATTAACGAGAAGTGGAAAGTGGTAATGAAGTGTGAACACGCTGCTTCCTTCAATTTAGACCAGAGGTAGCACTGATTTTCATGGTTTCAGATTTAATGTGATATTATTACTTCATCCAGCCGTAGCCCAAAATTAACTTAGGCATGCGATTTTCCTCATCAAAGTCAAGGATCTTTCCATCTTTAGAAGGGAGAGGTTTATTTTCTTATTATCTGTACCTCCCCAGAGGAGACCTCCTGTTCTCTCTACTGTAAACTCTAGCTGGCCCAGAAGTAACTATGGGCCTCCTTTGCAATTCAGACCAGGCTTTATTTATTTACTTTATTTATTTATTTATTTATTGCATTTAATGAGCGCTTTTATACAAAAGTGTCGCAAAGCACTGTACAGTACAGGACTGGCTGAACTGCTACCCATTCCAAGGTGTCAATGCAAGCCTCATGTGGTCGTTCATACTTACCCACTGCAACAATATCTTTGGACTGTTTTACTGTTACTCATTTAAGTAACCCAAGCAGGCACTTTTTGTCGTTTATATATCATTGTCTTATAGATACTTACCTTGAGGCGATACAAGCTAAAAACATTACCAATTGGGCAATTACCACTTTAGATGCGAAGTGAGAAAATGTACACCTACTGATGAGCAATCCTGCTGTTATCTTTATACACACACCCCTTCTATCTCTAATGCTGGGCACCTACAATTAGACACTGGAGACTAAGCCACACCAGAGCGGTTTGGGGGACGGACTCACAAAAGGGATAATCACTGTGTTTAGGAGCCGTGTTTAACTACAGGGTAAGGTGATGCATCACAAGCCTGCGCTGTTATAACAAGACAAACACAAAGGGATCCCTGGGAAGGCTGTTTGCAGACTGCAATGAGCGCCGCTGATGCGCACATTAATCCCGGACCCTCTGGCTCCTGCCGTGGAGAAGCGACACATGCCGAAATTATAGGTTCTGTTGGTAGCTGATGCCTGCGGGCCTGTTCGCACTCTGTCCATTGAGCCGTTGTGTTTTCTATAAACACCCATTACACACAGAGAGAGAGAGAGAATGAATTAGTCATAAATTGATAGCTCTTTTGATGCAACGTGGAGAAATGACAAATCCTCCCATTGACTGAGTAACGGGTAATTTTGAAGAATAAATAGCCAAAACGCCCTCAGTCTTCAAGGGGTTGTGTTTGCTTTTATGCAAAGGGGGGGTGAATAGGGTGCCGTCAGTGTCAGCAGAAGTAAGATGAAAACCAGACAAGGCAATCAAACATCCACAGGTTTTGAAATGCAAAGTATAACTGGTGCTTTATGATAAAAACCCATTTAACATTCAAAGTAAGTAAGTTGGCATTGCAGTACCAGAGGCAGGTTCCCTTTGCATATATCTGTGAGCATGTTTTTCTAAGATATGGAAGTCCTATTCAATCAAATACACACATTTCTCCAGATGGCTCTTGCATAACATGTTCTGCTCCTTTTTCTTTTTTCACATTATATTTCAGTGTAAGTGTTGCTGAATTACCATATCACTGCCAAGACACACTGGTGGGTGACATGCATTTGGTATCGCTTCATTCCATGTTTTTTTACCGATTTCAGTGTTAGCCTCATATTAACCTGTATCAGTATTTCAGTGTTAGCCTCATATTAACCTGTATCAGTATTTCAGTGTTGGCCTCATATTAACAGCTCATTTTCTATTTCCCTTGTATACAGGAAGTGTTTAATACAAGATTGACTGTATAGTGTCCTACACACGTACTTCCACACATCCTGTACTTACACCCAGTCAGCCTCTTGTAGCGCTTCCAGTTTTGTTCAGTGCTGTCTTAACTTGATCCTGTTCCCCACTTTATATAACCCTGCTGTTGCCCTTCATGGAGACACAGTGTGGCACCCAGCCTCTCTGTGAACAGTGGCAGTGTGGATAGATGTAGATGGAGATGCCGGCATTCATTTCAATGCGTTCACAGCAGTGGAGCCAACAGTCGGCAGCAATTTTTCTTTTGAATTCCCAGACTGTAGAAAATGGTTACAGCAACAGCTGCGAATTTATTAGCATGCATGGCGTTCTGCCTGTTCAATTTTGTTATTTATCGCAAAGCATCGCTTTTTGACACAATAGTTTTGTCTCAAGTGCCCAATGCATATTGCTTGACAACACACATGCAAACCCCCCTCCCCAGTCTCTGTAAGTCGCCTTGGATAAAGGCGTCTGCTAAATAAACAAATAAAAATAATATTAATAATAAAGTGTCTTTCGAGGTATATTTTTAAGCAGCGAGACTTCTCTTATAACCCTCAGTGTCATCATGCACACTGAAGTAAGCACCTCAGTCTCCTGTATCTGTATTACTCCCAGCAGCGCGTTATACACCAGAATGCGTTGTATGCTGAAGATGACGGTACTCCTTTCACACTCCTGTCTAGGCCTACCCCAAAGCCAGCATTGAGGTATTTTAGGCTGCAACCTCCAACCCTACAATCATCATCATTATCTTCTTGCTGCCTCAACTCTTTATCAATCCTTCTTTGATTACTCATAATAAAATTACAGCATTTCTGGAAAACAAAAATATCCCTGAGCTATCTACACAATCTCTTCCTTCCATCTATAAAGAGCCCCCCCCCCCCCCCCCCCCCCCCCGTTATACTGCAGTGAAGCAGCTGGCCATCTGTTTGTAGTACATTCATTATGGTGCCAGGGTAATTAAGAGCTTTCTCCTAAATGATAGCTTTGCTTTGCTTTCAGATGTTCCTTAACAAGGCAGCCTACAAAGGTGTTAGTGTACCGCATTCATCATTGTCATCTGGGGCTAATTACCGTGCTATAAATCACACCGGTGACCTGCTCACACCTCTGCTGCAGGGAACCGTGGAATATTCTGCGAGATGAATACGATGCAAAGTGCCGCCATTTCCAGACCTCACCGAGGCTTTTAAGAAAGTCGTTTTTAAGGGTTGAATGGTGGGGGTTTGGGGTCTTGTTTTTTTATTACTGGTTCTCAGACCAAGAGGAAATGTCCTCCCTCTCTGATAAGCAAATTGAAATGACTGCAGTTAAGAATATAAGAACATGAGAAAGTTTACAAACAAGAGGAGGCCATTCGGCCCATCTTGCTCGTTTGGTTGTTAGTAGCTTATTGATCCCAGAATCTCATCAAGCAGCTTCTTGAAGGATCCCAGGGTGTCAGCTTCAACAACATTACTGGGGAGTTGGTTCCAGACCCTCACAATTCTCTGTGTTACGTGAGTTCACATTTCTGGAAAATCGCTGTTGCAAATCTAGAAACAAGCACACCGGTTATTTGATCAAAGAACCAAGAGTGCATGTCTTTCTGTTTTTCATGTCTTAACTTGAAAGTGGAGTAATTCACGCTCGTTTCAAGGGGATCTTCAGAGTTTTTAACATGAATAAACAGAGGTTGTTATTAAGAAAATGTCTTGAACAGTACAACTTTAAGAGGCTGTCACAAAAACAATGCTAACCTGAGGTATGCTCAAGAGTAGAGCTGAGCCAGGCCCCCATCATACTGTTAGATCTTTTAATATAGCACCCGGTTCTCCGTGTACGATTCCACCTTGCTATATTAATGCCTGTTAATGGTGTCTCTCAGCCCTTTTGAGATGATTGGAAGATTTTAAGTCTCTTCTGGGCAGGGGAGTGTTGGAAGTGAATCACCTCTGAGCTCCAAACCTCCCTCTCTAATACAGTCCGAATTTTATGAGCCAGGTTTACAACGTTATTTATTTCGCTACTTGTACTGTTTAATGGCTGCTGTAATTTTACAGGAGGGACGGAGATATAAGAGGATTGGCTCAGAGCTCTCTCTCAAACCGCAGACATTTCAGCTTTGACCTTTAACTTGCTTCTCATCAGATTATCCTTCCTATAGACGGAGTTCCAATCTGCCAATGTGTCCGTTATTGGTTTTTTTAAATGATTATCATTTCTAATTTATTTCTCGGTTGTTATACTGTGTGTCAGTGTCAACATTCAGGAGTTGAATCACTGTGGATTGCTTATGATATAAGACTCAGAAGGACCAAACAGAAACTCAGTCAGATCAATAAGAAGTCTCAGGCTGACAAAATCAATCAAATCAATGATTACAATGTCAAAACCTTGATACACCATAATAACAGATAAGACTCCCACTGCATAGCATTTTAAGCCACCCCAGGCTTTACCTTGAGCCTAATTAGTTGTGCCTAAGCCAGTGGCCTCCAGGATATGTCAGATTAGGCTCAGGTGTGACTAATTGACCTCCGAGTACAGTAAATCCTCGAATGGTTTTAAAAGCTCTGCAATGGGAGTCTTATCTGGTACTGTGGATTGTGCGGCTATTCATTTCTGTGTGTTATCAGACCCTTCAGGTGTTCCATTGGCAGAAAGATTACAGACCTTTAATGACAGTGTTTTGAAGCCATGCCGAGTGTTGAAGCTCCCACTGTCCTATGTCTTTCTCCCCTGGATACAGATTGGCGTTATTAATTGCTCAAGAGGATCTAGGCAAAGTAGTCAGTCTGAGCTGTACTTCAAACTCAGCAGACAGTTCACACTTTCACAGCGCGTCAAAGGCACGTGGTCCTTCAGGTCATGCTTGAGTTCCGGAGTGGTCACAACTGGCCAATGGTAGTCTAGCAACTGTTCCATTCCACAGTATTTGTGAATGGTATCAATGATGTTGCCTTACAAGCCCTTGGTGGAAATATCATCTCTGTACATGCTAACAACACATTTTAAAAAATCTGTCCCCCTTTCAAATGTGTTTGACTTTGGGGGCCCGTATAACCTCCTACTGCTGCAAGTAGTAGCAGGAGCGTAGATGAAGGGGGGAGGGTACGCAGCAAAAAAGGTCAGCTTTGATGAAAACTCAGAACATGCAATAAGAGGTAATCGTGCTGTGAAGAGAATTGCATTGGGAGACCATGTGACAGCACTTACACTTTCAGATCTGAGATTCAAATCTGAAATGGAGGAAATCCACGTTCTTGTTTTTTAAACGACAGAGGTGATGCTGACTTCGTGGCTGCTGCTTGAGGATTAACAGTAAAGAGCTGCAAAGTGACTCTGGAAGCTAGGGACAAGAAATCATGTAAAGAGTGAGAGACTCGTAATGCAAGAGACTGTGTGAGTCCCTGTGGAACAGAAATAAAAAAAATACAAACTCACACACACACAGTATAAACAGCAAAGCAGTCATAACATTTAAGACTTTTGTGACTGCCTCTGCTGCTTATAACCTTCATAGTGTGTGAGTCTGTAGTTGTTACATCTCTGTCTCATACAAAATATTATTTTTATATATATATATATATATATATATATATATATATATATATATATATATATATTTATAAAAAACATAATTTATATGCAATGCTGTAATAACATATTTATCCATACAGCTTGATTTATATACCATATATGAAATATTCAGAGGACTGAACCAAGCCTGTACTTTCAGAATTCTGAAAAGACAGATTTGTGATATTCTGTTTTCGAATAAAGCTCACAATAACATACCATTTCCATGACAGGTGTTTTATAAGCGTGAAAAAAACTAAAAAACTAAAACAAACTTCTGTGGTGGTGGAAATGCAAGTGGGCGGGTGTGCGTGTGAGCGAAAAATAATCTTGTCTTAAAAATGCAGTCCCTCATTACATGGCGCCCCTCTGCTATAGTGATGTGCAGTCGCTCTTCCTCCCTGTAATTCCATTATGCAGGCAATGGGCTCTCTGCATTTAAATGTGTGCTTTGATCCACTCAAGCAGGTGCGGACACTCGGATGACACACCTGCCACTTTGTCAGTTCAGATTTGCATGTGCTCCCCAAAAGTGTTAATCATCCGTTTTCAAAGCAGATAAGAAACGTTTCATTTGTCAGCATAGTCTGGACACGCCTCCAGCAGTCTCACTTCAACGTCCCTTATTTACTTCAGACTGCAATTTTTTTTTAAATAAAACTGACAATGATCCAGTCTGTAGACCTCAGAAGGACTTTGCAGTCTGACTGTGTGGTGTTTATATACATGTTCAGTTTTGTCTTTAAAATGTTCTAATTTAAACCACATGTATGCCCTCTGCAGCCTTGTATGCAGCATGCAGTTGTTTTTAGCTGACACACTGCTAAAATAAACGATTTTATATACGAAAAGAGCAAGTTCAAGTAAATATAATCATGCATTATATCGGTTCAAACAGGAAAAAAAAAACTGCTTCTGTCATACGGAGTCACTGTTGTAAATTTTGTAAAAGTGACCCCATGAAGTCTGTTTGACCTCAGGGTTTGGGAAAGGAAAATGGTCCATGGGTCATAAAATTGACACACAGCCTCTGTGTTAAATCCACACACTCGTTCTATAAGTAACCCTTAGCACTCAGAAGACAGCAGAAATATGCTCAGAGAGTACAGCAGATTTGAACCTTTCAACACAGCATCAACCGACACCGAATCCAGACTCTGGGAAACAAATGGGTGTTTTTGGTGTGAAAAAGCAGTCCATCACTCATAAGAGAGCTGTAGTAAAAAACAAACTTGTATAAAAGGTATACTGTATAATTGTCTTTATCAGTGTCTCTGTTATAAAGAACCCCAGACATACTAAGTAACTTTTCAAGAGGAGTAATACAACTTCACAACATGACCCAGGAGAAAATGACATGTCATCACTATTGACTGTGTGGAATGCAGGGCTTTCATTTAAACATGTTTTTATCAGCAAACGGTGTCTTTTAGTCTTGCTTGTCAATCCAGGACAGACTTCAGAAAGATAACCTGCAATCACCCGCGTGAGGAAAGCACAGTATGTGACTGCATTGTAATTAAAATCAAGTGAACTGTGTGTCACAGAACTGGAATTTCTTCTAGTCAGACTTTTATAGCCAAAGATCTATGATCTTGCACTGTGCTTTAATTATGGCTACTTGCTGTATGTGGTTCTATGAAGCTCAGTGGCATTAAAGAAAGAAAGAAGAGAGGAGGGGGAAAGCTGTTTTGTGTATTCTTCAAAGGGATTAGGCTACAGCATGGGCATTCTGCTTTTAAAAGCCCTCTTTAAAGTCTCTGTTGTGGCTCCAGATGTTTTGTGTAGCTATTTATTCAGCTTGTAAACAGGCCGCCAAAATCGTTCCACATAATGATGGAGAGGAGAGCTGCAATTACATTGTTGTGGGGACTTACAAAGGAATGCTGCATACTTAATGTGATTGTGTGCTGGGGGACCCTTTATCTACTCGGATAGGGAGGTTTCCATATTGAAATGCAAATCTTAACATTTTGTAATTCATTAGGGGGCAAAACACTGACAACAAAACCGCTGAAAAAATGATGAATGATTGAGTGAATGAATGAATGAATGAGAAGTTGGCCTCTCCACAGTGCATTCATTTTCTTCTCATTCCAGGGAGATTTTCATCAGGGTCTAAACGACCATTTCAGTCAAATCATGAGATGTCTTCTTTTCAGGACTAATGGATGGGTGGTTGGTTTCCTGCTCATTCCAATGGAGTTCTCTAAGCCAAGGCATTGCTAGATAACTCGAGTCGTGTCACCTATTGTTCTGCCTTGACAACCTGATGGCAGACCTTTCCCTTTTAAATAGCACCCAGCAGGAATCTCAGTGACTCAGTGATTACTTCCACCAGTAGTGTTGATTATTATTGCTGCTGTGCAGTAGTGTAGTGTAGTGTAGTTTAGTTTAGTGTAGTGTAGTTTAGTTTAGTTTTGTCACTTTGTGCCCACAGGGCCAGCACAGGTACATCTCAATAGTGCAGCACTAATACAAAGAGAGACCTAAGTAGACCAGACTCAATAATAAACAATACAACCATTATTGTATAGCTGAGTAATATCAATCAAAACACACATTTACACATGCGTATACTTACAATACACAAATATATTAAAAGATGAAGATATATTAAAAGATAAAGATTTGTCGTGCCAATTTGCGTGGTGGTTTTGTGATCAGGACTACGGTCCACAGAGGACAAAAATGAGAAAGTAATCCACATGAATCGGATTACAAGCCACAAGCCAAAGCCAGTGGATAACAGAACCTCGGAGTGGATCGGAATCATGGACGGAGGTGTCCGAAAAGCAGTCCCTGTTCCTCATGACAGCCAGACAGCATGCTGAGCCTCCCCTGCCTGCTCCACCCAATGGGTTTTTAGTTTTTCTAATAAAACCGCTGAGTCTCAGCAGCCCGATCTCTTCCCTTGTCCCCACGCGCTTTCCCACACGCTCCCCGAGAGAATTGATTCAATCCAGAAGACACAGACCTTGAACATGGCTCCCTTTGTCAAGGCAGACAAAGGCAGCCCGTAATTGGATTCACATTGAGAGAGGTATTTCAAACAGTTCAGTAACAAGCACAGGGGGCTACAGCAGAACTGCCAAAGCGGGGGGTTGAGTTTGGTTTTTAAAAGCTCACCACTGACTCGTTTTTATTGGCTAGGACTAGATCATCAGCAAAATGAAAAAGAAAGAAAGGGAAAAAAAACTCCCTGTGCGCGATTTTTTATTTTTTTTTAAACCGGTCACACAGGGGCGAGTTCAAACAATAAGAAAAGGTTTGAAATTGAATCCGGTCATTGAGTCTGTAAAGTCTGCATTTTGAATGCGCCTGAACGCTCTGCCTACTGTTTGCATTGATATTCATTGAAACGTTTAGCAGGTCTCGGTCTCACCACATTGTGTATTTAGTTTTCACACAAGTAAAAGGGCTTTTAATTTACTTGGATTTGATGGTACAGCGACTGTGAAAAGGGGAAGAGAAGCGAATATTGGGTGTGTGCAAATTTAACCGTGGTAAAACAATTGTGTTGATGTCGGGAATTTATTGAGGATTTTAAAAAGTGCAGTGGAAATGTATCCATCTACATTACTCCTACAGTGCTACTGCTTTTAGAGAAAGAAATAAAAAGATAGCGATCTGCAGCAGATGGCTGTAGTTGTAGATGTTGTCCCAGGAGTATGTGTCTAGCAGTACGGTGCTTCTGCAGAAAAGGCAAGTGAATTCCATGCAGGATGAGCTCTGCTTATCCCCTCTTCTCAGGTGCTGCTGTGATTACATTTCTAGCTCCCATTTCCACTTTGCTTCATAGACTTTGTCACTTGGCAGAAAAAAAGAACTTACCTGGTCTGTCAAAACAAGCCACTACAAATCCATTATTATTAATAGTATTGTTAATGTCACACGTTATTATTATTAATGTCTGTGATAATATTGAAATGCAATGCGGTGCAGTCTTGTGGAAAGAAATGCGTGACCTGTCGTTAGTGTTTCCTGTTTGAGCCCTAGGTGCAAACCAGTCGCAGCCACGCAGTCTCGAGGACCAGTGCTTTTAGGATGTTCTCTCCCTTGTGGTCAGCCACTTAACTGACATGCTGAACAATGCAGCCTGTATGCAGGTATCAGCTGGCAATTCTTTCATTTATAAATGCAGTGGCACAATGCAACTCTGCTGACCTTAGCTTAAATCATTGAGAGTTAATTAGAAACAAGAAACCATATTGGACGAGAGAGGAATATTCTACAGCCTTTGAAATGTGTGTGCCTGTGGGTTCAGTAACCTTCATCGCTTTCATTCTGCAATTCGTATTTCCTGTATTTAACCCTGAACCTTGACAAGTCAATTCATTCTTAATGGGCTCCTCTCTGCTTTTTGCTGTCAAGGTCTTGTAATTTGGTGCACTTTGTAAAAAGAGTTCAAATCCAATAATGTAACACTGACACACAGGTCTAGCATGCCTGTTCAATGAAATAGCCTAGCCTCGTCACTATTAATTCTTCCCCAAGATTGCTGAATGATAAAACAGTTCAGAGTTTTCACTATCCACAGTGTTACTGGTTTAGTGCAGTGATATCATTCTTAGTTTTTTATCAAGATTTTCCTTCTGGTTATACTATGCATTTACCATAGTTTACCATTTGTAATGTGCTTTACCATACATCTCTGGGCTTTACAATGCTTGTCATGCTTGACCATGCTTTCGCTAAGCTTTACAATACTTGCCTATGCAATACCATGCTTTCACTATGCTTTACCATGCTTTCACTATGCTTTACCATGCTTTCACTATGCTTTACCATGCTTTCACTATGCTTTACCATGCTTTCACTATGCTTTACCATGCTTTCACTGTGCTATACCATGCTTTTGCTATGCTTTATTACACTTTGCTATGCTTTTGCTAAGGTCAGCTTTTATAAGGGTGGTCTCTCTAAGAAGGCCTGTTACTGATAGGCTGAAATGATTGTGTCATCATCTTACTTCATAAAGGCCATTGGCTGTCTGTTACTGTCCATAAAATAATTGTAGTTGCCAGAAGATGCTAAAGCTTTTCACCAGTGGAGTCCTGCTTCTCTTCTAGCGTATTTTGCAGCTGGTTGGTCGTGACACACAAGGTCAATTGACAGGGTCCTCAAAGAAAGAGCCAATCCCAGTTTTAACTGCAGAACATTAACAGTGATATACAAAACTGTTTCAATGGGTGAAAGAGTTATTGCAGAGCTATTACACATTCCACACAGACATCTCTGTGTGGTGTGCATTATAACCAGTGCTATAGGTACTGGCAGGGATCTGCATGTTACAGATCATTTTAATTGCTTTCAATTACTGTATCTCTACTAATGTTGTCCCCTTTTGATGAGGAAAATCCAGTGCTTAATAAATATGTATGTTACTAATTACACTATGTGCATTATTAATTGAGATATCATTTCTCTGAAAGTGGATCTAATTAGGAAAGGAAATTAGTTCCTATCATATCCGTCGTTCTAATTGCTTTTCTGTGTCTCAAGTTTTGTGTCCTAATTTGCTGTTAACACAGAGCCCAGGGGCAGTCTAGCAAACGAACAAACTCAATACACAGGTAGCTGTGAGTGTACTGTGATCATTGAGATCTGACCAGTGTACCAGACGAACAAACTCAATGTACAGGTAGCTGTGTGTGTACTGTGATCATTGAGATCTGACCAGTGTACCAGACGAACAAATTCAATACACAGGTAGCTGTGAGTGTACTGTGATCATTGAGATCTGACCAGTGTACCAGACGAACAAATTCAATACACAGGTAGCTGTGAGTGTACTGTGATCATTGAGATCTGACCAGTGTACCAGATGAACAAACTCAATACACAGGTAGCTGTGAGTGTACTGTGATCATTGAGATCTGACCAGTGTACCAGACGAACAAACTCAATGTACAGGTAGCTGTGTGTGTACTGTGATCATTGAGATCTGACCAGTGTACCAGACGAACAAATTCAATGTACAGGTAGCTGTGTGTGTACTGTGATCATTGAGATCTGACCAGTGTACCAGACGAACAAATTCAATACACAGGTAGCTGTGAGTGTACTGTGATCATTGAGATCTGACCAGTGTACCAGATGAACAAACTCAATACACAGGTAGCTGTGAGTATACTGTGATCATTGAGATCTGACTCCTTGGAGGTGAAGCATTCACATGTTTCAGATATTGTATGCTGTAATTTGTTTTATTACACAGCAACTTTGGAAAGATTGTTTGAATGTTGCCAAGGAAATAGGGCAGGAAAAAAAGTGGCGGATCAATCAGAGAATACACCAGCTATTTTTGGCCCGTGTTAATTGCGCACTCTTCGACAGGGCATATACATGTGCTTACAATTAAAGACACCAGTATTAATATGAGATTATTAGAACTCGGAGGCGAGTTTTCATACTGTGTCCTTCAACGTCTGGAAGTTTGAATGTAGAGCTCCAAACTGCAGAACAGGGAAATAACACAGTTCTGTTCCAGCTTTCTGGAAACTAATCCTTCACCCCTCCCTCTTGTAATCTCAGTGAACGGGTTCCATTCTACCGCAGCAGGCTTTGAAAACCCACCTGAATGGGCTCCACCATTGTTGTTTGGCTGCAACTGTGGAGCTGTTTGTTTAATAGGTCCTGCACACTCCAACAGGATCATAAAAGAAAAATCTAGCACATAGGCTATTAGGCTACACAGGCTTAATTGCTTGTTAATTGGGTAATTAGTGCTGTTTTTTGTGTGTTTTTTCTCCTCTTTTCTTTGAAGTGCTCATAAAACTGAATTAGCTGAATAAACAGAAAATCACATGCACACCAGGGCAGTTTTCATTATAGTGTGTTGTCAGATTCAGCTCTGGTTCTAATCAGATTGCAGCAGATCATCTCTGGTCCCTCATTATTTGCTCCTGTTCACATCCTGTTTAGAAGGGCTTGTGTGGGTTGCATCGAACTAACTCCAGCAAGGCGCTGTATTGAATTGGCATTGAAATATGGGTTGTCGACAGATGGTAGTCATATGGAGCAAGCCAGGATACAGAAACGGAAGCCATGTGTACTGTAACCTATGAGTTAGACTGGCTTGGTGCTGGCTGTTAGAAATGCTACTGGCCATTCCTAACATCCGGCTGGGATTTTGGACTTGGCATGGCAAGATATTTATCATAAGTAAAAGCTAAGTAGTTCTCGGCATTACAAGTCCACATGGTGTGGTTTACAGAGACCTAGTACTGATTGTGGCGTGTTTGATGTGTCGTCTTATAGATGTGTCGTCTTGATGTGTCTTCTTGATGTGTCTTCTTGAACGGGTGGAGTGTCTTGTGGGCGTGTTCCAAGGGGCCTGGTCCAGTTGCATTTGTAGAAGCAGTAGTTGCTCGGAGTCCTGTTCCAGCCAATTGGAGTTCGGAAAAGGAGGGGCGTGAAATTCAGTCTGATTTGAGCATTTTGCACTGGCATCAGATTCAGTGAAGTCAAATGAAAGACAACCTTTGTTCACCCCACCAGCTCCACACATACTCGAAAATAAAACCCAACCGGGTTCAATTAACTCAACGCACAACTTGGTTGTGCAATTATGCTACTTCTGGCAAGTACCCCTGATTTGTACTCCACCTATTGTGTTTGAGCCAAAAGCAAATTCTGCCCCAGGGATCCACTAAGAGATTTATATTGTAAAAACAGGCAGTGGCTGGAGACTCCACAGCAATAAACACGCTATCACAAGACGAAACAAAAACTAAAGCAAAACACTCACATGAGCAATTAACAATAGAAATGATTACAGAAAAATAAAAACCACACAGCATGGGGGTAGAAGCAGCTTTATCTTCATGACAGAAATTGTGCAATTATGCAGTCTAACAACCTGCAGCGTTCTTAAATGACGTGATCTTTATCTCCTGTATAAATAGCTTCGCTTGATTGTGAGGTAGTATACTGATATCAGGGGACCTCTCGGCACTAATGTTCACAATTTTACAGCCTTGAAATACAGCATTGTCACAAAGCTGCAATGAATTGAGATCACATTAACGAAGCTGCCATTTATAACACAGAAAAACAGAAAATGCACATTCTTTTTGTAATTGGCTTTTATTGATGACAGTAATGGATTTAGCAAGTATTCAGAATCAAGCGGCTATCCCAGTGATTGTACATCACAAGTGCATGCGTGAACCCGCCTACTTCTTTCCTCAGGACTGGTTAATATGGGGATTCTTACAGGTGATTGACACTCGTATGCATTTGACCGGGGTTCTTGTTTAATTGTAAAATAGGGAGAAATTTGGCCTGATGTTGCAAAAAAAAAATCTGTCAGCGCTGGTAGGGTGTCAAATTTGAAACCACAGAAATAAATGATTAATTGATTGGTTTGCCTTACACAGACTGGTAATGGACTTCAAATGCATCAAAAACGACAAACAACACACCACTTGTAAAGGAGAAAATGTATTAGTTCACAAGTTTTAGGGCAACCAACCATGCGCTTCTGATTTCTTACACAGTACATGTTTTTTTTGTAAAAGAATCCCATAGTTCACACGAGGCTCATTAACATGGGTAAGAATGAATAATTTAAACCGTCAGTCTTACCCTTTTATTGTTACGTCAAAAAAAAAAAAAGTAAACATTACAGCTTCTTAAAGTATCCAAGACTGGAGGAATTGAGTAGCTCCAGAGAAAAAATCAAGACATCAAGCAGGTCTTTCTTATTGGATTGAGCCCTGTAGACCCCAAAAGCACCTGCTGAGGAAATGGCTGTACCGCTGCTTTGAACCATTGAGAATCAGCTGGCTGTGCTCAAAGGGTCTTTCATAAGAGAATTGGACATAAAGAGGACAAGAGAGGTATTATCTGTTCTGTATTATAGTGTGCTTCTTTAGTTTGTGATTTATTATTATTATTATTATTTTTTTGCATGCAAAGGCCCACATGTGAAATCCCGAAGTGGCAGGACCCTCTTCATGGCACCATGGCCTGAAGGGGATATAAAGAGTGGTCTGTGTTATTTAGTTTACACTATGTTTCCATGTTTGTCAATTGTGTCCTTTGTAACACCTGTGAGATACTGAGTGATTTGCTCATTATCGAAGTAGCAATGCTTTAGTATTAGCTGCTTTATCTTGGCTATTTCTCTGACTTCAAAAGAAATGAAAGGCAAGCCACATGCACAGTCTCTGGAGATGCCCACGGATTGTGAAGCCCTGCCATCTTTGTATTCTCAGACCTGTCTCTCTGATAGAATCAGGGTAAGAACATCATCGGGTCTGTTTGATCAGTTCCAGTTTACATGACTTGGGTGAGAGTTTGAGATATGAAGTGACCTTTACAGCATGATATTAAAACAATCTCACAGTCTTATTACCATGAGAACGTTAAGCTCAATAAATGACTTTCTCTCTCTCTTCTTTCCTCCCTCTCCCGTGCTGATAACCTGCAATCCCACGGTATGGGGGGCTCAGTAATGATGTCAGTTCACAGCCTTCTTATTTTAGCAGAATTGCTTAATTGGTATGTGTTCTACATAACTGTTTGAGTATTAGAGGCACAAATGAAGGTCAGAAGCTCAGTGCTTGTAGTCGACCGAAATAAATTGATTTGTGCTCAGCGGTACAACCGGGAGAAGACTTTACGGTTCTCTGAAGAAATGAAGGATTCTAATCGCGTTTTAAAAAAGAAAAAAAAAAAAAACCTTCTCTGACATCCAAAGAGTCTGGAGAACCGAAAGGTGACACGCACTCAACACATAGAGAAGCTGAATTAGAGAGGCATTTCAGCAGGTTGATGGACTTCTTATAGACTTTAAATGAGCCCCCTCCAGGATTTTCAACAGCCACTGGAAACTCCAGTTTAGAACACAGCTGAATCGAAAGTTCCCTGTTCTAACAAGCGCTGCTTTTTGGATTGCGATTCCAGGCCAATTGTTAACTGTATCATCTTCAAGAGATTCAGCCTAGAGGTTGCATCAGGCAGATAAGAAGCACACCAAGGATAATCTGACAACTAGATTCATCAGATAAGCCAGAATATGTTATGTTATACGGCACACTAACAACTCCTTGTATGGCTCTTTGAGAGAATCATGTTTAAGGTAAATAGGTAGGATGCTTATTTTAGTATGTTACTTGAAAGGGTACTTTTATACCATCTACATTTTCAGAATATTCAATTCCTTACAGGTTTAATATCCTGTTATATATCTTTCTCTCTCTCTTTCTCTCTCTCTGTGTCGCTGTCCAACTGTGGCTGCTGTGAGCTGGTAAAGGGAAAATCTCACAACCCTTGTGGTCAGAAATTCAGCGATTCATCAGCAGAACCATTGGTAGAAAAAGGATGTGTTAATAAGCATGGTAAATCATGATGTGTTAATAAGCATGGTAAATCATGATGTGTTAATAAGCATGGTAAATCATGATGTGTTAATAAGCATGGTAAATCATGATGTGTTAATAAGCATGGTAAATCGTGATCTATGCAGAAATAGCAGTGCAGAGTGACAGATCACACACAATAATAATAATACAATAGGATATTTAAAGTGTAAGAAATGAACGATTAGACAATGTCAATGATCCCTTTAACATTCACATTCAATAAACAATGTCTCTTAGTCTATTTCCTTGTGTCGTTGATCTCTCTATAGATCTCTTAAGGCATAACTAGCTTCATGCAAATCGCACCCCCTTTTTCCAGGCCAGTGTTGATAAGCTGACAGAAACACTTGGGTTTAGCAGCTGCAGACTAAACAAGCAGGTGGTAATTTGAAATCAGGTACCGAGAATTCAGAAAAATGACACCATGCTGCTGTTGATTATCAGAGCCCAAGCGAAAGGCGTCTGCTCTGGTGTGTGGTGTGATTGCTAATTACCACGGAGGGTATGGAGTCACTGCTGCGCTGCCAGACCCTGCCTGCAGCACCATGATAATGTCATCCAAACTGAAGGCAACCTGGATCGAACACATTAAAACAGGTGCCACCCACAGGCTCATTTCCGTGCAGAGTTTTCTATCAGTGACTTACATGACAAGAAGCTTCACTTTGCATAGTTGCCAGCCGTATTGAAATGAAAACGCGGGAGTCAAAGAGGCATTGGCAGGTCGTCCTGCTCATTCTCTCTGAATATCTGCTGTATATAATCACTGAAAGTTACATGTACATGTAGGACCAGCAGATACAATACAGTAGAAGGGAGAGGAGACAATAGAGAGGAGACAATGAAACACTAAGAGAGAGGATACAGTGAAACACTAATAGTATTGTTCAGGTGTAAAAGAGTCAGGTTAGCAGCGTAATAAAGGATTTAAAATACAGAACCGGAACGAATAACAATGCTCCCACAACCCTATAGAGGTCAGCCAGGAAATAAACAGTAATTACAGAGTATCTAATACACCGATTAGCTGTCATTTCCTAGTAACAACAGTTGCATTAGTGAGATCGCTGGGTGAGACTTGTCATACAAGAGAGCTGTTTGAAGTGTCTGAATTGAACACACCACGAGAGCGTCCTAAATTGCTGCAAGAATAGAAAGCATACAGTATACGGTAGCATCATGAAAACATTAAAAACCTAATGCTGATGTGTGAAGGATTTCAAGATACAAGGTTTATATGATGTGGAGAGGATGAGAACGAAACTAATGTGCAGATACACGCTGATAAATAAAGAGGATGCGGGTTTCACACTGAGATGGTAGATCCTGCACATGGTAGATGATGAGTGTGAAAGACTGACAGTGAGAGATAGTTACATTGATATGCATCGATATGAATGCTGTATGTGGATGTGTTCTGATAAGACAGGAAGATACAAAGAGATGCACTGAGGAAACAAGAACGTAGCTTTGCATGCAGTAACAGACTTAATAATCATGTAAAAGCAAGCTTTCCGTGGTTTGTTTCGATAATGCCCTAACCTGATTAGGGCAAACTGACACATTAGGACATATAAAGAATGTCAAATACCCATTCCACACCCCTGAGCACATCCCCCTGTAAAACCCATATTGCTAAATACACTGAAATGTGCTTACCTCTTGCCGGCCTGTAATCGTAAAACACTCTTGAAGTATTCCTTCCTCTGGGAAGTATTTGGTAAATGTTAACATTGAAATATGTGCAAAAGGGTGTTATTCTTTAGTATTAATGATTCATTGTTGAGTTTTGAGTAATGTGGCGCTTATCTCTTTATCTAACCCAATTAACACTAACCAGATTACTATGTACAAGGATGTAAAACCTATACTGTTCCCTGATAAGAAATGCTTCTGTCTCTTCCTGTCAGCAGCAGCGTCACTCCAGCTCTTTGAAAGATCTTTAGAGCAGCACATTTATTTACAGTGCTGATAAAGGCCACTTCTCCTGAGCCCACATTGTAGCCTGTTTCAAAGGGGCCAAGCAAGTAACTGAGCTGGATAACTGTGCAAGGTGTACTGGAGGAATCTCCTCCCTCTCACACAGCACAGCTAGTGTACTCTGAGTAACTGAGCTGGATAACTGTGCAAGGTGTACTGGAGGAATCTCCTCCCTCTCACACAGCACAGCTAGTGTACTCTGAGTAACTGAGCTGGATAACTGTGCAAGGTGTACTGGAGGAATCTCCTCCCTCTCACACAGCACAGCTAGTGTACTCTGAGTAACTGAGCTGGATAACTGTGCAAGGTGTACTGGAGGAATCTCCTCCCTCTCACACAGCACAGCTAGTGTACTCTGAGTAACTGAGCTGGATAACTGTGCAAGGTGTACTGGAGGAATCTCCTCCCTCTCACACAGCACAGCTAGTGTACTCTGAGTAACAGCTGGATAACTGTGCAAGGTGTACTGGAGGAATCTCCTCCCTCTCACACAGCACAGCTAGTGTACTCTGAGTAACTGAGCTGGATAACTGTGCAAGGTGTACTGGAGGAATCTCCTCCCTCTCACACAGCACAGCTAGTGTACTCTGAGTAACTGAGCTGGATAACTGTGCAAGGTGTACTGGAGGAATCTCCTCCCTCTCACACAGCACAGCTAGTGTACTCTGAGTAACTGAGCTGGATAACTGTGCAAGGTGTACTGGAGGAATCTCCTCCCTCTCACACAGCACAGCTAGTGTACTCTGAGTAACTGAGCTGGATAACTGTGCAAGGTGTACTGGAGGAATCTCCTCCCTCTCACACAGCACAGCTAGTGTACTCTGAGTAACTGAGCTGGATAACTGTGCAAGGTGTACTGGAGGAATCTCCTCCCTCTCACACAGCACAGCTAGTGTACTCTGAGTAACTGAGCTGGATAACTGTGCAAGGTGTACTGGAGGAATCTCCTCCCTCTCACACAGCACAGCTAGTGTACTCTGAGTAACTGAGCTGGATAACTGTGCAAGGTGTACTGGAGGAATCTCCTCCCTCTCACACAGCACAGCTAGTGTACTCTGAGTAACTGAGCTGGATAACTGTGCAAGGTGTACTGGAGGAATCTCCTCCCTCTCACACAGCACAGCTAGTGTACTCTGAGTAACTGAGCTGGATAACTGTGCAAGGTGTACTGGAGGAATCTCCTCCCTCTCACACAGCACAGCTAGTGTACTCTGAGTAACTGAGCTGGATAACTGTGCAAGGTGTACTGGAGGAATCTCCTCCCTCTCACACAGCACAGCTAGTGTACTCTGAGTAACTGAGCTGGATAACTGTGCAAGGTGTACTGGAGGAATCTCCTCCCTCTCACACAGCACAGCTAGTGTACTCTGAGTAACTGAGCTGGATAACTGTGCAAGGTGTACTGGAGGAATCTCCTCCCTCTCACACAGCACAGCTAGTGTACTCTGAGTAACTGAGCTGGATAACTGTGCAAGGTGTACTGGAGGAATCTCCTCCCTCTCACACAGCACAGCTAGTGTACTCTGAGTAACTGAGCTGGATAACTGTGCAAGGTGTACTGGAGGAATCTCCTCCCTCTCACACAGCACAGCTAGTGTACTCTGAGTAACTGAGCTGGATAACTGTGCAAGGTGTACTGGAGGAATCTCCTCCCTCTCACACAGCACAGCTAGTGTACTCTGAGTAACTGAGCTGGATAACTGTGCAAGGTGTACTGGAGGAATCTCCTCCCTCTCACACAGCACAGCTAGTGTACTCTGAGTAACTGAGCTGGATAACTGTGCAAGGTGTACTGGAGGAATCTCCTCCCTCTCACACAGCACAGCTAGTGTACTCTGAGTAACTGAGCTGGATAACTGTGCAAGGTGTACTGGAGGAATCTCCTCCCTCTCACACAGCACAGCTAGTGTACTCTGAGTAACTGAGCTGGATAACTGTGCAAGGTGTACTGGAGGAATCTCCTCCCTCTCACACAGCACAGCTAGTGTACTCTGAGTAACTGAGCTGGATAACTGTGCAAGGTGTACTGGAGGAATCTCCTCCCTCTCACACAGCACAGCTAGTGTACTCTGAGTAACTGAGCTGGATAACTGTGCAAGGTGTACTGGAGGAATCTCCTCCCTCTCACACAGCACAGCTAGTGTACTCTGAGTAACTGAGCTGGATAACTGTGCAAGGTGTACTGGAGGAATCTCCTCCCTCTCACACAGCACAGCTAGTGTACTCTGAGTAACTGAGCTGGATAACTGTGCAAGGTGTACTGGAGGAATCTCCTCCCTCTCACACAGCACAGCTAGTGTACTCTGAGTAACTGAGCTGGATAACTGTGCAAGGTGTACTGGAGGAATCTCCTCCCTCTCACACAGCACAGCTAGTGTACTCTGAGTAACTGAGCTGGATAACTGTGCAAGGTGTACTGGAGGAATCTCCTCCCTCTCACACAGCACAGCTAGTGTACTCTGAGTAACTGAGCTGGATAACTGTGCAAGGTGTACTGGAGGAATCTCCTCCCTCTCACACAGCACAGCTAGTGTACTCTGAGTAACTGAGCTGGATAACTGTGCAAGGTGTACTGGAGGAATCTCCTCCCTCTCACACAGCACAGCTAGTGTACTCTGAGTAACTGAGCTGGATAACTGTGCAAGGTGTACTGGAGGAATCTCCTCCCTCTCACACAGCACAGCTAGTGTACTCTGAGTAACTGAGCTGGATAACTGTGCAAGGTGTACTGGAGGAATCTCCTCCCTCTCACACAGCACAGCTAGTGTACTCTGATGCTACTTGACTATTGTACAGCACCGGCAGTAAAAGGGAGGATTAGACATGACCAGTATTATGATAAGGAAAGAGTACCAGTTAATCTGGCCAAGATTATTTTCCTGGAATGGAAAATTTCAAACATGGATAGTAAAACAGGATAGTAAAGCACATTCTTTGGCAGGTTCTCCAGACCTGGCACCCCACTGGAGGAGCCTGCCCTGAATGCAGACCTGCACTGCTCTACTCGCTGTCTTTTTCTTGGCTCCCACTCCACTTTATAAAGGGGGTGTAGGAGGTGTGGCTGGCTGAATCCCACTGGGTTTAGGAGAAGCTGGTACGACCTTCGAGAAAGAGGTGGCAGTGCTTTTCTTTTTCCGGGGGTACGGACACAGAGCAGGGTGAATGACCTTCTGTAACATGGGGAGAGACGTGTGTAATGTTCTTTACACATCATATCATTGCCCTGTCGAGGGTATGTGTACAGTACTGAGTACACAGTGCAGACATCTGCAATGATTTATCAAAACACAATCTGCACTATTTCTTTTTTTTGTTTGTGAAAAGGAAAATCACAATAGAGAATAAAGAGTTTAAAGGTAGTCATATTTTCCATGTCAGTTTGATGCAAAGGAGAAAAAAAGCCTCTGCGTGTTCCAAGTTATTACATCGTGTGCAGGGTGTCTCTTGTAGAAGAGCTGTATCTCAGAGAGAGAGAACGAGAGAGAGAACAAGAGAGAACGAGACAGAGGGGGAGAGAGAGAGAATGAGAGAGAATGAGACAGACAGAGAACGAGACAGAGAGAGAACGAGAGAGAGAGAACAAGAGAGAGAACGAGACAGAGACAGAGAACGAGACAGAGAGAGAACGAGAGGGGAGGGGGAGAGAGAGAACGCGAGAGAACGGGGGAGGGGGAGAGAGAGAACGAGAGAGAGAGAGAGGGGGGGAGAGAACAAGAACTGTAAAGCAAAGCTGCTCTCTTACACAAACAGTAGCAAACTGCCCGGCCAGTATTTTGGGTGTTTTTTGTTTCGTGTCAGACAGAGATATACCAGACAGGGCTCTTGTGGGATGAGGGATATATTTTGGATGGCTGGGGTCCTGATTAACTGCCATAAACATTAAACTATAGAGCCGAGGGACCTGCTTATCTTCTGCCACGCAGTGTAATGTGGTGGATTTGAAAGCAATGAAGATAAGAGTTCCTCAATGGAGGCGTGACCGGTCACTCAAATGCAGGCTTTAAAGAAGTGCACATTGGTAGCTTACCTGAGGCTTTTTGAAAGCTGGTTGTGAACTCTATCAACATAATGCGAGAATTCATTAAAAGCGTACACTGTACATGTGTGTGTATAAAAGTTAAGGCAGTTAAGTTTAAAAAAAACGTTTTTCTTTCACCAAAGGGGGTATTGAACAGGGAAAATAGAAAGCCATCTCTATTTTCAATCAGGTCTTTTATGATATAGTACAGTACATGCCATGGCGCCCTGGGGGGGGGGGGTGTAGCGTTTTGTGAGCTGCTTCTGCAGTCTGAGCGTGATATAAATGATCTGTGTTATTACAGGATTTATGGTCATTTTGCTGCAGAAGTGGTGTTACACAAAAGAGCTTTATAAGAAAAAGTAGTGAAGCCCGGGCATTTGACAGTAAGGGGAAAAATGACTTGAGTATTACCGTTGGGGGCTAATGCTTCCATGCATTCACTTGACACCCTGGATCATCAGTCAAAGTCACTGAACCTCCACGCTCAGACTGCCATTACAGAGGTAACTGAAATATCCATCTTCTGCATGTCTCACCATTGTTTCTATCAGAGCCATATAAAAAAAACAAAGGGTAGTGCAAAGTCCTGGGCCACAATCACAATCTAAACGCAGCTACAGAGTTCAAATAGAGTTTCTTTGTAGGGTGGTGCCCTGAAGATTTATCCAAGACATGCAGTAGGAGCTGAAAGAGCTTTTTATTTTCCTGCAGTGAAATAGTCTACATTGAAATATTATTTTGTGTACAGTTCAGTAACTTCAGGTTCTGCTCCCCCCCAAACCAGGACGTACAGCAGTAAATAAATAACAATCGATTTCCGGGACGGTCCAGGCCAAACCTTGACTGGTGCTACTTCAAGCGCCATAATAAGTTCTTTCTGTCGAAACAGAGTGCCGGTTTTCAACAGGGACAGATCAAGTTGACCCCCTGGTGTGGCCCACAGAGAGATAATTGGTCTCTTTTTTAAATCGCAAGAATGAGTTCAAAATGAAATAAATGAATTTCTCTTTTCATTTGGGCTAGGGGAAGCTGAAGAGGCTGACAAGCTGAAGGCTCTGTCGTCTCATAAATGTTCATGCCTCTCGTTTTAAAAGGCGCCGCACAATAAAGCCCTCTCGTTATCTCGTCTCTGCGGAATGCTGTAATTAACATTCGCATTGTAAATGATCTGCCTGGTTTCCTTACCCTGTTTAATTGCCTCTCTTTTGTGTGTGCGTGTATGTGTGTGCGCGCGCGGGTGTGTGTGGGGGGGTATTTTCAGACAGGCCAGGGGTCAATTAGCTTCACTTTGCAATTATCTCGTATTGTCGACGGGTTCCTGTTGGTACTGGGTGTTGCAGCAAACTCCTGAGTGTCACAGTGGAGCTGGCAAATTGGGGCCCACTGCAAGTGTGAGATCAGTCACATAGAACTGGTTGTCTTCCAGCATGTATTTATGGTGGTAGTGGTTGGGAGAAGATTGGTTCACGCAGTTCACAATAACAGTCATTTAAAATTCATTGCTGGTAGAAGGTTGGAAAGCTTTTATTAAAAGCTTCCTGGTTGTGCTGATATTCTGTAATAACTGGAATTCTGCTCACAGTGAACTATTCAGCTCTTTCTTCTCTTGCATAAAAAACTGTTTAAAGTATAAAAAACTGCAGAATACAAAAGCACTTGCATAACGTTGAACATCCACCACTAACGTTTGTAGAGCATGTGTTCATTTTAGAGCCAAGGCAACCACAGTACCTTATTGGGGAAAATGTTGAATTCCATTATCCCAAGATTTTGTTAAATACATACTATATATTAAACCATACCCCTAAAAATCATAAAAAAAATGTACACCGGCTTCCCAAGTTTGATGGTTTATCTGTTCTAAGGAATCTTGGCTGTTGATAGACTGTATAAAAACTACTCTTCTGCGGGAGTGAGAATTTCTTGTGGCAGCAGTTTCTAAGAAATGAGATGGGTATAAAAAAAGGTGTTTTTTAAAGCAGAGTTTGAGTGAGTTTCACATCCCCGGCCAGGCTCATATCTTGCCAGTGGAAAGCAGGGTAGCACACAGGTGTGAAAGATCGAAGAAAAGAGAATCTGACAAGGGGTTAACCCCGAGTGGGTGCGAATCTGCACCAAACTTTCCCTTTGCTACTCCCACACCAGTGTACGAGGTAGCTGTCTGAACTGACTCACTGCCGCTCCCTCAACTTCACTGGAGTTTTTCATCTTGTTTCCATTTGCAGCCAGTTGTCTTTTACACTTTCACGAGGAGTGTCAGCATTTTAATCCATAAGTAGTTTCACATGGACTGAAATAAGACATCAAGCGTGTTTACTTTTGAGCAGGACTCTACCCAAGCCATGTTGAACTAAATGAACTTGCTACAGACATGACCAAATAAACCAGATCCCTCTAAGCTGCTTGTCGCTAGCATTGTTCCATTGTCAATTCATGCTGCAGTTTCGCAAGACAAAGAGCTCAGTTGAACACTGTACAACAAGCTCTGATAAATAAGTGTTTTTTGAGATAAAACAGCATTTGCTGTTCATGACTAACGCCATGCTGTACTTGGTTAATATTGGACTACCATATACGAAAACAGAATTACACAAGCTCTTGAAATAACATTTCACACCTGAATCTGGGGCCTAAGTGGTCCTGAAAGATTCTGTGAACTCAACGTTAGTCAAATACCTCCTGGCTACGTTTCATGTCAGTCGACTAACAGGAAGTTAATCATTTTTTCTTTCGAAAGCAATAGAGGTATAACAACAAAAAACAAAACGGTCTAAGCCTGCTTTCGAATTTTGTCGTACACTACGCTGTGAGAGCTACAGTACATTAGGCACTTTTTTTTTTAACCCCGTCCTAAACACTAATCGTGTTTCATGCATTTTAGCCTCAGTATCTACTGCCCCACTTTCCGTATGGAGAGACCCTTATTTCTTCTGTCTACATAAATCCCTGAACACAAGCACAAGCAGGCATCCCTGCAGCTTTCCTCTTGATCCTAGCGGCTTGCCTGTGCCACTGGAGCAACCGGGTGGGTTAACATGGCAACGGTGCTTATCTGTCAGTCAGTCTCATAGAGCCTCGTAAACTAGCTCAAGTTAAATGTAATGAAGACAAGCCTGGGTTGAAGCCAAGGTTCTTCAGTGAACAGACATAAAACATAAACACATTGAATGGATAACCATGCGGAAGAAATAACCAGAAAGGAGATATTCATATATTCAAAACGTGGATGCATTTCCACTCAAACTTCATAAAACCTGTTCAATTGTTTTTCAAAAAAAATCCACAGTGCTCCTGCTTTGTAATGCATAATAAAAAAAACGAGTTCTTCATTGCACTGTGATTTATTATAGCAGGGATGTTGCTATTTTGCTTGTTTGTTTTTTTTATTATATTTGAAGGCACGGGGGACGGATCGGAAGAGGGACTTGATATTAAATTGCAATGTCAGGTGTTTAAGCCTTAAGGTTACAAAGGGGTAATACAACGTGAGTAATGAGGAGCGAAAGGATCATGTTGCCTTGGATGTTTGGAAAGTAATTAGGAATCGTTATGAGGAACAGTTTGGAGGTAAAGAAACTTGTTATTAGGCAGTGTTATGTAAACGTGCTGAAACAACTGGGATATGTAGCGTAGAGATTGAAATTGGTTGGCTGTAAAAGAGACAGGTTGGTTGGTTAGTTGAGACATGCTAAGAGACAGTGGTTAGTTGAGACATGCATTTCCCACTCTGTAACTGGGTATTCACAGTGTCCATTTGACTTTTACGACTGTCAAACGTCCCAGAAGACTGCTACTGATCAGCCTATCGGAAACAGTGGACCTCTTCTTTAATATCATGCTGCTCAAATTATAATATATATTGTTCATATGCTAGCATTTCCCTATGGATGGACACAGTCTCCATTTCAAATCCTTTCCTGTGTCCTATCTGTGGGTAAGCATAGAGGCCCAGTCTCCAGTACTCCCGCCTCACCTTTTATTGACCCTGCATGCACTGAATTCTCAATTTAAAAACAAGGATTTTCTTGAACTGAGTGGGAGCTTAGTAGCCTAAGTAAAGCTTGAGAGTGCTGGACCCCAGGGGTTACAGTGGCAATTTCAGGCAGGCATTTGCAATTTCCATCTTCATCATTTTAGAAAACTTGAATTGATTATGAAGCAGTAAGGTCTGCGGGTCAGCATTTGGTTTCTGTCAAAAGTACCGGCGGGAATTCTTCACATCTGGGGCGAGATTTCGTTCTGTTTAGTTCTCCCCAAGTCTTTTGAGAAATAAAAGGTTATTTTAAATTTTTTTTTTTTTTTTTGCGAAGTGCCTTGACGCGATCACGAAAGGTGCACTAGAGATTAATTTTGCAGCTTGTGGTCAAAACTTTTGTATAAAAAAAAAAACCTCTGATAATAACTGTAGCCCTTTTAATTTCGAAGCACTTTCTATTTAAAAAAAAAAAAAAAAAAAATGCTGCTTATCGTGTGTTCATCAGCAAAACCATCACACCAAAAGCTGCCTGTGTGGGTTGCTGTGTAGAGAGCTTTCAGCAATTGCAATTATCTGCATTATATGTTCACTGTCAAGTTGCGTTACTTTGTGTTGGTTGCCTGGAATGTCAAAGCTATTGATACAGGCGGACTGTTTAATCCTCAATAATTCAAAGCCGGGTTAATGAGATCCATTCAAGCTGGTCCCCACAGAGCCTTCCTACAGCGGGTTGACTGTAATGTAGTTATATTTCATGTCTGCTTTCAAATCAATTACATTTTTATCTGATAGAAATGTAATTTTATTTGATTAAATTCTCTGAGCACCAGCCAAATGTTTGTGTAGTTGGCAGTGCAGCTAGGCGTAACAGGATATTTAATCAAATTTAAGTTGCATATCGAAGTGGCATCAAAAAATGCTGTATTTTAAATAAAAAAAATATGTAAAACAAAAATAAAAGCAATGGGCGCAAGTTTGTTTGATTCTGTTCCGTTGAGAATGTTAAAAACTCTCACGCTTGTTGATGCATTTATGCCTGTAAGAATAAGACTCTCTTATCTTATTTTGAAATGAGGCCTCTATATAAAAATGTGAGTCTGCAGATGGAAGCTGGCAATGACTCACCTTCTGGCAATGAAAGCTGCTTTCTACAGTATGATCAGATTAGTCATCGAGTATTGATGCCTCGCCAGTAAAGGCACTACCACATGGAGTGCAGGGTGAGTGATACAGAACAGGAGCTTGAGGGTTCAAATCCTGCTCGTGCAGAGCTGGGGACCCACAGGGACTATTGCATTGGCTTTTGTACTCCGAGTTGGGGAGGAAAATCGGCTGGGATTGGTTTACCTCACCGTGCTTCACTGCCCCCTACTGGCCAGGCACTCAACAAGGTGAAGACTCCCCAGGGTGGGCTCCTGCCTCCAGGGTTCAGTAGCTTGGTAAGAGTGGTGTAGTTCTGCAATGAGCAGTGGACTTCTGCAGAAACTGCGGTTGCCAGTTGTTCTTCAGTACTGATCGGTTAGTGGTTTGAAGAGGCAATATTCATATTTGGAATTTCAAAATTGGGTTGAAAACGGTGGTAATATTGAACAAAAATGAATCCATAGCAATCTTTTTCGCTGTGATATAGGAAACACAAAACTTAATAAGCCAGACACAGTTCCTGTCTGAAGTGGCAGGGAGAGTAGCATCAATGTAAATTACGTTGCAGAGACAGCAGAATATCAGGATTCATTTTCCAATCGTTTATACCGTGATAACACTTCATATATCCTTGTACAGGCTCTACTACAACAAAACCCCCAAATAAAAAATTGAGTGTCTGAAAAATTATCCTCACAGAACATGCATTCATATATTCATAGGTTATTTCTCTCAATGCAAAGTTTCAACACACAGCAGTACGTCCACATAAATATACAAGAGTGTGTTGACGTATTGCTGAGTCCCTCCTCGCTCTCTCTAAGGAATGAACACAGAGAAATTAAGATGAATGGGCAGATCCTGCTCCCATAGATAGACCGATGCTGTGTCTGTTTTCAAACATCAGTAGTTAAATTGTAATGAATGGTGACGGTTGTCAGCGGCAGCAGAGGATACAGTCTCTGTGTAAGAGAGGAAGTAGTAGCAGGTCATTTTCCTCCAGAGCAGCCACTCCCAGCCCCATTCCTCCCCTGGCTAAAGCCCTGGTTTTGGAAGTAGCTTTGTTTCCCCTCCCATGCAGCTTGTTATTGCTACAGGGAACCGAAGCCCACTGTTACAATTTCCTTTTCATTTCATGGCTGCTGGGAATGGATGTTTTACTGCCGTCATTAAGACGTGCCGCAGTTAGATGCGTGTCCCCCTCCAGTTTCATTTCATGAACTGCACCATTATAAGACATTAAAGTCCCACATTGCAGGACACAGTGGAACACTGTATAATTTGATTAGCGTTATTAATCAACTGAAATCCAGCCTCCTCCCTCCCTCTCCCCCTTCAGTGAAGCTGGGAATGCATGCGCTCCAGTGGCAGCCAGGCCTCTCCTTTTAAAAACTGTGATTTACTGCATGCTTTTCTTTTTCTTCTTAGAAGAACATCAATCACTTGAGATGAAAGTTCCATAATTGCACTTGCTGGGAGGGTTTTGAGCGAAATTGCGCTATGAATTTTTTAAAGGGAAGTTTTACTAGCTGCTCAGTGGAGTTGGAATCAGAGAGAAAGGTAAGACTTCCAGGATTTATGGGTAGGATGCTTCATTACTGAAGTAATTTCCCTGCAAATGATTGTGCAGAGCCCAGAGGGGAGCTGCGAGCAGAGAGGAAAAAGATGTTGGAATTCTTAACCAGGTCATCTTTCTTAGTTTTTAATCCCTAAAATATTCACACATTCTTATGCTAGGGAGGGATTCTGCTAAGCCTTTTCACACACAAAAGAAATGTGGCAAGAACAAATGACTTCCTTCACTTGAAAGTCCTGATTATTAAAATAGCTGCACACATTCTTCATTTGATTCTTATTCTTTCCACTTTCCTGGCTTGTCTGGGGCTGTTTATTCTGAAATCTAGCAGAGTGGCAAGATGCAACTCTGAGTGAACATGGTGCAACATGTGTTTTTTTTATGATGATCAGTAATTAACTAAATGATGGTCCAGATTCATTTAATGTTCTACACGATACGTTATTATTTTCCCTACCGAATGGATGAGTTTCTTCTGTGTTTATCAAACTATGGCAAATGCATAGAACAACCCATGGGAAAGCTGCATGTGATGAATGTGATGGTTGACAGGCACTATAGAACAGATGCTGTGTTTTGTGATTGAAGCCGGTTTGGTGAGGACAGACAGGAAGATATGTATACAGGCCTTTCTGTTGAAGTAGAATGCACAAACAGACACATGGGGTAGGGAGAAGACAGTACAGTGCTACTCAGCAGGGACCAAGAAGAAAGAGGGGTGAAGGTCTCCCGCCATGCATTCTGGAAGAAAGAGGAGTGAGAGAGAGATACAAAGGACTTGTCAACACTAATGAAGAGAGACAAAATCCCACTTCTGTCTTGTCAGGCTTTCACTCTCAGAGCAGATTAGAAAGCAACTTGTCAGCCATTTAACATTCATTTAACAATAAGTGGCCTTGAGATTTCTCTCCGCAGACACACGAGTTTAAGAATACAAATGGAATTGCCATTTTCACCTTATTATTTTGTACATTTCTTCTTCTTCTTCTTCTTCGTTTACCTTGCATGTTTACCCATTCTAATTGGGCGTCTCCCATCACCCTCTCCTGCTGTGTAAGATTGTTTTCCAAGGTTAGATTAATAAAGGTGCCATGTCTCATGTCTAGCTCAGCTTCTGTTCAGTGTTACAGCTGGGTAAACTGAAGCACAGTGTACTATTGCCTGCATCAAGACTCCTAACAGTCTCCCACTCCCCAGCTTCAACAACAGAGGCGCAATTAGCTTTCTTTAAATACACAATCCCCAGGTTTGGGTTTATCAACTGTGCCTTTCTTAAATGAATTGCAATGCGCTCAAATGTTTTGCAGTCTGTTTGTATTTATTTTTGTTTGGAATGGAGCCTGTTCAGTAGGTCAATCGTTTTAATTCGTGTTTAGTCTTTTTATTTATTTATTTATTTCGGCTGGGTATTTTAGTGGAGGGTTTTGGATGGATTTCAAGTCTCTATTTTATTCATTGTTTTTTTTTTTTTAATCTATGAGTAACATCTGCTGATCGTTGGCCTCTGTTACTCTAAGTGGGCCCACACAAGTGAGAATCAGCCCCAGGGCTTAAAGAAACTGGACAGACCACTGCTATACATACATTCCAAGGGTTTGTTTTCTGATGTCCGGAAACAGCTCTTAAAACTCGGAGTGTTCCAAAGAGTTTAGGAGAGTCAGGATAATGGGATACTTGTTCCTAAAACACCACCAAAGGGGGGAGCAGTTTAAGGCTGCATTACCCCATGGGTAAGTCAGGCCAGCGATGCTGTGGGGGAGGCTGGAGCTGCAGATCATGTTAGACAATCCTCCACAGACAGAGTTTAAGAGGAAAACTGTTCCTTCAACTCAAATTAGTACTGGCTGAAAAAGAAGTCTGGCAGCATTGATGAGCTTTCTGGGGTTTCTAAAACCCATCTAAACAGACGTGGTGTTGAATAGCTCAACCCCCAGCTGGTAGAGACTCCCGTACTCTACAGCAAACAAAAGGGTTATGAAAATGCCTTTCGGAGATATGGGCTTTAAACATTCAAAATCAATATTCAGTGATCACAGGGGTAACAAAAACAAACAAACAAACGAAAAAAAAACATAAATGTTTAAATCAGTTAGGATGAAAAGGACCTTCACATCATTTTAAAGAATGCTAAATATTTGGCATGTACGGGACTGTATGTATTTGTATACTAGGGAATCGTAGTTACAAAACACTTTCTGAGCATGCATCAAAGCTGTTTGTGGGATCTGCCTTCATAAAAATGGATGCGGGCATGCTTTCTGAAGAACCCGCGATCTGGGAGGTTTCCCACCCCTTTGCTGGCCTGGGCTTGTCTGATTGGGTATTGCAGATGAGTCTGCATTGAAATCTGCAGCCAGAGCTCCCCTCATGAGGAGAAAAGAGTCAGACGCCCAGCTGAGAGGTTTGCTTTTGAAGGGCCATCTCAGGGGAGGCATTCTTGGTTCTTACTGGAAGAAGAGGGAGCACACACACACACACACACACACACACACACACACACACACACACACACACACACACACACACACAAACAACTTTGTTCTTACTGTGTGTGTCGCCACAGCATGACAAATGCGAGAGCTGGGATGAATGAGGGTGTTGACGGGACCCTCTGAAAAGAGTCCCGATGGTTCCTGAATGAGGGTGGGCCGTTTGGGCTGGCAGGCCGTGCAGGAACCAGTGACCTTGAAAATTACCCAGGAAGCACTTTGTGATGGTCTCCTCGGTAACCGGGTGGGCTAACATGGCAACGGTGCTTATATGTCAGTCAGTCTCTTACAGCCTCGTAAACTAGCTCAAGTTAAATGTAATGAAGACAAGCCTGGGTTGAAGCCAAGGTTCTTCAGTGAACAGACATAAAACATAAACACATTGAATGGATAACCATGCGGAAGAAATAACCAGAAAGGAGATATTCATATATTCAAAACGTGGATGCATTTCCACTCAAACTTCATAAAACCTGTTCAATTGTTTTTCAAAAAAAATCCACAGTGCTCCTGCTTTGTAATGCATAATAAAAAAAACGAGTTCTGCATTGCACTGTGATTTATTATAGCAGGGATGTTGCTATTTTGCTTGTTTGTTTTTTTTTATTATATTTGAAGGCACGGGGGACGGATCGGAAGAGGGACTTGATATTAAATTGCAATGTCAGGTGTTTAAGCCTTAAGGTTACAAAGGGGTAATACAACGTGAGTAATGAGGAGCGAAAGGATCACGTTGCCTTGGATGTTTGGAAAGTAATTAGGAATCGTTATGAGGAACAGTTTGGAGGTAAAGAAACTTGTTATTAGGCAGTGTTATGTAAACGTGCTGAAACAACTGGGATATGTAGCGTAGAGATTGAAATTGGTTGGCTGTAAAAGAGACAGGTTGGTTGGTTAGTTGAGACATGCTAAGAGACAGTGGTTAGTTGAGACATGCATTTCCCACTCTGTAACTGGGTATTCACAGTGTCCACTTGACTTTTACGACTGGCAAACGTCCCAGAAGACTGCTACTGATCAGCCTTCATGCAGTCATGTGTGCTGGTAACCGATATGGAAAGACAAGGTCTGCAAAGGACATGTGAAAGGCATTCATTGATGCACATGATAAGCAAAACCCATACACTGGATAAGAAATATATAAATAGGTTTAAAAGGATGGCTTGAAGATAACATCCAGGAGGCATCATCAACAGAGAAGCTTACAATAAAAAAGCATTTTAATAAAGCCATGCCAGATGATATTCAAGTAATGTGGTTATAAGCATCGTTACTCCAGTTACTCTCTGAACTTTCATCGCTCTTGGTTCTATTAGAAACAATGGTAAAACCCACATTGTTACCTCACTACAAAGCACTGGCCTCTTCATAATGATAGTGTTTCATACATATTGCTTTTGGAGGAGGTGGGGGGGGGGGGTTGAATACGCACAAACCACCACTCTGCAGATCATTTGACAGCTGTTCTCTACAGGGTGAGTAAAAGATTGCATTCGCAGATGAGGTGCTGGAGAAACGGTGCGCTCTCTGGTGTTGTGGCAGAATGAAAGAAAAAGCTATCAAAAAAAAAAACAGGGTTAAAAAAGCAGCTCGTAAAAAACACAGTATTATAACAGCATTAATTGATGCTGCTGAGTGCCATATGTGGCTCCATATGGAAAAGCTACCCCGGAGGCCTTCGGTAACAGACAGCCTGCAGTAGTGCACGACTTGGCACATTTACAAACAAGCCGCGTCCTCTTACTATGAAGATAGCAGAAGTGCGACTCTGCAGCTCTTAATGCTGGGTTGCATGTTGCTGTGTTTGGCGTGAGATAATGGTGGACCCTCAAAAGAGTGGAAGATTCACCTTTGTTTAAAGACATCTCCCTCAGAAACGCATGCAACAAAAATTATAGTAAATAAAAAACAAACAAGATTCATCCCCAAGCAGTGCGAAATACCAGACCCTCCCACCCGTGTTCCTCTGTCTGTCCTCCCCTGATGTGCCGGTTCTAACTTGACCCTCCGCTTTCCACTCAGTCTTAACAGAGTATTTCATAGAGAGATGTGAAACGCTCTATTTCACAGTGAGATGCATTGAGGGATTGGGATGCACGTTAGTCTGTGTTGCCACTTGTTGTTCGTCAGGTATTTTTGAATGCAGGTGACTTCTCTTAAGTATTAGTTAAAAAGAAACAAACATGTTCCACCACATCTCATTCATGTTTTGCTTTTTAACGAAAAAAAGTGCGACTTGTGTCAAATGCATAATAAGAGGAAACTGTAACATGACTGCACAAATGAACCGTGGTAAACGTGTCTCTGTGATTATAAATTGTATTGACTTCCATGGCTCCCACCGCCAGTCCTGCTGTGGGGACAGGACAGTGTTAAGAGCCAGCAGTGGGGATATTTGGAATCACATTTCAGTGGTTGTGTTTGTTTTAATTGTTTTAAGTGACTGTGATCTGAAGTGGTGTAGCTCAGTTGCAGGTTGAACACTGGCAGTGTTTGCTGCTTGTCTTCCTGATGCTTTCACTACATTATGCACAGCCCCGTGCTGTCACTGTGAATTGTCCCTCCTGCAGCCTGCTGAAACCTGCTCCCTTCAGAAAGACCACACAGGGGGTGGATGCTTGTGAAAGGTGCTGCATTGGCAGTACCGGGAAGGCCACAGAGCAGGTAGAGTTGCGGGAGCTTCCCAGCCGATGTACCTCAACTACCCTGCCCTGGAAGGGCCACCCTCTTTGGGGGTGAGAGGGCAGATCGGTCTCCTTGCCTAGCTGGTACTTTGCCCTTCTGTCTTCAAAGGATTTGTGTCAGTTGTGATGTGAACACCTGCACACTGTGAGCGGGGGGGAGAACTCACTTCATAAAGTTCCAGAAACGCTATTGGAATTGCACATGAACTAACACATGGTTAATAACACAGTTCTGTAATGATCAAATAGTAAATATCAGTTATGATGCATTCAACACCTGTGCATATTAAACACCCTAATAAGCGTTGTTAATGATGCTGTGAGGGGTTTGGTATGAATACAGTTTTCTGTGTCATTCATTCTTGTTTACTTCATATTGATTTCATTATAATTACTAAGCAGTTGCATTGTTATTAATGTCGTTCCTCCTTAGTTTATGTCTGCTAGAATTAACATCTACATTCTCAATAACTATGTGCGCTGAATCTGTCTTATTTATGGGTCTTTATTTCTTGTTATCCATTCATAATATTGGTTCTCTCGTCTCATTTCCTTCCCTCCTTTTCTCATTGCTTCTTTCTGTGTCCTTATTTTTCTCTTTCCTTTTTTTGGAGATTTTTTTTTTAATCAGTCATTTGTCAGGGGAGTACTTTTTTTTTTTTTGCAGTGTGTTGATCGTTTGTGTCTTCTAAGCATTCTGCCTTCAAAGTCCATGTGAGCAGTTGAAAAGCATATTTCCCCTCCAGTCAGGTACTCGAGGGATCCTTTAGAAGGTTGTTTTCTTTTCTTCTCCCCGTTCATCATGTTGTACGAGTGATACAGTCGAATACAAAATCAAGAGCAGATGTTTTTCTTCCCCCTGCTGAGAACAATATAACAACCAATATGTCTGAAAAGAAATGCTTGGCATTTCTAAAATAAGAAACCCTTCTTTGTTTTTCGATCGACCAAGTGCTTCGGGTTTTTGGCGATTTCAGTGTTGTCACCTTTACATGTTTTGTGTGTGAGACATGTGTGTTAATAAGGCTGCAAGTTTCTAAACCACCATAAAACTAACAAAGACCAGGCAATAAGAGAGAAATGCAGGCGTGACAGCAGTCAGGAACGAAGGAGCCTGCTCTGTGTCACAGGACGCTCATCAGCAATTCTATTGCCTGCAAACGACAGCTTCTGATCACTTAAGAACCCCCCCCACCCCCCCAATCCCTCCACCTCTGATTGCTGTCCCTCAGCACGGCTTCCCCTTCAGGCCGAATAACAAGCCGACTGAGACGCATCATTGGTCCTCAAAATTACTTTGACGGCCCGCGGCACTACTCTCTTTCCCGGGCCTGATGCGCCATGGCTGTTTTTTTTTTTGTTTTTTTTCTTCCCTTTAACCTCCACCCTCACTCTGCAGCAGGCAGACTGGAACATGGCAAACTACATCTATAGTCCTCATCATCAAACCCTCCCCCGAAGAGAGACGAGGAGAGAAGCTGTACAGAGCAATGCCTTCGGGCTCAATCTGCTCCTCGCTGAGCTACAGCCGCTCTCAGAGACAGCAGCTCGACTCATTCCATCAAACTGTCAGGCAGCCAGCGGAGCTGAGAAAGCCGACTCTCGGGTGGCCCTGGGGCAAGTGCAAGTCAACATTCTGTTTCCTTCCTTCCTTGGCTAATTTCTCCTACACCAGAGTGAAATTTCTCTATGTACTGCCTGGAGCTTGCAGTAGCAGCAGCGCGCCAGTGAGGCTAAGGCAGAGGAGTGGGGGGAGGCGGGGGGAGTGGGCCAGAGGGACCTTATAAGGGACGCAGTGCTGAAATTGCCACAATAAATCAGTGGCCCTCTGACACTTGGCGGTAGCTTTTTCTTCTGTGTGCTTCCCTTAGCAGCCTTTCTGGTAGAAGCTTCACTTCACTTGTGAATAAATAGTCTCCCCTACCCCAGCCCCCTCCACACCAGTCCCATTAGAGATGAGTCCATGCCAGAGCGCATGAAGCAAGCAGCCCCCTCCCTCCTCTGTTGTACGAGGGCCTGAAGAGCCAACACAGCTGCAGAGTCTCTCATTTGGAAGGAGTCTTTCTTGGTTTCACAGGTCTTTGCTTCTTACTGGTAGAGCTGCCTGGCATGCATATTGGGGGCGGGGGCTCGATTTGGACTGAAATAAGGAGCCTCGGCCTCATGTTTAACAGTAATGCATGATCTGGATGGACAGGACCACACCTCATGTTTAACAGTAATGCATGATCTGGATGGACAGGACCACACCTCATGTTTAACAGTAATGCATGATCTGGATGGACAGGACCACACCTCATGTTTAACAGTAATGCGTGATCTGGATGGACAGGACCACACCTCATGTTTAACAGTAATGCGTATACAATACTAGTTTTTATGGCACACCTATTTCATAAAACATTATTGTTTTGAGAAGCACAAACACAAGAACTACTAGAAGACACAGTGAAACATGAATAATTTAACTATGAGAACACTGATTCGTTCCTGGAGCGGGTTTTATTTTTTGTACATTGCAGTTCGTGGGACTCAGTTGCTGCAGAGGGAATTAAGATTTCAGGTACAGTAGAGATGCTGGTGCTTGTAGCAGATCCGTCGCTTCCCTCCAGCTAGGGAAGCGTGGCTATAAGGAAAACCGTTCCGGAAGCTACCAAGCGTCTTTTGATAAAACCGTAAGCAAAATATCCCCATGAATCATCTAGTAGCAGAACCCTTTGTGTATTCCAATGCATCATTACACAGTACAAGCCATGCTGTATTCCCATTCATCACTAGACCTGCCTGCCCTAACCGGGATCATGATAGAGTCTGCAGGGTATTGCTGTGCTGGGAGGTTCATGCAAGGAGTCTCCATAATGCAGCATGGCTGTCCCCTGTTCACCCAGAGCCATGTGTACGAATATCATCAAGAGCCCCACTGTGGCCTCATTCCTGTCAGCCTGCCTCACAAACAACATAGCTCTCCATTTTTAAAAACGTCCCCCCAGGCCTGGATTGTGTTTGCATTTCACCGTTTAGTAAATGTACTCCTTCTCATACTTCCTGCCTAGTCTTTCTTGGCAGGCGAGGAGGAAGTTTCTTTCCTTGTGTAATTTCCTGGGAATAAGCATGCTTTCTCGCCAGCTACAACTGGTAGAGACTCTCCCTGTCTCTTCCAGCCCTCTCTCACCTCCGCACTGCTTTGACAGCCTCTACGTTTAAACTCGTGCTCCCGGCGTCCTCTTAGGTGACCCCTGCTCCCCAGGAATTCAAACGTAAAGACCCTGAACAAAGAAACCACAAGTTGCTTGCTAAAATAGAGTTTCTTCAGAGGAATACAAACCCACCATTTGTTGTTAATTTCCGTTTCTTACTCCCGAGTGACCAGGGCCTGCATTCAACCCTTCTTGAACAGCAGTGAGTTGCTCAGTGCCGGGGGGGCTCTGCCAGATGTTCTTTTGCTTCTATATTTGAGGTCTCAACGTATCCAGAGGCCATTATTTCATCATGTTTGACTGTGAAGGCAGCTCTGTCATGTTTTTACACTGATGCCTCAGCCAGATGATATTTCAACAGGGTCACAGAAACATGAGAAAAAAAAAAAGACATACTGTAATCCATTGTTTCACCATGTTATCCTGAGTGCTAAGTGGATCTTACATGCAGGCAATGCATTCACTTGAGTCACCTAAAACAAATGATTAAACAGTAAAAGGACGTCTGATTATGGCCACCTACAATGTGTGCTGGTGATCTCTACGTTGGTACTTTTTAGGTTTTTTTACAGAGCACCTTATCAAATACTGCTGTGGCATTTTTTTAAAATTATTTTGCAAGCTTTTGAGCGCTAGCAAAATGCTGTGCTTTGCAGGGAGGACCCCCCCCCCCCCCCCATTTGCAAACAGGGTATTTAGCTGTGCTCCAATGGTTTAAAAGTTGAATTGCCTTTGCTTTCAAAGTCTCTTGCCCTTGCTTTCAAAATCTGCAGAATGGAAGGAAGCAATTTAACAAGAAAAGCCCAGCAATTAGGGTTTGTTTAGCAAACGTTGCTCAGAGAATTATAAGTTGGCAAAATAACGTTTTGACTAATCCCACAGATCCCTTCCTCTTCCAAACAGCCCTCCCCCTCCCCCCCCCCCCCGACGTGAGCCTTTATTAATGCCAGCACAAAGGACTGTTTACAGTGTATTCGCTTCCAGGGGTGTTAATGGACTAAATTGGAAAGCCCAGGTAATGGTGGCTTTTGTCTGTTCAAACAACTTTTTTCTTTCTTTTTCTCTTTTTGAAAAGAAAGGCAGTGGGGGAGGTGAAGGCTTGGGTACGATTTCACTTCTGTGTTGACATTCCTGTGGGGACACACACACACACACACACACACGCACAGACACGCACACGCACATGCACACACACAGAGACAGACATATGCACATAGACACACGCACACACAGACAGACAGACATATGCACACAGACACTGTAGAGAGAAAGAGTCTCTTGACTGAAACACCCTCCATTGACGGGAGCTGTTTCTGTCCTTCACTCTGCTTTTGAATATAAGAATAAAAAGGAAAAGAAGAGAAAAGCAACCCCTTTTCTGAAGAGGCCCGGCGCAGGAGTCCTTGCGGTGGTTCCTCTCGTTACTTGATTACGCGTCGGGACCCACCGCACGCACACAAAGGGCTGGCTTTTCTCTTTTGACCCTGTTTCTCCTTTTGTGCTTTGGATTAAAAAGGACTTAAACAAAATAAAGAGGGGCACTTAAAAATGTTGCCACAGAAACGTAATTGACACACTAAGGCCCGTTTTTCAAGCCTTTCTTATTGGTGCTTTCAGCGGAATTGTCTTCGCTACAGTTGCTTCATTGTGGAGTCCAAAGTGGCTGCCCAGTTTCTTTTCCTGTTTTTCTCTTTCTTTCTTTCTCAAATCGAATAAAGCTTCTGTTATTGTTAAAGTTTATTTGATAAGCTGTGTTTTTAAAGGAGGCAGTTTGACAGAGCTCAGGACAGGGGTGGCTACTCTGTGGTCCTGCGGACAATCCATTCATCATCCCTTTGAATCTCAGTATAACACCTTTAACACAACCGAACCTGAAAACGTTCGTTCCGTTCTCCGTTTCTGCAGCATTGCAACGATTACTGAATCAAAATAAAACATACAAATTAAAGATAAAAAAAAAAATTACAAAAAAAATCGGACTGATTTATTTTGTTGTAAGCGTTATTGGCATGTATGGTGTTACTGGCAAATTTTGCATTACTATGCTTTTGCAAACAATGCAGTCTTGGAGGACTGCAGCATTGTAAGGGTAAAAGAATGTGGTTTGGTTCTGGGTGTATGCTGAGTATCTTAGCCAAGGAAAATATATATTGATCAATACAAAGTATTAACGAGGTGTTACGTTCTGCTGGCATTCTTCAGCGGTGCTTCAGAGGACCTGGTTCTGCAGAAAGATTGATTCTCTTTTTTGTCTTAGGAAGCTAGACCGGCAGGGATGGGCAGACGTCTGTCATCACCTCTATGTTTATCTGACTTTACCTTTAATAGAAACATTGCAAACTCCTAAAGTAAAACAGAGCAGTTGTATTTGGCATGGACTAGCAAAACAATCATCATGTAAAACACAGGCAAACAACCTCCTTAAAGGGAAAGGGATTTGGTAAGTGTGTTGAATTGTGCTAAATTCATGTGCAGTAAACATTACAGATACACCCAACCCTACAGTATGTCTGTACACAAAAATGTTCCTCCCTGTGTAAGAGAGGCCGGGTCTCTTCTGTTTTACACTTCCTGTTTTGTTTGGAAGCTGGTGATGAAGCATAATCTTGTCAAGGTAAATAGTAAGGTGACTCGCTGACTAATTTCGATGTTCTTCTCCTTGCAGTGTGACAGCGAAAGCGACGTCGATGATAAGGTAAGAGATTTTTTGTTTTGTTTTTTATCCTATCGAATTAGCTGATTTTGCTTCATAAAGTGGAATGAAACCTGTCAAATAATGTTATGTTAATGTATTGAATTAGAAATCTAACATGTTTCTGGTATAAACCATAATAGTAGTACAGTAATCTAGTAGTTTCTTTGATTACATGATGTTAAATGAAATATCTAAATTAAGTTCCTATATTTTTTTATGTCTCAATCCTAAATTGATGCAAAACGTTTGGCCACAGCTGTCCATTTAAATGAGTACATTAAAGATCCCATGAGGCTCTTTCAATGAAGTGTACAGGTGTTACCCATGGGGACCTGTCTTTATTCCAATCAAGGAAAAATACCAGCCTGGCTAAATCCCCATTAGGCTACAGTAGCTATCAAATAAACTGATTTTGTGTGCAATTTTATTGCACATTTTTTATTGGAATACATCCTACATTTTCCTCAGAGTCGTTTATTGTGTGTAACGATTCTGGACCTGGTATCAATCAAAAAACATTCTCAATTAATGTCACGGCTGTTTTATTTGAAAGCAGACAGAATAAATATTCTCCCTGCGTTTCAGTGTCATGGCACACTAGTTAACTAGTCATGTGTTCAGTGCAAACTTGTGAGTTTGTCTGTAGGTAGACTGCAGTGTAACACCTGTTCATTTGAGATATGAGTTTCTTATCACTTCTGTAAATAGCCTACTTGCTTTCTTTAGAAATTCATGTAGCCTAACCCATAAATATTCCACTGATAGCCGCTGCATTTGCATTGACTCCAAGCACATTTATTGGTCCTTCATTTCCTGTCATATAACAAATGGTCTGAGCCTCAGATTTGTGATGGAAATCGCTGCACTTTTCTCAGGTAATGTAGTTTAATGCAGAAGTAAATCCTAGCTCAGTCAACACACTGAGCCAGTTTATCAGGCCGTCCATTTATTGTTTCTCAATTCCCACAGTGAAGACTGGCAGCAGCATCACTTTGGGGAGAGTGATTAGTGGTCTGTGAAGGCTATTGGATAAATCATGTATTCATTATTTGGTCTGATTTCAGGTGCATTGAATTAGTTTGAACCCAATCACTGGTTATTCTTTAGCTGAGAAGCTCCACGTGATTTAATCACCTCCACTATTGCATTGTGAGGATGGTCACGGGTGCGGCTGAAACATCTGCCCTTATTTGCACTTTACACTTTAACTGCGCTTGCTCCATAATAAGGGGAGTACAAAGACAAATCTCACAGGCCACAAAGTAAATGGAAATCTCCACGATAAGAAGACCTGTAGTCATGTGTCATGTCTACAGAAGACACTGTTACATATAACTTTTATATGTGGCTGTGGTCAGTTGCCCAAAGACAGAATCACAATATTTGTACTCGTTCCCACAGTTACTGTAAGACGCAGTTTGACCGGCTGTCATGCTGAGGCACGATAAGCATTTAAACCCTGAAAACAGCAGCTGATCCTTCAACACCCAGCTGTAATATTTCCTGACACTCGCTTTTCTATTAGAATTGATCAGATTTCTTATTGTTGGTATATTTCATCTCTTTCATGCAACTGTCACTGATACAGCTTACAAAACAGCTTAATCTCCGCATCCCATAGACTTATTGATGAGAGCGGAGGCATACTGGAATGCTGCTCAGGTCTTTATTAAATATTCCTGGTGTACACTGTAAGCGGTAGGGAGCACAGTATTATTATTATTATTACAAGCTAATCATTTCCCAGACACTTTGCTTCATTTATTTGAGCTTTCACCTACGGATTGTTATCATTTGAAGACATGTTCTTAATGCATGCCTGTTTCTCCAGTTCACAAGGGATTTGTAATGGAAATGTAAGAGATGCCAAGACTTACTGCACTCTGCATAATCAAAGGAGTATTTTCCATAGTAAGAGAGAATTAAAGAAGAGCATGAGTACTTTTAGTAGGACCGATGCACACATATAATGGAAGAACCCTTGTCTCAGAGCACTAATATATATATATATATATATATATATATATATATATATATATATATATATATATATATATATATATATATATTAGTATGTATTTTCTTACTGTACTGATTGATAAACAGCACACCAAAGCGGCAATAAAAAAAAGCTAATAAAGCAATTACTTTTCCTAGTGATTGTTGAGTAGATTTTCCCTAGATACTGCTGTTTGATGTCTTTGAGTTCTAGTGTAGTGCTGTGGTTCTAGTGCAGGAGTGGGTGACCCTGTCCCTTCTGTTCCTGCAGTTCTTAAATGGGCCTCCAGGACAGTTCCAGTGCAGACATGTATCCCTTCAGTCATGGGCTTCCTCTGCACACGAAAAACAAGAGAGGGGATGTACAGTGGGGGTGTGGGGGTGAGAGTGTGGATCTGTCTGTTAAGTTTGAGTCAATCTGAAGAGCACTGCACCCCTCAAACACAGCCAAGCAGAGCAGCAGCAGCAACTCCAGCAAACAGACCCTTAAAAAAAAAAAAAGAATTGTGAAATTATGAAATAAGCACTGTCTGGAAGATCAAAAAAAGATCTGTATGCAGACAAGTAGACAGATCAGATGTCAATTTTGACTGGACTATGATGTAGTCAGCCAAGTGTATCTAAAGGAGTTTGAAGGCAGGGTGCCAAGCCCCCCCTGATGCTATATGATTTGACAGCGTGCCATCATTTAGAACAGTGGAGGATCTGGCATTTCTTTTTTTGTTACTGCAGTGCGGAGATGGTCATTGCCTTTGGTTTAAAAGGCCTGGCAGTCCTTAGCTTCTTCTGTGTGTCTCCTGCCTTCTCGTTCTCGGAGTCTCTGCTCTGCATCTGCTCTCTTGTGCAGGTGCCGATTCTTCCACTACTGTAGTGTTTAAAGCTGAAGTGTCTGAATGCAGTGAAGTATAACTGTACTCTGAGACGCTTGTGTTGATTTCCTGGAGCAGTGCTGGGCGTTTCTGTCAGGTAACAATAATATTGCAACAAAGCAGCAATGAAATGGAGCTGTCCATCCTCCTCCTCCTCCTCCTCCTCCTCCTCCACTGTCACTGGTGGACTCTGACAAGGACGCAGACTTTCTCACTTGCTCAATTACTCGCCTAGCTCTGCTGTAAACAACATTCAGTATTTTGCTTTTTTCTTTACCTCTAACAACCAGGAAGATAAACCCCCTGATGTCTTGTCTGGTGTTGGCTGGCAAGGCATGGTGGAGTTTTCTTATTGACCGTACCTTGTAGAGTGCCGGGTAGTCCAGCCATTCCCCTCTCTATCCTCCCGCAGAAGGAAAGAATTAATAGCCAGCTCAATCCCTGACGGCTCTCCCCTGACAGTTTATTGCAGAACTTAACGCAGCCCTCATCTTTGATAACAAACAGCCCACCCACCAGTGCTTTGACAGGCCTAATGGTTTTTATAGAAGAAAAAATAGATGGCCTTAATGTTTCGACACAAGCGATCATCTGTCCTCATCTCTTTAATGAAATTAGATTAAGTGCACCTGGGAAATCGCTGAGGAGGCAGAATGCCTCGTCGCTTTCTTTCATTTAAAACCAATTTGCGGAGAATATTCTCTTAAGCTGGGATGCTGAGCAAAATGAAAAAAAAAATCTGATCGGACTGCCGCTGACGAGTTTAATTCCAGTCCCTACAGGCGGTGTAAAACTCTAACTGACAAATGCGCTGGTGATTTTAATATGCAGATGTCATTTTATTCTCTGCTGGAAGGCACAGGCTTCATCACTTGAAGTTGTGATTTTCGTTATTTTTAGAGGCATGCAGGTCTGTGAGTGGCTTTTTAATTTATTATAATGCTTTCAGTGCGTTCCCTCCTTTTACAATCCTGATAAGATCACTGTGTTTTTTAAAGGCACGACTACTGTACTGTATACCACACTCACAGATAGCATCACAGCCCAAGCCCAGCCATTTAGAATATATATACATATATATATACACACACACACACACACACACACACACACACACACACACACACACTGTATGGCATTTTATAGGATGTGTTTGTCATAGATGAACTGTATAGGATGTATAGTTTAATGTACTTCATGGATGCAGCATGCAATGGCCAAACCAAAAGTGTCTGCATAGTGCTTAACCTTCATGTACTTGATTGAATTAACGTATCTAGACATACATGTTGCTATAAAATGTCATGTTCATATATCATTTCCCCTATGGGCGGTGTTTCTCTTAAAACAAAGGTCAGATCTGTGCACCATAGGCTGCTCTTTCTTGAGGAACAGCGGAAAGTCATTTAAGGTGGTTTTGCTCAAGTTCTGTTGAAGGTAGTATTGCACGAAGATCAGGGTTCATTTTCTCTTAAGAGTTCATATTTACTTGTGTTTTAACGTTACAACCCACACTTCATCATGGAGTAAACCACTGTGTTATATGTAATAGGTCCTCATGAGTCTAGGACAGGGAGAAGCATTGCACCATGGAGTAAACCACTGTGTTATATGTAAGAGGTCCCCATGAGTCTAGGACAGGGGGAGGGAACCTTGGCACTGCCAATCCGATCCATTGCAGGACTTTGTTCCAACCAGGTCCTCCGTTGCTCCTTTTGGCATCCTGCTCTCAGCTGCCCTGCTCAGACCAGTGGCCAGTGGAAGTCACTGAATCGTTCTGCAAGTGCTGGCTTTGAGTTGGAATGGTCGAATGTTGTGTTTCCTGCAAGATTTCATTTTATTTTTCAGTTGACTGGGTTGTAGTTAAGGGTGAGGCATTGGGCCTGGAATATGGTGTGTTGTCATTATTTTAGGTTCCCTGGATACATAGTGGTTAGCTTTGTGCCTGTTAATTAGTTTAAGATTGGGCAGCCCAAATGCACAGTCAGCAAGGCTGTTTGATTTGCCCATTCCACTGCAATTGTAGCTTGTATATTTTTATTAAGGTTATTGTTTGAATAACGACCAACCACTATAAACATTTTTCCACATCAGTAATAAAAGTAAAATTAAGTCCATATTGCTTGCAGATGTCTTCTATAAAAATAATAGTTTTTTTTGCTAGATTTTAATGTTTCTGATCCTGTATAAACATAATGCTTAAGTGCCTTTTATTCAATAAACATTGTCGGCCTCTAATTACTTGCACATTTGCAGGGCTGTAAATAGAAACCAGTTCTAGCTCTGGAGCTGTCGACTTGGGCACTCTTTCACTCAAGACTGTGAATAACTAAGAAGAAGAAAATCTCTTTTAGAGATGGGAGCTGCATTTGAAACAAATTCTGCACGTGTTCCGTCTGTCCAGCTTGGTCAGCATGGTGTTACAAATAGCACCGTCCAAAATTAGCAAAATTAGTATTCTGTCTTTGTCTGCTAGTTGCCCGATCTCACATTGTGTTCATGTGATCTTTCACTTCCAGATCCTATTTCTTTTCTCCCTGTGGTGCTATAGTTCCTCAGGCCTCAGTTGGAAAATGTTGGCAGTATGAATTGATTCTAAATGGCAAGGGTCCGTGGATAAGACAGTAGGTAGACGTGCTTGATGGTTTCCTTTCCAGTGCAGTTTGGGAGTGTGATTCCTGCTTGGGATAGTGTTGTTTTTTTTTTTTATTTCACCCCTGTGTTTCAGACTGAATCAGCTTTTCATCTTGTAGCCTGGACTCCTCAGACGAGGATAAACATCAAACCTCAAGTCAAGCAGCTCCAGCCATGTTGCATCCAAAGGAAGTTTCCGTGGGTTTGTATGATGTGGGGAACGTTGTGGTCAGGGAGAGGAACGATCCAGCCAGGATGAGAATGGCCAATTAAGCCGCCCAGCTGCCTTCAATTGACTTGAAATGCAGCACGCGATTTCTTCACGCAAACCTAGCCGCTTTGATCTTCTTTAGAAAAGGTGCAAAGCTTCTAAGATTTCAGGAAAAATCATTATTGTATGAAAGAGGCCTATATAAACTTTATAGGGTTTTAGAGGGGGGCTGGAGCTTTAAATACCCCTGGAACAATGATCCTTTACCTTGGAACTGTGTAGATGCAGCACACCAGGTTTTGTATGGCTTTCTGTTTAACATCCTTTTCCTTATAGAGATGTCTGCCTTTAATATACCATTATAATACCAGTGTATTACCATCAACAGACAGACTATAGCAAAACTATCAGCAGACCACAGCATTGCGCTGCTGCTGCTGCAGTGTATTTCATTCTGTGTTTGTTCACAACATTGTGATACCATTGGTATCAATGTAAAAACCTTACTTTGGTACAGATTCTTTCAATTCCATTGCTACCATTATTATGCCCTGATAACACACCCATAAACCATAAAAGATCTACAGTGTCTTGAGGCTCCTGCATTGTGTTTATTATTGTATGTATTTGTTAGTGTGGTACAGTTTCATATCCCTTCTCCTTTGTGATCTGTATTGGGTGAAGGAGCATTTTTATGCAAGTGACCTTGTGTCTCCAATAAGATTAATAGAGCAACTGTATTAATCCACGATGTATCTGGGATAATATCACTCCGGGCCGCTGCGGAATAAAAAGTCGAGACTGATATCCAGAAACTGGCAGCAGCACTCGCCCGAGTGCCTTCCAAAGTTGCGGGCATCGCTGGGGTTTGTTGAAGTGGAATTAAACAAAATGATCTGTCAGCGCCCCCGCGACAGTTTAATGCGAGCTGCGATTAAATGAATGTGCCTTCATTAGCAGAAACCTGCAATACTGAGGGATCCCGCAGAGTTACAACAGAGAGTGTTCAGTGGTAGCGGCTATTGGCTTTGAGAAGAGGTAACACATGGCTCTGACAGAAGGTATAAGAGGCTGGTGCTGATGCCAGGGAGGCTGCCAAACAAGGAGCTGTGTACATATGTGTGCGAGGGCATTCAGACTCATCCTGGACATTTTATCTTGAGACCCTAATCTTTAATTCTCTTTATTGGACCCATGGCAGTAATTCTTTATCCAGCATGCAGGTGGGAGCATATGGCTTCAAAGGGATGTTTCAAAGGACTGGGGGAAAAAAAACATACAGAACTAAACATCAGGGACAGGGTAGTGTCTGTTCTCATTGAGGGCCTGAATTTCAAAACTCTCATCCTGAATACCTTGCAGAATGAGTTACTCTCATTCTGAATACCTTGCAGAATGAGTTACTCTCGTACTCAATACCTTAAATCATGGCACTGACTCGGGTGCGATGAATACACAATCATTATTCACGCAATACGATCCTAAAATGAGGAATAATATATATATATATATATATATATATATATATATATATATATATATATATAGAGACCTGTATCTCAGGACAGTAGTTCAGTAAAAAGCAACAGCGAATCAGTGGGCTCTGCAGAGCCGATTCTGACGTCACAGTAGAAGTGTGGATTGAGATGACAAAAGGAGACTTGCCTTTGCTGGGCCGGCACGATGATCCTGATAGAATGAATCTGGGCAGCCCAAGGGGCGGCGCATGTGTTTTTTTTTTTTTTTTGTCTGCTGTCAACTAGAGAGCTCTTTGATCGGAGGAGTTTCAGAAACTCTGTTCCACATCTGTACAGAGAAAACGAGCCGTAACAACTGCCAAGAACCATTTTAATGATGGTTGGATTATAAAATCTAAAAAGAACCCATCCAGATGGCAGTCACTGCTGCGGCTGCGGTTGTTTTTTTTTTTTAACTGCTTTTTTATTGGAAAAATATGGGGTGAAAAATTGCGTGGGGCTTATTAGACATCCCGCTGTGATACTGTTCAGCTGGCCAGTCTGTTCCACGTGGCCCTCAGCCAAACAGGCTTCCATCATTTTATTACCAGCGCCTCGCATCTCCAGCTCCCCCCTGTTTATTTATTTATTTAATTAATTAATTGATAGGACTGAAGCTGCGTGATGAAAAAAAACTAAGTATTTGAATCCTTATCAGTCAAGAACTAGTGTTTTGGATCTCTAATGATACAACTCCTGAGTGGTTTCATTAGCCCTTTGCTCGGCTTGATGCAAAGATAGCAGCCCTGATTAATCAGATTCCATTGGCTTTCTGTGTTAATGTTGCTGATGGGCCAGGGCTATATATAGCAGCACAATCACTGGCTATTGGGGTCTGGCTGATACTGGCAAATCAGCAGCCATCTAGAGAACAATTGGCATTCATGGGACTTGCATCTACGTCAGCAGCTAGGGATGGCAATAACCAATCAAAGCTTCTGCAGTATATGTATTTGAATTTCCTTTGCACCATTCACAAACATGGACAAAGGCACTGTACAAGTAGACAGCTAAAACATGATCTGGTTGGGCGAAACGATATAGTATTTTTCCGTCTCAATCACAAATCCTGGCAGTCAGTCATTACCCGAAAAAAGCCAGACTAAACAATTATGTTTTTAACCCTCCAATTCAATTCTGTGCTCACACACCCTTGAATTGTGTTGTCTAAAATCGGTATTGGTTCAGCCAGTATGGTTAACTTCAATGTTAATAAATGACCAGCTAATTGCACTGCTAACTGCCTGTCCATTAGTGGTGGTAGTATGTGTCAGACATATTGACAGGAATGTAGCCATGGCCTCCCATTAAGAGATGCTACTGCACACTCAGCATGGTCACCCCAGCCCCGAAATACCTCTGCATTAAAACATTCCTCCCAAAAAAGGTGGTTTCATTTTTTTCGTGCTATCTGTCCTCTATGTTATGTTTTATATTCTGTGCAACGTGATTCAGGGACATCAGATGCCTGTTCTTTAAAGCAAGACTGAAAGACAAGTTCATTAAAACTTGTGCATTAATGCATGTGCAGCTAAACGTTCGTTAAAGCGGACAGTGATGAATCAGTCACTGCTGCAGCTCCGGTAGCATTTTCTGCCATCCCTTTTTTTCTTTCCTTTTCTGCAAAAAAATCCCTCTGCCCAATCCCACTTATTTTTAATTCCCTCTCCCAAATGTGAGGACAATGCATCACATTGTATCATTTATTTCATTATTTCTGTTAGCGTGCAATCTGCCCCCTAGGAGGCCCCCTGCATCTGTTTGCTGCATGCTTGCCAGGAGATCTGTTCGATTATGACGGGAATTCTCTGAGGTCCCTTCCTCTGAGAGGAGAAAAAGGGCCGCTGCCGACAGCCTAATGGACTCATTTGTAACTGCGAGTGGGAGAAACGAGTTGGTGGACGTCTTGTAATTTGACAGAGACTGGCAGCCCAGAGAGGCAGTATGTGATGACTAAACCACCAGGTTTCTTTTTTTTTTTCAAACGGTGTGCTTTTTTTTTTCTTGTATCTGTTCTGGGGAGGGGAGATCACGTCGCTCGAATTTCAAAAATCAAAACTCAAAACTCAAAGCAGCGTCAGTAATCCATTGCTACCTGCTTGGCATGAACTGAAGGGATGGACTGAGAACAGAAGGAGACTCCGGGGACTGTTAAAAATGAATCGGGGAAAGCAATAGCAGAGACTTTGCATCCTCTCCATGAGTTATTCATGACGGCTTGAGAGGCAGAAAAATACTTCCGAGTGCTTTTAATGTAGCATCTGATGACTTTTAAAAACCTGCTAAGAAAGTGTTATTGTAAAGAAAGGAAGAACATTAAGAGAGCAGTCCCGAGAGAGATCTCTGCCCCATACATCATGTTCTGTACAAATCATCTGAATCGAGGGCATAGGAGAACAGTGTGTACAACAGGTACCTACACTTATGTGCATAGGTGTGCCTCTTGTCCCACATACTCTGGCAGGGAGTTCATTTATTCATTCGATGGTGTTCATGTTGGTAGTTTTGTAATACAAAAACTACATTTTAAATTTATAATTTATGATTTTCAGCTTGCATCTGTTACACCTGCCTTGAGCTGAGATCAAATCTGTTCAATCTGTGATCTCAGCTAGACTCTAAACCAGACCTCCAGGGTAAAGGCTAGTGAATGAATTAACTGCTCCAACAAGCCCCCTATCCTATGAAAGAAAGAAGGAAATAACATATGGAGCAATAACTAATTTCAGCACTACTGATGTGAAGACCTCATCAAATGCCTGGCGTGCTCCAAACTGGAACACTGCATGCAATTTGCTGTGGGGCTAATGAGAGGATGGAACACTGGCCTGAAGCCTTGTCTTGAAATTCTGCAGGCATCTTTGATTTCTCCAGTCCAGGCTTGATCATGAATAACACAAGCATTGTGGTGACACTGGTATTCACCGGAGTAGCATTTCACAGCATGGCTCAATTGGCAGTCCTTGTCCATAATGGCAGCCACTGGGGCTGTGAAAGTCCTGATTCACCTTCTCTCCTTGGGTCTCTTCAATATGCAAGATATAATGTTGTTGTTGTTGTTGTTTTTTTCTTAGTGCAATGCACAGCAGAAGGTTGTTAGCTTTTTAGCCCATGGTGCATATATCAGATCTGCAGGTGCTTCCTGTAAACTGCTTCAATATGAAAGACATGAAATCCCATACTGTTGCAGGAACAGGTATGGAGTCGGGGAGGGGGTCTTATTTCCATCTGTGTGGTAGTAGCTGGTTCACACATAGTGACGGCGGGACTAACAGGTACCAGACAGGGAGGAAGCTAACTAGGCAGTCTGGTGCACTCACACACACACACACACACACAGAGCTAATATACAGAGGATATTACAGCATGTCAGTATAATGAATTGCAGTCTGGTGCACACACACACACACAGCTAATATACAGAGGATATTACAGCATGTCAGTATAATGAATTGCAGTCTGGTGCACACACACACACACACACACACACACACACAGAGCTAATATACAGAGGATATTACAGCATGTCAGTATATTGAATTGCAGTCTGGTGCACACACACACACACACACACACACACAGAGCTAATATACAGAGGATATTACAGCATGTCAGTATATTGAATTGCAGTCTGGTGCACACACACACAGAGCTAATATACAGAAGCTGTTACAGCATATCAATATGTTGAATGGCATGTGATTGCAGGATACCGGTGCTGTGGAGAAGCTAGCTCCAAACACCTTCTTGTTCACCCACTCAGACATTACAGGGCTTTTGGCTTTTCAGTCCTCGTTCCCTCCTACCTTAATCAAGTTCAGCAGGATGAGCCCTTCCATGTTTTTTCTGTAAGGCTTAATTGTAAGTTACTGGTACACAAGGTGCATGCTTTCATGTCTGATTAAACTCAGGTGTGTTTTATTAAGGTAGAACGGCTCCCACTGCTATGCAAGGGGAGTCGTAAATTATACCCTGATTAACACTGCCCATCTGTCCTGTCACCTGTCTGGAGATAGATGGAGGGCTTCCATTCCCAGGTTTGAAAGCCTAGCCCAAATCATTCCCCTGAGCTGAATCAAGTTGTTAAATATAATAGAAAAGGGGAGCTGTTCTGCTGCGTTGCCAGTTGTTTAACAGAAAGAGTCATGATTGGAGCTCTGATCACCAAGTTAATAAAGGGTAACACATGGCATGACAGGTTCATTTGCATGAATTGGTCTTCCTGATTCAGTCTGCATGTTGTCTCTGGAGCGTCTGTTAGGGAACGTGTTTACTCTCCATGTATCGTAACTCACCTCAGTCCAGGCTGTTCTTTTCTGTTTGGAATTTCAAACCCACAGTCATCGTTCCAGTAAACGTGACTGCAGTGTATTCCGCGCCCTCGTTTTTATATCAGCGATGTGGGCTTGGCATAAGCGATATGTTGTGCTTTACAACAGCTTATGAAGGGCAGAACTACTGACGGTGTTTTAGTGTTGGCATCATGGGTTTTCACCTCTTAACGAATTCCACCAACATTCTTGGTTATTCCATTTCTGTAAAGAGTTTGGGACTGGCAAGGTCTTTTGACGATGGCCTGTTTTTCTTTTGTGGAAAGCTGAAAAATGATGACCAAGGAATTCATGACAACATTGCTGGTTAATACACATTCTGGAAATGCTTTATTTTTTTATTTAGCAAGTGGTTTGTATTGCAGTTATTGGCACAATCAGTGTCACAGATGCCCGAGGTTAATAGCATGACCGTTTACTGTATCGCCATAAATATCCTGACGGGCATTCTTGGGAAGGTGGCGAACTGATTTCTTAGTGGTAATGCAGACAATAAAAACACTGTTTCCACCTTTAACACCAGAACATGATGGATTGTGTGGGGGACTGTCGAGTCTAGCCTGGCTACAGAGGAGTACATCTTTGGGTGGGGGTACCAAAGCAACACTTAACACAGTTCAGTACCTTGCCAAATTACCCACATTAGCAAGAGAACTAGCACCCCTATTACTGTTATATCAGGATATGGTGATTTTTATATAGAAGAACATGCACCTCCAGTAAGTCTATACATGTACATCCATCCGGTGGGCCATGGTGGCTCACTCACTTATGATGTTAGATCTAACTGTATATTTTAGCCCGAACACTAAAACAAATGCCTTACACAGGTAAAGTACACAGGACGATGGGTTTAGGCTTGTATTCCCAGGGGCTCCCTTCACAGCGCACTGGGGCACAGATTGAGGTCTAGCAGGGCAAGAGCTCCCCCTGAGCTGCCACGTTCTGCAGCGCCAGTTGTTCCTTGGAGGTTTCCCATCCTAACACTGACCTGCCCAACCCTTCACTGTTTAGCATCAAAGATCAGAAGGGAATGCAAGTTGGTTGGGCTACAGGTCAGACATAAACAGTTGCTTATCTAGCAGAGAGGACATCTGGGGGGTTGAGACTGTGTAATCTCAGCTGAAACGCTTACTTATTTTGTAACCTTAATGGCAAGTTAACTGACATGTTGGCAATGTAGTAGTCAGAGCTCTGGAACCCTGGTTCAATCCAGACATTAGATACATACGTAATAGATTTAAAATTCCCATTGATAAGATTGATAAGGTGAAACAGTGTGAAGCTTTATGCATTAGGTCCATGTCATATGGATGCATGTAAAGAGACTAGCTAGTCTACCAGCTCGGTGTCTCCCCACAATACATTGCCAGAGTTTTTTTTTTTTTTTTTTTTTTACTTTACAGCATGTTGTGGCTGTTCCTAGGGGTCCCTAGAGGGTAGGGGGTGGGAGGAGATGTGGGAGGAGGGGGAGGGGGGGGGGGGGGGGTTGGGTTTAACAAGCTCTAGATTGTTACTGACAGGCAGATACTTTAACACTTAAAGTCGAAGGTTTGATTTAATCGCAGGCCTGTCATTTGTTATTTGTCTGCCTTGCTCCACTGGGCCGTCCGCTGATCAACTGCCTGCTCCCTGGAGGGCCTTTTTTCCCTGTGAATGTCTAAATCCTCAATACAAATTGCAGGGCTGCTGGTTCTCTCTTGGGAGCGGGGTGTGGGGGTGGGGAAGGAGGAGGGCGGACAGACAGCAGGGAGGGGGAGGAGAGCAGACCTGCCTGAGGGGCACTAAAGATCATTAATAGCTCTGTCAGCGAGCTCGCCAGTTGGTTAGCTTCTCATAAATAAGAGATGAATCCCCCTCTAGTTCATTAATAATGCCTGCTGTAGCTATTTTGTTGCATTGTATCTTAAAGGAAAAGAGAGGGGCCTTGTGTTTGCCGGTAATGTGATAAGACAGGGCTCCAAACTAGCAATGAATGTCTGATACCAAGGCACAGACTCAATTACACAGAGGGCAAAGGAAAAATATAAAAGAGAAAGGGAGGCTAGGGGTGAGCTATTTAAAAACCGGCTTTACCTTTGTCGTGTGGCACATTTGGACAGGCACTGATTCAGGGTGTTAGGGTTCTATTAATTTTAGGGGATCTGGTTTCAGCCCGCTCTCCTGGGACGTAGTAGAGGGGAGGAGCGGTTTTGTGTTGAGGGAGTCGAGGACAATAAAGGGATGAAGGGAAACTTGTGTGGAGCTCAGAGTAGGGTCATCGAGCAGGTAGAGGCAATGCCTTTTAATTAGGTTAAAGGACATGATTATTTTATAAAGGCCGGCGTGTTCTGTTCTCCTGATAGTGGCAGATACTCTTCATTAACCTTCTTCTATCTTTGTTATGTTCAAGGCTCAAGCTGGGATGCAGGTTTCCCCGTCCTTCTTGCAAAGCGTGCATTCTGTGTGCTGCATAGCTTTGCTGGTTAGGCTGATTCAATACAAAATGGATTTGAATTTGAGTAGTGCACAGTGATCCTGGTACGGTGCCTTGCTAATGCAATGGTTTACAATCTGTACCTCATGCCATCGTAGCTGCCCTTGTGCTGCCATTGCCACTGCATGAGCAGGTACACACGCCCCCACCCCCACTCACACTGCAGACCTCCTGGTAGTCAACAGCACACCCCTCGGGGCCCTCCAGGGATGGTGTTTCTGCATTTCCACTTCCGGCCCTGGCTTTGTGATTACCTTGGCTGCTAAAGCCAGACAATTACCAGTCAGAGCTGCCTGCACAGGGCTTGCAAATTCCAGGAAGAGGGCTCCGTAGACGTGTTGAAATGTCTCAGATCAAAGCCCTTTCCCTCGGCCAACCTTTAAAGGCCAACGTCGCTGCAAACAATTTATGATCTTTCTTGAAAGAAACCAGATCATCTTAACTGATTTGCGGCCGTTCCTTTATTGGCCTGCCAAAAGTTCTGATTTGTAATCTCTGCTTGGAGGAAGAACTCCCTCTCTCTCACACACACACACATAGTTTTTACTTTTTGTATTCTTTATTTTTTTTACTTGACCTAATATTGACTGCGCTCAGAGAGTCCACAGATGTTCCTTTTTAAGACCGGGATATGATTTCCATTGTAATAAGCAGCTTTCATATGAACCCAATTAAGCAACCCAATTCCAAGATCAACAGGTTTTTTTTTTAGAAGGGCTCCTACAGGTGAAACCTATATATTCAATGACAATAAAAAAGTGCTGTGTTCTGGAATGGCGCGATGAAATCTAATCTGTGCATGAAGTGATGTGAATCATAGTGTTACAGTTTTATCTGGGATGCAACTCCATTGAAAAACCACTCCAGGCCTCCAGACCTGAGAACTGGTGAAGGCTGCCTCCCAGGACGGTCTCAGAGTGGCTGGTGCGCACACAAGCTCATTGCCACCCTGAAGTGGAACGGCTGGAGTGGTCTATTTATATTCATGGAGCGAGAAACAGCATGGCGAGTGGTTCTTAATTGGTTGTTTGTATTGATTAGCAATTTGCTGTCTGTGGACTTAAGCTTTTGTGACAATGCTTAATTTACATGCATGTATGAAACATTTTCTGTTTGTTTTCTTCTTTTGCAAGTCATGGGAAATTGATAGATAAGAGACAGCTTGTATCTCATTGTTGATGTAATACTAGTGAAAATATGCACATCACGTGTATGTTTGTAGTTATTCATATATGTACTGTCTAACCTAGTGTGTAGAAATATACAGAATGGAATGAGTGTTGCATTTTCATTTTTTTGATTTACTGCATTAAATGTGTTTGGACAGCCACTACATACAAACACTTAACCTTGTCATCCATACTGAAGAGAGGTTACTATACACTAAGGTCCTTTACTCCCATGGATATACATTCTGAATTGATAACAAGCTACTGATTCAAACTGGGTTCATTTTACTTGGATGTAAGAAATAAAAACACAACTGCTCATCCTTGGAGGGGGGGGGGGCGACACAGAAGCGCTGATATAGCAGCGAAGCAATTAAACAAATAGACAAACAAATAGACAACATCAATGACATCTCTAAAGCTAGCAGAAAAGACCTAAAGAAAGCCACAAAGCAGTGGATTTGACTTGTTTATAAAGGAAGAAAGGATGGTCAATGAAGTCACCTGAAGGTTAGATGATGCTACTGTGTGTTCTGCAGCCAAGCAACCCAGCAAGTCATACAACAACCCAGTGCTACAGCAGTAGATACAAGCAGAAAGCCACAGCACGGTATGTGTGGGGGACCAGCTCTTTATTCCCCCTACCAGTGGCTAGAACAGCCATCTAAACACTAGAACTTCGGATGAAAATGACTTCCACGCAATCAGATCTATAATTACTTCAAATCCCTCACCTTCCTTTAAAATGGACAGCCTCTTTCCAGAGCGCTTATCATCAGACCTCGTCTCTGTTTTGATCTTATACAGCACCAGTCTTACAGGGAGCAGCTGTCATTTTCCAGGTAGAGATTGTATGAGCTTGGGAGAAAGGGGCATTCACTGAGACCCTGCAGGAGCGGAGATCCACCCACCCACACACACACCCACACGCAGTGCAGCTGAATTCAGCAGCTCCAGTTAGGGGTGATGAGGCAGAACCAGTGATCTGTGAATATTGCTTCATCAATAAAGTCTCATCAGAAAGCCAGGAACAAATGCTGCCCTTGTCTGATTTACTAACTCATCACACAAAGGTGTCAGGACATAGTGGATTAACTGGACAGCTGTTTTTACTCATTTGGAGCTTTTTTTTCCCTTGCTTCTTTTTCTCTCTGGTGGGAATGAGAGGTCATGAGGGGGGCACAGGGGTCCAGCCCTGTAGCTGTAAGAATGTTGACCAGGTTTGTTGTAATGCTGTCAGTCCCTCCTAATGATGACAAGTCAGATTCACAATAATTTAATAAGGCGGGGGGTTGCACCTATTTCTAGCTCTGGAATTTGACCTGTGGGTGAAATGACTTTGGTCATCACTATTTAAGATGGTCACCTTAATCTATTGCTTTTTTTAGTTACTACATTTAATAGAGATTATTTTTAAAGAACATCTGCACAATAGGAACAATCTGTAAGACAAGGGGAAATAAAACGACCCTGTATTTTTCTTTGCACACTTGACTCTTGCTAGTGATTTACCGGTAGGTTTCTGATCTGGGAATGATTTCCAACACAGAGGCTGTTATAAACTGAGGATATTTCCTTTCTTGCCTTCCAGTTCTGTCAAAGACCATCCTGAAATTAATTCAGCTGCGATGGTCCTTGTAAATGAATTGTTTGTGTTCCTAAAAGATATACAGTAAATCAAGCAGAAATACAGAAATTGGACTCTGAGGATATCAAAGCCTCTCGAGCCCTGTAAACTACTAATAAAATCAATCTCAAGTGGAAACACACATGGCGACAGTATTTCCTGTTTCAATATACTCACTTGTGTTCTTTGTTCTCTCCTCCCTTACCGACCCTGTTTTTATTTTCTTCCTCATTTTGGTTGTTTATCCAGTGTTTGACTCTGTAATTGCTTGGCCGAGAGGCTCTATTTAGTTTTAATTGTGAGTCAGCATTTATGTATGCAGCTCAAGGATAACATCTTCCATTACATAGCAGTTTGATCCATTCAAAGTTTTACTATGAGCTTAATTAGCTACTGTGTACACAGTAGGTAAAAGCACCGGTATGGCTAATTAAGCTCAGTAAAATCTGAAATGAGTAAATTGCTATGCAATTGAGGTACCCCGGTAATTAAGTCAAGAGATGACAACTTAAAACAAAACCCAAGTGTGGTCAGGGTCACGTACCAGCTGCCCGACCCCAAATACACACACAAGTGCAGCAAAGTGGCTCCTTCTGTAAAGCAAGCTTTCTGTTTTACTGCAAATAAAACAGCTGAGATGAATGACATTCCCACTGCTGCCTGGATCCTGAGGAAGCAGCTCCGAGAGCCGCAGGCTGTGATCAGAACTACCAGCTGTCAAGGAAACTCCGAGAGGCCCTCAACGCGGGGATGTTTATAATTCAGTTTGCTGACTGGTGTTGTCAACAGAGATTTGAACTTCCTGTTTGGCGGGGCGGGGGGGGAGGTCAGCGACGGCTTCCGCTGAAGTGAAAGGAAGGCTGAAATTGGTACCATAACATTGCCAGACACAACTTGTTTGAAAGAAGGGATTCCAATTATTTACTTGAGGAAACGGTCAGCGATTTATTAATAACCTGATAGCTTAAAAGAAAAGAGCTCTAGTGGTTTCCTTGTGTGACCTCCAGGGTAAGGGGCTGACAGAGCCTTTCCAGGCTGGTTAGACTCCTGCTCAAATTGAGGAGCCAGTCTTGTTGGGGAGCTCTCGCGCTTGATTGGTTCAGATCCCAGATGTCTGGCCTTCCGTGTAGCTCAGTGAGTGAGCCCTGCACAACCGAAGGGTTACTGTTACTTTCAGAGGAAATAACTTAGTCTACCATATAAATCGGATTAAATTGGTCCTGGTGAAACCGCACAGAGAGAATGTTAAAACAGTGCCCATGTGTTAATGGGGATTGGAATACAGATTAGAAATGCTGGAGTGAAAGGTAATATCAACAACGCCAAAAAAGAGGAAATGCTTGTGATGTCTTTTTTTATTATTCATTTAATGTCCTCACAATGCCTCCACTGTCTGTGCTGCCCAGCAAAGTTAAAAACAATCTGAAAGGACTTAACTGATAGGAGTCCCATGACGAACATCAGATTTCATAACATCGTGACGGATACGTCTAATGAACTCAGAAATTCCAGGAATTCAGTATTCCTTGTACGCGGACTGGAAAAGCTGTGTTCATGACTCATTTAAGATGCAGAGGATACTGCTTACATAGAGCTTCTGTATACTAGCTGGAGGGGTCAGAAAAAATGAAACCTCTGATCAATCCGTTAGGAGCAGCAGCAGCTCTGCTTTCTCCATTGAGTCAGAGCGCTCTGAAAAGTCAAGGACAGTCAGGGCAGAACAGTCTGAGTCGGTGAGGAAACCTCAGATGGCCGGCATTAGACTTGGATTCCTTGCATCAACTCGGGCAGAAGATCCAGAGGAAGTCTGGATGTCATCTGAGTGGTCACAAATCTTGCTATTAAAATCTGCAGCTGTTCTGACGGTTTTAAAGAGAATGTAAGGTTTCTTTTTAAAGCCATCTGAAGATGAGTAAGATAACCTGAATGAGAAAGGTAAGACGGTATGAGACCAGTGACCCGAGTCTCTGCTGGGAATCAGCAGTGCGCTGGCTTCACCTCCCTTGTGCCGTGTCAGCGGTGGCTGGGACAGGCCAGTTGAGCTGAAGCCCAGTCCTTCAGGGTCTGCCAGCCCACATGAGGGAAAGGGGGGAAAGTGAACCAGGGCCCACAGCCAGAAAGAGCAGTGATGAGAAGAGGCTTTTCTGGCATCATCAACGATCTCCCTGGCTGAAGTGTCTAATCCATATTAGCTGCACGAAGACACTGCAGATTACCAGACGCGTTAAACTGAATTAAAACCTCTTATTCTGCGAAGCAGCCCAGATGAGTTCAGCAGTTCACTAATACAGCAGAGCAAAGATGAGACAACCCCAGGAGGATGTACCAGTTGTAGTCCTATAAAGTACAAACTGCACATTATTGGAACCCAATATACTAAATATATACGAAAGAAAGAAAGAAAGAAAGAAAGAAAGCAAGCAGCTCACGGCCCCTTTAAATCTGTCAAAGCATCTGCTGCATCAAACCTGGCAAGCCTGAAGAGCAGACTCATGTCATCCATGAATACTCTGGGATTAGCATATCTGACACTGCGCCCCTGCTGTACTGTGAGGGCCCTTGTGCCCATACCTAACCCTGCAGCGTGAAATCCAGAAACATGTGGTGTCTGAGACGCACGCACACACAAACGGACACACGCACACACACATACACCCCAAGTGAATACGCTCCATTCCCAACACTGCCCCTATCTTGGAGACATCAATACAGCTTTCTCTAATGATGAGAAATGGAGTTATAATACCAGTTGTTAAACCTCAGGCTGCTTGTGAGACCCTGCATCCTACTCTGAATGGATTAGGTATTTGCACTGGTAACCCTATATTTAATCTCAGTCTAGCCTCGGCCGCGGCAGGCTGTATTCTTCTTGGTAACAAATACTCTGTCATTTTCAGTTTCATGGGTTTAACTGTTAAGACTCCTTATATATATATATATTGGTAAAAGCTGTTATTCTTCAGACGCGGTTATGAACTGCAAATCTTCCAGTCCAGACCACTAAACCTTTTAATCACTTATGAAAATCCGTACCATTTTCAGAAATGTCAGCTCCTAGATCCCCTCACCTGCTTTTTCTCACCCTCCCACTTTATATTACTTTTTTTTTTTTGTTTGTTTTTATTCTAGTGGTAATATTGGTTCAGTTTGTGCCCAGCTTTCACGGTTTACAGTAATCCTTGAAGTCGTGTCTGTCTGCATCTTCACAAAGGGATTGCGGCGGGGAACACTGTAAGAACTCCCATTCTCCCTCAAATTGTAAGAGTAAGAGAGAACCCCCCCCCCCCCCCCCCCACACACACACACACACACACACACACACACACACGCACGCACACACACACACATTAAGGATATAAATGACTCCAGGCTTGCCTTGTGCATTTCTGAATCATCCACCTTCATACAGCATGTATTGCTAGCTGTTGCAGTGCTTAAGGGTGCAGAATGCAAGCAACATTCATTTGGGCTCTTTGTACCAGTGACATCTTCATAGAACTCATCTCGGCTGGGAAAGAAGTCTTGCATTACAAAGTATGGCTGCATTTGCCATGATATTTGCATGTGATTGGCACATGGCCTTGACCTTCTCATTGGGACGACCGGCATTTCCCAGCAAAGCAGCCCGACCTGCACCACTTTCCGCTGTGTTTCAGTTAAAGGAGTTATTATCGGGGATCATCTTTGGTGGATGTAGCTGCTGTTGTGGTTTATTTTCGTAGAGAAATTCTGTTTCATGTCACCTGGGAGACTGGGATCCTTAGCAACAGGCCTCTCCTGTTCACGTTTCCTCCTCAAAAGAAAGCATTAAATGAACAACTGTAACTTGATAGATTGCACGCTGCTGTGCCAGACAGTCTGCCTCTATCTGTCCCATAGCTGTCGACGGGAAGCCAACTGCTTCTCACTTTTTCAGTGAAGTTCGGTGGTACTGTATCTGAATAATAAAGTAAGAAAAAGATGCTGATACGGGAGGATGAAGCTGGGCTACAGTATCTGTGGAAGCACCTGGCGGATCCTTGCAATAATAAAGTGATTGCTGATACTCTTGGGAGCAGAGCACATTCAGAGATTACCTTTGATGGACATAACAGTCCGTCTTCATTATTAGAATGTGTCGGGCAGCATCAAGCGGCCGGCTTGCTTCGTCTTATCTTGCTGCCACATGTACAAAGCTATGTTTGCTTTAATGCAAGCGACATTTGCACACAAAGAATGCACTGCAGTGCATTAATGTACTGTACATTTTTATCTTGACATCAGTTAACCTGAAACAATGTGAACGGTGTGCATTCAGAATATTACTTGACATTTCTACAGGTACAGTCGACCGATTTCCTAATCGAATTTTAGAGTGGTAATAATTGGTAATCGATAACCGATGCACTGAGAACACTTTATTAAGCAATGTGTGGGCTTGTCACAAGTGCCTCCAACACAAGTGCAAACATGCACATTTTTCTAAGCATACTGTGCTTTGTTTTTTTGATTTCCATACTAAAGGCTTTTGCAGAATTTAAAAAGAGTTCTTTAATATTTTCTTAAAAGCCCACAGTGAATAAATAGATCTACAGGTATTTCCTGTTCTTGGTATTTCAACACTACATTCCTGTACACAGATCGAGGACAGATAACTGAACTCAGACTCCAGCTGTTTGTCTAATGTCATAGGCAGAACCTTAAGCAGCATAGCACTCTTACATGTCCAGCTTGGGTGATGGTAGACTCAGTGTACATCAAACCTAACCCTAGCATGGTTCTGTTCTGGATCGCATGTGGGCATAAACTAGCTGCTTGATCCCCCTTGATTAACTGGAATTAAAAATGATTAAGATGAATTGTGTTTTGGGTATGCAGTTATGTTGCCTGTAGGCAATAGCCTGTATTACTGCTTGGATAATCTACTGCTGTTGTTAAAGGAGGCTTAAGAATTATGAGTTGTAATTGCGTAGGGATGAACTATTCCAGACACTGTCATTCAATTTACTTAAGAAGAGGCCTCAACTTCAAAATAAGAGCCCCTGTATACATTCTAGAATGTTTCAAAGTAAGAGTCATTGATGTTGTCGTTCGTTCTCTCTCTCTCTCTCTCTCTCTCTCTCTCTCTCTCTCTCTCATATATATATATATATATAATGGTGGTTTGTCCTTTGGGATCTATGGAAATGTTGGTGCTACTTGCTGTTTTTAAATCCAGCATTTATCTTTTTGAAAAGTAAAGTATTGATTCATTTCATTTTTCATTTAACCTTTATTTTACCAGATAAGAAGATTGAGAATAAATTCTCATTTACAACGACAATCTGGTCAGGAGGCAAACATCACAGCAGCACAAAGCAAACAAATACAACATGGAAAAAAATTAATAAGACATTAACATGTACATACACATGCATCAGACAATAGTGAATTCAGAGCCTGATTAAAAACATCCTCTGAAAACAAAACCTCTGTAGTTTTAATTTGATTTGAAATTCATTCCAGTCATAAGCAGCCCCAAACTGAAATTAATTACACCCAAAAACAGTGGACACTCTGGGATGAACCAGCCTAATAATTGAATCTGATCTTAATTCTGGTGTAAAGGCATGTTCCATGTTAGAAGTTCTCTATCTGGACTAAAAGACTCTTTTGTTAAGCTTCTTTTGTAACGCTGAGACGGTCCCTTGGGTTTTTCACAAACTTTTCCCATCGCTGTTCTGCACTGACAGTAACTGGCAGGATAATACAAAAAAAAAAATCATAATCCTAGTCATTCTAATGAAGAATAAAAATGACTTTTGGTTCGATAGAGGTTATTTTCCCTGGTCTTTGAGAGAATGAAAGATTGCAGTGTCCTCGCGGATTTCATCAGCGCTCTATTCGTAACCTTTCGGCACCCTGATAAAGACCTCAATGCTTACAAAGAGGAGACTTTGTTTTCCCCTTTAGTGGATTCAAAGGCAGTCTCTTATCAGCCCTGGCTGCTTCATGTCCCTATCGATCTGCGGTGCTGTAAGATGCAAATTGCTGTGCCTGACTCAGGATGTTTTATCATCAGTGGAGAGTAATTATCCTCGGCTACAGACAGTATTGGATTGTTAAGCCTCAGGGTAGCGCACAGGCTACAGCCTTCAAGAAGCAGCTCACCTTGGGGATGTGTGCGAGTCTCACAGATCTTTTGGGACGGAGAGCAACAGACGGGATTTGGCCGTGCTTTTAATTATGAATTTTTTGGCGCGACGTGGGGGTGGGTGAAATCTGTGGAGTGTGCCGTTTTGGGTACAGCACTGTTTATCCACTTCTCTTTGACTCTACTCTACTGACGCGTCGGTTCTTCTCTGTCCCCATCCATCTGCCCGCCCTCTACTGTGTCTGTCTGTCTGTCTGTCTGTCTGTCTGTCTGTTTCTCCTCTTGTCTAACTGCCGGTGTGACTGTAGCTATAGCCATCAATTGGTAGTTGCAACAAAAGAGATGGAGTCAGCAGATTGTGGGTTTGTAATTCCATGCTGTAGTTGAAATTCACATCACACTAGCCCTTTCTCCAGAGGCTGTTTTATGTTTTTGAAAGGTAAATGGCAGGGTCTGAAATCAACCTTACATCCTCCACCGGCATTGTGCACAATAACACAGGAGTGTGCTGGAACGCCGGGCTGGAGAGATCTGGAAGGGCAGGAGGGAGGGCTCGTGGGTTGTTGTCTCACCTTTGTACAGTCACACCTCCCATTTTCAAGAGATGTACTGTATTTCCAGGGTGATTGCCAGTGTGAATGTAACAGGGCGGAGACTGGGTGCGAACTGGCGACCCCCGCTCACCGTAAGCGAACGTCCTAACCACAATGCAGAAGAGCCGGGCTCGTCTGCACTCGTGATGTGAGAGCTTTTAACCTCCTCTCATCTCACCGACAGGACAGAATCCATGACGGCAGTGTGTCACACGCCACTGCCTGTTACACAGACTCCCACACAGCTAGCATCATCGGATCCATTCATTGACTAGACTGACACCAGCAATGCAGTTAGTTTAGTCTGTTTTGGGTCTCGATAATGAAGCTCACCATACAGCAGGGCAGGAGTTGGCAACAAGGGCTTTTCCAGTCCAGGTCCTGTCTCTGTTACTGTATTTGTCCTCGTGCATGTCAGGAACAACCAAATGTATAATTTAATGCAGTATTCATTCCACTCCATCCTCAGTTTAAGGCAATCTGTTGTTGCATTAGTTCTGGTGCAAGGCTACTAAATCTTGTTTTCCATATGACTATAAATCCGAGGTAGAGCCCTCTGGCAAATCTGCTGAACAACATCAAAGGCACCACGGGGTATAACTCAGTTTAACTGCTGCCTTTAGACAAGTGGAGATGGCTCGTGCAGGGCGAGCGAGTGAGCTCTGTAACTGTGTGTCTCTCTCTGCTCTTGCGTTTGTTGCTTTTTTGTTGGGATGTCGGTGGTGTAGATGATGTTAAAGTGTGTTGTTTGAACAGCGCTGGTTCCAGGACCCCGTTGCAAAGGTGCATGTCTGCGAGATCCAACTGGTTATATTCTTGGTTAAATCATTTTAAACAAAGGAAATAAAACCAGAGGAAATGAGCTGGAGTGGAAAGCAGCTGCATCTCTTCTGCAGAACATGTCCAGTGATTGGTAGAAGCTACAGAGCTTGTGTTAGATTGCAGCTCAATTGCTGTTTAAGGACACAGTAACTGCAGCTGGAGTATTAAATTAAACATTGATATCTGTTACAGATGGAAATGTGGCACCTACAAAATAATTGACTAAAGGGGTTGATCCAGCCACAGCTGTATTTGTTTGGAACATTTTACAGTACCGGAGAATCCAACTGCGTTGCATCAACCACAATTCAGGGTGATCCACAAGTTCTGTAAAAGGCTCTCAAATCCAGCTGTGGTTGTGTACAGTGGAGAGGAATGGGCGTCTCATTTCTTCAGTTTGACGGGAGTTTTTGTGAATTTGTCATATTGAAGGGTATGGTACATTTAAAGCTGTGTTCCGAGCGGATACATGGAATCCAAGATTCAAATCTCATTCATAGCGGCACCATGTCCCGTAACTGTGCGCTAGCTCACAGGCGCGTGGAGTAAGTCGTTGCTGAGGCACGGTGGCTGCAGGCAAGCTTGATTTTCATTAGGGTTAAGAACAGGGTGTCGCACCCTTCACATCACGTCTCTGTGACCCACGGCTTCGGTATCAAAAGAAACAAAAAGTATTTTGCTGAAAGTACCTTTGAAAAGAAATATCTCTCTGTTTTCATGCAGTGTGTGATGTCTAGAGTAATTCATCAGGACGTAAGTACAGTGGGGCTCTCAAGCTAGTTAAAAAAAATAAAAAAAGAACGGATTTAAAAGAAAGGATAAATGGATCTTTCATCTGAACGCATGTCGGCACTTGAAATGTTTAGATATAAATGTGTTGGATGGATTTAAAAAGGGAGAGAGTCTGCACTGTACTGTAGATACTGATTTACACCAGACCAGCTCCTGGTATTGGCTGGATTTCACGTCACAAAACAAATGATTGTCGTCTATTATAAGAACAGGCAAGAGGCTAAAGGGCAGAGCCAGGAATGGGAGAGTGGCATGCTGGATGTAGCAATTTGTGCATTTCAGATATTTCAGTTGAGGGCCACTCTTGTTCTGCTGCCGCTATCTGAGGGCTTACCTGAGATTAAGTGTACTTCATTCCTAGTTGTATAGCATTAGCACTCTGCAGCTGAATGTGGTAGGCATCACAGGGAAGCGTTTTGCATTAATAGGGGAGCTGTAGAAGCCGATATCTGGTGCCTTTTAAGAATGCATACACGTACACCAGTGCAGAAAGTTGCTATTGGTCAGGTTTATATGGCATCATGTCATTTAAAACCCCTGTAATGTACTGTATAATGCAAATCCCAAGCATTTTCTTCAGCCCCTAGATTAGCTAGGTAGTGTAGAAATAAAATCTAGTCAAACCTGAACTAAAGACTGTAGGTTCAAGGCCCCTGCAGTTCCCTGCTTGGGAATGGTTGCATTGTCGCTGAGGTTCTTTACATCACAGCTTTGACGGCACTGCCTGGCTCTCTGCATTCAGAGCTGAAGGCTGGACAGCTGACAGAGGCAAGTCCAATTCCCAAACGCATGTGTAAGTGTTTAAACACAATCCACAGAGCTGCTCTGTCACTAGAGTGGTGCGTGCGTGCGTGTGTGTGTGCGTGCGTGTGAGTGTGTGAGTGCGTGCGTGGTGTGAGTGTGTGTGCGCGCATGCATGCGTGTGTGTGTACCCGCTGCCTTTCTTTTTCGTCGATACCTCTTGTTTTTAAAAGGATGTCTGTAGATTTGAGGATGACCCATAATTACAGTCAACTGGCTCCTAATTACAAGCCCTGCATTCCAGACACAAAGAGGATTAAGAGCTCTTATTGACATTGCATGGTTGGACCGCAAAGTATATCCACAGCATGGCAAGAATACATAAAGACATGCATTACTCAACTGGCAGCCATGCCTTTATTTATTATTGCATCCATCCGTCTTTCTATCGATCTGTCTGTCTATCTATCTATCTATCTAAATATCTCTATCTATCTATCTAGCTCTGTCTGTCTGTCTGTCTGTCTATCTATCTTATTATTATTATTATTATTTATTTCTTAGCAGACGCCCTTATCCAGGGCAACTTACAATTGTTACAAGATATCACATTATTTTTACATACAATTACCCATTTATACAGTTGGGTTTTTACTGGAGCAATCTAGGTAAAGTACCTTGCTCAAGGGTACAGCAGCAGTGCCCCCCCTCCTGGGATTGAACCCATGACCCTCTGGTCAAGAGTCCAGAGCCCTAACCACTACTCCACACTATCTATCTATCTATCTATCTATCTATCTATCTATCTATCTGTCTATCTGTCTATCTATCTATCTATCTATCTATCTATCTATCTATCTATCTATCTGTCTGTCTGTCTGTCTGTCTGTCTGTCTGTCTGTCTGTCTGTCTGTCTGTCTGTCTGTTTGTTTGTATCTATCTATCTAAATTAGTTAAAAGGAAATTATTGACAGGTTTAATTGTGTAAGACAGACAGTAAATTTACAACATGAATAAACTCTCAATCAGAATTCAGTCTAGTGTTCACCTTATTGAGACTTTAAACACAGCAGCTGGCATGTTGAGATTAGAACCCATATTGATACAGTTTGTGTGTTTTGACCTACATCAGAATTCAGAATCATACTCTGTATCAAGACATGTACCCAGATACCGTTGTTTATTTTGTGGGAGGAATTTCTTCAAATGATTTGGAAGAATCCTGTATACAGTACTGTGCAGGATATTGTGGTAACAAGCGTAGAAAGGTGTAGTAAAGCAAAAAAATAATATGTAATAGCACTGAAGTTTCTTGAAATCATAAGACTTGGAGAGGCTGCATGATGTATTATGTGCTGTAAGGTATGTCATTATGTGTATACAGGGTCAGGGGGTTGTACTGTCTCAATATCGTAATGGCTTCCATTTACAGAATGCATTGTAATGTACTATCCTTATTCTGATAGTTATATATATTATATATATACTAAAAGCCTAACGTGTATCTAACGTGATGAGCCACTCGACAATGACACGGAACTAACACTCCTGCACTGGAGTGTCAAGGAGGAGACTCGCGCTCATGTTTTCGTGTATAGATTGCTCTTGTCTAGCCCTGTGCTGGTCCTGCACACCCAGGCTGACTCCTTGAGCGCTGTCTGCCTCGCACACGGAGCTCAGTCTCTCCACAGTACAGGAGCAGTGCGTTTCGTGCAGCGCTGCGTGTTTAAACCGTGGAATTTTAAACGCGATTCCAGGCACCATGGGGAACAACACCTGAAATTAAAAACTATAAACTGAAGAACGCACATTGGCATAAGGAATATATATATATACAGGATTTTTTTTTTTCATCTGTTATTATTTATGTGCATTTGGAATCCTTTGTTAATGACCTGTCATCGCCGTTTTCTTATGGCGTGGACCCGTGTAGTCTGCGAGTGTACCGGGGCTGGTGTACTAAACTAGTTTATTTTCTTTCTTTTTCTTTGCAAAAGAGGCAAATCGTGCATTTCCTAAAACCCATAACCTCTAAGAGAAGGAAAGACGCTCTTTCTTTGCAATCGCAAGACAAGAGAGATACAGAAAGTAAGTCCCGTTTAAGAACCCGGGGTTTGACGCTTTGCGGAGATCAGTGGAAGGAAAGGGGGAAACGTTTTGTTAAATATTTCTTTTAAAAAGCAGGGTTTGTGTTGTCTGCTGATGTTTATAGGGGAGTGAACACAGTCGCGGAAGAAAGATGGTACATTGACGTTTGCATCTGAATTATGGATTAAAGATGTTGGATTTGTCAAGCTGTTTTCTGGAGGTATTCTGTTGAAGTCGGTCAATGGTGCCTTTTTGGGGATACCTGCTCCGGGATCTGGGTAAGAAATCTAAACATCGTTTTGTCTTTATTGTTGTTTTATTTTTATAGAAGTTTAATTGTGGATTCCAGGTTTAAACAACCGGGTTCTTGTTTACTTCCAGTACTGCTCTGAAACTGTCCAAGTGCGTGTTTGTGTTTTTATGACTTTGTCGAAAAGCTGGTTTTAATTTGTGGGAAACAGGGAGAGTGTGTGTGTGTGTGTGTGTGTGTGTATATATATATATATATATATATATATATAATATGGTCTGATTTAAATGAATCGGTGCATTTTATTTTGTTTTGAATTCTTGCAACGTTAAAGAGAATATCATCGAAGGTGGACACAGCTAACCTAACTTTGAAATATTACCAGCATTTTATTATTTTCTGTAATACATTCCGGCTAATTATTATTATTATTATTATTATTATTATTATTATTATTATTATTATTATTATTATTATTGTTGTTGTTGTTGTTGTTGTTGTTTTACGCATGCGCGGATTTGTCTCCATGTTTTAAGATTATATTCTATTTACATATCATTTTGGGATAACGGCAAAAATGAATGTATTCTTTTCGTTTGTGTGTTTTTATCAACAATAGTTATTTACAGTGCAGTATGGATACAACGTAGCTTTACAGTGCTCCCGTGCATTGCACTACAATGTCCGATACGATGGTACGGTTCCATGCAGACACTGTTTCATACCCTTTTCTGTTTGTTTGTTTGTTTTTTTATTTATTATATTGTTATCTCGCTATATTTAATCTGCCGCCGGTGGTGCTGTTTGTTTAGTTTTTGTCATGAACGCACACGAGTTATCGCTTGCCTCTGTGTGAGCTCAAGGTTAGGGTCTATTTTAACCTTTTAAAGAAGGCTGATTGCATTTGGTTTGACTGTACGTTAATTATATGCAGAATGACAAATAATGTTGGAAACAGTAGGTTATTTTCTTGCAACAGTTAATAGAAATCAGATATTTTCAATAGCGCAACAATCCACCAGGTCTGTCTGTGGCCAGGTGTGTGTGTGTGTGTGTGTGTGTGTGTGTGTGCTTATATATATATATATATATATATATATATATATATATATAATTGCAGATCACGTTTACCCATTTCGGTACAGTTTTAGTTGTGTTTTCAGCGTTAAATAATAATAAAATAAACCCAAGACTCATCCGCGGCAGTTGTATTGCAGCTGAAAGAATAGTCGTTCATTTGAATCCCTCCGCGGTGTGCAATCAATGCCGTGCATATTTGATTCACCCTGTGGGTGAAAGTACAAGCGATTTGCAAGTGATCTGGATTACACTGGATACCCAACGACATGTTTTGTGAAGTTAAACTTGTATTCTTTTGACTCAGGCATGATTGCTACAGTTGCAAGTAGTCTGCTTTGTACATTGACATTCCGAAAGTGTATCAAAGTTATTTACCGAAAACATAAATACATAGAAAAAATAAACACGTCCCTTATAAAACTGACACAATGGAATTGGTGGAGTGAAGAATACACTGATCAGATAGGGAGAGAACGAAGTCCAAGTAAGCAGTAGTGATTTATTTACTGGCGTTATCAGCGTTCAACACATTACTCCCCCAGTAGGTTTAACACCAGTACTGTTTTGTGTAAAAAATAAGTACCTGGATTTTTGTACAAAAAGCACCCATTTGTGGGTTTTCTTTATGTTTAGTTTTTGTTTTCCTGGTGACAATTTAGGTGCCAAGATTACAGTGGGTGTAATGGTTTCAGGGATGGCAATAAGACTCAAGCTTGATCAGCCACAGTGTATAGGGAACAAGCTCAGGTGACTCCTAGTAAAACCAGGAATGGATCAAACTGCTCTGCAATGGGAGTCTCATTCCTACCCGTGCAGTTTGGATGGAAGCACTGTTGCAGTGATGTGTCTGGTTACAAGTGCACTTCATCGGGTGATCCAGCAGCACTGGAGAGATGACATCAGCATGTCATTTTGCCGTTTAAAGATTAGAAGGAGCTTCCAAAAATCATTTTGAACTTCCCAGATGGCCAGTGGCCAAGTCATATCTGTTATGCGCTCCAAATATTCTGTCTGGGTTTTCCATTTGACTTCAGAACAGCAAAGGTATTAAAGTGTTGATTCCCCCCCCAAACTAAATACTGTATACTGGAAGCTGTGGTTTTATCATTCCCGGATTCCCGTGAATAAATGTTTATTTATGTTGTATTTGTAGCATGCCAGCCAACACGCCTTGTGTGCTTCCCAGAAAGGCAGGATTTAAAACATGAAGTTGAGAAGGTGTTTTTTTTTTGTTTGCACACTTTGTTATTCTTCTTGTTTTCTTCAGAGGAATTGCCTCTTCTTTAGAGGTTAGAAATGCATTCCGATTCAGGTACAGCAATCTGAAGACGATGGTTCAGGGTCCTTTCATTTCTGCTCACAAGAAGGGGTGTTTCCTTTCCGTGTCTTGTTGTAGCTGCGTCGTCTGCAGCCTCCACGCTCCGTTAGCCAGGCAAAGCGTGGAAGATACCCACGAGGCCGTGTGTGTACCGGAGGCGGCAGGTATACCCGAGCCAGTTCTGAGTCCACCGCAGGTAGCAGAGCCAAGAAATACAGAAAATGGAGGGTTAGGAAGGGAGGGGGGAGGAGGGGGTGAAAGGAAGAAAGGAGCTGGAGGGCAGCGGCACCACAGGCCTTAAAACGACGGCTTTCAAATGGAAAGATGTTCCCATGCAGTACAACTCTCCAGATACACTTTTTGTTGGATACAAATATTATTTCTTATGCACCCCAGCGTGCACCCCTTTTGCTAGACATTTTTCGTGGATATCCAGGTGCATGTTTGTCTTCTTAGAACGCATATTGAGACCACGATTGAGCCTGTTCTGCAATGCTGCCTGTTTTGCATATTTGTATTTGTTTTGTTGGTGTGCTATACTTGGTTCATTCTGGCACCAGTTCACAGTTTGACCCCACCCTCTCTCTCCTTTTGGCTTTTATCTTGCTTGGTTTCCTTGAACCAAGTACTAATCTTTAATCTGTTGCCGATGCAGTTCTGGAATTAGCTTGCAAAAAAAAAAAAAAAAAAAAAAGAAAGCTCTCTTATTCATATCTTCAAAAGCTCATTTATTTTATCTGCAGCGGAAAGCCGATAAGAGCGAGGGCTGCTTGGCAAGGCTGATAAGAGGGTGAAAAATCTTCGAGCTGCTTTTAATGTAGGAGTGCAGGCAGAGGGGGCGAGGGCTGACAGACCTCGCATTGCGCAGTTAACTTACAAAACAAAATATTAAAAACAGGACTGTGGGCGAGGTGAAAGCTAGAAACTGTGGGATGTGCACTGACCAGGAACAGGAGCTAATGCTGTATAAAAGACAATTCATAAAACCAATAAAGTATTCTGTATCAGTAATAATACACACACCCAGGGATGGAGAGAAGACTCCTACTGCATAGCAGATTCACCCATTCCATTTTACTAAAAGCTTGATTAGCCACTGTGTGTATACAAGCTCAAGTGTGTCTTATTAAACTCAGTAAAACCAGGAATGGATCAAACTGCTATGCAGTGGGATTCTTCGTTCCATCCCTGATAGCAGTAAATGGCCACAACATAAAGTATCGCGTCTGGGTATGTTGTCTGCTCTGTACCCTTGAGCTCCTTCCATATTCTGTACATCTTATTTAATAAGCCTTGCCAATTCCTCCTCAGGTTTAATGTCCATGTGTGTTGGAGAACATTTGTTATACAGAGATACTGCACTGGGTGTAATTACTGAGCTAAAAAAAAAAAAAAAGTTGTCTTTCAATAATGCTATTAGTCATTTTGGGTGTTGTTGAGATTTGAATCCTGTTCCTCCCCCACATTCTGAATAAATGGGTTAATCCTTCATTCTTACTGGAGTCAGTATGAAGTGTCTCACTAATCCCTTGTATTTTCATCTACTGTATCGCCCTCCAATTGGAGACCTGTTTACAACTGCCTGGCTTCCATTGACAGAAGACTCAGTTTGCTTGCAGTAGTTTTAGCTGTCGGGCTCTCTTACCCCCTCTGCTTGCCTCTACTACACCTTTAAAAAAAAAAAAACTCTCTCTTTCTCTAATGTTTGCATAAATATTTCAGATGTCACACTGTTTTATCCTTTGTGGTTCTCTGCCAATTAGCCAGCCTCTCATTTGGAACACACACACACACACACTCACACTCACTCACACACACAGCGAGGAACCCTTTGATTCCTCTGAAAGTGGTCGAGTGACCTTCTTCCTGTTGTTTTTAATGTTTTAAGGAGCAGCTGAGACTCTTGAACAAATTGCTTCTTTATATGGTTGGCTCGGGTCAGCTTATTATCGCCACAGCCGCGCGCTTTCCCTCTCCTCTTCAAATGTATTTATTTTTTTTCTATGTGATCCTAGAGTGCCGCTTTCCTGATAAAGTTGAGACGTCTTTTGTTACTTCAGGAGTGGGGAATTAAATGCGCTCTCCACACTGCGGTGGATCCTGACGTTTGGCTGTAGTTCCCAGGCCGCTATTAGCCAGATGTGCCTTTCAGAGCTAATGAGTGAGAGCACCGGCTTCAAAGAAGGGCCCAGAGCTCTTTCCCTCACTGCTAGAAGTGTCTAGTGTGTGTGTGTGTGTGCGTGTGTGTCTGCATGTTTAATTGCTTGTCTTTGTGTGCACGCTTAGCGGTATTGCTGACAACTTTATAATTCCATGACCCTGAGACATAAGAGAAAAGATGAGTGAGGAACACTCTGGGTTCTGTAAAAAAAAGAAAGAAATAATCAAATCTTAATAAAAACTAATCGTAGTCATTTTCAAGGGTATTTTTATGGTCTATGCAGCTTACGTCGGATGGAGTTGCAAACACAGTTTGTGCCCATCCAGCTGAGAATGGAACCGTTTCATTTGATGGGATTGAAAGAAACACAGGTTATTTCGGTTTGACTGAGAGTAGTGATAAGAAATCAAGGACAGATGGACCTGGAGTACAGTAGTAAGCTTTGAAGTATTTTGCAAAGCAGTCTGTGAGAATATTTCAGTTGAAAGCCTGGATGTTTTGCTGAACCGCAAACGCGTCTTGTAATGAATCACTGCTCTGGGGTCGCTGCGAGAGGTCCTTTGGCGATTGTCCATCAGCGGGAGGTTTGGTTGCAGGTTCGATGAGAGGCCTCAAACACACAGATACGTTTCAGGGAATTAGACCTGAGACTTTTATTCTAGCTAGAGTGATACATAACTCTGTTTCCTTCTGTAGCAGTATCAATCCTATACACATATAGGTGTTGGGCATACTGTCTCTACATCGATAACAGAAAGGGAAATCCGAGCCACACAAAACACGTCTTCCATCTGCACCCCACTCGCGCTCTCATTAGAATCTCGCACAAGACACTGTCCTGTCTTAAAGGCACTCCAAACATACACAGTCTCTTAAACTTAAATCCTTCCCATCTTCTTCTGAGCTTCTCTTCCTGTCAGGGCTTACAGATGCCTGCGTGAGAGGCAGAAAAAACAGACGCCGTTCTCTCTGAAAAGAAAAGGTTGTTTGTTAGTGAGGCCCTGAAGAGCTGCTGCTCATGTTCGGGTAACTACCACCACAGATTGCAAAACAGCTGTGCAGTTTAGCACCGTGGCAACGCCACAGAGCCCAGGAACACTTCTGAGAACGCTGGAATGCAAACCGTTTTCACATGCCCGCGTTTGCGCAAAACCTTCACAAGTCTGTTAAAAGATGCAGACAGATCTCTTAGCTGCCCAGGCAAAGAGAATAATATTATCAGCAGATATCTGGCAGCTTGTATACCTCCAATAAAATATTTGAATGTGCTATTGCTGCACTGATAGGGGGATACCTGTTCAAGTGATTTGCACAATCTCTCTGTGTCTTTTCCCCTTAAAGCACATATCATAAATGCTGGTTCAGGAACCCAGGGTTTTTGAAACTCAACCCTGGCTGTGGGATTTTGCAGGACAGACTGATGAGACATTTTATCAGTGGTTTAAAGTACTGTTGCTTACTAGTATAACCCCTAGTGAAACCAGCATCCTGTTACTGTTAATTCTGCCCCACAATGTGGTAAAGAGCTGTCTTCCTTTTTTTTGTATTTATTTATTTTTCTTGCTGTGTGTGGGGTGCGCCACTGATCTGCAGTCCTCCTGAATTAAACGTGACCGATTTATTATCTCCCCCACTCCACCCTGCTGACTGAAAGGAATAATTGGGTCCCTGGGATGCATTTACTAGAAGCTGTAGTGGTGCTGTCCCAGAGGGGGCTTCACTGGAGCAGCCAGGACCGGAAATGTAGAGCTCTTAGAGCTGGCTTGTAATCTTGCAGGGACCGTTTATAGATTTCAATGCTGATGTCTGTTACGGATGCATAATGGGTCTTGGTAAGGCACAGGATTTCTCACCACATTCGAGGGCTGGTGTTTTCTCTAACAAGAGTTAAAGCAGCAAGTCACTAAAACCAGTTTTGATTTGGTGTCTTCCCCCATGCATGTTATACTCTGCACTGTAATACATTGTTTATATAATGATTTAGTTTGGCTTCTATGACGACCATATCAAGTGAAGAGAACACACTGAATCATGTCCTTTTTAAAATACACAGCTTTCTAACACGAGGAGACTAGCCAAAGGATAAACTGTAGTGAAGAAACAGGAGAGCTCCAGAAATAAGCCAGTTGAATTTACAGACTTTATAGACTACTATTCATATGTGTAGTGTGGAGACCAGTACAATGAAGAGTGAGTGTAAGCAGGTGTAACAGAATTGAAAAATGTGAGCAGATGAGAAGCTTGGTACTGATAGACTGACTGCATGTGTGAGAGTGCTTCCGTTTCAAGCCCGCTCTGCTCCGATCCAGTCCCCAGCCTCGGCAGGCACTGGGCGGGGGCCGTTGTAAGTGGAAAGCAGCGCAAGCAGATTGATTAGCAGCGATTACAGATTCTTCTGCGTAACCAGCGTCCGTTTCGTCTTGCTGCCAGCTCTCCTGTGAGGCCTGTGAGCTTCAGGTACTTATTCAGGTTCCTTCCCCTGAATGGCTGTAAAACACAGTGAGAGGGGACAATAAAATAATTATGCGCAGAAAGTCATAGGATTACACAGACACGTCTCCACTTGGTTTATGTATAGCATCTCTATAGCATCTCTAGCTAGACCCGGCTGCAGGGTGGGAATGGTTCATGAGGGATGGGAGTTATAATTGGGATGGGCACGCGCTTAGCTCCAGGGCACACTCTAATAGCAGTTTTCTCGCTGATAGCACTTTCGGTCACAGTCAGGCAGGCGTCTGTGCCCTTTCGTTATCCACAGAGACGCACATTAGCGAGCGCATAGTTGTCACGTTTTATTTACTGCGGGTTTCATTTTGATCCGTTGTGGCTTTTCTGCTCTACAGGTTTTCTACTGCTTGTATTTTATGTGGCAGTCGACTCTTTTGTGTGCTCAAAGAAAATTGCAGCTGGCTTTGTTATGTCAAAGCTTGCCATTAGTTTCCTCACTGTCTGTACTCTTCCTTTCCATGACTGGCGTGTATCTCATGGGGTTTTCTGATAGTGATAGTTATGTGTATGTAATGGATGTGATGAAGTAAGGGTCCTCTGTATGGGTGCACTTGTTTGATTTGATTTAGTACCGTCTCCTCTCCAATATTATTGTATTGTTGAAGTTACTATTTACAATGCGTATTTTAAGCTTTCTTGAAGTCACATTTGGCTCCCTGTGCCACTTCAGCACGTGTGGGGGGTGGGTCTGCTTTGGCTGCATAAAAATACCCAGTAGCGGTCTCATTTGAGAAGCCCCAGATGAGCAGAATATACCATTAAGAAGGCTCCTCAGTGCATTGCAGCGTGGAAAACGTTGAATTGTTTTGTCCGTGCGCTGTTACCACTGAGTTTCTAGGGCCCAAGCGGTTGGTTAAAAAGCGCTCGCAGGCATCTGCCTGCCTGCTTAATTGTATATGGATGTGCTGGGCCTTGGAGGAGCACACTGGCTGCACTACCCAGCTGTCAATCACACAGACTGCAGGTTTTCTGCCAGGCTGGCCTCTAATTACAAGGCAGAGCCATCCAGGGGGTTAAAGAGGCATGCTGGGGACCCAGGGTCCGCACCTGATCTTACACTGTCAAAAATACAGGGAGGGGTGTGAAAAGCACTCGAGCATTTTAAACATTACTCCCAGGAATGACAACCCCCGCCCGCCCCTCCAGCACACACACAGCCCTCCCCTCCAACACACACACACACACACACACACACACACACACACACACAGCCCTCCCTTCCAACACACACACACAGCCCTCCCCTCCAACGCACACACACACACACACAGCCCTCCCCTCCAACACGCGCACACACACAGCCCTCCTCTCCAACACGCGCACACACACACACACACACACACACACACAGCCCTCTTCTCCAACACACACACACACACACACACACACAGCCCTCTTCTCCAACACACACACACACACAGCCCTCCTCTCCAACACACACACACACACAGCCCTCCTCTCCAACACGCGCGCGCGCGCGCACACACACACACACACACACACACAGCCCTCTTCTCCAACACACACACACACACACACACAGCCCTCCCCTCCAACACACACACACACACAGCCAGCCACAAGCTCCCGCCTAATTACCCGTGGCAGCTCGCAAGGCCTTTGGAAAGAGGACGACGCAGGGAAGCTACAGCTCTGCACAGCCCCCCCCCCCCCCGCGCTGTGCCCAGCACCACTTTTCACACTTGATTTAATCCTTTACTCTGTTAACGCTTTTAAGCAGCGCCGAAAGGGACAGGAGCCGCTGCTGCAGAAGAGGCCACAGAGGCTTTAGCCCCTTTTATTTGTGTTTGCTTGGTTTTACTTTTGGAGGGAGGTTGTAAATACCCCACCCCCTCCCACCACTTAGCCTGGCTTCCTTATTAAGATGATGTTGCTTTATTCCGGGGCTGTCTAGCTTGCATTGCTTTACAGCAGGTTTATATTACCACACTGCTGATACCTACAAAACCCAGCAGGAGCTCCTCATGTAGCATTTCCAATACCCCAGACCCCACTAAATCAAGCACAACTGCAGGTACAGCGCAGGGGATCCCACTGATTTAAAGCCTGTGTGCTGACTGCTGTGAATTATTAAAGTTCCTGATGGCCTTTATCAATTTAGCAAACTACCGGTCTGAATTGAGAGGTAATACTGTGCAATGGAAGTGCGCCAACAATTCAAGGGAAATGTCTGCGGTATATCAACAATGCAAAATATGTGTTTTGTGAAAAATCGTTTTATATTGTGTATTCAGAAAAGGAATAAAGCTGCAACCAGAAAATATGAGGGTGGAAGGTCTAGAGTCGCTTCTACTCCGTGGCAAGAAAGAGTCACAACTTCTGTACCACAGCAATCCTGTTGAGTTTTATAGATTGGTTAGACTTTCATGTATTATTCTTGTACAACATACAGCAAGTTCCCAAACTGAAAGTCTGTGGGATGTCAAAAGCATTAAAACGGAAAATCAATGAAAGGAAAGGGGACAGAAATGGAGAGGTTTTTTAAATGAGGGAGGAAGGATTTGTTTAAATATTAATTAGACACACAGAAACTGGAAAGGGGCTGAAGCGGCCTGTTTAAAAGATTGTATTTCCACTTTCACAAGGCACTTGAAAGCTTTACAAGCTGTGTTATTTATGTAGTTTTATTGACAGGAAATGGCATTTTGTTTAAGTGATAGAGCTTTAAAGCAGTTCACTAGTTAATCTCGCCCTTGCCATATGAAAGGGATCAATACGTGGAAAGTCTTGATAGTGCACATGTTCTGCATCGGGGCTGCAGCGAGCGCCACAGTCACTTCAGTTTCACCTGCGAAATGTCCCCTTCCCCAGTCTGTGCTCTACGCAGTGGGACTTCATGAGGGAAAGGGTGGCACTACAGCTAATAGAAGTACACTCTCGGGGCGGCTCTTGCCCTGTTAACACAATGGGTCCAAATGTTTCCAAAATCCATACTGCAGATTACTGCAGTAATTGTGTGTAACACTGCAGTGGGATTGAAAAAACTGGTGTGGTTGGCTGGGGTGAGGTGTCAGTGTCAGACTGAGAGCACGGAGGTGCGAGCAGTGAGTGTTTGAATAGAAACATCAGATTCAAAGTTGTGAATGTCACACTTACCATGCAAAGGAAGTGAGTACACGCACATTGCAAAGGAAATTAAAAACACAAAAACAAAAAAAATGTTTCAGGGTCCCGTTAACAGTCCATGTATTTAGTGTTTATTTATTTTAATTTATTTTTCGCTCAGTCTTATTTGTTTCAGGTTTAAGCAATATTTAACTGTCTAGGCATGCTTAAGATTCCCAGCTAACTTGATTTATTTATATAGCTATTAGTATGATTCTTCATTCCTGTCTCCTGAGCCCTGTGGAAAGATCTGTTACTAAGCTGTTGTTTTTATATTTAACACACATTTCTTTTCATGAATTCCGCCACAAGATTTGTATTCTCTCTGAAGCAGCTTTCCACAAACTAGTGACTGTAGAGGTGCATTTATACACTTCAGCGGTGATGCCCATTCCACCCTGCTGCTCCCTGTTTAACCCTGGGGGGAAACAAAGACCTCGCTACAACAACACACAATTCTAAATAAAGTCGAGTGTCACGTTTCACGACTGGTGAGTTCCTGACGTTTTCTGCTTTGTGCTTTTACAGTTCGTATTTCCCTCGTGAACTGGTTTTAACTTTCACGAGGGGGCTGGACCCTGGTAACAGACTGCTACTTCCCTTCTTTAGTGTACAGATAATCCTTTTCTCAGGCTCCGGCTGCTTCCCCGCACGTACAGACAGCTGAGTTTGCGAGGCATTTTAAAGACCCCCCACAAGCATTGAGCGATCCTTTCGGGGAGGTGTTACCTGTAACTCTAGAGGCCGGGTGATCTTTTTAAAAGTAAATTTCACTTAACGTGCCATATCCCATTTCCAAGTGGACGGCATGCCTGCATTGCATTCACTTTATATAGCATGCACAGTGCCCCCCCCCGCGCTCGTCTGGTTAGACTTTCCATTACCGCACTGCCGTCCGTCATGCAACTTGTCCGATTAGTCCCTCGGGATCCCTGTCTATTTTTAAATGAACACAGTTCCAGAGTCCGGACTGCATGACCTGTGTGTACCGTGACACCGCCTTTAACTTTTAAATCCCCACACGGCAGTCCCAGCAAGCAACTAGGCAGGCAGTCAACTTACAGGTACAGGCCATGTAAAAGAAAGCCGACTTTGCGTTCGGTAAATTGCCATACGATGTAGTTTTGCAGAAACTGTCTCAAATCTCATTGTGGTATCTGGTTTTGGCTTTGTGTATTAAGTTTTCATTTGGTGTTTTGGGAATGACTAGAGATGGTCAGATGTCAAGATGATGACAGAGTTGTTTTTAGTCGACTGGATTTAGCAATTGCTGAATAGCCTGAATAAAACGTGACCCTGCCCAGGCTTGGAGCAATAAGAATCTTGCGTTGCATTTCTGAAGTTCCTGACAGGGAGGTGTTGGTTGTCGCACCTTTTAATGTGGTCTTCAACGATGACCTGCTATCACAAAAATAAAATGGACCAGCTAAACATGCTGTTTACTGCAAAACCCCATGGCATGTGCTTTCCGCAGCTCCGATGCCTGCATTTTAATTAAAGGTAGTTGTAAACTGAAACTGACCCTATCCTGATGAATGAGATGGTCGGCTGTGTGTAATATGATAAAAACGACAATGATGGATTGTTCTGTTTTGAAGGGGGAAATGGAATGAGATATGGTGGAGCATGCTTTTGATACCAGCAGTCTAGAGCCGCATAGCTGGTGGGGTGACAGCGTAGTGTGTCAAGTGTTCTGTCGCAATTGAAACTTTCCTTGCCACACATTTACACTGACGCAATAGGACACATTTTATATAGGGTTTGCTGTTGTTGCTGACAAGGAAAGAACACAAACAGCTGTGGAGTCATCGTACCCCCACCACCCCCGTCTGCAGATGCCACGGAGGAACCAGGCCTGAGACGCTGCTGTCCGTTGCCATGGAGAGCTGCAGGGATAGAGGATCATGGGGGAAATGACCCCAGCACTGGAGGAGAGAACAAGCCCACATGTGAAGGGGAGGGGACGAGGGCAGCCTCCTGTTAAAATGCTAGCAGTTTGAGGCTCATGTACAGCAGGCACTGCCTTGTACTGAACCTGCGGTTAATGCATGGTTTGCTCTCTCTGTCTTTCTTTCTGCGGGAGGTACTGAGCTCAGATCTCAATCTGCTTTGCAAGTAATACAGGGCAGGCCTGATTTCACGGAACGATTAATCACTTATCTCCATTTCACATTGCGGCATTGAACTGCAGGAAATCAGAAGAGCAAATCTATCGAGTCCAAGTGATTTTTACATCAAGCTTGTATCTAGCAGACGTTTGTTTTTCTTCCGAAATGAAGGGTGTGTCTATAGAAAGCGGATTTCAAGACTAGCCATAGAAGTAAAGACTTCTAGCGTTCAAAATAAAGGAATTAAGAAGTTTAAAACCTTCTAAAACCTTCTGTGACACTTTATTACATGTACGCAGTGCCTAATACAATCTGAAATGGGGGATTTAGAGAGAAGGATTTCTAATGAGCACAAGTTTTAAAAGTCGGTATGTTGCATTTACTGCAGGTTGGGGAGTGTTTTGGAAAGCGCTTTGTTTGACTTGTATATTGATTGGCCAATCCATATACTTTTAATCTCCAACTGATAAGTTAGCTAGGCAACCCCCCTCCCCCACTCCCCTTCAACTAGGCCATACACGTTTTGAGCATCAATTTCATCTGTCCTCCAGCTCCCCCTCGTATTGCCCCAGAGGAAGCCCGATCAATCTCTGCTGCCGTTCCTCTCTAATATTTAGTGCCCATTTTCCTCATTTCTCCTTATCACATTTATTCCTGGTGTCCCCCTGCACAAGCTCTGGCCCCAAGAGGCTCCTTGGCGTTGATTTGTGACACTTGCTGTCTTTTAGTGCTGCAGTAATCGATGTGCGTGTGTCTCTCCCCTGCGCCTCCTGATTAATCAGGCCTCTGCACTGCCCTGATAGGGTGTTCATTTGTATACTAAACTGACAGGCCTGCGTGATGAGCCCCAGCAGCTGCTCAGCGGCTAGCTGAGAGAGAGGCTAAGGAGGGGGCGGCATTCAACACCAACTGGAAGCTGGGGTCATATTTTCACTGCACATGAACAGCAGTTCTCAAGTCGTAAATTGACTTAACCCTCACAGTGCTGCAGTGAGCACTGCTAGCGAGCTGTAAGAACGTCTCAGTGGGGCCGTTACTCTTTTAACGGTTCTTCAGACTGGAATAGAACTTGATAAGTGGGAAGGTGGTCTCCTCAAGAGTGTCATTAACATGCAGGAGGCTGAGCAGAGTCACTGAACAAAGGATGTACAGTACAGCATGCTGCAGTACTTTGATTACTGCATGTGTAAGTGCAGCTGTAAGCTGGGGTTGCATCCGAGTCCATGTGGACAAAGGGAGTGGCACGTTCTGAAAGTCAATAATATATTTTCAATTGCTGAAAAAATGCCGTGCTGGAATACAGTACGTGGTCAAATCCAGTCATGCTGAAAACAAATAAGAGTAATCGTTTCCATCGGCAATGTATTCCATGCCTGCTTTGAAGTGTGCCTCTATGCACGATCTTCATTTGCCATTCTTTGTTTGGAGCGTTTTGTGCTCAATCAGTGTGCGATGCAGCAGGACCTACAGTAGATCAAACCATTTGTAAACGTCTGTAGCACCTATTGTGTAAACATGCAGGGGAAGGTCAATGAGGTCTTTTTGGGAAGCAGGAAATAAAAGGGAGGTTAAAGCAGAGCGGTATGTTGGGAAAGCATTTTTATGTAAATAGAAAAGGGTTAGCAGCCTCTCAATGAAGGGAATTGCAGAAAGATAAAATAGATGTAGATTAGATGGAAACAAATGGTGTAGTGAAATGTGAACGCACTGCATTTAAACACAGGAGCAGACTGTGGATCAGCCCCTAATGTTTGGCACTTAGACATGATTGTTACAGAAACGTCAGTAAAAATATGAGCTTGTGGTCTTGGACCAGGTCCCAACTGTTAATAAAAGAGGGGGGGGCTGACAGTGATAAAACGCTGGCCACCTATCCACACAAGTGCAGGGGAGACAGAATCATCTGCCAGCGTAACTGAGAGCCCCACTCTCCAGCCTCCCACTGCCAGCTCACTCCCGACAGGCTTGTACAGTGATAAACACCACCACCTGGCAGGGCCATTGCGTCACGCTGCGGCCGCTCTCGCTCCCCCTCGCCCGCTGCTGCCAGCGCTGACAGCCAGGCGGCACGTCGCAGGAGGTGCGGAGTGGGGGTGTGAGTGGTATTCTCAGAAAACAGAATAAACTGGAATCAGTTTGGCACCCAACGATCTGGCTGCAACATTTGCTTTAAGTACTTAGGAGCGATGGAGCCACTGAATCTTTCAAAGCTGCTCTTGAAGTGTTTACATGGTTCCAGGGCTTTGCCTCTTTGTAATGCAGCTGCTGCTGCTGCTGGATCCTCCACTATATTCTTTGTTCCAGTGCTGATTTAAGGTCTCTAATGCCCTCTGTCCAGCTGTCTGTCTGCTATAAGGGTGTTCCCAGTCCTGGGTGAAAGTAGTCTTATATTGCTGGTGGTCTACAACAGGTTTGACTTTTAAGACAGGTGCTCGTCTGTAACAGGTGATCTTTTCTATAAATCTAAAGCTGCTGCTGTTTAATATGTAGCACTAGCAATGTACTGGCAATCCCACCTTTACTCCTCCTAAACGCTGGTTACAGTCTACTTTGCCGCTTGCCTTGCTTGTTGCGTGCCATGAAGTCATGACTTGCATACTAACAACAATCCTAAACAAGCAGCATTGAGGTGCCGTGATAAATTGCTGCTGTTTTATTGCATTTTGGTAGTCCTTTTAAAATTAAGATCAGAAGAACCAAAGATCACTGCTAGGACTAATCCCTGACAATTTGGCAGTAAGGGATCGTCGCTCTGTCTTTCAGGATCGTTTACGAGTGAGGTTAACTGCTGACCTGCGTGTCCTTTATGAAATGACATCATTCACTGATCAATATCTTCAATGCCGTCCTGCCAGAAGGTCATCAGTGTAATGATTGGTCCTGCACTGTGATGTGGAAGCTAGTACAGCCGTTCAGAGTTGAGGGCACACGGGTCAGGATGAAAGATACCAGTATTCCAAGCAGCGCTCTTCCTTCAGATCCCGAAATAGAGAAATCATCTTCTTGCACTTCAGTGTGCAAACGAGTGCCTATTTAAGATGTTTAGAGCTGCAGTATGGTTTTCTTTGTTTGTTTTTTTATAAAAAACATACTGGTGTCATGTCATCGAAGGAAGTGGCTCAGGGATGGAAATAAGACTCCTATTGTACAGCAGTTTCATCCATTCCAGGTTTTACTACGAGCTTGATTAGCCACAGTGTATAAGTAACAAGCTCAGGTGTGTCTTATTAAAAACAGTAATGGATCAAACTGGTATGCAATGGGAGTCTTCTTTTCATCCCTGAAGTGGCTGGTACAGTTGATATTTCTGAAATAAAGCAAGAAAAAACTTGGTGTTAACTATCGTGCCCAAAAAGCTTGTTGTAAAGAAAGATCCGAATACTTGAAGTATTTTGAATACTTAGAAACCGAAAGGACGTTTTTTTCTGTGCCCAATAACTACGTGGACTGTAATTCGGTATATTTACGAGGTGGTTAAATAAACCAAATGGAATTCTTTAGACCTTTTGTGTTGATCTTCATGGAGCAGTTGCACTGTGTTTGTGGGACAGCACTCCCCACCTCCCGCTGCCACCCCCGTCTGCAGAAGCATGGGGCTCTCACAGCTGCTGCGGGCCAGCTTAACTCGGGCCTGTGACCTCAGCGTAGCTTTTTTCAGCCTCTTTCCTTAGGGAGCCCTTGTGAGGCTCAGAGGAAGCTGAATCATAAAGCATGGCTAATGAATGGAATAGGGAAGGAAAGCTGAGGACTGTTGATGGTTCTCCAGAGGGCAGGCCAGGCCCAAAGCCTCAGGCTCCAATAGCAGACGTTCTCAGAGGTCAGGCTTCCTGCGGCCCACTCGGAGCGCCTCAGCTTCCAACAATGTGGCTTGAATTTCCTTCGTTTTGAGATAATTATTACATTTCCCTGCTTCCTCTGGAGAAGCTGCCCTCTTTGGTCTTTTATTTATTTTATTTTTTTTGGCAGTAAAGCTGTGCTTTTACAAAGAAAGGGCAGAGGATTGTTATGCGAGATCACTACACAATGGAGCCACAGCAGGAAAAATAAAATAAAATAAACCACCCCCTAAAAAATAAAAAAGAAAGACTGATCTCTCGGGGCAATGTTATTTTGTCATGGCCAAATCTGTACGTTACTGCCTTTTATTAGTACCAGCAGTATCAGTATCTTTCAAGTAGTGATCGATGACAGTTGGCCAGCTGTATATGGAAGTTATGCACACAGTCCTCATTATACATGCAATGTTCTTCCGCTGTTATTATTACACTGAATCTCTTTGAAATCTCACCAGTTCTCAATCTTTCCATTCTTCGACCAGCACGCTTGGAAACCTGTTTGTTACAGCTCTCAGCAGCTGGAACATGTGTGTGTGTATGTGTGCGCATTGCTCCACCTCCACCAGCCCTGCTAGGAAACTGTTTGCTGGCTTAGAATCGGACACCCACTCACAGATTGTGCACGGTATGCACTGCACGTCTGGAGAATACAGAAGAGACAAGGAGCCTGGAAAAGCATGAAGGGTCAAAGTAGACTCTGGTTTGAAGGAAAGAGGGCTTCTCCTTGCAATGCAAGCGCTGCATTCTCCTCTCGCTGTCTGATACCTCGACAAGACCGCAGCAGGAGAGAGAAGCACTGAAATGGGGGGGGGGGGGGGGACGGGAGGGGGAGGTGTGAAATCAAAAGGATTTCGTAGGGAAACTGGAACAAATGCCAAGGTTCCTATCCAATAGTTGAATGTTTCCTTTGAGTTCTCACACTTGCGGAAAAAAACTGCTTCCAGCTTAATAGATGTGTGAGAGCTGAAGGCTGTGTTTTAAACATGCTGTGTGTTTTATTTATTTTTTTTCTTTCTGTACAACACGTATGTGATTATAGCAGTCTGGAGCTGGGAGGAAACCAACTGCTATGACATATGTTCAGGTTTCCAGCGCTGGGCTGCTGTAAGAATCTGCAGCTTTCCCAAGCGGGTGGCAGTAGGACTGGGAGTTGAAGCACAGGGTGTGCATTGTGTTGTGTAGTCCTTGAGGTTAATACCAGAACAGCAACACCACAGATAATGGCATTTAAGTTAATTTCCTCTATTAAGTGGATCTTAAAGTTCTTATATGGGCCTTGAGCAATCTGTCACAGCATCTGGTAAGTCGTATTGCTGTGGAGGGCGTGTTGTCAACGGAATTGAAGAAGGATGAAACATTTCAATCCCATTTCAAGTTTTATTGTGATTTTTATAATCCACTAGTTTGTTTTAGTTCTCTGCTTTTAATATTTTCATTAGAATAGATAGATACTTTTTTTTTTACTTTTTGAAAGACTTTATTGAACAATTTAATATAATACACAAAAACAACATTTTAAAAATCAGGTATAGTCATGAAAACATAATTAAGATCCACCCAAAGTGAAAATACATTTTTAAAACACTGTTGACACCGCAGTAAATAAATGTCACATTACAGGCACTCCTCCAGTTCACCATCCTTAACAGCACACGATACACTGTTTACACACCAGACAGAGAGATATAATTGCAGCAGGTGAGCTACATTCTGCTGGCAACTGTACTGAAAATGTGAAATGATGTTTTTTTTTTTTTTTTTTTTTTTTTTTTTTAATCTAAGGAAGCGATCAGGCTTGTTATGTAACACATACGGTTTGATAGTCCTGGTTGTTTTGTGAAGGTACTTACCCGAGTGGGAATGTTTCATTTTTCCTCCCAAAGGCACTTGGCTACTGATCCATACTGAGCAACGGAAGTCGTGATTTCTTTAAAGGAATAGAAATGCAGTGGTGTGGTACTGTGGTTTCCCTGAAACCCTTTTATTTGAATGCTGATGGGGTTGAAGTACGATGAAAGCAGGTGCATCTGGAATCTAAAGGCCACAGCGCTGTTCTTGTATTGAAGTAGAATGTGCTTCTGCTTGCAGGGACATTCACATTGTTATATAGAAAGGCAAGGCAGTACGAGATGAGCAGTGATGTAATACCTGGACTGAGACAGCACTGCAGTTGAGAGGCAGTCCGTGACATGTTATTGAGGAGCATCTTTCTAAGGCTCCCTTTCCTTTCACTTTGTTGATAGTGCCTGCCTGCCTGCCTGCCTGGTCTGTTCAGTGGCTATTGATGGCACAACATTGCCCCCTACTGCCAGCCATGCTTTGATTTCCACACATGCCTGGAGTTCAGTGAGAGCTGGGGAGTGTTGTAAAGCAAGGGGTGGTGCTGCAGTGCAGAGCTGTTTGTGCATTTCTAAAGGTTCAGAACAAACCCAGGTGAATGGAGACTAGCTTGCATTGTGTAAGGCTCTCTCTCCGGGAGTAGCCAGTGGCATGGGATGTTGGGAAGCAGACATGTATGTGGCAGGTTGCTTAGTTGTTTTTATACTTGGTCCTGCCTGCACACAATGAGGGGAAAGCGTTTTACACACCATGATTGTGAAAGGGTAAAAAAAAAAACTGCTTTCTTTCTAATTGTCAAAAGACAATGCAGAAAGCGGTGACACTTTTGTAAAGCCAGTATGACTTCAAGTTGTGAGTGATGCTGCAGCTAAACTCTGAAACAGCCACGTAGACAAGCATTTCAGCTAGTGGTGTCAGTGAATGTGTTTATAGGCGTACGGCTGCATCTAATAACTATTAACTAATCACTGCTGTGTATCACATGGTGTCTCCAATTTATTCTGTTAAACACGGTTTGAAGGGAAGTTCAGAATCAAACCTTCTTAAACGTTTCCTTTCTTCTTTCTTCCAGGCATCTGATGTAGGATCAGAGAAGCTCTTCTCCCCCACACTAAGTAAAGGTAGGCATGGTGTTTCATATTCATGTCCATGTTTCCATGTGTTATTTATGTCCAGATGCTGTATATGAATAGTTTCTCGTAAGATTAAATGTGTGTGATTTTTTTTGCTGTAGCGCCTTCGATTACAAGCATGCGTGGGTGCTTCACGAACCGAGAGAAACGCTACAGTTCCAGCTGAACTGAAGCCTGATTGAAAAGAAATGTCTTGAACCTAGTCTTTACGGGTTAGAGTTAGGGTTATGTAAATTGATAGGTAGGTGTATTGTAACCAGCTTTCCTCGCTGTATAAGCATGTGTGGTGAAGGCTTGTTGCATGCATGCACATCACTGCAGGGCTGAGGAATGAATCCCACTCAGAATAAAGAGACAGTGCGAAGGCTATCTGTTTGAAGTGGGACCGTTCCCCAAGGAAGGAGCAGAGAGTGTTTGTTCCCAGCTGAGGAAGATGACAACAAATAACCCCTGTGTTGCATCAGTCCTCTTCTGAGCAGTCTGAGTGCAATGAGACGGGTGTTTGAATCCAGTGGAGGCTTTAATGTGGTTTCTCTCTGTCTGGGGTCCCATTCTATTCTATAAAGAGGTAAAATCTCATCTGGTGAACCACAACAAAGTATGAGCAAGCAATCGGTGCCAGTGGGAAAACAAGCTGCTTCTCCTCCTTTTCTTAGTTTAATGCCAGAAATAGAGCTGTGAGCTGCAGCCCATGATCTCCACACGCATTGCCATGTAAAGGACAACGACACGTCATAGAACATACGAGGGGCCGATGTGATTGTAGAGTTACCTGCAGAGTGACATCAGGAGGTTCGGGACTTTCCATCCTATACTGTCCAGACTTGCAATACCAACCAAATGCGCTGTTCCGCTCAGCCTGTTCAGGTTTCCTGTGCTGTTGAAACCTGAAAAAGATAACGGACGAAATGAGAAAGGACCGCTTCATGTAAGTTTGTACATTCGTGTTGATAAGACACGGAGCAACAGAGCAGGGCATTTTTCGCTATGGCTTGGGGAGTTTTAGATTAAAAACAGCCCCTCAGAGTGACTCTTTTTAATCGCTGAGAACCTGCACTTTTTTATTTCTTAACCCAACAACTAGATTTCAAATCATCTGTTACTGTGGTTTCAGACCGTTCCTGATGTTGATAGGCAAGGCGTTCCAGTAGTGCACTAATCCTGTTTTCCACAGATTAGCTTCTGCTAGGTTTGCCACCTGTCCCTGTTTTCCCTGGATCATCCCGGTTTTGAGGAAGGTGTCCTGGGATCTCAATACGCTTCCCGGGACACTAAAAGCTCCTGGTTTTTAATCTTATGCTTACACATCCATGTACTGCAGATAAGATCACTTCAGCAACACCGCAATGCCAGTCCAGTAAATTGAGCGTGTTAAATAAATCCAGATTATATTACTGCAATAGACGCACTATATGAATTGGTTGTCAGTACTGTAATAGTAATATTATCAACGCTACCTACTGGATGACTGCAGGATTTCTGGAGAGTTTCATCTTTTAACAGGCGTCCTTCTGTTCAGATGCCCTAGTGTTTTGCCCTCGTTTCTGCAGGAGTTGAGCTGGGGTTAAATACTGAAATGAGATACTGGTTAGTTTGGATACATTTCTTTCCTAAAATGTTTTTAGTTTTTCTTTTATTGTGGAAGCTGTGCCAGCTTGGTCTGTGACTCCTTTTGACTTGCCCACCATGCCAAAGTGAAAAGGCTGTTTTTATGTAACCTGTCTCTGAGGCAGCCTCCTCCTCCTGGGACAGAGAAGAGAAAGCTTGCAGGGACCCATTTTGAAGTGGATTTGTGCCCTTGTAATCCTGATTTAATTCTGACCCGTTGTGCTCATTTTAAACCGCGCATTACAGCGAGCGCTGCGAGCTGCAGGCGAAACGGGGAGCTTAGCGGCTTTAAGAGGCTTAGCAGCAGATGGCATTTTAAGCCAGACTTAATAAATTGTTTCCATTAAACTTACTGGCCCACACATACTAGATTTAAGCCGGGGGAACAAAGAAAATTGGCAGAGGAAAAAAAAAAAAAAGCCAACAACCTTGAACAGAAATATTACATTTAACTCTCTCTGTTTTTTCAAACTTTAGGGCGTGACTTAATCTATTTCTCATATGTGTCTCCAACTGTAAAGGCAAAAGTTCGAAGTGATTTTAATATTTACTTTTGAATACTCGGCCAGCCACCCGAGCCGGCGTCAGACTCGTGGGGGCTCCCGGGCCAAGCCTAAGGCGTGGGGCCCCTCCCTCCTCCCTCCTCCCTCGTTCATCCTCCTCCCACCCACACACTGGATGACGTCCACTGCTACTTTCACATCAGAAATAAACAAATCATTTTAAGAATTCAGAATGCGAAACTGAGAGATCAGTAGACCTGATTATTGTTATAACATTATACCATTTTATATGAATGTCGTAAATTGAAAGTGTGTCACTGAACTAGACTGTACCACTTTTAAGATGACACATGCGCTACTATTTTGAATGTTTGCATTAAATATATATTTTTATTTACTTTGTAGATATCACAGGCTATTGTCCTGGTTGCTATAGCCCCTAAAACCATCTCTGCCAACCATTACATGTCTAAGTATACACACACAGGCAAAGTCTGCTTTTCATAGCAAATAAATGCAGAGTGTGTGTGCTGAGATTATTGTCTGACAGTCATGCACACCGTAATTGTGGTCTCTGAGCTGCTGTTATTGTGCTGAATCAGGCAGAGGGCTGATCCGTTCTCTTATAGAGCTTATGCTAACAATCTGTGATCCGCTGCTTGCATTGAATTGCATTGTTATCCTTTCTTTTGTGATTGGTTTGTTTTTCCGACTGCAGCTTCTTGAGCACTCTGTCTGCTGTCCTTTCACTGCACTGCAATCTATTCTAGTAGTCAAATATTTATTTTAGCCCGGCAGTTCAGGTCGTTTTTGTTCTATTCGTGGCTCTCCTGTAGCTAGACGGTTATTGTGATGCAGTCCTTACCTGTATCTGACCTTGCGTTTGACCCGTTCACTTCTGATTGAGAGCTTGACCTGAGCTGGGTTTGCACCACTTGACACAGTTCTAGAAATGGAGCATTGTAGAGAAGTCTGGGTGTGAATGAAATATAGTACCAAGTGCACAGTGTGTGGTGCGGTTCATTCTGCAAGCTCCAAGCGCTTCTTGCTTATAGCTAAATAAGCTGGGATGTTATATGAGTACTATTCCTAGTATTTTATTGTTATATTTAGTATTAATAATACAGTTTTAACGTGCCTCCCTTTCCTGTCCGCAAGATTAAAACAAATAGAAGCAGTATTGCAAGAGGTACAGTAAAGCACTTGTTTAATTATTAATTGAGCCATTCCTGACAGAGATTGCTTTTTTTAATTTTTTTTATTTAAGGCAGGAGACAGGCTGCAGGGAGGGAAGAGAGCAATTACAGACCTCCCGATAATGAGCCTCCGAGGCTCAAAACACACTCTCTCAATCGCCTGGCGTGTTACCTCCCGGAATGAGCCTCCGAGGCTCAAAACACACACTCCTCTCTCTCTCTCTCTCTCTCTCTCTCTCTCTCTCTCTCTCTCTCTCTCTCGCCCTTCCCAGTGTTGGAAAGGGAATTGCGTGCCTTACACGGGGCCACTGCAGACTCGGAGTGCAGCCATAGAATCTCAACATGCAGTTTCTGCCAGCATGGTATCAAGAACCCACACACTGCATGCAGTGCACTGGCACTGAAGCACTTTCAGCTTGTGCAAGCCAGGCCAATCGTTTTATATGTTAATTAACATGGGCCAGTGTTTTAATTGGAAAATGGTAATTACTTTAGTACTAACAGAAAAAAAAAAAAAACACGACAATGGATTGGAATTTATTCCATTTGTAGAAATAGATTATGCACTCCACAGTGGAAAAATTCATGTAGCTTGAAAACGAGCCTAACACGACAGACGGCTTTTGCCCTTGCTGTTCTAATGCTGCGTCATCTCCTAAGGCACCTTGCACCGCCGACGTCTAGTTATAATTAGCAGCAAGGCAATTAGGAAGGTAGTCTCGCGAAAGCCGAAAGTCCTTTCAGAGCCAATGCAGGGATGATGTGAGGCCAGGGCATGCTGTGGCTGCATTAAACTTACTCCGGTTCCCTCCAGGTTTCCATTCTCAAGGGTTTATTGAGTTTGAACCCACGCACTTTGCTATTCTCTAACCACTAAGCACTCCATGAATATAAATGAAGACATTTAAAAACCCTCACTTTTAAATTCGTTTTTTATTTTTTTTTTCTGTATTAGGCATCTTAAACACTTTGCCTTGCAAGTGAATCACATACACCTGGCTGATGCAGGGGTTCTCAAACCGTGGCCCACTTGCACCTTCTGTGGCCTCATGTCATGTTTCAGGTCCGCAAATGTGGCCCTTTAAAATGTTTGAGAACCACTGCCCTAATGCAACATCCCATAACTAGTTTATTTTAACCATGAACAGATGCAGTTGGAACTCTTGCACCCAAGCCCAGAGGTGATGCCCCATGCCCCAAACCCAGTGGTGAAGCCCCATGCCCCAAACCCAGTGGTGATGCCCCATGCCCCAAACCCAGTGGTGAAGCCCCATGCCCCAAGCCCAGAGGTGACGCCCCGTGCCCCAAACCCAGAGGTGACGCCCTATGCCCCAAGCTCAGAGGTGACGCCCCGTGCCCTAGACGAGCGCATGCCCTTTCCTTCACTCTATAAAACAAGCAATCAAAGCAATTAAAGCAATCAAAAAGTACACAGAGGTGTACTTTTCTTTCTCATCCCAGTTGACAGCTATAGATGTTGACAAAGCTTCAGTTGACAGTCACTGTTAGCCAGCCTCTTAAACCTGGCTTTGATGCAGGCTCCCGAGACTTCCTATACAAGCAGCAGTCTGACAGGTAGTCAATACGGTGCTGTAGTGCACAGAGCGTCGCGGCGCTCCAGCTCCCCAGCGGAGGCTACCTATGGAGCAGAGCAATAGGACACCTCCCAAAGCACAGAGCTTCACCGGCCCAGGCTACAAACACAAAGTGATTTTGACGGGACGCCCCAGAGGGAGTTGTAAATGACCACCGGTCATCTTACATTTCATTCAGAGCAGTGAAGAACAGGGCGTATGCGCAGGAGGTTTATTGATCCACTATAGATCGTGTGCTCTCTGGGCCTGGGCCTGAGTCATCCTGGTGTTAAGGGAAGCAATTTACAGGAAGTCACATGTTGCCACTTACCGAGCGGTGCTCCCGTTCTTGTCAGCATTGCATTTCAGGCTGGGTTGCAGAAAGGAAATGGCATTCAGTACGCCAGCTGTGTCGCTGATTAGTGGATAGCGTGCCTCTGCACATCCCCGGATCGATTTGAGTTCTGAACTGTAATAGCTTAGTCTCCCGGCTAATCTCTGCTTTGAATAATGCGATTGCTGATAACGGATTTCTGTTCTGGGTTTGTTTTGTTTGTTTAAAGGAATCATCTAAATCTGTTTTCTATTTAATGTTGCCGTGCGAAATTCTTACATCTTTTAAGGTTTTCAAAAGCTGCTCAGTCTATCTGGTTTTGCCAAATTTGGGTGTTTTTAGAAATGTGGTTCCCTCCACTGCTGTGTGGCTTTAGAACTTTTTTCACTGCTCCTCTATAAAGGCCTACAGTCCATCTTGAAAGTTTTTTAAGCTAAGGAACTTCTCTCGTGTTGATGTTCCTGTTCAGGTATTTCACAGGCGGAGGGGGCTGTGACTTGTACAGTCCAGTATGTAGAAGGCTGGAGCGGACAGGCTATAATCTCATACAGCGGTGTGCTCCCCTGGTTGCTGTTTGTTTTTTATGGATCCTGACCAGAAAGGAAGCAGGGCGCCACCTCTCTTTTTTGGAGAGACGTCCTCCTAAAGAGCTATTGTACGACACAAGCCTGCTCTCTCCGTGAACCTCTGTGTGCCTCGTCTGCGTGGTCTGGCCCCGCGGCTTCATGTAAATATTTTCAGACCGCAGACGTTTGCAGCCAAAGGGGGATTCAAAAAAAAAAAAAAAAAAAAAAAGCATACATTCCAAAGAGTAAGAGCTTTGAACGTTTATCCCTCTGCCCTGACTGTTGGAGCTTGGGCAACCGTCATTCTCGCGACTCTTTCCCACTCAACCATTCCCTGCAGATGTGCTCCGTGAATAATAACAAACCCACATGTATGCGGCCGTTGGCTTTCTACAGTAACAGTAAGTGGTGTTTTTTATTGTTTTTCTACTGAAATGGTGCCGGCAGTTTAATGAGGCTGTAAAGATTTTTCTTGACAAAGGAAAAGTATTCATCTGGGCTATGTCTTCCCCTTCAAGTTGAGAGAAGTTGCAGTCCCAACTGTGGCTTAACCTTCCTTCATGGGATGTATGCCAGCTTGCAAAATACTTCATACTGTACCGTACTCAAAAACAATGAATGAACAGTCCAACTCTGTATGACAAACTGACCCTTTCTGTAATGTATGAGGTGAACTGCAATCCAACAGGAAGGGGTTTGAAAACCCAGCACTTTCGAGGTCTTGCTGTGCAGACTTTACTACATGTTCTACAGCCCTTATAACTGGATAAAACCAGGACCCCAAAGAATGAGAAGGACTGGCATTTCATTTTCATGCAAATCTTTGGAGCTGCCAGCTTCTGCCTTCAAAAGTAAGAAGGCCATTCAGACGGCCGAAGGAACGCTGTTTTATTTGGCAACATTAGAATCACAAAAGGTCGGTCATCAAAGCAAACAGGAAAATCACTGGAGGGCGTCAAGAGCCAGAGCAGCTTTTCACTGATCTCCTGATTAACACATGCACTGGCTACAAGGAGAGTGTAGTCTGCTTGTGGAGCAAAAAATACAAACTAACATTAAAACAAATGAAGAGCTTCTCTTTGTCTATAGCAACGTGCTTGCATTGTGACCCATTGATTTCATTTTTTTTATCATTTCAAACGCAGGGTGATTCACATGTCAAGGCAATAAAATTGATTTTTAAAAAAAAGAATGCCAAAACGAATGGTTATCATGCTTCTGCACAGATCTGAGGCTCATAGCTCATTGCAGCTGACTTAAAATGGATCCATAGAAGCTCTCAGTTATAATGGTGTATTCAGGGATTGGACCAAACGCTGGAAAAGCCTGCCGTTTGTACATTAGCACACGCTTTTCCATAAATGTGCAGTGACTGGTTAGAGTAATTTAACCCCCCCACCCCCACCAATATGTATTGTGGAATATATAAAAGCTGCATCTCTTCTGGTTTTGTCCAAGATTGTGTACAGGAGCAAAACGCTTTTAAAGAATCTTCCTACAGCGCCGGAGCAGAGGTGAGTCTCCTTCATTGCCAGACAATGGCCCTGTCATACAGTCCTGTCATTTGGTTTAATGTGCCTTTTGTTCTTGATAGCACTTGATCTCTCTCAGCGCTCAGAAAGCATGTTTAAAGGAGCGCAAACCTGTCTGGTACATCAGTATGTTCATTCGTGTATTTCAGATGTTCAGCAGAGATATCGTTTGACATTACAACCGTTTTACATGCATGCGATTTGCAATCCATTCCTAACGTGTCTGTGTGCTTTCAAACTGAAAAAGCAGAGTCTGCTATATAAATACTGGAGGGAATTGGGATATTGTTTCAAACACTCAGCCAGCTCAGGAAGAGTTCAAAGAAAAGAGTTTTAATCTGATTTAAAGAGTTTTTGTTTTTTTAACGATAAAAGACTAAGCCGCTTGGTTTAAGAGGCTTTCTATCTTCCTTTTCTTCCTTTCTTTCTTTCTTTTTCTTTTTCAAAGCAAGGCAATTTCAGGTCTTGCGGTCAGCAATGATTGTTTGATATACAATAAATAGAAGGCTTGCCCCTGAGAGCCTTGGAGCACATATTAGCCTCAGCCTGGTATATTAGACTACAAAGAATCCAATAACGCTCTTTTGAGCTTGCAGCAGGTGCATTTAAAGGGAAAGCACTTGGATATTAGATTTAGCAGCGACTGGCCATCTGTGTCTCCCTGTAAATTGTTTACAAAAACTTGAACAAGCTCCCGTCATCCTGCGCTCACACACACAGACACACTTGACGACACTCAGCTCTCTGCAGAGGTCAATAACTAAATCTATTCAGCCGTCCATGAAATGAAGGGAAGGGGAGGGGGGGAGGGGGGTGCATTTTCTTCATGTTATCAATAGAAGCTTCAAGCACGTCTCCCGTGCCACCCATTTACAAAGAATATGTTTTGAGGCTTTATTGAAAGCAACGCAGAATGAGACCCAGTGTTCCCGTGGAAATTCACTGAAAATGAAAAATCATTTTGGTGCCTGTGCCGTTTTATGAAGACCATCCGACTAGTGAAGGAAAATACCTGGCTGTCTTGATAGGCAGTTTTCGGATGTGTTAGTTACTAGAGCCACAAACAGACTGATTTATTATTATTATTAGTATTATTATTATTATTATTATTATTATTATTATTATTATTACTTAGTCAATCAGGAGATGCTTTTATCCAAAGAAGCTTACAGAGACTAGGAGGTGAACTATGCATCAACAACTGCAACAGTCACTTACAATAGGATGTTGGATTTACATCTCATCTAAACTTGTGTTGACTCATCCAAACCAGTCACTCCCATTTGCTTCCATTCCTAGCCTGGCTTTAAATCTTTTGATGCAGACATATTTTGGCATTAATAAACACAAACATGTCAAATGTCCGTCCCTCACATCACATGCTGATTTAGGAACTGGAGGCAGCAGTTAGTGTGCACGCTTACTCCAGACTGCGTGAATGTGCACACGCTCTTGACGTGATGTTTCCTGTCATTGACAGGAGCCTGCTGTATTGTTTATTATTTTCTTATACTCTTCAGTAAGCTTGTTGGCCCGTATTGTTAATTATTTTCTTATACTCTTCAGTAAGCTTGTTGGCCCGTATTGTTTATTATTTTCTTATACTCTTCAGTAAGCTTGTTGGCCCGTATTGTTAATTATTTTCTTATACTCTTCAGTAAGCTTGTTGGCCCGTATTGTTAATTATTTTCTTATACTCTTCAGTAAGCTTGTTGGCCCGTATTGTTAATTATTTTCTTATACTCTTCAGTAAGCTTGTTGGTCTGTATTGTTAATTATTTTCTTATACTCTTCAGTAAGCTTGTTGGTCTGTATTGTTTATTATTTTCTTATACTCTTCAGTAAGCTTGTTGGTCTGTATTGTTTATTATTTTCTTATACTCTTCAGTAAGCTTGTTGGTCTGTATTGTTAATTATTTTCTTATACTCTTCAGTAAGCTTGTTGGTCTGTATTGTTTTATTATTTTCTTATACCCTTCAGTAAGCTTGTTGGTCTGTATTGTTTTATTATTTTCTTATACCCTTCAGTAAGCTTGTTGGTCTGTATTGTTCATTATTTTCTTTATACTCTTCAGTAAGCTTGTTGTTAAGGTAGCAGCACCCTCCGAACAGCCGTTTTCCTCTGCTTCTTTTGACCCGATCCCTGAGGTTTCCCAGCTCTGGCCTTGTTCACTCTGTCACCAGGCTGCCTTGCTGAGTTACCCCCTCAGTCCATGCTGCCAGCCGGGGGAGGAGGGATGGAAACGAGATGTGACAGGCCTCTGTGGCAGGAGGCAGCCGTCAGCAGCCCCACAGGTTACGAGATGAAGCTGTCTTGATACATTTTCACGGATTGGCCGAACACCTTTCCCTTCTTTTTTTTTTCTTATTCGTCATGCTTGGTAACCCACGGCAGCGTCGCTGCCAGACAAAGGGAATAGCAGAAGGATAGGAATCGGAGCAAATGCACCTTTCGTGTGTCCCTGTAGGACATTGTTGTATTCTTTGGCACTTCAACACAGAACAGTTTGTTTGTCTTATTGCAGCCCGTTGAATCCATTGATAATTTAGCCGTTCTACTCTATCTCACACTTTGCTGTTGTGCATTTGAATGTTAGCTAGGATAAGGGCAGTCAAAAAGTCCAGAACTACTAAATGTTCTCTGAGTGACTCAAGGCTTAACCCCCACCCCCCCTCACATTCTACAGAATGTATCAGCTCTCTGGGTGTAAAATCACATTCTGGCTCTGGGAGTGCCTAATGATAATATTGTAAACCTGTGCAATTAAACAAATACCTCCAGAAATCGTTGTATTTGAGTCGTTAGGCACCACCCAGCCTAAATCCGTGATGTTTCTAACAGTGATCTTGTTCCGCTCAATACCCAACGTTGTGCGGTGTGTTTCTGGCTGTGGGTGCCACACCAGGGTGTAGACTGCAAGCTCTGAGGTTGGCGCTATTGATCATTTTAAGCTGCATTGAGAAGTCTGGGGAGGGTGTTCAGCTCTGGGACCTGTGTTTATGTTCTAATTGGAGCAGTTAATACATTTCCTCTTGATTTGTAGTGAAGAATCAATAGCAGCTTCCCTTCCCCGGAGTCGCAGCTGTGATCTCATTATCCCTGTGCACTGAGCTTATTCTAAACAGCCGGGTTGCGTTCTGTCACATGTCTGCACTTGCTGCACTGCCATGCTATAGTATTTACATTTCTACCTGTAATATATTACGTGTCATCTTTATCATCACAATTGTGCTTC